>NC_090321.1:6875000-7500000 GCF_040869045.1 Eurosta solidaginis
ATAGCATATATTGTTGTCTGAAAAAATCATAAAGATCGGTGGTATATATAGTATATATATGGTGGTATATATAGTATATATATATATATTTTCGCAAATTTTATCCCCATTTTAACAGCTAGAAGCTTCAAATTTCACCGAATATTTACGTATATAGCATATATTGTTGTCTGAAATAATCATAGAGATCGGTTGTATATATAGTATATATCTCATACAACCGATTGTTCAGATAAGAAACTTTGCGGAATTTCTGCCCCGTTTTAACAGCTAGAAGCTTCAAATTTCACTGATTGCTTACGTGTATAGCATATATTGATGTCTGAAAAAATCATTGAGATCGGTGGTATACATAGTATATATCTCATACAACCGATTGTTCAGATAAGAAACTTTGCGCAATTTCTGCCCCGTTTTAACAGCTAGAAGCTTCAAATTTCACAAAATGCTTACGTATATAGCATATATTGTTGTCTGAAAAAATCATAGAGATCGGTGGTATATATAATATATACTTCATATAAACTGTAATTTTGACCCCTTTTTCACGGCTAGAAGCTTCAAAATTCATCAAATAGTTACGTTTACGTCATATATTGTTGAAATACGTTATTCGTAGTCATAGTTTTTACACGCAGAACACAAAAAACCTGAAACTTTGCATCCTCACACAAAGTACCTACCTGTTTTTTATTTTATATTTATCTTAAAAATCGTTAAGGTATGTAAATCTGTTCACTATATATTTCTTATCTTATACATCCGATTATTCGGAGATTACGAACGGGGTAAGATTATTGTTCAGCCCCATTCATGAAAGGTATGAAGTCTTCGGCACAGCCGAAGACAGTCCCGTTCTTACTAGTTTTTTTTTTATTGCTGACAAAAAAGCAGCACCACTTACTCCTTTGTAGTTGCACTGAATGTTGTTGAAGTCGTAAAAAAAAGTGTTGTCAAAAATGTACAAATGTTTTGTCAAATACTTTTGAGTTGAATGTTTCTAAACTGTTGTTGTAATTTTTGTTGTTTTGCTTGTTTTTCACTGTCAGTTTTTAGTTTTCTTTTTCCAGCTATATTTTTATTATGATTTTTTACTCACCCCTTTTGGAACTAAAGTTTAAAAGAGATTCACTTGATTTATGACAGACAATAGCCGAAGCACTCAACCGAAATGTCAATTGCACTCGCACTCTTTTAAGTCCTGACGCCCTGTGTTCAACCCGCTTTCGCAAAGCTTGCCATGTTATCATCAGTGTTCGGACTTAACAACTTTGACAAATACAGTTAGCAATGCATGTTATAGTACATTTACACTGTCCTAAAATGCGTTCTTTTACATGAGTAATTTGATAGCGTTTACATTGGCCTCTTTCGTATCTCGCTTAATCTGCCCTGTTAGACTCGACTGCCAGGACTTCAATGCATTGCAGATAAGTAATTCAGCAATAGTACGCTATATAGAAACAAGCCGTTTCGGGAAAAATCGTCAGTTTGGCTTTAAAAAACTAGTGGAAACTGCTATATGTAACTCAGGTATAGTCCTAATATTATGATATCTCGACTAACCATTATGTTCTTGTAGGGTTTCTTTTGACATTGCAAGCCGAAGGCGATGAAATAAGTCTTTTCGGAAGTGCGATTGGTATAAGGAAATGCGTCACATTTGGAATTTTTTATCCTAAATGACGCATTTATTGCAGTGTAAATGTAGAATTAGCTAATTTTGAGTAGTATTTTTTATGGTTAAGTTCCTTACGTAGTAGTTTGTATCAGCCAACTACATACTATTTAAAGTGAGTCGGTTGAGTTTTACACTTTCGCTTAGATAAGATCCATCGGAAGAGACGGAAACGTTTCTCGGGAAGCAAAACAATGTACTACCCTAATAATGCATAAACAAAAAGATGACAGATTTCCAACCTGAAAAGTATTTGTCGATATTGTAACGAATTTTTAGAACTATGGATTATTCTTAGCTTCTGTTATAGGTTCAAATCACTGAACTAACAAATAAATAAACTCAAAAATATTCTGTAAATCAAAATGATTTTTATTCAGCGCTACTAAGTTAGTAGATCTGCACAATTTAATACATTCACTTTATCTAATATTGAATTATGTAGAATAATGGAATGTGGAAGTTTGTGTAGCTGTTGTTACTTTCTCCGCTTGTATAATTGTTGTTGAGTAGCATTTATTTACTAGCGGCATAGTGATGTGCCAAACTTCCAAATATTCGCAAGAATACTATACTCCAGCAGTGAAAGTCCGCACACTGACCATGAGTGCCACTGGGCTTTTTTACTTGCTTGTCGCTCGTCGGCTGCGGGCACTCCTGAGCATGTTTACATTTTAATTGTCGAGCTGTAAAATCATTTTTCAAACATAAAATCCTTGTGTATTTTGGCGTTTTTTGCAATTTTGTCTGCCACCTGTTTCTTTCACAGAGTGATGTTAGTGAGATGGACGGACAGCTGTACACATTTGAAGGTTGCTGCAACAACATGCCGCCGACGCTTGTTTTTGGGTGTAATAAATAAACAAGATGAAATGACATGGTGTGATAATTTATTGGCGGTATTAATGTCAGATGTAGGGGTTCGTTTGCATTTTGTCTTAATCCAACATCAAGTTACTGTGTACTCCTTTAGGACATACAGTATAGACTTCATCCCATAATTGGAATTTCGATTCGCCTATGATTTTTAAGACAAAATATATGGCATATTGTCACAAAATTTGGTCTTCAAAAATATATCTTGACCTAATTAATAGCTGTGTTTCTTATTACAAGAGTATACATCTGCACTTATGCTTTTTATGGACAGCTTAGTGCACAAATTTGCCCACACTTATGAAATAAGTGTTTGTAAAATCCCTACTTTCAAGTTTCAATATGTATGTAATTTTTATCGACTTGTTTAATGCTTTATCATCCCTTATTAAAAACAAAACATCAACAGATGAAGTATAAGTAGTGTTGTTCTATTGCGTTGACGATTTTTAAGTTAAAAATGTAAGTGTATATGGGGTATTCCATCCCATTTCGACCAATTTTGAACCCGACCCCTTTAGAATTGGCTGAAAGTTTTTCTTCTTTTTCTAGCTTACGAAAGACGTTTTTCAGAAGTTTTTCAAATTTTTTCATCCTCAAAAAAAGTTATGAATTTTTAAAAAAACACCGTTTTTGTTTTCAAAATCCTATAACTTTTTCAAAAATTGACCGTTTGGGATCTTTTTTTTAAAAAATTTGTTTTTAAATGTACTTTTCGGAAAAAATACAAAAAAAAATTTAAAGTTTTTTTTTCTTCAATTAAATAAAAAAAAATTTAAAAAAATTCTCGGCCCACTCCGGGATTAGTAGGGATGATTGCAGAATTGATTGAAGTTTTTTATGAGAAAAAAAAAAGAAGGGCGAAATTCGAAAAATCTCGAAGAACTGAAAAATTACAAAAAAAAAAAAATTTAAAAATTTTTTTGAATTTTTTCCGAAAAGTACATTTAAAAACAAATTTAAAAAAAAAAGATCCCAAACGGTCAATTTTTGAAAAAGTTATAGCATTTTGAAAACAAAAACAGTGTTTTTTTAAAAATTCATAACTTTTTTTGATGATCGGATGAACAAATTTGAAAATCTTCTGAAAAACGTCTTTCGTAAGCTAGAAAAAGAGGAAAAACTTTCAGCCAATTCTAAAGGGGTGGGGTTCAAAATTGGTCGAAATGGGATGGAATACCCCATATATATGTACATGTAAAAAAGAAAACACAGCTACTATTTAACTACTTTCGTCTCTGACCAATCAGCATCTCAGGAGTGGTCATCAAAATTAAAACTGTGGCTGTGTTCGTATACGTAAAATCATCCAAGTGGTCGTACTTTAGTCGTTGATTAACGAGCAATGAGGTAAGATTTATGTACGCGTGTTAACACTCAAAAAATAAAATATGTTTTTTGAAAAACGCATATTAACAATAGCCTGCTGCGTTGCCGTTTTTTGCAAAGTAGATGAGCTAGAAAATTTTCCTTTTATATGTCTAGTTCCCAGACATAAGTTTAGATTGAAGTTGCTGCCGCAAAGCTATACATAATTAGGGTCATAGTGATGTTAACTAAAAGACCAGTCCTCATCGAATCATTTTGACGATCTGACATACATTATCCAGAAAAGAAGCCCGCAGGCAGCGCTTTCTTCCGCAAGGTAGTGGTCCACCATTTCATTCTATTTGTTGTCTTAAAAACTATTACAGCAACGACGATAGGGTGCTCCTAGCCTTTCGGCATGACAATGCAAAGTATCCGTTTGAGGTGTAAGCGGTTCTGTTGGGCCATCTCTTGTAAAGATCAGCGACAGTTTAGTGTTAGTTCAGAATTGAGAGAGTAAGATCCAAGGGATTTGATGGCCGCTTGGCTGTCACAAAATAAAGATTTCGTTGCCGATAGTATGTATTGCTATCCAAGCCGCGGCTTAAAGGCATCAAAATGCTCAGGTAGCATGAAGGTGAGTTTGAGGTCTTGATTTGTCCCTCCTATAGAGGGCCAAATATTCGTGAACTCAAGTAACATTAGAGAAAAGTAAAAAATGTCTAGCTTAAATGCTGGTTTTTAATCTTGAAACCAGCTCCTACATATATCGTTTGGCTTGTTAAACCCTATAGACCTATAAATCATGTTATTATTTATGGCACCCTTTACATTCCTTCCTAGTTTCATAATTTTTTTCATTTCCATTTTTATGAACTGGCACATTAATGAAATGAGTTCTTATGACTGTCTTTCAGTCGTCTAGTAAAATTTAATTACCCTAAATTAACATTAGAAAGCACTCAGTCCAACACCTCAATGCAGTCGTGTGCGTATGCCCATTTATGCAGTTTTTTTTTGTTTTTAATAAATTTATTAGATTGTTATTTTTGTTGTTTTTGTTTAATAATTTAATTAAAATTGTCGCTTCATGCTGCGTTGAACGAATTTACCCCAGGTTGCCTATAAAAGGGGGAATATTTTATTCATATAAATTTCAGATGAGAATGAAAAGAAACTAACAAATGACAAAGTAGAAATAAAAGAAAAATTATATTGAAATAAGCAAACTCCAACAACCACATATATAAAAAAAAAATACAAAAATAAAAACAAATTCACTCTACAAATTTAAACAAATTAACGATATATTCAAACAAATAATAAATTCCACGCAAACAAATGGCCTATTCGTAGAGAATGTCTTGTCGGTATTTAAGGTATCACTTCATACAAAATTTATTGTTTAATTTGTTGCTTTTTTATTCATTTCACCTCTCATGCATATTTGAATTTAGGTGTCTTGTTAAAATCTGGTAAATTTAGCTTTCAATGGAGCCCTTTTTCTTAGCGCGCAGCTAATTTTTGCCCTTTACTTCCTTTTCCAGCTTTCTATTTCTTTTTTTGTTCAATATATTTTCCTTTCTCTATAAACTTGCTATTGTTTGACATTAGCTAAATCTATCTTTTTATAAATTTTTACATTTCCAAATGTAATTGATGACCAATGCTGTGTCAGCTGCCAAATGTCATTCTTCTCTTTGTCAGTTCAAATGCAATTTAGTGCTTATATAAGATTATTTAATCAATGCCATTTCCTAAAATTTCTTTTAATCTTTTTTATGTTTTGAGTTTGATTTTGTTTAATATGTTTTATATAAATCCTCTTTTTAGCTGATTGGTATCAAGAGGTGTCAGGCTAAAAAATGAATGGAACTTTATCTAGCCGTGTAGTGTATTGTTGGGCAAAAGATTTATAAATATATATATTTATAGAGATTAGATTTGAGATATTCCATCTATTGTTAAAACGTTTGAGTTTGAATGGGTTATAATGATTTCATGAGAAAATTGGAGGAAATAAAATTTATGTCATAAAGGGATTGTGTGTTACTTTGAAGGCAATTTTTATGCTTAAATGTATTTTTTATATAAAGGTTCCATTAATTTTTCATGGTTTGAGAAAACAATTTTTTACCTAAAAAATTTAAACAAAAAATTTTTTCGACTGCCCTGCTTTAACTAAACCAATGCCCGCATATTATGTTTCTTTTGAACGAAGAGGCAGACTTGATTGATTTTGACTTTTGCTAATGGCAAACATTACTAAAGCTACCCCTTTGTTTTAAATGGAAGATCTGGACAGGCTCTCCGCTTCGGAAACCGAAGGAGTGCATATTAAGATGCATTTGTGAGGTCCACAACACCATCATTAATGAAAACTCACCCGCCCGCAAGAGCTTGATGAGTTAGTGTATAACTTTGATCACATGTTAACAATTTTATTTCACAAATCTGCTCCAATTAGTATTCTTTAAAAGAAGTCCTCGCCTTGGTGGAACGGAGACCTAAGAAAACTTAGAACAGAGGTGAGAAAGGAATTCAATAATTGCCACACAACCAATGTGTTTTAGCCATACATGGCTGTAAAACTAGCAAATAAGCAATAGGGAATACTCCCGAGTTCTACAGACCGATTAAAATTACAACGACCACTTCAAAAGAAGTGATGACGGTGTATGTACGAACTCGGAAGAAAAGACGACTCTGGGAACACCTTTATCAATATGCATTTCCCAGGATGCTATCACGCACCAGTAAAATAATTCTTACCGTTGCGCTCTCAGCCTCTAGAGGGTTTACCAGACTTGAGACAGGTATAAGCTAAATTTCACTACCAACATCTTCTCCCCATTTAACTCACCCGACCTCGATTGCGTTAGCTCGGGGAAATGGTACACATAGCTAGTATCTGTCTGACCCATATTCCAAAAACCTGGGAAATATAAAATAGCCGTTTAGCCTCTCATCTCACGCATACATGAAGGTTAGGTACACATAAACTGCCCCTTCAGAGCTCATTGATTGTGTAGAAAGATACCTTAACTAAAAACTCTACACCCCAGCTACCTTCCTAGACATTGAGGGCGCTTTCAACCTCATTGAAACCAGCTATTGCTACAACCATATTTTCGGATGGTCTCAATCAATGCTTGAAAACGGAATTATAAAAGCGGATATTGGCTCTGTGACAATGACCCGTAATGTGGGAAGAGGAACACCGTACTACTGTGGATCCTGGCATTGAAAGAGATACTACTGGAGCTCGATAAGAATGAGACAAAAGTAGTGGCGAAGTTGCATCGAGCGGCCTCAATATCAACTCAGGGAAGACAGAACTGATATTATTTAGTAACAGAACGAAATTACCAGAATTTCGGCTGCCTTCAATAAACAATAGGGTAAATTAGAAAATTAATATTGATAAAAGTATTTCTGAGAGGACCATCGCTCGAGAACGGATTGGTGGATTTGCGAAACATATTTCCCATAGTTTTTTCAAAATCGTTTTAACTCAAACCCAGCATATGTAACTCAGGTCCCGTATCATGTTATACAATCCGTGATCGAAATCAGTTTTTTAAATTACATTAGCTCTGAAATAGGGAATCCTTTCAATGACATCAAGCTAGTGACCATACGTGCTGATAACATTCAAGTTTTATTTCAATTTTTATAAATGGTTTGATAGATTCATAATTATCATTTTATTGAAATTGGTATTTCATCTGTGACGTACAACATGATACGGTCCTAGGAGTATCGTTTGAGAAGAACCGGAGTACTTTCTTCCAAGTATGGCAGAAAAGAGGTTTTGCTTATGCCCCTGCAAACGAAAAAATACAGGGTGAACTGTCAGAATAACAGGCAAAGATTTGTATCAATACCGCATTTTCATTCTTAGTGCGGTGTGAAGATAATTTGGGAAATCAGTCTAACCTACAAAGCCACTCAGGGCAGCACTTCATGCTGAGATAGAAACTTCTTGAAGTGAATTCTGAAACAGCGTATTCTTCAAACAAACTCTGATATATACCGTCTTTGAAAAGTTTCCCCAGAGAGTGCGTTTGCGAAACGGACTCTGCAAAAGGGTGAAACTCCATTCAGCAGAAAGAAGAAAAAAAAAAAAACAAAATTCCAAGCCAATAAAACACACATTTAAAGCAGTAAGATCGCATTTCAAAAAGCAAGCAGCGGTAAATTATAGATGTTACTAATTCATATAAATTCTCCTTGCGCTAACCCCACATTTTCCCTGCAAGCTCATTCAAAATGGCAAGGGTGCCACTTGCATTGAAAACGTTGAGCAAAAATAAATAAACGAGAAATAAAAGGTAATGCAACCAAATTAGGTTTGAAAAAAAAAAACGTTGCACTATTTACCCTATTTTGCTACGCAAATGTAGCAAATTAGTTTATTTACACATTTTGAAGAGCATGCAACAGTCAACAGCTCTCAACTCGTCGTTAAAAAACGTTGCATACAAACAGGCGCATAAGCAAAGCGAAAGCAGCTTTAGAAATAGAAACATTTGCATTGAGAAATAAAGCACACTTACAAAAAAAGAAATGCATTCAAAAGCAAATGCATTGAGTTTCGTTTAGATATGTATGCAGTGCAAATCACCTAGTCAACCAAAATAGACGTAAACGACTAAATGTTCTTGCAAAAGTCCTAACAACGAAAAGACCTAGATTCATATACAGGTAAGGACTTCAATTTTAGCAGTTTAATTACTAATTTACCCTTATCTTTATCGGTCCTTTTCACTGTCATACTCACCCGCATCATTTTACCCACTTTAATACCTGTCTCTATTCTCTCTCTCTCGCTGTCTATTCCCTTATCCTCTTCTCCCTTCATTTTCCTTAGTTACAAATCTATTTTAAGATCGTTTCTGATGCACTTCACCGAAGAACAATATTCCACACATAGACTAATATAGGGAAAGGCCTACCTACACTGAGTTTCAAGCCAATCGACCAATATACATATTTTTTTCGAACACGTTGACCTGAGACTTTAGTCTCAATGCATTTGACAGTTGTAGCATATTTGCCTCATGAATTTAGCCGACAGTTTAAGAGAATCCTAAAGCACCAAATAGTATTTTGAGAATGTCTCTATGTTTTCGGGCATTTCAAAAACGACCCCCTTAAAGAAATCTTAAATTGTTTTCTCTCTTTTGGAACCTTATTTGGGAGCGCTTTTATTTTGATGACTGTGGTTATATCCACTTATTGCTGTAAGTTTGCATCTTTCACCTGAAGCTGTTGGCGCTTCGGTAAGTGACTGTGTGTTAATTGTTTAGCTCTTTGAATAATAAACTCATAATTGAGAGTCTTAATTAGAAATATTAAATTGTGGTAATTGTTGTTTGCATATATTGTATATGTGTGCACTATTGCTTTTTATTGCTATTATTACAATTATGCTTCAAAACAATGCCGATTTAAAATGAATACTAAGGATGCAGTAATTAGAGTAAACAAACTTTTGTTGCTCTCTGAGTGAGAAAGTTAATCCCTTTTTCGGATAGTGGATTTTATCTTGTAAGTGTGATAGCATTAATTAACAGAATATGAAAAAAAAAATACAGGCTAGGTTAGGTTGAACTGGCCAGTCGGTGAAGACCTCACATAGACTGAAAGAATGCATTACCAGAAGTGTGTTTAATAACCAAACTGAAAAACTCTATCAGGACCTATGTTATAAAATAACTCCATCCTCTTGTCAAATACATAAAGCTTTCTACGACTTATGCCACTTTTTGCTTCTAGAATTGACAGCTGTATCACTCCCAATAGCTGAAGTCTTAGCCTGGAAAGCGTAAGGCACGAGCACAAAATGTGATCGATCTTTTCCTCCTCCAACCCGCACTTCCTATATCTGATATCACTGACCAAACCGGCATGTGGTGCCACAAAGCAGTGTCCAGTCAGAATGCTCGTCAAAATTCTACAAAATGATAATTGCAATAATAATTTAAAGATAGGAGTCAATTTGTTAGTCTTAGGTTGTAAGACCCACAAATGATCTTCAACACTTTACAGCTCCGCGCTTGGGTTCACGCCTCTCCCGCTTGGTGATCATGTGCCACCGCCGCCTTCTCTTACTCACGCCCAATCTAATTGGAACGTCTACTGAGCCACCTTCGAGGGATGCGCCATTTTTCGCTTGTTCATTCGCTTTTTCATACCTGATCACCTACAAATAGAGACTTTTTGTATAGCGCCAGATGACCCAGTTCAAAACCTTAAATTTTAGAGTGCGATATGAGAGTAACTTTTTTCTTGAAAAGAAAACACTATAAGTTCCATGTTAGTAATAAATGAATAAAGTTGACGTCGCAGTAAGTGCGAGGTAAAGTTTATCGAAGAAAACGGTTTGACTACGTTATGTTATCGACAAGTTATCGGTTTGTTATAGGTGTGCTATCGGCGAGGTAACGACAAGTTATCGATTTGATAACAAAATAATAGAAAATTGCTTTCCATAACAAAGCTTACCGACGACTTTTTGTTTTTTCGCCGATGAATTATCTGATTCTTATCGAAAAGTCATCGATTAACTATCGCAAAAATTTTAGTTTGTTATCAGAGTGTAACTTGTTTTTTATCGGCGTTTCAAAGATTTCTTATCGAAACTATACTCATTTTTGATCAAAAATAATTGATATGTTGTCGAAAATTTATCGATTTACTATTGAAAATATATGGATTTTTTATCAAATGTTTGCAAAAAGTTATTGATATGTTATCGATTATTACGAAATTGTTTCAACTAAAAATGCATCGAAAAATTATCAATTTTTTTATCCGGAAATTTTTGATTTGATAACGAAAAGCTATCGATTTTTTCTCGGATTGTTACCAATTTAATGTCGATTTGTAATGAACGAGTCACCAACTTGTTATGAAATAAAAACTTATAAAACTTCAATATAAAATCGGTTGCACACATTGGTAAACCTGCAGATAAGAAACCCGTAAGAATCCAATGAACCGTCAATTGTAACCCTATAACCATACGTTCGGTCCACCAAACCACGGTGGTCGCCAATACAAGTTCAAATTAAGCCTTCTTTTGCTTCCGGATACTACCCTAAGAAATCATCAATCGTTGGTTTCTTCCTTAAGGTTTTAAGTCCAATCTGGCTGAGAAAGCTAAATCTCTTGTAGTAGAGAAATATTTGTCCTTGTCGCCGATTTCTGTGTCCCTTTCATACACGGAAACAAATTGCCGGCAACAAGTATCTTTTTTTTTTTCAAGATTGGTGGGCTAGACTGCGACGCAGAACATTAATCTGTTGCTGAAATCGAGGTGTATGTTGTCTGGTAGGCTTAGAATGCATTTTTTTCAGTAAGCAATTAGGTGGATAAGATCACGGATCGTAGCTGGTTAATTTGTGATATATGGTGGTTCTCAGACTCCCTCACCTTATAAGATTAACAAATCTAAATATTTACACAAGACATTATTTTTTTCTCATTGTAACAAAAGGTAATCTTAAAATTAATAAATAACGCATCCTTTTTGTCAATCATTCAAATACTAAAGACAGCCCAAATGATCTAACAACAATTTCTTGTGACGCCCTTTCATCGTGATCTCACTGAGCAAAGACCGAAAGAAACAATTGTGATTTCCGTTGACAAATTGCTAACGAATGTGAAATGAATGAGGTGAAATAAGGAAGCGCAGCTAATTTTAGTTACATTTTTTTTCTTTCTACAAATCGCTTTTTGTAATGAAAAATTGACTGACTGAAATATATACCACACTCCTCATTAAATCCTTGTAACAAAGACCAAAGGTACGAGAAAGTAAATAAATTGACGTTCAAAATTTGGAAAAATGTTTAGAAAATCAACAATCAACACAAAACATAAAAGGGATAATATTTCCGTAGATGAAAGCCAGGAGTGCTGATGAACAATGAAAGGAGGGGAGTGACTGCGGCAAAGTCAATAGTTTATATTTTAATAGTTTTTGAAATAGAAACGCTTAGGGATTGACTTTGTGACAGCACATATGCGTGTCATTCTATGTGTGCATGTAGGTGTATGTGTGTGTGTGAGTATGTGGCTGTTTATTCACTCGGGCTCGTCGTATTACAATGAAAGTCCCTAAACCATAAATAGGAAAGAAAATACTGAATATACTCAAAGCAACAACTCATTGATTGTCGTGCAACACAAATCGTGAAAGTGACAGTGAACATCTGCTTGCCGCAAAACAACAAAAATAACAACCACATAAAGGCGTATATGTTCTCGTCATGGCACTGCATCGCCTTTCACCACACAACTCAACAAAACCAATTTGAAATTTCTCCAATTTCCATTGTTTACAACAAATGCGATTATGTTTGCGTTTATAGTAAATTTTTAAATGTTTTTTGTTGTTCGTTTTATTGTTAGCTACTTTTTTTGTAGTTGCTTTAGCCGCATAGTGTTTTTCATTCGATGATTACATTGTGCAACAAAAAAAATGATTCGTTGTGTCAGCTATCCGGCATTTGCGAAATCATTCGCATTTGCGGAGTTAATCGCTTCAGATAAAAATCGTCAGATAAAAATCGATTGCTTCCAGTACATATAACCGCTTCTTAACCCTAGTAAGATAACGTACTTCTGTGAGACGTACGTCGTTTTAATTTTGCTCTCAGTCTCCCACAATCGTAAAGAGTGAACATTCTCATTCTCAGTTGTCTCAGCTACCATTACCAGCTTGTCAGTGGGGCGTGTTTTTCAGTAGTAACTTTTTTCTTTGCTGAAATATATACGATTGTTTTTTACAAATATGTCTAAGAGACGTATCGTTATCTTTTACGTGACTACAAATTTTATATTTAATTTTTGCCTAAAATGGTAATTTTAGCTAATATTTTTTTAAGTATAGTTTAAAACAGTTAATTCATTCAATTGAAGTACAAAAAAATGTATTTTATTTAAATTTTTTTGCTATAAACTGAGGTCCTTCGAAAAAGACTGATTTTTGTAAGGACAAGTCCAAGACACGTCAAACTTAATTTTTAATATATTAAAAAAACAATATTTTTCTTTAAAAATCATTTAAAACTAGTGAATATATATCAAGTAAATGATAAAACAAAGCAAATATAAATTAAATTTTTTTTATATCTTTAGGGTTTTTAAACTTGAACACGTCTCTCAGACGTACGTTATCCTTCTAGGGTAAAAAAATAACGTTATCTTTCTGGGGTTAATAAGCGATTGCTGATCTTCCCAAGTCGAAGGTCTTGTTTGCAATGTAACACCAACCACCAGTTTGTTTGAAAGTTCATCGAAGTTTTAATCGGAGAAAATTACATTTGGGCTAGCAGGTTAGGGCGAATGTTATTTATGGCTTCAACTAATAGTCAATTTCGATGAGTATACATATATATTTGGACCCTGTGCATATGGAAATAGGGGGACACAAAATAGCTCAAGAGTAAGCTAAACAGGACGCATTCATCGAAGCTTCCACTGTAGACGTCCCAAAGAGATTAGGCAAGATAAAAAGAAGGTGAGAGTAGCACATGATCGACCAAGTAGGAAAGGTGTGGAACCAAGCGTATGGCTGCAAAGTGTCTAAGATTATATGCAGATCTTACAAACAAACAAAATTACTCCTATCATTGAACAGTGGAGTTTGTAGGGTATTCTGACTCATGGGTTTTTTTGACTGGACACAGCCTCCTGCTGGTACATGCTCTTAAATTAGGCCTCGTTTGTGAAGGCTGATGTAGGAATTGTGGTTTGGAGGAGTAAACGATAAAGCACATTGTGTACTCGTGCCTTTCGTTTGTTAGGCTACGACTTCAGCTTTAAAAGGTGGCAAAGCTATAAGGACGAAGTTATTTTATACCATCTAAATGACGTGACTCTTAATACCCTCGTGATATGAAGTTAAGATTCTGAAAAGATTCTCATAAACATTACAATGCTGAAAGGTCTGAAAAAGGGTCGCAACGCATTGAGGCCTTGTAATAAAAATTAGAATAATAGTCAAGCCTGATGCTTTTCGTGGTGTTTGCATTGTTAACTCGATTGAACCCACCGGTACCGAGAAAGGAAGCGCTCATGCCTTTTAGTGGTTCCATTAGCTGTTTCGCGATTGCAAGGAGGAATTAAATAACTAGTGTGATGCTCTATCAGTGGTCGGTTAGAAAATGAAGAAATTCACTTTTAATATTATGGGTTCTATAATAATTCTTACGGATGGTTTATCATGTTTTATCTACCTATCCACTGACTAGTTTGTCCGGCTTCGATAAAAGCTAGCTGTATCCTCGACAGTAGGCAATTGCCTTTTGCCTATGAGTATAGCCAAATACTTAGATTAGAATCTTGATTAGATAATCGTCATTTAGAGGTTGACTTTATAATGAGTCTCTTTAAAGTTTCAGGTGATCATAGAAATACATAATTTTTGATACCATAAAAATAATTTTTCTATAATCAATCTGTAATTTTTCGATAAAAAAATCGATAGCTTTTTTATAACAAATCGGTAGCTTTTCTAAAAAAAATCGATAGCACGCCGATTATGAATTGCTATCACTCCGATAGCAAGTCGATAGCTTTCCGATAAAAAATTTCTAAACTTTCGATAACATACCGATAAATGATGTATAGAAAATCGACAACTCATCGAAAAAAATGTTAACACATCAATAATTGGTTATCCGATAACAAGTTCACGGTATTCTGAAAAAATAATAATTTGTAGCACAGTGTGATTTACTCGTGACTTTTCCGTTGCCATTTAAACGATTTACTATTCATTCGCTGCTCATTCCCCCTTCTACGCCTCAAGTTCCATGCTGTTTTGTGCGGCAGTGAATTGTTAATTATCCCAACAAACGATTTTTCAACGATCACTTATACAAAAAATTTATGTTGAACTCAAGCGCGGGAGCGTTTATTTGCTATACACACTTGGAATATATGTTACATAAAGTTGTCATTTAGTACGCTAGCCTGTTTGTGTTTTAGACGATTAGGTGAGTGCTTGTAAAATTTTCCAAAACAAAAAGTTATACAGCAAAAAATAAAATATCGAATTTCAATGCATTACCCACTCTGAAATATGCAACACGATTTTCTTTTGAAACAATGACCCTTCACACTCGCCCGGCTGTTGGTCACAGACTCTGCCTCTCTAATGGATTGCGGTATTAGAGCTACATAAATCAGATACTCAGTGGTAACATATACATTTTGGTGAAAGGAGAAGAAAAATAAAATCATGCCTATGTCACATCAGCACATTATCACATGATCCCATGATCTATGGGCGTGGTTAAAGGATTTCATTAGTCTGGTTGTGTTGTCGTTTAAGTTTTTCCGCAATTATTGCACTTCTTCCTTTTGTTTCGATGTTTGTCATTTCATTTATGTTTTTTTATATACATATATTCTGTTCGCACTTAAGACTTTGTCCAATTTTCCCCATCAGCTGCTGCCAATCACGCAGATTTCTTGTTTGCTTGTAAAGTATTTGTGAGATGACTGGTTTGCATTGCATCTAACTGGAGAACATTGTGTTTCTTGTTTAGAACTCGTATTTGATTTTTGTTTGTAAAGTCAGTCATAATAGGTATTTATGTCTTTAGTGATGATGGTGATATTAGTGATCCTGTAATCGCAAAATATTTTTGTAATATTTTTATTTAAGACTAACAGAGCAGGTAGACGTTTATCTTCCCTAATTTTGATAAATCTGCATAACTTTTAATAAGTTATTATCACTTACTCGCCCTCTACCTTTTCCTCTTCTTTATATTAGCTCTTACTTTTTAAGTTCTCTATCCCTCTCTGCATCTATTTCTTTCTCTCCGTCTTTTTCATTCCCATCTTATTTCTCTCTGTCTCCATCTCTCTCTACAGACCTCTCTCCTTCTCCGCTCACTCCATCTTTACGTCTTAATATAAATCCATCTCTTTTTCAGCATATTTCTTCTTCCCTAGTATTTTCTTTCTCTCATTCCCTTAATCCAAATTTCCAGTAATACGCTTCTTAAAAAAGCATTCGAATTATTATTGTAGGCGAATCACAAAAAATATCAAAAGTTAGATGTCTTCGCATGGATCGGCCCAAGTCCACAATCCAGAAAAATAATGTCCTAACTACATCACAACCTAGGCGAGAAGCTTTCATATCTGCAGTCCAATTCCAAATACGGTTTTTAGAATTTATTGGGCTCTGGTCCAGTTCCAGAAATGAACTTTACAGGAACACTTTCTAGGTGTCTATGCAGCGTTCTTAGAAATTTAAAAAGATCGGTTCAATTTAGTGGGAGAACATATATCTAGTTTTGACTTTATCCATTTTTGAAATTTGGGAATATTCCAAAAAGCCAAGGCTGAGGCACCCTTGTTTAAAAAAACCAAAAAAGAGAGTGTGACGTTCCAGTTAGTTTTTATCAATGCAGCTACGTAAAAAAAGGTTTTCCAGTATGCCGAGTTAAACCGCATGTATTCTCATTGGGCAGTGCAATGTCGAAGCCTTAATTCTCAATCCTATAAGAGCCTGAGAAAACCTAACAAGCTGATCTGATTAAAAGTATCTTGCTAGCGTAGGGAGGAGAATTGTTTCCGACTGATTGCTTAGGTAGCTGGAAGCGTATCGCTTCGAAGTCAGGGAAATTTTTACGTCTCTAAAAATTGCTAAGTCCATTTTGGCTGCTCAGGCCAAGGAGGTTCGACTAACACTTTCCAGAGAACCGTTAGTTCAAAGAGATAGATTTTTCTTAATCTGACAACTTCTTCTTTTTATACCTACTCTACAAACAAAGGTCTTACATTAAAAATAACAACAATCAGGAATAAACGCACTTGATTTTTCTTATTTTTATCTCTCTATACCTTTTTTTCAATTTCTAATGAAGTCATCGATATCTGTTGTTGTTGGTTATATAACTATTGCTGATGAGCTATTCCTAACAATGCCAAAATATCTGCCAATAGTTTTGACTCAGCGTAGCCAAGGCAAAATATGAAACCTGCATGAACATAAGATCACATACAGAAGCGAACAGAAAAATAGCAGTTGAATTGCCAGTTTAATCTGTTTTTGGAGTTTAGTAAAAGCTTTAATGAATTTGAGAACGAGTTTCGAAAACAAGTTCGAAAAAATTCGAAAGTTCGAAAAATCATTGCGAATTTTGAAAGAGCTATAAGTTATACTTTGCGAGACTTGAATTGATTCGGCTGCAAAACTGCATTCTCAAATTCAGAGAATTCCAAATAAAAAGCTCGAAATTTTCGTAAAACTTTCTGGAATTTTCGAATTTTTTCGAAAACTCTTTCGAGATTGCTTTGCATAGTTTCTGTAGCGAAAATATAGATGTTTTTCCTTAAATATCGAAAATCAAAAGAAGAACCTAACTGGCGAAATGTGGAAAAATGTGCCACTGCTATTTTTCTATTCGCTGCTGTACAACAGCACTTGCCACACGATTTGCCCAGCACTTTGCCAAACAAGCAAATTACATGCAAACGATGCAACATACGAACAAGAAAGATGAGCAACATACACACACACGTACAATTACTTACAGTGCAGCAGTGGTAAAGGAAACTTGAAAGACGACCACCAAGTGAGGGTCAGCTGGCTAGAAACCTGCAGAGGGCAGGAATCTATAATTCGGGCGGCCAACAGCATAGCTCGTTTATCGAATTGCAATTGATGCTTGCCAATTGCATATAGATTACAACAACAAAAGCAACTAATACAATTTGCAACAACGATGCATTATTGCAACGGCGATTGAATTAATTTTTAATTACTTTCACATTTGTGGCCAAACAGGCCGACAGCAAGCAACATGCAGCAAGTAGCAAGTAGCAAGCAATCAAACAATAACAACAACAACTACCTACCTCGCTCATTGCTCGCTGCGTTCCATTCGCACACATTGCTTACCACATGTCGCTTAATTAATTACGAATCGACATCGTTAGCTGTTCAGTTATTTGCATGAATTTGTATTTGTTGGGGTCGTTGTTGTTGTTATTACTATTGTATTTGTTATTGGAAGCGGTAAAAAGCAGAAGGAAGAGGGAAAGCTGAAGTAGCAGTTTCAATCTTAGAAGAACCCTGCTGCGCTCGGCAGGGCTGCCACTCTGTTACTTTTTTATTTTGAAAGAATGAAAATTGTTGGATGTTTCGTAAATCATTGATGCTTTAAAATATAATTAAATGTAATTTGTAAAACAAATGAGACCTTTTTGCGCTTCGAAATTTTGATACGATGTGAAATAATCTCCTCAACTTCAACTCCATTACACTTGAAAAGGTGATTTCAAGTAAAATGAGAACTTTCAGGCTGCTTTCTGGAAGATTTCAGTTAATTGGAAAAGTAAGCGAGTGACTTGAAAAACTTGCTTAATGTTGGTTTTTCGTATTAAATACTGACTCTCTAATGAAGACGCGAAATTCAGTCGAAACGCGTCGGCCTGTAAGCTACAAAAACAGCACTTTAAAGCCGTTAAGTTGATATTGTTGCTGAGATAACAGTACTAAATCCTATTGAATCGGAACGACCACGAAAAAGCTGTTGCCAAGATCTCCAACCAGAAATCGTAGGAAACTGCAAATTTCCGCTTTTTACTTTTCTTATACCATAGGTAGTAGTTTCGTTCAGACTTATCTGAGCGAGAGTTGGCGAAGGAGTCGACTGACTGCATATGAATGACATTGAAGATCCGGTAGCTCAAACTAGTGCGCGGTGTACTGCGCAATCCTATTCTTATCCTTATGATGGTGCATTTTGCTTTTTTTTAATTTTTGTTATTCCAACGATCCAGCAGATCAGATTAACCCCAGCGGGTGAGGGGATCAGAATATACCCGCGGTAGGTATGCCTGTTGTAAGATGTGACTAAAATACCAAATTCAAGGGGCTGTGTAGCGCAGCCCTTCAGGTTGCCAGCGCAATATATGGCTTCTCCAAACCCAATTGTCAACCTCTCCTATCCGCGGCGAATCCTGTTTCACTAACAGACGAGGCTCTGGCGACCCCAAGCTCCTCATGGAACTTGGGGATGGGGAGGGAGGGAATGGCCTGAAGGTTTATTGTGGCCACATAAAACGTTCCCGAGATGGTCGGGCTAGCACCTTAATGGTGCTATGGTACCGGAGCGTACCGTATCTGTATCCGGCAAAGGACCATCACAACGATAACACTCCCCAAAGCCTTCGGGGAGCAACCTTATCGCTACAACAACAACAACAACAACAATTAGATTTCTTATCCTGGGATAAGTTTTTATACCTGTGCTGGGCAAAAGAATAACGAGAGGTCCAACTGCGTAGTTTTAAGCCGCGGATGATCATTTGGTAGTGGGATGTGATAAACTAAATTCGGTTTCTTACAGATTGCATCATGCACCATCATTGCTATCATGAGTCCATAGACTAAAACCCACTTCATTTAGAACCACCGTAGTACCGGGACGGCGTTCCATATTTCTCGTTTTTTAATTGTATTATGCTGTTCCTGTGTCCAGGTAACACTTTTTGCTCTGAGTGTGGTTTTATGAAATCAATACGGCATTTGCGGATTCTGGATACATCGCAAGCATTTGATGCAAGTGAGTTCAGCATCGGCCTCGTCTACATCGCCATATACACATTTCGGATTTTCGACTGTGTGTACCTTATTCAGTGTGGATATTTTTAAGTACTCATACTCACAGAGCATTTGGATAACGTAGTAATTTACATCGTCGAAGTTTCTTGTGCTCCTAGCTTTAACTTCTCCGATTAGTTTCGCTGTACATTCGCCTCGTTGTACATTTTCCCAACGTTCTAGCCTAAATGCTCCTTTTCTGTTCTATTTTCGATAACGACTTTAATGCGCTCTTAATCAATCATCTTTTTTGTTTTCTATAACCTTTTTACTTCCAGAGCTAATAGGTCTATAGGGATTGTTGCAGTAGGGGCTCTTGTTCGGGTAAAATTTCAGTCACACCGTACGTTAATCCGGTAATCATGGGAGCAATATTGAGTTCGTGATTCAATTCACGAGAAGAACACCCTAAACAGAATACTTGCAAAATGGGAGACTATTTCCAGACCAAAAATAAAGTTCCACATTTCCTCGTCTCGTTCAGTGTCTTGTGCCGGGTAAGCAGAAGGTGTTATAAAATTTCCTATGTTGGCAACCATAACGACCATCATCCATCCGTCAATGACTTACTACAACTTACTGCACGTACGCATGCCATGCTACGTTACGCTCGACTAAAGTTGACTGCGCACAGTTTGTTTTCAATCGATGACTCGGCTATCGACAGCGGCTATACGCTTGGCATGACTCCAGTGATTCGATTTCATGCTGAGCGCGCTGGCGAAAACAAAACCGCTCACTGATTAATATGTTGAAAGGTTGCAATGGAGAGTGCAATTGGGCGCCGCGGCCTATAGGGACAAACGGTAAATGATTGTTGTTGTGGCAAGCATGATGTGGAGAAGCGAGAGCAATGAAGAGTGAAAGAGCACAAAAGGCGCGCATAGGTGAAGTGAATTCGTTAGATTGAAGTCAGTAAATTGCATTCAAGTTCCAATTGCACTGTGACGCACGTGCAACATAGACGCTAATTGTAGTACAAGCATAAGCGCACAAGTCCCAAGACTGCAATGATTGCAATTATGCCAATGTTGCCACATGCAACATACCACACAGTACTGTTGTAAGTGAGTTTATACATGATAGATTAATAATTCAATAAATGTATGTATGTGTGCGTGTGTCTTATGCATATGTAAGTAAGTTCGCCTTCGTAGAGCCATTGTTAATTTAGCTACTCATTGCTTACCAAAATGGGTTGCATGCATTAAATGTGGCATAAACAAAATAAGTTGAAGCAAATTGCAGAATTACAAACATTCAATGCGTTTCTAAAGTCAAAACGTTTATTCTAGTTCAATTAGAGTTTGTGCCAGGAATGTGTTGAGGCAGCAAATTACTATTATAAAATGCATTAATTTTAATTGACTTGAAAACGATTTCAGTTGGCGCTGAACTTCAAAGTCATTTGCACACTTTTTTCACGCCCACAAATTATGAATTCATTAACGCATTTTATTGTCTTTTATATATGAATTTCCCTATCAAAGAACCAATGATAAATTCATAGATCAATTGAGCTCATTGAGTGCACGCAAGCGATTTTTCATGCCAGAAATAAAATAAAATTGTATGAAAGTTGCGCACACATTCTTACACACTTCAGAAATCCACATTCTCGCATACTAATTTCCCTATAAAAATACCAAAACTCGGCAATGCCGCATCGCATCTGGGGTGACTGACGCAACTGGCAGCATATTTTAAGTGAAATATTTTGTAACACGAAAATAGGCAGCGCCTGGAAACGCCTTCCCGCTACGCCTATAAAAGTGCTTTGAAGCACGGCCAAGCAACAGCAGAAGCAAAATCGGCATTAAGAGGAACACGCGCGTCAGGTTAGTAGCAAAGGAAACCTTGCTTGCAAGATGGGAATCAACTTTATTAGCATTGAGGGATTGACATTATATATATAATAAAAAAAATCCAACAAAATAAGAACTAAAATATGTACCGTGGTATTGAACTAAGATTTATCTATTTATAAAGCTGGATAGAGCTTACGATTTCTAAAGTTCGTCCGAGAAGATATTTCTCGCGAGCATAGGATTTTCGCGAGATTCTTTATTCCCGAAATACTCGAAAGCTCGCGAGCTGCTCGACATTCAATTCAATCACTGATTTAGTTGAGAACAGCCTTTAGTTCTACCTCAATAGTCGATCTCAGAACCAGATTTCATGAATAAGGGTTTTATATATATCCTGCGCCAGTATGAAGTGAGATGAGTCGGATGGGGTTCCAATTATAGGTCGACGAGTTGTACAGCCTCTAGGAGCTTTCTTGCGCCGTTGAACCCATACAGATGTTCACCAGAGTTATTGGAAATTCAAAATTTCTGCCGGATTTTACTGCCAGCGACTGTGAGCGAGCAGATATTTAAATATACTTAATCATCGTTTTGGTGTCAATTTTCATGTCTCGTAGATGTACCCTAGCTGCAGGTATCCTCGAAATTTCGGCTGCTGATATAAAGTCAAACCTTGTTCAATTTCTTGTTCAATGGAAGTAATCTATTTCCATACGATCGTAATCTTACTGCATTGTGAACTGTATACAGTTAGAAACTTCTTCTTTTTCTTCACTCCCGAAGGTTTTGATGAGTGTTTTCGATGTTAGATCCGGCTACACGCACCATAAAGTTACTAGCCCGTACAATTCAGAAACGCTTTGACTTGACCACATTAAATGTTGTTGGCCAGAGCGACGCCTGATAAATATGTTATTGATGCATTCATATTTGTAACAGAACTCCCCTCGTGAAGGTGATTCCGTCAGAGCTTCCGCGAGTCTATAAAGCTTTGTATTGCGCTTATCATCCCCTGGAATCCCTCCAGTAACTCGAGTAAAATTTAATTAGTCATATTGCTCGCAGGACTTTGTATCTCCTTCTTCTTTAAGCAGTGGTTTCCAACATAGTGTTAAATGTTCTGGGTTCAAGCACTTCCATACCCGCAGCTCTTCCTCAAATCTAAGTGTATTTATACCCTTTATACTAGAGTGCTTTCGGTCCATTTTCTCAAATATTCTCTAACAAACCTTGGTTACTGCTTACTGATTGAGTGTGGGAGTTTTTTTTTAAACTCTCTACCCCTTCTTGTGCTTTTGTTTTGGTTCTTAGCTATTTTTACCTGTATTTGTTCGCCTCAATTGATTGTGGCTTTTATGGCATTTTAGGAAGTAGCTCTTTACAATATTATGAAGAAACAAGTAAGGAAGGTTAAGTTCGGGTGTAACCGAACATTACATAGTCAGTTGAGAGCTATGGTGACAACATAAGGGAAAATAACCATGTAAGAAAATGAACCGAGAGAAACCCTGGAATGTGTTTGTATGACATGTGTATCAAATGAAAGGCATTAAAGAGTATTTTATGAGGGAGTGAGCCATAGTTCTATAGGTGGACGCTTTTTCGAGATATCGCCATAAAGGTGGACCAGGAGTGACTCTAGAATGTGTTTGTATGATATGGGTATCAAATTAAAAGTATTAATGAGAGTTTTAAAAGGGAGTGGTGGTAGTTTTATATGTGAAGGCGTTTTCCAGATATCGACCAAAATGTGGACCAGGGTCACCCAGAACATCATCTGTTGGATACCGCTAATTTATTTATATATGTAATACCTGCCAAGATTTTAAGGGTTTTTTATTTCGCACTGCAGAACTTTTTCATTTTCTTCTTTTGGTAGGTGCCACAACCATTTTACAAAGTTTTTTCTAAAGTTATATTTCGCGTCAATAAACGAATCCAATTACCATATTTCATCCCTTTTTTCGTATTTGGTATAGAATTATGGCATTTTGTTCATTTTTTGTAATTTTCGATATCGAAAAAGTGGGCGTGGTCATAGTCGGATTTCGCTAATTTTTTATACCAAAATAAAGTGTGTTCAGACAAGTACGTGAACTAAGTTCAGTAAAGATATGTCGATTTTTGCTCTAGTTATCTTGTTAACGGCCATGCGGAAGGACAGACGGACGACTGTGTATAAAAACTGGGCGTGGTTCAACCGATTTCGCCCATTTTCACAGAAAACAGTTAGCGTCATAAAATCTATGCCCCTACCAAATGTCAAAAGATTGGTAAATTTTTGTTCGACTTATGGCATTAAAAGTATCCTAGACTAATTAAATGAAAAAGGGTGGAGCCACGCCCATTTTAAAATTTTCTTTTATTTTTGTATTTTGTTGCACCACATCATTACTGGAGTTGAATGTTGACATAATTTACTTATATACTGTAAAGATATTAAATTTTTTAAATTTTAAAGTGGGCGTGGTCCTTCTCCGATTTTGCTAATTTTTATTAAGCGTAAATATAGCAATAGGAGTAACGTTCCTGCCAAATTTCATCATGATATCTTCAACGACTGCCAAATTACAGCTTGCAAAATTTTTTAATTTCCTTCTTTTAAAAGTGGGCGGTGCCACGCCCATTGTCCAAAATTTTACTAATTTTCTATTCTGCGTCATAAGTTCAACTCACCTATCAAATTTCATCGCTTTATGTGTCTTTGGCAATGAATTATTGCACTTTTTCTGTTTTCCGAAATTTTCGATATCGAAAAAGTTGGCGTGGTTATAGTCCGATATCGTTCATTTTAAATAGCGATCTGAGATGAGTGCTCAGGAACCCACATACCAAATTTCATCAAGATACCTCAAAATTTACTCAAGTTATCGTGTTAACGGATGGACGGACGGACGGACGGACGGACATGGCTCAATCAAATTTTTTTTCCATCCTGATGATTTTGATATATGGAAGTCTATATCTATCTCGATTCCTTTATACCTGTACAACCAACCGTTATCAAATCAAGCTTAATATACTCTGTGAGCTCTGCTCAACTGAGTATAAAAATATGTAGGAATGTATGTATGGATGTATATTTATTTACTCCAATTCCTACAACCATGTTTCTATTTGTAATTTATGCTCTTATGTGGGTTCATAAAAATCAAATTAACTACACTTTTCTAAGGAAAGTATGACGCGCCGTCAAGAAGGAGCCAACGAACAAAGGAGAAACGTACAAAATTACGCACTCACGGCCAGGCACATACGCACACACGCATACATCCATATCTACACCTAGGTATGAAGCATCCATATGCTAAATGCAATTTCCTAAACACATACGCTTCACTAGCATTGCTGCAACTGCACGCAAATAACTGTGACGAATTGAAGGCGCAAAGTGGCGACAGCCTGTGGCATTGATGCGTTTCAAACATGCAACACTTCTATGGAACTGCAATTTTTCTTGAAACGTGCAACAATACTTTGATGGCACTCCTTGTCGCTTGCCGCAGAATCAGCTTGCATTCTTGGTCTTTGTGCGCAAAATATGCCACACTTCAATTGACGGCCCTTTGTGTTGCAAAGTGTGCGAGCGTGCGGCTGCGGCGACGGCCAGCAGCAATAGGGGGAGTGTCGCAGCAGCAGTGTTGCATTAAAAATATAAAATTTATTTACTGCCTTTTGCTACAGCGCAACTTTGGCTTTTAAGTGCATCAACAGCTACTAGAAATTATATGTAATATTCATGGTCGTACGCAACTGAGGATGGGGTAGGTAATGCAATTAAGGGTTCAATAACACAGTCCAATGAAATTAGAACTTTTCCATGGAATAGAATTACCATGGTACTTTTTAGAAAACATGTTTATCATATCCTTCTCTAAACCCGATTGTCAACCTAACCTGGCCGTGGCGAATCCAGTTTCATTAGCAGGTGAGGGTGTGGCGATGCCAAGTTCCTCATGAAACTAGGACGTTGGAAGGCGGGATCTCCCAGCAGGTTCAATGTGTTCATAATAAAACATTTCCTAGATAGTTGAGATTGTAGCTTAATGGTGCTTGTTACCAGAACCTACCGGATCTATATACAGCAAAGGAGTGTCAACATCGATAACACTACCAAACATCGGAGAGTGTGTTTACCGCTACAGCAACAACAAATACACTTTAAATATGACACTATAACTTCTTCTATGTTAAGATACCTTGCAACACCTAAATCAATCGAGCTTGTAGTCGCCCAGTCTGCTTAGCTTCATGGTGACCACATTGGTGAACCTATAAACTGACAAAATTCTCCTCGTGTAGTACATGGACTTACAATTATTTAGGTTATGTTCCATGTTGTTCCCATAGCACCGTGTCACAAAGCTAATTCTTCAAATCTCAAGTTATTAAAAAAAATTGCGTCTGCAATCTGTCTTTTGGGGTACGGATAGGCAATAAAAGTTAACCGCCATCGGCAAGCATTAAAGAGCTGCAATAGGTGAGGGCAGTAGGAAGGTTCAAGACTTTTATTAAGACTTAACGGTGGGAAGAACTTATAATTTTTCCCCATCCTGTTCATATTACACGAGCAGGGAAATTTAGGAATGGCTTTACTTGCGGTCACAGTGGAGTGGTAGTAGCATGCTCCGCCTATCACACCGAAAATCCTGGGTTCAAGCCACGGGCAAAGCAAAATCCTAAGTTCAGAAACAAGTTTTTCCAATTAGGAAAAAGTTTTTATAAGAGGGGTCGCCCCTCGGTAATGATTTGGCAAGCACTCCGAGTGTAATTTTGTCATGAAAAGCTACTCGGGGAAAATTTATTTGTCTGGCAGATTCAGGTTCGACGTAAAATATCCAATTTTTGGAAAAAATTAAGAGATGCACGATGCAAATTGGAGGAGAAGCTCGGCCTAGAATCTCTTCGGCGGTTATCGCAACTTGCATTATTTATTTATTCTCACTCTGCCCATTATTTATAACAGAATATCGTTTATAATACTCGCTGAACTCCGTTCACCTAAGTAATTAACTCATGCTTTGATCCTTAAATTGCAGCCCCGTCTTACAGCTCGGTTGCAACTTATCTACGTCCTTGCTATGTTTGGCTGCCACATATGTTTTACTCATCGTTAAGGCCATTCTAAATGGTTGTTTGTTCCAACGTTATCTGTAATGTGTTTTTGCTTCTTTTTTGGTTTTATTGTTTTTAAGTTTATTTCATTGCCGCCTGCACATTTTGATTGCTGTTACTCTCTTCTTTTTGGAATTTTTATTGTTGCCACTTTAGTTCCGAGCTTATTGACTTTTGCTTGCCCCTATCAACACATCTTTTTATTCCTTTTCTCCTACTTTTCAATTACTATTTTTGTTTTTTGTTTTTTAGAATCTTCTTAGATTTTTTTTGGTGATTCTTAAGTAATTTGAGCGGCTTCTTTCGTTCGTTTATGATCATCATAAATTGATAGATATTGGAATCGTTTAGCTTAATGTTATGCATCATATTTTTATTTTGTTTGAGTATTCTCTTCAAATATTATCGGAAGCATTTAGATTTATGATCTTTTGTATTATGATTTAATTGCTTGGACATTCCTGATACTGCCTACTTACGATGGTACTCAAGTGTATGGATTTTATGACGTGGCTAAGCAAGTGGGTTTTTATATTCTATTAATGATCGCTGGATCAAGGAGTTTATGAGAAGCCATAGTTGAACAGTTCAGAGCAATGTTCATTTGATTAAAATCTTTGAGGGAGACTCTTGAGCCCATGAAATAAGTAAAATATTACTCGATAATTGAAAATGGAAGGCATGATCCATAGTGGTGACCGTGAATCTAGTAGCTTAGTTCAGAAGAGGAACAAATATAAGTAAAATAGAGAAATACTTGGCGCAATTTACCAAAAAAGAAATTAAAGCAGAGCTTTTCTTCCAAATTCAGTCGTGCTTCTTTTAATTTTTCCTTACAAATTGATGGGATGGGCCTATATAATTTATGCCGATTCTAAACGTCAACTGATGAATTTGCACTGAGAAGCTTGCGCAGAAATACAATCGGAGTGTTTGCCAAACCACTACCAAGGGGCGACCCAGCTTAAAAACGAAAACCTTTTTTAATTTGAAAAAACGTTTTCCCAATCTTTTCATGTTGCTTTTCCCGGGACTCTAACCTAGAAACACCTAGGAACCCGACAGCCGAAACGAGGAAAGTTTCGTTAATGTAAATACATTTGGGATGCATTACTTGAAAAGTAGGCATACGTTTAATAGTATCAGTTACAGTATCTCATAACCTACGATTGGGAATAGAACAAATTAAGTGGGGACCGAATCTTTACCAAAACATATTGCAGATAACAGTTTTCGAACAAATACCCAGTTTATCTTCTCTTAAATCTAAATATAAATGGTCACCAAATTTTAAACTTTGGCTGTGTTGGTGAGAGTAAAATTATCGTAGTGGCAGTGGTTAGTCGTTGATTAACAAGCAACAAAGCAAAACTTATCCACGCATATTTTTCAACACTCAAAAAACAAAAATCGATAATATGCTTTAAAAATATGTGCATGAGCGTTTGTTTGCAAAATATGTTTTTTTGAAATCCGCAAAACACACAATAGCCCTTTCAATGCTGCTACTCTGATTGTTCAGCGACTACCAAATAAAAGAGAATAATAAAAAGTGTGAAGTCAGAGCGAATAATTATTTCACTAGCTGACGACCTCTGACTTAAATCTGTTTTAGGTCAACTCGGTTTACGAAAATATAAAAGTAGATTTCTCGAACCCGTGATATGGCTATATACTTTCGCCGTCAGACCCATTCTAATA
The DNA here is from genome assembly GCF_040869045.1 of Eurosta solidaginis. Lineage (NCBI taxonomy): Eukaryota > Metazoa > Arthropoda > Insecta > Diptera > Tephritidae > Eurosta > Eurosta solidaginis. The sequence continues at coordinate 6,903,133 of NC_090321.1, forward strand.
TATAAGGCTATGGTGGCCGGCCACTGTCAAACAATATAACATTAAAAATATGAATAGAATTTAGCACCTAGTCTTCGGAGGGGTAGGAGAAGCACTAAAGTCATGTTCAACTGACTACTCCTAAACCAGCTACTACTGGATCTCAACATACGTCCAACTGCAACTTGTTCCAGAGTAAGACTTCATGAGTCAGGTTATTGAAACTCGAGGCATTACGGTCACAGTGGTATCTTAACAAGACGTCCTGGTGGGGATCATTCATCAGACTTTCACACGCCATTGTTAGGTTTTGACAGGAGACATAAAGTTAAGTTCCATTCGAGAGGAGCTTAAGGTTCAAAGGAAATACGCAATCTAGCCTTTCATGTATTAAATGGGCTTCGAAGTGGGAGCTGGTTTCAGGTTCGTATGATCATTATGTAACCCGAGAGACATGGAGATATGGTTCACTAACAAACTTCAGGAAGATACCAACCAACTCTGTAACTCAATTTTCTCATAGAAAATTGCTCGAACCGTAATAATCGCAGCAGAAAACCCGCTACATACCACAGAGGGCTAACAAAACCGTTCTCTTTACATGGCGACACGACAAACGTTATACATACAATGGGAGCGTGTTTATCCGCCTGCGTGAAAAATGCAAATCAATTCAATTAAACAAAACTTAAAAAAAAAAAAAAAGAATACAAAAAATTAATCAAAGCAGCGTGAGATGCAAGACTTTATAGATCTTCAGCATTTTTTTGCAGCCGCCTTGCAAAACAATAACTAAAGTTAATAAGGTAATTGTTAATTATATCGTTTAATGATACTTAATGATATGGCGAAGCGAAAAGGCCTTTTAGAAATGATACATCTCTATCTGTGGATAGGAGACACATTCACCAAGAGTTGGATCTTTGAGTCGAAGATCTTTCAAAAGTCTCTCCCTAAGACTAGCGAAAGCGCGATATATATGCTTTAATGGTTTAGGCGACAGCGAGATAGAGCAACATCTTAATACCTGATGTGTCATTATCTACTCGAGCCTATCTTGCACTTAATTTTCTTAAGTTAGGTTTGGTTGAATTTGCCGTCAAGAAATACCTTACACAGACTGAACGTGTTCATAGCATTACCAGACTTTGTTTGACGATAAAATGGAAACAGCAATTAGGTACCCGGACTTATATTAAATAACTCCGCCCTCTAGCGAAATAGTAAAAGTTTGCTAGTACTAACGGCTGTCTCGAGATCTGGCATGTCTGCTGGTACTAGTAGCTGGAGCTTTGACATCGCTATAAACATCTCTAACTGATAGTCCGAGACCCCACTTTGCTGAACAGGCACAGAACTTTTCTCTGTGTGTCGTGAACAAAGCAGTCAATCATCTACGATGGTCCCCTCCCTCTTTTAGCTCTCGCTTTCTCTTTGAACCATAAAAAACTAATAGTTAGCTTATCTCATCTTAATCTGGATTGACTGAGCTCCAGCTCAGCCATAATAAGATCGCACACTGTACTTTTACAATATTGTTTTTGAGATGCTCTTTTTCAACTCAGTTCGAACAGAATACGACTAGATACTATCGTGCGAACGAAATGTGAAGTGTTGCAAGTACAAGAATTTTAATCAACCGCTTAGCACCACAAAACAAATTCCAAAAACTTTAAAAAATAAAAAAGCGAAAAATAAGTTAAATCATCGTTCTTGTGTTGCCTTCAACGCGTGCGCACCACACAATAAACAAATTTCAACGTTTAGCTGCAACAACAGCAACAAATGCAAGCAAGGCAAGTGCCCGCAGAGGCAACAATGACAACCTGACTTGGTAAATTGGTGCAAGCAAGAATGGTAGTAAACAGCAGCGTCTCCAGCCAAAAAGCAATGAAACTAAACAACAATAATAGCAACAACAAAAAAATGCAAATACATTTTTTTGGTGCAATGTGTGTATTAGAGGTTTACGCTGATCGTTTTATCAGCGGCGTCGGCGTAGGCTCTATTATATACCGGCGGCGGCGGCGTAGGCGGTGCGCCGGCGTACGCCGGTGTTCTTACTTTAAAAAGCTTGATTTTTCTATTTAAAAAATAATATTTAGGAAAGGTTTTGTTTGTTAAGATCCGTTGTTTTTGCCTCAAGATCTCGCAGACCGTTCAAAAATTTTCAGGAGTAGCTCCTTACGGAGGGATTGTCCCTCGTTCACTTACTCCAGAGAGGCTTCGAACCTAACCCCGGTCTTTGGAATTGGTACTTCTGCGTCTGCTGAAAAGAAATAGAGATACATTAAATAGCCACACTTTTGTCTGCATATCTCGTGCAAAGCGTAGTTTCACCTAGGGTTAACTCCTAATAATCGTCGCGAACACAACTTCTTTAAATCATTTGTGGCTCCTTAGTGGTCACTCAAAAAGGCGACTTACGATTGCTTTAATGGTCTATTAATACTCATGACTGTCATAGCACAGGCCGCCTCCAGCGTTTTCGGCTGCTTTTAAGAGCTACAATTCCCGATGTGCGAACAGTAGCAATCCCTACAACCAGTCGCTACGATATTTTAGAATGAGAGTCGCCCGATTTTAAGTTCAAAATGTTTACTGCTGTTTTCCGGCCTTATGATATAACAACTCATTATGGATGACGGCGTAGTTCGAATGTCGTTAGTTCGACTGTCTTCGGAAAGCTTTTGCTTCACCACTTTGAGTGTTCTTGCGAAGGAAAAAGCCTCACCTGGTAAATATATGTGCCTACGTATTCACATTTGTAAAAGGAGCCGTAACGTGTAGGTGATATTTAAACTTGGTTGATAGGCTATAATCAATGTAATTCACTCCAAGGGACTAGTTTTGGATAGGACCGCCAACTTTAGGAAATGTCAAACCGGGAGACTTGGGTGTTGAAGGATGAAGTGTGAAAATCAAAATTAAAATTTCAGACGCTATTGTATAATTTCGCAAATAAACAACAGATGTTTGAATGTAAGCCCAAGCGATTTTTCAAACTCTTCGCATACATACATATATCCTCAACTTAAGTATGAGGTAAAAATCATTTCAATGGACTGTTTATGCCACTAAAATCTGCTAAAGGATTTTGCATCACTGATTTCGATTATTCTTTGAGCCAATCGCAATATAATATTTTCAAAAAAAATCGGCACCTTTTTTGGGTATTTTGGTTTTTTTTTACAACTTGAGGACAATTTGAAAACAATTTGAAACACCTTGGGTCATTTTATTTGAATTCATTGTTCATTATTAATTTTTTGAAAAAAATATGCATATACATTTATTATATAGCTTTTCTTTTAGTGTTTTGTTTTAATAACTTGGTGATTGGGTGATGGAAAGCCCGTGTTAAGCAAACATGGAAAACGCCTGTTTTTTTAAATAACTTTTGAGCATTTAGAACGAGTAAGATTTCGCAATTAGTTTCTTATAACTGGCAGTTATGCGCATCCGTTGATACCACTTTCGACCATATCCGACCAATTTGCGACATGAACAATAAATGGCATAAACAGTCTTAAACGAGTAGAAAATACAGTAACGCGCCGGACGCCGCCGCCGCGCCGATATTTTTGACTTTCGGCGGCGGCGTGCGAAAAACGACCCCAATCGGCGGCGGCGGCGGCGGCGGCGTTTATCGGCGGCGTATATCTCTAGTGTGTATGTGTCTGTTGCATAAATTAAATAGAACAGGCTTGAATGAACCAACGAACGCAGCACGCAATATTACGTACTTTAGCGAAGGATGTTTTGTTGTTATCCTTCGTTGTTTTTACTGCTGTTGTTGTTGCCGCTAAATGAATATCTACAGTCATTCCTTGAGCTCTTGAGCTCAACACGATCGTCTTTCGCTGGCTAGCCGCAATTTTGATGAACAAATTTACATTTTTATGCAAGGCGCACATTGATCATTTGCACATGCGCAACGCTGATGCTAACCAAGTTGTTGTTGTAATTTTTCTGTTTAAGAAAACGAAATTCACTTAACTTACAGCACAGGCGTTACGTTGACTCAATGTAATGCATTGAAGTGTGTAAGTGACGTTCAAAACGTCAGACAGACGAGCGTGCAATAACTGGAGCTCCTATGACGACCCGTAGCCAAGCAGCGCGACGCGTCACTGCAAAACCAGACGATGCGTATAAGTGCAGGTAAAACTGGTCTGCTTTACGTGTATTTAATATGAATGTAAATAAATATTTGTGTGTTTGTTCGCTGTTCGCTTTCAGCATGCATTCGCATTTATCTCTCTTCTGTACGCTGTGTCAAATTAACAAACAAAAACACCTCCGCTATATATTTATGCGCATGTCCAGAAATTAACATAAATTGAATTCAACTGTCCGCCCTCATGGTGTGCTGCTGCACTTAAACAATTCGGTCACATATTAGGACGACAAATACAACAAAACCGGCTAAAGCACTACTCATCTGATTCGCGTCCTATGGTAGGCTGAGTGCGGTTGTAATGAAAGCAGCAGCATTTAAGTGAATTCTACGAAATTTGTGGAGCTTTCTATACCTTCATCATTCACGGTTATTGGGCTTTGTCCAAAAGAAATGTTTTTTCCGATTTTTGAAGTTGGGACCGCACCAGAACCCATTACGTCAATTCTCGTATAAGAAAATGTAGCTCAATTTTTTCTGCTTTTTTCGGGCTTTGCGGAAGGAGTCAAAAATCTACGCTCTGACCGGGAGGGACTCTCCGAGTGTAGGACTCCCTTCTTCCTTGAACGGCTACCCACTAAAACCTCACACCCTACCTGGGCCGGTATTAGGCATATAACTTCGGGTGCTGGTAGGCGCAACGTGAGCTCCATGGCTAATCTCACGCTAATGGGCTAGGCATCCATCTTTTCGTTTGCTGTGGACCTGGCCTACTCAGACTCGCAGGCTGCTTGTTCCGAGTAGGTAAGCTTACTATTTAGCTCCAGATGCTTCAATGAAATGCGTGTTTTTGTGGATGACGATTTCCATTTGACAGGTTGCGACTACGTGCAACCACACAGATACATTCTGGCATGCCCAATCGAGGAAGATTGCCGTATGTAATATTCTAGAGATTAAGTTTTTACTTTCTTTGACCACGTATGGTTTCATGCACTAAATATCTGTCCCATGTTAGTCCCTCAAGCATGTCGTCCCCCGAATTAAAAGCACTTTTGACGTCTACCATCACCAATAAGTCTTATCAGTCTTATTCTGTGGCATGCCGTGAAGCAGTATAAAGATGCAAGGTTGGGGTTTCATTTCCATTTTGGAATGGGATCTAGCCATGCTGTTTTCCGTCTGGTTCAGAAAACTATATATTGGAGGCATTTTCTGTACATGTATAACACAAATTTCGGGAAGTTATTTGCAGCTAGAATTATTGCCTCCGCGGGTATTGCATCAGACCTTGGAGCTTTTCTGGGTTTCATAGTGCCCATGTTGGTTTTAAGCTATTCTTCCTTGAATTGTTCCACGTTGCAGTCTTTTTAGATGCGTCTCATGTAAATGTTTCTGTCTGTCTCTGACCGGGTTCATGAAGGTGAAAAGTTGCCATCCAGCATGGTTAGCATTCCAACAAATTTTATAGTAAGTAATACCTATAAGGCCACCTACCAAGACGAACAGCTTTCCAGCTAACTTTACAGATATTTGTCATAAAATAGTTTCTTGATCTGAGTATTAACCCTAATCCCATCCAATATAAACGCTTTTGTTGCAGACATACACCATGTGACTTCACTGGCGAGGCACTTTGTGGCTAGACGGATGAGGTCACCAAAGTGCTCAATCGCTACTTACCCACTGAAAGGAACTTTTGAAAATATCGTCTGTAACTGTGTAACCAAAATCTTTAGTTAGTCTTACATAGATCTACGTCGGTTGATGTTTCAAAACGGTTTCATAACAAGCCAAATATAACTAGACATTGTCCTTTGGTTCATTTAAAGGTGATCTGAAAGCGACAATACAAAAATGCTGCTTCTGTATAATCAGAAGAACACTTCCTAAAGGTTAAGGAAATCTTCAGATAATTGTGAGGTCTATTCTGGGATATGGATTCGGAAGGCTCCGATACTAAAACTTCTGGCATTTGCGCCACTTTTTCTTTACTTTTGGTTCATCTCACCATGCTTATCTTCAAATTAGTTTTTGAGAGCGAAAAATATCGAAAAAAATCTGCAAAGATACATCGGCCAGAAGAATTTTTCCATCAATAACTCAACTTCACTGAAGAACTCTATGTAAATGAAGCAGGAGTAACTAGAGTAAGGCAAAATCGACGCGCTTTGCAACAAATTCGATGTGAAAAGTAATACCACATTGGCTCACTGGGGCGCCAACAAATTAAAACGAAATGAAGTGCAAATGGAAATTGCAGATTTGCAAATGTTCTGCGAAGAAGACGCCACAGGAGTTGTTGTTGCTACTTCGGCTTCGGTTGCAGCACACCGCTGTCTTCTCCGCTTAGCCTCTCGTCAGTAATTGAACTACTTGCGCTGCCTACTGTATTTCTGCACCTATTTAAGCAAATTCATGCAACATGCAACGCATCACAGCAAGATGCAACAAAATTAATAACAACTATGGTTGACCACATGCAAATGTGATATGATTTTTGCGTGCTTGCCACAGCACACGTAAATATGTAAATGCAGTTCATGTTACTCATAACGACGCCTGTTTGTGGCAGCCATCAACGTTTATTGTTTCTGCTATTTTGCATGCTGTTGAGTAGCGTGTGGCAAGTACAAGTTGAGATGTTTCAAATTAAAAATTTTATACGCGCTCTACGCGAAGGTCAGTTGAGCTGCCATATTGAGCTTTAAATGTACCTATGTAGATAAATATATAGACAATTATATTATGTAAGTTCATACTACATATCAACTTATGTCTGCCACTTTTGTTGCATGTGTCATATTGCTATTATTTTTATCATTCATGTATTTGTTGCACCCAGTTAAAGCTACCGCCACTGCTCGTTTATAATTGTTGCAATGTATGTCGCGTTTATTTTGCTTATATAGTTGTTGTTGTATTAATATGCAAATGTGTCTGTTGCACGCATTTCCTCTGCCTATATCATTGCAAAACTCGCCAGCATTGCTTTTGTACATGATTGGGGCATGTCCTGCGGCGAAATTGTTGCATGCAACTGTTTAACTCCTATGCACTTGCTTTTTCTACAGTTTGCTTCTTATTTCCTTACTCTTCTCCTTCGATTGTTTTGTTTCTAGCTATAAAGCTGATAGCATGTTGCATGCAATACACGATTCTGTTGTTCTCGTATAATTTGCATGCAATCTAAGCGCATTGAGCAAAATTTACCTGTAATTCAATGCTGTTACTTCGTTTTGTTGTTGTTTTTTACTTTTATACTTTCTAACTGAACTATCCGAAATCATTATTACTATACCCTGTAGTGCTTAAAACCAGCGTTAGTATTATAGCTTCGTTTATAATGGCGACTTGCAATATCAAGTGAGTTTTCTTCCTTGAAACCCTTGACGTAAGAAACGTTTCAAAAACGCGAAATGGGCAGACATGGCTGCGCCTTGGAGCAGCTATTCCATATCTCACACGGCCTTCAGCGCATCATCAGAAGCTATCTCAGTAATCGTGTGATTATATGTCATACATCAGTGGACCCGCGGGTCAAAAGTTTCCATCCGAAGTTAGAGTTGACGTGTAGAACATCAGTAGGGATGCAATTTTCCATCTTGAAATGCGCGAAGATTCATACTTAGTCGGATACGTAGACGCCCTTGCCGGAGTCATTACAGCCCAAAGCACAGAAACCGCACAAAAAGAGCTCAAGAAAGTCATGATGCGCCCAAGGAAGTGGCTAGTATCAGAAAAAAAAACTGAGCTGAAACTGCTCACAGTAGGGCACATGCCGCTAGAAGCTGATTGAGAGACATTCTCTGCATAGATAACATCGAAGAAGGTACTCAAATATTAAGGTGTACGGTTAGACTCCCGAGATCTTTTCTAAGATCATACAAAGCCTATGATATAAAACTCATAAAGTGGCTCATATTGCTGAAGTGAGAAGATATTAGGCTCATGATGGGCATATTAACTGGACACAGTCTTCTGGTGTCCTATGCTGATAAGTTAGGCCTCGTCAGTAACAGCAGGTGTAGGAAATGCGAGCTGCGTACTGTGTTCGTGTCCTGCGCTCGCCAGGTCAAGGCTCCAGTTAGAAGGGGCGGCAAAATTGCAGAGTGGCCCTAGCGTGGGCGATGGTTCCAAAAAGGGTATGTTTTTTAGTTCACCAACACACGATTGGATTGCAATGGCGGCATTAATGGTACATTTGGGCTTTCTCATGCCTTCCCGAAAAAAGTGTCATGATGGTTCGAGACTGACTAACATCTGAAGAAAAATATTTGGCGACATTTAAGCATCCGTCCATCCATCTGTTCGTATGGTGTTTCGAAAGTCGGGCTAGTGCCAAACTGTGTTGTTTCCATAGCGTAACGCATCCGTATCCAACAACCAATTATCCACATCTGTAACAAACCATACAAACGTTAACACTTCAGCTCGATAGGCTATAATTTGCTTGCCTTATTTCCGCTAAAGTTAGCTATTGACCTCTGATTACTGAATTTGACGGCCAGTAAGCTGCTGTCAAATGGAATGTATTTCAAACGGTTTGAGAACTGCAGGCTTTTAGTTGGATTGATTTTCAGATTAGAGCATCTCCTAACACCTTTAGCCATAAAAAGAGTCAGTCCTGAAGTTTCCCAATCTACATACATATTTTTCCATAACATAAGTTGGCCTCCTATTTTCAAATAACGGGCTTAGAGATAGAGAGTCGGAACCTTGATATAGGCGCGATAGAGATTCCTATGGTTGAGGCTCTTGCAACTTTGTACCCGTCAGAGTCATTTATCGTAAGCGGTCCCATATCTGACAAGCTCAACAGGTTTATGGGGCCGCAAGAAAGATTATGATGCACCTTGGAAGGAGGCTCATAGACGAAGCTGACTTAAGCTTTAGTAGTATACCCACTGCAGACTTTAGACGTGGTATGCTAAGCGGGAGAATAGTGTTAGCTTTGACGACGTGTTATCCTTTTGTTATGTAAAGGCTTGTTATAAAAAAGTGCGATTTGCCATCGGAAAGTTTTCGATTTACTATCGAAAAGGTATCGAACTGTTATCAAAAATATATCGACTTATAATCGATTTTTTATCGAAGATTTATCGCAAATTGAAAGATTATCAATTTGTCAAATCTATCGATTTTGTATGCAGAAGTCATACTTTTCTCATCGGAGTGTTACGAATTTATTATCGGCGTTTTATCCACAACTCTTCGGCCCTTTATGAAGTAGATACCGACAAAACTTCGAAACAAATCGATAACACGTATGTCGACCGTCCTTTAGCAATTAGCGGATAATAGCACTATTACTAAAAAGGCAGTTGGCTAACTTATATTTGGGTTTTGTATTCAAACCTGTTGTGTAGTAAATACCAACGGGTGGGTTTCACTGTAGGGTAGCAGCTGTGTATCGTTTTTTTTTTGTTCTTGCTGCGCTTTATGTTGTTCTTGTTCACATATCTTGCTTCATAATCGCAGCAATTTCCCACCAGCACGCCTTTGCAGTTTCTCAAACCGCGTAAAATTTTTAATATACAATTTTTTTTTCTTAATTCATTCTCCTTTTTCTTTCTCTTTATCCTTCTCAGTTTTAAAATCTTAACTTCTACACTTCAATTAAAGTTTAAAGTCTTCATTAACCTCATTTAGTTTCCACTTTTGCAATTTTCGATAATTTCGTCGCGCGATAACACCAAATGTCCAATCAATGTGGACGTGCCACATTTTGCGGCAAGTGGCAACACCTACCTATTTGATAATGCTTTCGTATTTAATGCACGCATCGCACGCACTGACATGTGTCAATATGTAAGTTGTTTTTATTTTTTTGATAATAAGTTGTTTCTGTAAATATTCAAGTGTTTTCCTTTTGTTGTTGTCGTTGCTGTTGTTGGTTGTGCGGCAATTGAAGTAGATAAGCTCACGTTCGCTTGCGGCGTACGTGGCGTGGGCTGCTCAAACTAAACTAGCGATGCTTTTTTTGGATTTCTCTTTTTTTATATTTTTAAAAATTTTTGCATTTTTTTCATGCATCGAGAAAAAAGAAATAGGAACAACTACGCTTAACGGATTTTCAACTTGTTTACACACATTTTGATATGAACATTTCTGATAAGGCGATCAGGCTCCTTAACATATGTAGTTGTTGTTGATATTTAAGTTGTATGACGTCCCTCTTACAACACTTACGCTACGTGTTTGACACTTGAAGTTTGCGCTTATCGCTGATGTCGGCAGACACTTAAGACGCGCCTTTTACCTCAACTGCGTCATTTAACCCAACTCAGTTTGGTTATTCGACTTGCGCTCTGTTCGAATTGAACGATCAACGGCCAACGCAACTGATTATGAAATATCCTGTATAAATGAAATCTGCTGCCCAATTGACGAGCGATAACAACTGTGAAGTCTAAAGTGTCTGATGTGTTTGAAGTGTCTGCGACTTACTCAGCGTGAATGTATCCAATATTCCGTTTTTGCGTAATATTTTTGACGAAGCTTAAAATGTTTGGTTATACCTCAATGCAAATATGGTTAGGTCAGGTTAAAATAAAATAACTGGTATGAGAAGTTGCAGTTGAAGTAGTGTCCTAAACGGTAAGTAACCCTTACTCACGGATCGAACCACTCCGTGGAGTCAATTAATTTATCTATTGCTCTTATTTCGAGCTAAAAAAGCCCTGAGAGATTGTTTAAAGACGGTTGTCCGAGAGCATTCAGCATCCTTCTACTCAGTGCCGGATAGTGGCACAGAAGATGTTACACGCTTTCCTCCCCCTTACAATATATTTGTAGCAGCGGCAGTGATTGTAAGCAACAGTGACTAATGAGAAAACTTACTAAAGACGAAAGCCCCGACTTATTCAGGGTCAAAAGAGTGTTAGTGCTTTCTTTGTTATAGAAGCGCCAAATCTTCATTGATGAGTGCAATGTAGAAAGAGCCGATCAGAGCATACTTGCTCTGCTAAAAGTTTTCGTGCTCTCACAGAATTTAAAAGAGACCATGGGTATACCTATCGGACCATTTTCGGAAATATGTGGGTGGTCGTACCCCTTTTGGCCAGCTTATCAGCCATACAATTTCCTACAATATTTCTGTATCCAGGTACGCAAGTTATCATGTGGTATTTCACCACTTCTTGCATTCCTCCAACTGCAAGTTTCACTAATTCGCAAGGTCGCATTATGACAGAAAGACAATTTTCACAAATCCAGTGGAGATTGGTGCCGGCAAGCATTGAGTGCCTCTGTCGGAGTGGAGACAAGAGCCACCAAACCAGTAGACCACACAGTAGAACTGGGCATACAACGCCTCTTTAGATACAGTGTACTTTTTGGAGACTAACCTCACGAGACACCGATTTGCCATAATGTCACTTTCATCCAGAATGACTTCCATATACTTGACGTTATTGCTGAAAACCGTGGTCTCGGCCGCCAATCTTGGGCGTAGAAGACTCGGCGGTTTATACCCTCTTTTGAAGAGAGCCAGAGGGGTGATATCCGGTGCCGATCTTCTTGATTAGTTACAATCTACAGTAGATTTAATTGCAAATTGTTGAAGGGAATTTGCAAATAATAGCATAAATGTTGAGTTGAATCAAATTTTCCGCCGGAACTCTCCTAAATGCTAACGGAGGCATCCTCATACTTAATTTAAGTAGCAATGTTCCGTATTATGAAACCCCAGTAGTGCACATCAAGAAGATATGCCATGGTTGTTCTATATGCCGATTTTCATCCTTGTTGAGGTATGAATTATCATTTAAATTCGGTTGATATACTGCAGTGCTTTACCTTTGTGATGAAATGGTGGGAATGTCTCGAAAACGTCTAAAAAATGCAACTCTGGCTTGCTTTATGCAAGGTTAGAATAAATTCAACCATATAAATATATAACATCAAGAGTTATATAGCGCAAAACTAAACCCGCGACCAACGTTGGGCACCAAAATTCTTATTTCAGGGCTTTCTTCTGAAAGAGCTGCTGGATCGAAGGACGAATAGTGTCAGTTGGCCGCAATTTTTGCACTACCTCTACTAGCTACCATGTCCTCTCGTTCTTTCATTCTTCGATCTATTCATATCTACGCATCTGTAAAATATTTCTTAGTCGTAAGCGCTGTCAGTTTATGTGTATAACCAATTTATTAAAAAACTCAATGAAATATGAAGGAACCCAAAAAACTTCTTGAGCAAATTTATATTACCCTTTTAGTATTTACAGAAAAATCATCCATATCTTAGGAGTAATTGCAAAAATGGCAGCTAAAATAAAAATAATGAAGCATTGCTATCCTGCCATTTCCTGAATAACTTTTTTCACGTTTGCCGGGGACGCGCTCATGAATTTTAAACAATTTAAAATACTAGATTTATGGCAAGAGCTCAAAGCTCGAATAAAAATAGTAAAACGGCTTGTGTAATAAAAACAGGCAAGGAACACAAAATCGAATCATTCAGCGGTAAACGAATGTGTCAGCCGACAACAAAATGAATAATCTGCAAAATGAGCTTCATAGGTGGCCTTGACAAAAGCCGTGGAAAGAGGGAAGCGCATAACTAAACAAAACAGGCACACCACTGTGTGGACGTGGCGACCACCGGAATGTGCGAGGTCTTGGCCATGACAATGACACTGATGCTAATAAGCATGCAAGAAAAAGTCTAGCATCAAACAAAAAAGAAGAACAACAATAAACGCGTAATAACAAAAAGCAATAACCACACTACGCTGAAGACGACTGACTTTGAACCACGACCAATGTGACTAGCGAATGATAAATGTCAACGCGTCTGATGTAAAAGAATTAAAGAATTCTTTGACGCAAGATAAACTAAATGAAAAAACAAAAACAGTGAAGGGATAGGAAGTGGCAGAGCGGAAAGAAATAGGAAAAGCGATTTATACGGACAACAGAATTGAAGATTGAAGACTGAGCTGAGCTAAGCTGAGTGGAGTGCACTCAGCGCTGACACATAATCCTTTAAATATTTTAAGGCATTTACAATGATGGGGGAATGAAATGGAAACAAGAGGATCGCAGCTAGCGACCTCTAGTACTACCACCACACGTGTTTTAGAGCATGGCATAGAACCGAAAACTTAAATGCAACCGTTTTAAACCGAAGTTCGTTTTTAGCTAATAGTTGTGTTGCAAGAACAAGGGTCCGTATTAAGCTGACTTCAGCTTTGTATGGGCAGGTCGAAGCTTTCATGAAAATTCATACAAAGGTACATTGGCCTTGTTTTTCGAAATCAGAACAGAAATCGTAGAAAAGAACTCACAGTTCAGTAACCTGAGGTTAAATACAGTACGGCAGTGTAAAGGGTGCACTATGAGCTCGGCCAGCCGAATTACCTTCCTCTAATTTGGGCGCCGTGTATCGTAAGGTACACGGAAATGAGATGGCTGAGAACGATAAGCCCTAATACTGAATATTAATCCCTTATGTTCAGGAAAATATAAAAATTAAAGTACTAGCCTGACCAGTGCGGCAACAATAACCATGTTGAATCTTCTACGCCGTCCAAACCCCTTACTTCCTAAGAAAGTTTAGCCATCAAAGCCTCGCCTGCTATTGTGTTGGAGAAGCTTCAAATAAAGCGGAGCACGCTACATCACACAACGGCTGCTGCCGCGTGACTAATAATCATACGAATAGAAGGTATAGAGGCTCTTCTTCCCGCGAAGGTATATATGTGGTGAAGTTCTGTCAGTGAATGCTGGGTAGCGGTACATTCGTCGAAATATATTCCTAATATTCCTCACGAACCGGTTGCTTTCTCTAATGAACTTAAACTGGAGTGAAATATCCATCATCCAAACCTCTGCCATATTATTGAAAACCCGTGTGCCAGAAAATCTGAGTTGTATTTTCTGTGGTCCTGAACTTCGCCAAAGGAAGTGATTGATTGACTCCCCTTACTCATCAAACTCACATCTTCTGCAGGGGAAGCTTGTTGGTTTACCCCACATTCGTAACATCGGTGCAATAGCGCAATGACCTGTGATGGCAGCCAAAAGTACTCTCACTTCAGATTTGTTTAGATTGAGAAGGAAACAAGTTCCATTCCTAACTAAAAAAAAACCATAGGCACATTGAAACTTCGTAATCACTCAAGTTGGTCCACAGCAAGTCCGTTACCCTAATCTTATATTCCTCGATTTTTTTCAGAAGGTAAGCCAGAGGTAGTCATGTGAAGCTTTCCGCCTCGCTTATATCCACTTCAGACCGTTTACTGGCCATCACATCCGTGTGAACTCACTCCCTTTAATATCGTTGTGCCCAGGGCACCACCAAAGGGAAACTTTGATATGTCTTATGAACTTCGTCACGTAGAAATGTAATGCCTTTACGACTGTCGAATATGGATCTTTATATTGGTGTCTGGGACCATACTGTTCTGTGGCATCTAGATGCTCTCTCCATGGCAATTGTTTTACCTGCAGATGCTTTGTGTACATTCCAGCTCCATTCCGCCTTTCCAATTTAGAGCCGTTTGTATATATTGTAATGCTCCTACAACTCCCATTCCCCCTTCGAATGATATTTCATGGTGTGCATCTGAAAGTCAATAACCGATATGAAATAGTCGATGTCAGTCGTTAGGTCAGTTATAATCCTATTATGACGGGGCAACAAGTGACAAATTACGTTTAACCCCATCGAGATAACCAAACCGAAAACGGAATAAAACCAAATCTGTAACTGAACTGAAAAAATTTGCAAAAATCGTTACCCAAACAGTAAAGAAACTTGAATTTAAAATGAAACATTTTACAACTGAGACCGGAACAAAAACGGAACTAAAACCAATATCGCAATTATTTCAAAAACCGAAATAGGAACAAAATCCATGATGAACGATCATGAAATAGTTTCGAAGAACGAACCCCACACTGATTAGGAAGCAATATTGAAAACTGAAACCAAAAACGAAACGAATACGAAACAAGTTCAACTTTGAAGTTTATAACCTACATTATGAAAATTCTAAATTAAGGAAGTAGAAACGAAAACGAAACACTTTGCATAACCGAGACAAGAAAATCGAAATAATTTTGAAAAACGTAACTTATTCGTAAGTAGATAAGTTTAAGAGAACACGTAAATAAAACACACATTAAAAACCCGAAGCCAAAAAATTTCGGTGGCACTCCTTGCTTTAGAGCTTGTGAGCTTTGTTTGCAACACTTGGCGGCCCAAAAGAATTCCAAAGCGACTGAAATTAACGTTTTTGTTTGGTTGAAAAGAGTTTAAAGGTTGCTTTTGTTGTATACTCCTCAAGTCTCTTCTAGCTTCTCCACTGTACCAATATCAACACTGTATCCTCATCCTCTCTCGCCTTCCGTCTCTGAAAGCCAAAGCAATTATTGATAGATTATTTACTGTCAGCATGTCCATTATGACAATGAGATATGGTATGACACTAAATGAATGAAAGAACGGATGATGGGATGATTGTATGGCTAGCTGCCAGGAGCGGCGACAGTTGGGATGATGACGCTATTACTATTGGTTCGAGCCAAAGAATGTGAGAATGTGATAAAAGGAAAAGTAAGTAAGCGATTTGTTCTTCTTTTTCTATATGGGGAGGGCAATATGTATATAAGTTTAGAGAACTCGCGCTTGTTCGGCAGCTATTAATCATGGTGCTAAGTAATTCTTAAGTTATGACGCTGGTTATTGAGTTTGCTGAAAAGTAATTAGAAATATTTAAGTGCTTCTTTCAAAAGACTTCAATAAGAAAGACTCGTAAACGAGGAGACGTTTCGGTATTTGCAAAAGCCGAACCACTCGCAATACTTTCTAGTAGGATAAGAAGCACCTGGAGTCTGTAATGCTATTCTTTTGATTAGCTTAAATGTTGTAAAAACTGAACTTCAAAAATCGCAATTGCAGTTGGGCTGTGCTCCCACTGTCATTCCAAAAGCTGGGAAAAGCTCTCATGTCTCTCCAAAAGACTTAAGATTAATCAGCCTACCTCCCTTCTTTCAAAAACGCTGGAACGAATCATTGATCTTTACGTTCAACTTAATGAGAGGAGTTCTCAAAAATGAGTTTATCAGCAGTTTGTTGGAAGGCAGAAGTGTAGCGGTACTATGAAGGTGAGCGACTGCTCAAAAAGAGGTGAGAAGCGGCACGCGACAGGGGAATGTTTTAACCCCTTATTTGGAATGGGTAAAGAGCAAATTTTTCAGGGTATTGAGTACACTGACAGATGTTCTACATGGTTATCTAGGTGTCGCGATCAAAAGATTATGCGAATTCGCTGTCAACTCTAGAAAAATGGAACGCATTTTGTTTACACAGATGTGAAATAATCCTGAATTTAGACCACCCTCAATTGGGGGAGTACCGCTTATGTCGTCAGAGAGGGTTAGTTACTTTTGAACCCTTCTTGACAGGACGACGACTTCGGTTCCCGTATACTTCTGTCGGTGAACAGTAGGCAAATACTGGGAGCTTTCTGCAAGGGTGGTACATTGGCTAAACGAGTGGAGATTCTAATATGGTTGAGGCCACTAGACACTTCTTCCACGGTCAAAAGGTTGGAAGCAGTACAGTAATTGGCAATGGTTGGAATAAACGCGGCATTTCGTGAAACACCTCACTGCCACTAAACGCATATGCTAAGTCTGTACGGCTTCATGAGGCGGGATAGACGCTTGTGAATTTCGGGCACTCCAGCATTCTGGCCGACTTCGACTTCATGATTGTTAAGATAGACTACTATGACCCTGGTATCCTCCCTTATTGCCACGTTCATCGCTCATGATTAAGCCGAAAATTGGGCTGACCGACCACTCCAGCGCGTGCCAGATTGGGATTGCCACCTTAAAGCATGCCGTAGATGAGACGCTATCCGGCGCTATAACTATAAGGGGATTTAACATCTACTCGTATAGTGAGGTGTCTATCAAAGCGCTAAGCCCTGCCCCTGTGATATCGAGAGGTGTGAGGTATTGATTGACCTAACTTGCGGTGGTAGCAAACTATTTTTTGATAACAATCATACTGGTGACAGGGCATAAGAATTTCCGTAGCAACTGTCAGGTTGATCGCTGGTTCCCGGCAAGTATGGGTAAATTGAGCATGCCCCCTCGAGATAACTTAGCAAGCGCTGGGATGAAACCACCCTTTGCCACGTGTCGAGATCTTTCTGGCCCGTTGTTCGCGTCTAGAGGTGCTACTATTGTACCAAATCCCACTTACCCTTTTTTTTGGCCGTATGGGAATCCATGCAGCACACCTTAACGTACTTGATATCCACAGTGAATTTACCTGTAAGGAAGACGCTGAGGTGGAATTATCCAGCCAGGACGAGGTCTAAATATCTCGACCGGGACATATTGGACTTTTTGGAGGAAATTTCTCAGATCAATGTGTGCTTCTTTCGTAGCTTTATCTCTGACTCGCAGCTATACGCTCAATAACTGAAAGCTGGTTTTACCGTTAAAGTATGTGGTAACGCAACAGACCTACACAAAAGTGTCTTAGTGAGCTGTTGATTGAATAGTCAGCTGCCATCCAACCTAACCTAACTAGCCTGACCTACTATCTCTTTTGATGCACCAATGTTTTGATTTAGATGCGCCTATCTATTCTATCCTTTCAAAGATATTAGGCACTTTGTTCCAGACACCAATGACACATATGTATAATTGAAACACAAATTCGGTAAGCGAGTAAAAAGCCATTCGACTTTATGGAGTTGCGAACTTGCAAATAGAACGTGCCGCACTAGAACTTAAGTCAATGAACCAAATTATCACAAATTCGATTTACTCTCGTCCAACCAATAAATTATGACAATTCAAACAATTACATAAAGACTCTCAAGCCGGAACTACGAGCCAATTGATTACTACAACTAAAATATCAACGTACGGCATGATAAGCGAGTTAGTGCTTGTGAGTAATTTGGTATGTGACGAGCCTAAATGACATCAACGTCCAGCGTAAAAGATAATGCGTAACCAATCATGATGTTCTAATGCTCTTTAACAGCAAGCAGACTTCTTGTCCCAAAACAAGCTTTTGAATTGTCACTAATAGGCGCATTTAACTCACGTCGCAATTACTAAACGTGCAATAAATAGTTAATGTTGTTGTTGTACATACATATTTTATTATCGTTTATGGCTTGGCGACTTGCTGGTAGGTGCTTGAATGCTTTTTTCCTTTTGTTACTGGCAGTAAAATTTTACGCACAATTGCGCGTGTAGAAGGCGCATAAGTCAGACGTAGCTTGCAGTATTTTGACTTTAAGCGGTGTCTAGATGGTGCGGTAGTTTCATCAGCGTGCTCCACCTACCACTTCGAAGATGATGGGTTCATACCCCGGGAAAAGCAACATCAAAATTGTTAACAATTAGAAGAAAATTTTTCTAAGCAGGATCGCCCCTCGGTGGTGTTTGGTAAGGACTCCGAATGTATTTCTGCCATGAAAAGCTCTCAGTGAAAACTCATCTGCCTTGCAGATGCCGTTCGGCGTCGGCATAAAACAATTAGGTGCCGTCCCGCCAATTTTTAGGGAAAACTTTGAAAAAGCACAACGCAAATTGGAAGTGAAGCTCGGCCTAAAATCTCTTCGGAGGTTATCGCGCATTATATTTATTTCTAGGCAGATTTATCCTAGTAAGCAAACTGAACAAACTTGCTATTAAATTATTTGAAATTTTCTTAAAGCATTCATTATTTTAAGAAGTAGTTGGAAGTAGAGCTTAAAACTCTAATAGTCTCTCATTTGCTGAGCACTGAGCGCTGACACTTCCAAAAAAAATGTCGTCAAAAGCATTTGACAATCAGCCCACAATGAAGTCTCAATTACGCTTAAATTTTTTTAATTAAGCATTTGGTTGACCTTTCGCAGAAGTTGAGTTTACATTAAAACCCAAGTTTACATTGATTTGTGCTTAATTTGTTGCAAAAAAAGTTTATGTGAATGAGAAAAATTTGACTTTGTAATACCCGGAATATAGCACCTAGATAGCTCGTCAATCATGTGAGCCAATCATGCATGCAAGATTGACTACAGTGATTGACTGAATGTGGAATTTTTCTACGCAGAATTTTTCCTGCGAAATCCATGAGCTCTGAATTGGTCTAGAGTCTAGACTCTATGATTTCTAGTGACTAACTGACATATTTCCTACAACTTCACAATAATTAACACATTAAGAACTTATTTCTAGTTTTATCTAAACAAACTTTGCACTTCAAATCAAAACTGCTTGATGGAATTTACTTCTCACTGAAAGCCAAAACAATTTACTGTACATAGCAATCGCCATTAAAGTCTTCTTTTTTTCAATACTGGGTATGATTGATAGCCTTTGTTTTCTAATAAAGATTCCTATTACATCATGATTCATTGAAAAGGATTTTAACAAAATTTTGTAGAAAGTGATTAGCTTTATAACACAGTCTTACACTACCCCAGATATGCTAGGATATAAGTGGAAATTGAAAAGCTAAAGCTATCTAAAAGAAATGCTTGATAGAGCTTGAACAATGATCACGAATATTTAAGTAGTGGAGTTGTAGACTTGGTTTTCATTAGACGTACGAAATTTTCCTTTAAATCACTGACAAGCAAAAATGAATTTGCTGAATGGTCAATCTTGCTTTGATTGAAATTATTATCTAAATTTTCGTCGTACAAGATTGAACATCTAAAACCGCCTTTATCTACCTATTTTCGCAATGCCACATAGAGCCGTTAAAACTTCTTCAATTGCTACTTCTACATTTCAAATTTCTTTAACTCATCAAATATGACTTCTTCTACTGAATAAATATTTACTGTTTATTTAATTTAATGCTATCTAAACAAAAAATTCTACTGGTTGCGTTGTTGTTTTTGTTGCATTCAAATGGCACACCGTTGGTGGTCATATATGGACTTTGACTCATATGACGAACTGCGTAACTAGTGAGTTGATGAGCTGGCAGATTGGCGAAGTTTGCGGATCGATGTGCTGTTGGACTACTGAATTGACAGGCTTTTACTAAACTCAACAACTACGCACACGATTGATTAGCTGCTGTAGTGACCACTGGAATACTATCGACTACGAATGATTGACGCATTGCTTGATTGACTGCTCAAGTAATCGTTAGCTCGTTTGAAGAAAGCTTTAATGTATATGTGTGTGTGTGTGTTTATGGGAATGCGTTGAGTAGATTGCCTTGTCTCTTTGGGTGGCTTCCACTTCGTCGATTGAATGCCTTCAAGCGATTTATGCGAATTTTATATAGCGAATAATGGGTGTTTTTGTTTGAGTTTTGTAATACTTTTTTTTGTTATAATAGCTGCTGTTTAGTAAACATGCATATTTAGCGAATATATTGCCCTCTAAAACGTTGTTGCTTCTTGTAAGGCGTCTGCTTAATTACATTTGATGGAGCTGATTAAACAAGTATTTGCTGAGATGCACGCACGTAATTGCACTTACCTGAACTATCATAATTAAATAAGCGCATTGGGGTGTTCGTAAAAAGGAGTAGTACTCATGCATTCGTTCTGCTTGCCTAGGTTAGGTCGTTTCGATTCTACATATGTAGGTTACTAGATTGCTAAGGTAATGAGTACGTTATGCTGTCACGCCTATAGCTTTAGCATAGCTGTGTCCGATAACTTGTTTGACTAAGAGAGGAAATATCATGGCATGCCATGAAATTAGAGACCGAATGAGCGTTTTCTTTGAGAATTTCAGAAAAAGCATCACGAGCACACTAATCAATATCTATACTATTAAACACCTAGATATTGTGGCAATTTCGGTACATCAATATACCGCTGGCGACCGCCGTGGTGTAATGATAGCGTGCTCCGCCTACCACACCGAAGATCTTGGGTTCACGCCCCGGGCAAAGCAACATCAAAATTTTAGAAACAAGTTTTTTCAATAACAAGTAGGTCCCATTCCGCCAATTTATAGGAAAAATTAAAAGGAGCACGTCGCAAAAAAAAAGCTCGGCTTAAAAGCTCTTCGGAGGTTATCGCACCTTACATTTATTTTTGTTTAATACACCGCTAGTAAATAAATGCTGCACAACAACAGCAGCAAAGTAAGCAGATGAGAAGCAAACAACTCTACACACACATACATGTATGTACATAGTCAAAGCGAATTTGAGATACAGAAACGAGAAGTAAATAAGCAACTTAGTACTCGGGATGTCTGTTCGCAAAAAGGCTAAACCCTGCGAGAAAAATAATGACGAAACCAACTGAATGCTGTAAAATCTGCGCAATCTAAAAGAAGTTTGAGTAGTTTGATTATAGCACTCTCTAAGTAAAGTACGCGAATATATTGAATTGTGAAGCTCTATTATCATAGTAGTGTTGTAATTAAAGAGCATTTTATATAAGGAGTTAATTTGGTTCATTTAATCGAAAGCTCTGTAATTCCAACAATAACAGAAAACAAAACATAATCGATAATTTTAAAGATTCGTAACAATATAAAGTTAGATTACTCAAACTCATTTCTTTGTAGCATGTGAAAGGGATAGTGAGTTTTTCACATTTTTAGAATTAATCCCCATAAAAATTAAGAATTAGTCAATATAAAAAGGATAGTAAGAAACGAAAACATTATTGTTTTGACACACCCTAATGTTTGTATGCTTCCATTATATTCAATAGAGGTTTACAGTTTTTGTTTTTATTGTTTTCAACTACAACTTACTTTATGCAAATCACTTGCACCTCCAGCGTTTGTTGCATGCCACAAGCTTCTTTTGGCTTTTTTTTTCCTACTTAATTTTTGCGCAATTTCCACTTCATAATTTGTCGCTGGTGCCCATCAAACATCAAACACTTGACGTAATATTGGCGCTATTGTCAGCCAGTCTTCCGTGTCGCCCTCAAGCATTATTAAATATATGCGTTTGGTTTAATTTAACGCTTCTTTTGCTGGATAGGTATTTGTATGTTGATGGAATGTCACAAGACCAAGAAGACTGAAGTGTTGGATGTATACCTTTCGGATTTTATGGGTTATTATGCGCAATTAATATGCTTTGTGCAGTTATTGAATAATAATGAGCGTTTTAATATAATTGCGAAGTGGGGGATTGATAGTAGATTTGCATATATCTATATTCATTAGGGTGTTCCTTATATATTAAAGTCTATCCAGTCTCGCCCCTCCAAACAGCAAAACTTCGGTCAAAAATATTACTTATAAATTTTGGTTCTGATCACAATATCAACTTTGGTCCCTGTGCGGCAACGTTCAACGATCTACGACCACTCTAGTCTTTATAAATGAACAGATTATATATATAAGTATATGTATGGATATATCGCGGGGGATGTCGACCCTTTCAGAAAAATCTTTAAATATTGTCATAGTAAAACTCCACCAGAAGTTTAATCAGACTTCCTGGGCTGAAGGCCGCGCATTACCTATGTTTTATTTTTAATGATGGCTTTCTTCTCAAAGATTGAATGGAACCTATAGAAAAGACTTAGGCTTATGTCAGGTTAGGTTGAACTGGCCGGTCAATAAAGACTTTACATAGACTGTGTCCATAGTGCTACCAATTGACGACCAAACGGAAAACCCCCGATTAAGTATTGTGTTATAGAGTAACTCCCTCCTCTTCGCAAATACTAGAACTTTTCTTGGACCTAGCTCACTTGCTACCTAGGGCGCAGCGAGCGCCTGACTCGAACACAAAACGTGCTCAAGAGTTTTTTCCTGCAGCTCGCACTTCCTACATCTGCTGTTAATGACAAGGTCTAACTTATAAGCATGTGACGTCAGCAGACAGTGTCGTGTTGATATGCCCATCGTGAGCCTTAAGTCTTGTCTCTTTAGACATGTGAGTAACTTTGTGAGTCTACCGTCGCATAATTGGCATATGATCTTAGAAATGTCTGTAGCCCCACTCTTCTGTCCACACTTTTTCTGCTTGCATATGATCCATTGCAACAAATGTCTCCTTTTGATTTCACCCAAACAGATTGGGATGTCTAGCGTCGATTTAGCGAGATTTAGGCTTGACAAGGGAAATTCTTATTAAGTCGAAGCATTATCTTCAGCACCAAGATTACTAAGCCGTACATAGTGCCTCAAATACTTACATCTATTTATGAGTCCACTTAAAAAGACGCCTTGGCCAACAGGGGAAGCGTAATGTTTTGGACGAGGAACTAAGCTTAAAATAATTCGTTCGAGTATAATGCGTTACCACACTAACAGCGTGAAGAAGCACCGCTGTTAATGGTCCTTTGCCGGATATAGATCCGGTACGCTCCAGTAACAACCACAATTAAGGTACAAGCCCGACTTTCTCGGAAATGATTTAACATGACCACATTGAACCGTCTAGATCTAAGATTATATGGCCTGCATGAAGATTCTTGAATAAGAATATCCACCTGGTAGGATTAAAAAATGGCTATGCCTACAACATTGCCAATTTTAGCAAGACTGTTTGGAAATTTTAAAAGACTCAATTTGTGTACAATTAATTAGAAAAGGAAACATTTAAGCTGAAGCTAATTTTATCCAAAAGGTTATCCAACTTCCCTCGTATATTTAATTTTATTTGTTTCATTGCGTATTTCAACTGCATATTATTGTATTAATTTTGAAGTGATTTGGGATGAGGAACATCTGTAACAAATTGTATTTATGTATGTTTGTAAGTATTTCTCTTGAAATACATATACGGTGGAAGCTCATAAAAAGATAAAAACAAATAACGCAGTAAATAAAATCTCTTTCATCTTTGCAAAGCTGCTGAAGTTGTCTTTTTTTGTCTTTGTCTGTCTGTCTGTCTGTCTGTTAGCCTAAATGAGTACATAAGTATAGTCTGTTTGTATTTCTCACATTGGTCTTTGGTTTGTCTCATCAAGTTATGTAGTTGTCGTAGCGGACGCAGCCACTTTAAAGAGGCAATAAATCACAACAAATTAACATAAATCTCTAAGGAATTGTCGCAACACTACTTTTCTTAATACGTTTGTTGTTGCTGTGTTTTTGCGGCTGCTGCTTAGAAGTTGCAACAGTACTAAACGCCAAAGTGCTGTATTGATGGTTGGGAAATAAAAGTATGTATTTAAGCTGAAAGTGTTGCATATACTTAAATAATACCTCGGATAAGCGTAGACATTTTTATAATTATTTCCAGTTTTTGAGTGTATAAAAGACGCTAAGTGGCCGTAAGGCATAGCAAATCAAATCAGAGGGTTAAAGACGCTATATCGTGATAACATGGATCAGAGCTATTACTATCGCGATCAGGATGCTGTGCAACTAAGTACACGAAGCCGAATTTTAGTGGAAATATGCTTACTTACCCTTAGAGATCTAGTGTGTACTACCCTTAGAGATCTAGTGTGTACGGCATCATATCAGTAGACCAGTCATCAATTTGCCAATTCTTCCTTAACCAAAAAAAAAAAAAAAACACACCTTCAACAACTCGAAATGGACAAACATGCTGTCCGCCATGACCTCAAATCATACGCTAACTACTTGGCATACTTTGAAGCTATCCAAATGGTCACTGATCCAAAACCTACTCTGCATAACTTAGATCGCTCCAAAAGTAGCAGAGTGTTAAATTATTTTAAAACATGCTACAGCTGTAAATACGTTGAGAAGGGATAAATGGTCGTGCACTCGCTCCACGAAAGTGGGCGTGAATGTGCTTTGGTTTGTTGGGCAGATTCAATGAGGAGGAATAAATAAATTTTTTGGTACCAAATGGGTTTTGTGTATGCAGCCTAGCCTCTACTCCTAACTAACTTACAACTACAATTTCGTAAACACACCTTTCCCATTCACACTCTCCCATCCTCTTTTCGCGATCTCATTCATATCCTTTTTTATACCTTTCATGTACATGAAATGGTATATTAACTTTGGTCCGATGTTTGTAACGTTGAGAAATATAGTAGATATACTCACCATTAAGTATACCGAATTTATCAGGGCGACGAACTGAGTTGATATAGCCATGTCCGTCTGTCTGCTTGAACGCAAACTAGTCCCTCAAATTTTTAGATATCTCAATGAAATTTGGCACAAGGATGTATTTATTTAAAACGATTTTGGTCATTCCTGCCGCAATTTAGAAAATATAAACGTGAAACTCGGTGATATATATTCTAATATACCATAGAAGATATCCTGTAAAAACATTTCGATCGGAGCTATATATAATATATATCCCATATAACCGATCGTTCAGATAAGGGGGTTTTTTGCCATTTTTTATTTTTGTATTTATCTTAAAAATCGTTTGGGTATGTACATCTGTTCACTATATATTTCTTATCTTATACATCCGATTATTTGGAGATTACGAACGGGATAAGATTATTGTTCAGCCCCATTCATGGAAGGTATGAAGTCTTCGGCACAGCCGAAGACAGTCCCGTCCATACTTGTTTTTTTTTTTTCAAATCCCATCCAATATCCTTCCACCGCCTTAAGTGAAAACATACTGAGCCGCAATTCAGGTATTCACGTGACCCCGGCTATTTAGATATGTGGCTAAGTCCTTACCGAGATCACAAATGTAAAATATACTCGATTATTTTAATCAAATAAGATGATATTGAGATGGCGTGAATGATTTGCCTGAATCAATGCTGAGATTTTTCTCTGTTTACAAAATTGCTCTAACGAGATTCAGGCGTTAAATAAGAGTTTGAGGGTAAGATATGCAACAGCAGATCGTTCATAGCTAGAATCATCTCAGTGATCACCCAACCAAGCCTAAGAGAAAATACTCGATTAGTCGTTCGTTCTAATCGGGCGCCCAGAATGGAGTCGAAAAAAAAAATGCGAAGTGATTCAGATTTTGGTTAATTTAAAACAACTTTTCGGATTCTTATGAAATTAGTTTCATAATCATTTCGGGCCCTTTCTCTGATTCTCTTTCCCTCTAGAGAGTCCAAGAATATCGCAGGTAAGCGTGAGTGAAGTTGCTCCGCTGTAGCGTAATTTGGGAAAACCGGACGTTATAAATTTGTTATTTATGACATATCTGGTTGTCCTATCCATTTCTTCCAGACGAGTTATCGATATATTATCGAAGTGCTATAAGTTATTTATTTGTTTTCGATAGACAAAGGTCATAAATGAATTTGAGTTTTATCGACGAGTTTTCGGGTCTTTATCCAAAGGTTATCGGCTTACTATAGAAAAGTTATCAATTTCCTACCAAATATTATCGATTTATAATAGAAAAGTTAGCGATTATTAATCGAAAAATTTTCGACATATTGAAAAAGAGTTATCGCTTTGCCAACAGAAAGTTATGGGTTTATTATAGATATTTGATATCTTAAAGTTATCGATATGTTATCAAAAACTATGTATTTGTAATAAGAATGTTACAAATTTTTTAACGGCATCTTGTCGATTTTTTGTTGAAAATCCATCGATTTGTTATCGAAAATTTATTGTTTTTATAGAATAAATAACGAAAAAATGTCGGTTTCTTACCAGAGTGTTACCAATTTGTTGTCGGCGTGGGTTTAGATTTTTTATCGACAGCTCATTGATATCTTTTTAAACAGATATTGATAAATCTTCAATAAAAAATCGATGACACATCTCTAATTTGTATATAGGTAACAAGCCAATAAGACACCAATACATCGATGACTCGGCTTTAAAATGCCAATAGCAAATCGGTAACTCGGCGATAGTAATTTGTTATAGCCCTGCAGTCAAACCAACTACTTGTATACTAGAAGAATACTAGTTTGCCAAAAATCTCAACTAGTATGAGTTCTGTCTTTTTCCATATTACCAACTGGTATTTTTAACACGGCGATGCCCTACGAAATATCAATTGCCAGCCTCTGCATCAGCATCATACCAATTGACAAACTAGTCATTATATACACCAACATCATACCAGATGGCATACTAGTTATTATATACACCAATATCATACCAATTGACATACTAGTCAGTAGCCTGGTTTGGTCCCCATACAAAAAAAAAGTTGCCAATGTCCGCCCCTTTGGCGGCTACCGTGGTGTGATGGTAGCGTGCTCCGCCTATCACACCGTATGCCCTTGGTTCAACTCCCGGGCAAAGCAACATCAAAATTTTAGAAATAATGTTTTTCAATTATAAGAAAATTTTTCTAAGCGGGGTCGCCCCTCGGCAGTGTTTGGCAAGCGCTCCGGGTGTATTTCTGCCATGAAAAATTCTCAGTGAAAACTCATCTGCCTTGCAGATGCCGTTCGGAGTCGGCATAAAACATGTAGGTTCCGTCCGGCCAATTTGTAGGGAAAATCAAGAGGAGCACGACGCAAATTGGAAGAGAAGCTCGGCCTTAGATCTCTTCGGAGGTTATCGCGCCTTACATTTATTTATTTTTTTTTTCATTAGCAACTTTTTTTTCGACCCAGTCTACTAGTCAGTGTATTCAACATCAACATACCAGTTGGCATACTACTCAGTCTATGCATCAATGTAATAACAGTTGACATACTAGTCGATATTTCCATCAGCATCCTACTATTTAATATACTAGTCTCAGTTGGGTTGAAAAATTACTTGAAAATTGATAAATTAGCTCAAATTTATGTTATTCATTATATTTCATATTGTTACGAATATTAGCAAAACTAAGGGGAGCTGCTATCTCTAAGCGGATGCTAAGCAGTGACGTGAATTCACATCAATAATTCAATCATTATGTATCTACATAAACGAATCAATAATTGCGTTTACACATATGTACGTATACGAACAACGGAGAAGCAATGCACAAACACATGCATATATCTTATCTGAGTTGTCACAAGAGAGGGCAATAATTTGTGCAAGTATTACTCAAATGAGAAATTATACATCTGTAGTTGTAACTGAGAAATTTATAACTAACTAAGTAAAATTCTGGAAGCGCCTAGAAGATGCCACGAGGAAATCACAGAGTATAAAAGCATCAGCGGTAGAGGCGCTATGGACAGTTTCGATTAAGACGCTATCTAGCGAGCAATAGCAGTATTATTTTGAATAGTAGAGTTTCATTTGAGCTATCAATCAGTTTGGTTGCTAAGCAAGCTAGTTGCAAAGTATAAGTGTTATTGCGAAGTACTGTAATAAAGGCCATTTTTCCATTATTCAACATTGGAGTTATTTATTCAACAGTTTAGTAATTCGAACTTAGCAGAAGGGCAAATAAGATGATTTGCAAGTAAATTCGTTACAATATATATAAAAGGTATGTATATATACATATGTATTAGGGCGGGTCGATTAAAAATCGTTCATTGCTCTGTGAAAATCGTATTTTAGGAATCAAAATAAGAAACTTTGCCTAAGGAATCATACCTCTAAAACGAATTCTGATGTCCCCCAATTTGGGTCGAACTTTTGGGTAGGGGCAAATTTTGAAAAATCTCACTTTGATCCATTTAGAGTGCTCCAATCGAGTCCAAATGTATGACCGACTCCCACTAACTTTGGAGGCCCGACCCACCGATGCCAGTGGCATACCCCCTGGAACCCCCCTGGTGGTTCACCATACAAACATTTCAAAAAATCGCCGGTTTTGCACTTTACATGAAAAAATCAGCGAAATGCCTATGATTTTTCTCTTTAGAAATTTATTTAGTCAGAACATATGTAAATGAAAAAATTAATTTAACTTAGTAATAGAAAAGAAATTAAAAAAAATTATTAGAAATTAGCGTTTTTACAACCCTTTTGAAACCAAGGCATCACTGTGATGCATTTGCATGTCGTAAACATAGTTGTGTGGGTTTTTATTCAACCGTTTTAAAAAATGAAGGTATCGCTGTGACACAAGACACAGCAGGTAGAATTGAAATTACCATTTCATTCTTATTACCTCATCTCGTAGACCATATATAACGCAACAGTTTTTGTGAATGCATTAAGTCGTTGTGAAGAACTGAAAGTGTGAAGTGCTAATTTCAGATACAAAAATATTTCAAAAAAAATAATAAGTGAAGTGACCATTCCAAATCAAAAAGTTTACAATGAATCCACTATCCTCAACACCGCAAGATAAAGCAACTACATCAACAACTATCGAAAACCCAATGAGTCATATACCCAAGCATGATGTTACTGTTTTTGGTGTGTCTGCTGATTTAACTGATCTTAATTTACCAACCCATCTGGATATCTTGAGATATTATTTTTACTTAAGCGAACGTGCTAAAACAGAACAAAAAGTTTTCCCATAAATCATTCACTATTCAAGTACAAGATAAGTTGATTGGAATTTGGGAAAAACTTAGTATGGAAATAATGCTGAAAAAAAGTGTATTTAATAAATTGCTTGACAAGTATCAAGAGCAAATCAAGAGAAGAAACAACACCCAACAATTTACAGAGTATGTAAAATCTCTGGAAACAATTTTTTACATTGGAACATGTAAATGCGATTTGAAGGCAGCTCCATGTGCATGCGGCTGGGTTCCCGAACGCCTCAAAGAGTTCATGCACAATGAACATAATCAGAGAAGACTAACAATGGATGCATTTATGATGGAAACTGAAGAGCAAGGAGCAACGTCTATGTCATCAATGCCAACATACCAAGATCCCGATGATTCAACATACGCACCGCCATCGGTTCAAGAAGATATGGATAGAAGCACAAGTTCACAACACAGAGAGATACGATTGTTTTAACTTTGCCTTGATATGTGACAGATTTGGTGTGCCTGACAGAGTAGCATCAGCATTGAGAACCGCTCTTTTGCAGGATTTTAAAATTAAAGATAAGCATGGGAAACCTCTCATCATGGATAAATCGAAAGTTCGCAGAGAAAAAGAGAAATGCAGACAAGAAGTGCTTCGCAAACGGTTAGATGATACCAATTTGTTAGCGTTTTCATTCGATGGCAGAAAAGATGATACTTTAACTATAGATAAAATTGATGAGAAGTATCATACTACGATGGTAAAAGAACCTCATCTTGTTATTTTGAGAGAACCCAATTCTGAATTGATTGGTTACGTAAGACTGGAACATGAAACCGCTGAATACAAAACAACCAAATTAAATGAGTTTTTCAACAATAAAAATATACCACTGGATGCATTAATTGGAATATGCACTGACGGTGAGCCAACAAACACTGGCCCACACGGTGGAATTATACGACGATTCGAATTGCTGTTAAAAAGACCATTGCATTGGTTCGTTTGCCTTCTACACTTCAACGAACTTCCGTTTCGGCATTTGTTTGAAGCTTTGGATAAATCAACCAGCACTGGACCAAGATCGGCAACCGGAAAACTGAGCCGTCAAATCGAAACTTGTGGTGGTGGACGGCTTCCAGAAAATTGAGTTGCAAAATATGCCCCCTGCTCCAGAAAAAATTGAATTTTCCACCGATTCGAAGTACTTATACGACATGGCCCATGCAATTTCTAGCGGCGTGGTTCCTGTGGATCTGGCTAACATCAAACCAGGGAAAATTGTACATTCTCGGTGGCTCACCAAGGCCGCTAGATTATTGCGAGTATATGTGATAAGGGAAAATCCAGATGCAAATTTAAGAATTCTGGTTGAATTTATAATTAAATGTTATGTGCCAATGTACTTCAATATCAAGTATTACAGCTCTGTCGTGTACGGCAGTGCATTATTTTTCAAGTTCATTGGTTGGTCACGATTTCTAGAACCTCGTTTACGCAAAATTGTCAATCAAGTAATTAAAGATAATTCATATTATGCGCATTCGGAAAATATCTTGTTATCAATGTTGTTTGATTATAGCAAAGAAAAGCGCGACTGTGCCATCAAGAAAATTCTACGCTATCGAACCGATGTTGACGAGCCAATGGAACTTAAGAGTTTATAAAAAACTAGATATAAACTTTAATTGCACAAGTTATACGGAAATGATCAATTTGAATGATATAAATATCGTATTTGAACCACCAGTCACGCGAAGCATTCCGTACGATACATTGAAAGAATATTTAAATCAAGATGATCCACCGTTTAATGATACAAACATTCCATCACACATACAAGGAACGGAACGACATGTTCAATTGCTAGCTAGCGTTTCCAAACGGGTTATACCGGAAAATGTAGAGGCTGTTTTGGCGACGACATTAGAGAGCCGTGCGAAATTGCCCAGACTTGAAAGTAAAAAAGACTTCAAACAATATTTTTTTTTAGTTTCTTTTCTATAACTAACTTAAATTAATTTTTTCATTTACATACGTTCTGACTAAATAAATTTCTTAAGAGAAAAAATAGATATTATTATAAATAAATAATAAATTTTATTATAAATAAATAAATAAAAATAAAGAAAAAACATAGCCATAGTGATTGACTGTGTAAACGCCGTCCTGTTATGAGTGTTAATGGAGTTCAGAATGGTGGTAGTGATATGCACTTTACGGAAGTCATGCTTATGGCTGGATAACCGAACAATTTCATTTAAATGAGGGAATCATAACAGATTTAAACGTTTCCGTTACTGACTAAATGGATAATATCGGTAGATACTGGCTGGGTTTCGGGTCTTTCTCTGTTATAATGGAAAGGCATAGGCTTTTAACGACAAGTAGAAAAAATGTCCTAGGCTACTCATGCCCTCATGGCACAGGTGTTTTGGCATCGGTATAGGTCTTCCGTCTGGGACTATTGATATGGATGGCTTGGCCTTTTCAATAACTTCTTTAACCTCTGTTGAGGTAACGGTGAGGGTTGACTCGTCATGCTTGTGTTTATGTGCCCGTTGATTTGGACGATATCTAGCATTGTCACCTGTCACTCGCGTACTTCCTCGAGCCGACAGACGAATTTCTAGCCAAATGAATTATTTAAATACTAACTAGTATTAATAACACCACAAAATTATAGCCAATGAACCTTTCTAAAACTGACCAGTATGATGAACGCCACACAATTCTAGTCAATTAACTAGAATGTTTGCTGACTACTTTGGCTTTTGACTGCAGGGAGGTTACCTCTACTGTGGTTTAGCTTAAACCCCTGAGCTCTAGAAACCATGTATGTTAACACATCGAACTTCAGGAGTATTTAGTATGCACGCATTATATTTCAAACTGTCGACGCATACGGCACCTATGGGAAGGCAATAATTAACCGAAAGCAGGCATAACCTGACGAAATATACAACCAGCAACAGAGAAGCCCTTGTGCGTAAGTGTCAAACTCTTGTCAGATAGAGAGAAGGTTTAGAGGCAGATGATAGCTCATCTTACGTATAGAATAAGAATAAAAATTAAATTTATGGATCCAGTTCTTAAGTAAATCCAGAGATTTAAGAATTTCCAAACCGAATCAAAAAGTACTCGAAATTTATTTCACGTTTCACTAATTGAAAACAGTGGCTACCAATAAATATGAAACTTCTCTTCCAAATCTATTAAAACACAAAATTAAGTAATCACAAGCATATTACGTGTTGTTTTCATAAAAAAAAACATAAGACAAACGTTTTTTATGACAAATTTGCGCATCGTAAAATTAAAATTGAGCGGAAAAGCCAAAAGCATTTTAATGACTCTAAAAATTTAAAACGAAAGAAGCGCCAGTTTATGCGCTTAAGATAAATGCAACCATATGTGGCATGTGTGGCTAAATACTTATGCATTAGCTTACGTGCAGAGATATCCATGGATGGAAGTGCGTTCATTTGGGTCCATTGCTATCTCTCGCTTACCATTCGAAATTACAAAAGTGGAGTAGCGTCGTTCACGTCAGACAATTAGCGTTTGCGGGTGTTAATCATATGTTGGTGGCATAAATTTTATATTTTCCCTCAGGCGCGGCAGTAACACCTACACCACTACAAACATACACACACACACACACACATGAACACCCAGTTTTAATCCCGCTTGTTCATTTCTAGTGCAGTTATTCATTGGGATTTTGCTCCAGCGGGCTTCTAGTGATCTATCTTAAATGCGGTAGATATCTTTGTATGGCTTTGTGGGATTTATGGCTGCAACATGCCGCATTTGAAGATATACAAACATTCATCACTATTGGTGCGGTGCGCGTGTGTTCCATATAAGTTTGAGCTTAAATTGGTTTTATTTTTACTATGAATTACTTAAAATCTATTTCCATATCTCAACTGCCACTCAAAAAGCAACACCAACAATAACACTCAAATTTGTCAAAATTTGTGTTGATTTATGAATTGGTTTGTGCGCTTAAAGGCCTCAATGTTTATCAGAATTTTCAATTTTATGACATGCAGTGGATTTAATGCCGAAATAAAATGTATTTAATGTGCCACTAAAACTAACCGCAATCATCCCTGCTGATAATAGGCGCAAGAAGTGGATTTGGTTTGATGTGCTGCAATGCCAATATGGCGTTTGGACTTATATGTGGAAGCAAATATTTTGGTTTGACTATGAAATGTGTTTTCATATAATCAAAGACCTTTAAATTGTTGTGAATCACTTCTCTTTACATACACGTACTATTCGATCTCGAAGTTAATAAAAAAATTCAGCGAGCTTCTTAAACTGACCACAACGAGAATATTCAGCGATTTTTTGTAGTGGCAAAAATTGTTATTCTCGCTTTAGGTCCGGTTAGGGTTTTCTAAAACAAGTCGGTAGTAAAAAACCTGTCATAAAAGCAAGAGGTTTAGCTAAGCTCTCTTTTTTTTTCTTTAACTCTGGCTTAACCGCCTAACCAACTCCATCCTTTCACATTCGGCTCTTAGTATTAACTTTTCAAGAAGATATTGAACTTTATGCATAAAAATCGAGCATTTTCTCACACTCAAGTTTGTATTTGCTACACAAACAAAATATCAACTTTAAACTCAAAAACCCAAGTATGAGCAAATGCTCGATATTTATGCATGAGGTAGTCATGCCTGCACAGCCCGAAGGGTTAAAAAAAAAAATAAATGTAGGGCGCGATAACCTCCGAAGAGATCTAAGGCTGAGCTTCTCTTCCAATTTCCGTCGTGCTCCCATTGATTTTCCCGGGGTGCGAACCCAGGGCATACGGTGTGGTAGGCGGAGCACGCTACCATCACACCACGGTAGCCACCGAATGGTTTGAGGGATCAAAAATCGTTCCCGTGGCATTCGGGCTATTGCCATTATGCCGGTAACAAAGCGTACTGGTTTAAATTCGGAACAAGACTGCTCTTATCCACTACACCCCACAAAGCTTTCGCTAAATGTTTTCTGTTAAAAAAAAAAAAAAAAACAGGAAGATTTATAGAACACAGGGACTGTAGACGGGCCTTCTAATTTAGAAAAAGTGAGTTATTAATACTAATTTTTGTCCAAGACAGTTTTTATCATTTTCCTTATTTTCTTTTGTGCCAAAATAACTGAGTAGGAGCTTTACACCTAGTAAGGCAAAATATTCCGTTTCCCTGCTACGGATTTCGATGATTTAACATCTTCTTCAGGGAGCCTGATTTTTAGTTAAAAAGATGACAAGTTCTAATAATTTTTTAAAATACATTTTTTGTATGTATGGACCCATTTTGATTCAGTTCAGGGTTGACATCAAAGACAAGAACTTCAACTAAATAAATTTGTATACGTACTAAAAAATTGAATGCATATAGTTATTTCAAAAATTTAGCCGAACTTGGTTTCTTTTTAAAAAAAACCTAGACTCCTTGAAGAAGATGCGGAAGCATCAAAACGCGTAGCAGGGAAGCGAAAATTACCATAAATCTCCAGCTCAGTTTTTTTTTACCGAAACCTGAGGATGTGCGCTCTTTAAAAACTTTCGTACTCTAAGTTTTTGACTTTATCCGAACTGGTGCCAATCGAATGCAGATCGGGACAGTTTGTAGCCACACTTATACCAAAATCACGGAAGTATGAGCTATATGAAATTAAATTAATCACTCAAAGGCAACAATTATTACGGAACCACCTTTGCCGGAACCAGTTAAGAACGCGTTCATAAGGTCTGCAAAGGGAGGCGATTGCCATTTCGTAGGTCATCACAATGTTAAAAGTGTTAGTTGAAACTAGTTCAAGGGGACTGGATTAGAACTAGTGCGGTCTCTTAATGCTTAAAAGCTTAGTTTACGTCACGAGGCGACATTGTATTTGAAATAAACATCAAATCAATGTGAATGCGCGAAAGCTCTTGAAATGTTCTTATAATCCCCTTTCTTAAACTTGAAAGAAAAAAATTCTCGTTAACCTTTATTTTCCGGCAATATAAGTACCTCCTTGGTAATTATGACTTAAATTCCAACATCCACCCCAATAGGGAAATACAAAGTAAGAAACATAATTTAATTTAATGGCACTTTCAGAGTTTTAATATAAAATGTACTCAAAAGAAACAACAAAAACCTGGACAAAAAGAACGATGCGGAGTTTCGTTTCACAATTAAGGCAAGGTTTCACTTTCACTTTCTCTTTAAAAGGTATGCGTTTTTTTATTTTATAAATTTTTTAACTCTTTTAGTTTTGCTTTGTAATGCTGTAAATAAATACCACTCAAACTTTAGCGCATATTCACATGTACGTACATTAAATTTTACAATTTTACATTTGGCCTAGACTTCTCAAATGGCTGCTTGACTTACATTTCCACCTTTAGCTGCCTTCTCGCTTCTTAGACGAAAAAGGTCAACATTAAAGTAAGCATGAAATTAAAATTGAGACTAATTTACATATTTATAAGTAAATGATAACCTGCTAACGCTTTTGTTGTTGCTGTTATTTTTTGTTCTTGTATTGGGTTTTGGCACTCAGCTTTAGTCTTTACTTTAAGGATAATCCCAGCAAATTGTAATGCAAAAGTTTTGTTATTATAAACAGAAAAAAGATTGTTTTATGAGCAACAACAAAAATTAAACAAGGTTTTAAATGAGAATTATATAACTTAATTTCACGTTTGGCAATTCGTAGGCATTTTAAAGCGCACATTTTTCTTTTTTTCCAGCACAAATATTTTGAAAGTTGTTTACGATTCTATTTGCATTTTTTATGAGTCAAAATGAGTCATAGTGATATTCATATCAAACCATAGAACTACATAGCTTTCTATGTTTATCAAAATTTGTAACTGAATTTGCTGTTTTTGTGCAAGAATTGCTTTCTTTATTGTTATTCAATTTTTTGTGCTCGTTTGAAGCAAATTGTTGTTAAAGTGGTCCGCCAGTTTTTCTTTACTACGCCCAATGGCTTTGTGTCACACATTAAGGGTGAAAATATTTTATGGCGTATTTGAGGGACTGCTTTGAAAGAGGGTAGAAAGAAAATAACGCGAAAATGAAAACAAAAGTTCTAACTAAAATAGTATAAAGTTTAGGTGGAGCCAAATTTACTTTTGAGAAGGTCAGTGTCATTGCTCTCTAGGGCATCCTATAAAAAAATTGTTCTGCAGCATATCTATATACATATATTCAAATTATGTATGTAGGTATAGATCAGGTTGCATCCTAAACGGATCGACCGATCACAACCAAAATTGCACAACGCACTTGAAACCTTCCAGGGATGGTCATAGGCTAAAAAAATGTCGATATATAAAAGGGGCGTATCACCTGTCATACAAATGGAATTTTTGATACTGCATATCTCTGAAGGTATTCATGTTAGAACATTGAAATTCAGCAAGGAATTATATGAGGTCAATCCCTAACACCACCAAGAAAATGTCGGGTGTGGGAGAAGGGGCGTGGCACCTCCCATACAAATATAATATGTCATACCTTATATATCTGGATGTAGTAATTGTAGGATAATGAAAATTGCTAAGGAGCTATATGACGTTAAGTCTTAACACCCCCAGTATAATGCGGAATTGGGGAAAAGCAGGCGTGTCACCTTCCCTACAAATGGGATTTTTGAGAAATATTGCTGCCATACAAACTTAGGTTATTTTAACAGCTAAAGTCTAACTACAGACTTGAGTTTGGCTGTTATTCTGTTTGGACGTTTAGTAATCTGCCGCCGTTAATATTTTTTGTTAATTTCAGTCTGTCTACATCTTCTATATCTATATAAACTTCAAACAAACGATACTACTTATCAATCCATTGACACAATCGATGGAAGAATCGCAAGCTGTGCATTGGCCGGTTGAGTTTCTTAACTCCTTGAAGCCACCAGGAATTCCTCCTCATCGATTGATCCTTGAAAAAGGTCCATAATATTATGCTTCGTAATTTGGATTCTCCGCGCTTATGTAATGCGACAAGGCTTATCATCACAAAACTTCCAATGTCATTGAAGCAATGATTTGATCGGGAAATTTCTAAAACAACAAAGTTTTCATACCAAGGATTCAATTAATACCGACAGATATGCCTTTAAATTTCAAACGCCTCAAATTTCCTATTAGGTTGGCTTTCGCAATGTCTATCACTAAAACTCAAGGACAGTCATTAGTTGTAGTAGGAATCATTCTTACCAACTCATGTTTCACCCATGACCAATTATAGGTAGCCTACTCCAGGGTTGGCTCATCAAAAAATCTTTTTGTGCTACGTTGGATCCAGATAGTATTTTGGGAAGTCTTGATGCCTTATTTGATGTCTCGCAGTATTTTTCCCATTATTCCTTCTGTTGTCTATATAATATAACTTTTGTATTTGTTTAAGCTGCATCTGTAAGCAACTGTGTGTTCCATTGCATGACCTTAGGTTTAGTGCGTGGCCTTGATAGGGGACAGCAGAGTTCGAACGTGTTGGTAAGTACTTGCTTGGTTAATGCTCACCTTTAGTTCGATTTCCCTTCTAATGTAACACCCAAGCCCAACACATTGATACTTTTAACCTGACGGTCCCTTTTGCTTTTTTTAACTTTTTATCTAATTCTATGTAACTATGAGTCCTTTTGAAATGCAATGATGCATGCAACCCCTTGCCTGGTTCGGCACTTCCCCACCCACCTGGTGTGCATTCTTTTTGTATTCGTTTTGAGATTCTTGCATTTGTTGTTGCTACAAATTCATATTCACTATAGGTGCTCAAAGTTCAATTAAGCTTTGGCACTTTTTCTATATCAAATGTAACACTTTTATTGAGTAAATGAATGAAACATGAAACGTGTGTGCGGTGGGTGTGGCACATTAAATTCTAGCTCTATGCAGCGTTTGTTGCATACAAATTCGAATGAAAAGTAGCATACCATAGCTGCATGAATTAAAGGCGCAGCGTTGTAATATTAATAGCTTGTGCGCTGCAACGAAAATGATGATGACAACAACGTCAACCAAGCAATGGGCAAGAACATTAATGCGGCATGACAATAACCCGAAAATATGTAGCAAAATGCCAAGCTTGCCTTTAATTGATTTTGTTTCTGTTGTTGTAATGGGCAGAGGTGCTCTGTATACGCCAAACGGCAGTTTGTATCCGCAATGCCTCATTTATTTTATAGTAGCGTTTGTTCGCGTTTAACTTGCTTGGTGGTTCAATTTGCCTTGGCTTGGCGGACTCATTGGCTGGCTGCAGCTTTTGTTGTTGCAACACGCAGTTGGTAATTGAATTAAATTGCAATTTTTTGTTTTTTCTTTTATGTGCGGCAGGCGTGTTGTTGTACTCTTTAACTTGTAACTTTTTTGAGTTCTTGAAGCATAAGTATGTAGTAAACACAGGGTTCAGCAAAAGAACTGGGTTGAATGAAGGTATTCTGTGAAAAAGTGGATAGTGGTACTTATATGTGAATTTAATCGAAACGCATTTTTCAGAAACTACTCGATATACAAACTGAATACATGAAAAAACTTTCCGCGACAGGCTTGCCCTTTGACCTGAAGATATTGGCCCAAATAAGCATATGGAAAATTTTCTTCTTGACGACTACAAGTTATCGATTTGTAATCGAAGTGTTATAAACAAGCTTTCGACAAAATATAGCTTTTTAATTGAAAATTTATCGATTTATTATCGAAAAGCGTGTTATCGATTTTGTACAAAAATGTTATCGATTTTATATGAATAAGTTATCGAATTGCTGTCGAAAAGTTATTAAGTTTATAACCGGAGTGTTTTCAATTTATTATCGGCGTGTCATCGACTGGTTATCGACCACTCATCGGTTTGCTATGAAGCGGTTTGTTATAAAATTTCAATATGAAATTTATGGCGCATCTGAAACCCGTCGATAACAAGCCGATAGAAATCAATAAAAACCAATGATTCGGCGATAACAAGCCGATATAAAACCTATAATTCAACGATTAATTCAATTTCTATAGTAAAACAGTGACCGCAGTTGTGTGATGATAGCATGCTCCACCTACCAAACCGAAGATCCTGGGCTTCACGCCCTGGGTAAAGCAACATGCAACATTTTAGAAACATGTTGTTTCAATTGAAAGAAAATCGGAAGGGAAGCTCGGCCTAAAATCTCTTCGGAGGTTATCGCGCCTTATGTTTACTTTATTTTTTAATAAAAAATTACTTGACGGTATTGGCTATCAGCGATAAGAAGCAGACGAAGCTCTTTTCAAATAGCCAAAAATTATTCATCTATAGTAAAGTTGCCTCCGTCGTGGCGAGCTCTATATAACTTAAAACCATTAGTTTTCTAGACTTACACCTGCATGTTTACACATCGAACTTCAGGAGTACATGGTACTTACATTTTTTTATTTGGATTCCCTTTAAAGATTATGCCTGAGGCTTCTCGATTTAGTGTATACACCTCATCCTTTCGTTTGGTAGCCTATATTGTGCAGAAATATCCCACATTGTCCATAATTTGTTTGCTATTTGTGCTACCATATGGAGTTTCAACGTTCGGCCTTGTCTGCCGCTAATAACATCATGAATTAACAGCAAACCCTGTATTTATCAAAGCGCCCATATTCCAGCCTGTTCGTTGATGATTTTATTGTTGTGGGCGTGTTTGCGTGTACACCAACCATTTTCAAGCTTCTAATTAACGCACGCCGCTCTTACGTCGCACTAAAGACGCTGACTCCCATTGATCTGCTTAATATCCACTTGCGATGGGTCTTCGCGCTTTAATTTGTTATTTACTCGCTTTAATTATGAGTCTGTTTTATTTTACTCGATCTGATTGACCTGGGTTTACTTTGCCTATTTTCACACCAATCCTTTCCGCTTTCGATTTATTCTATTTACTTTTGACTTAATTTTTTTTTTTAATTTTTGCTTTCGTTTAATTGTTATTTATTATTGTTGACAACTTTCTCACTCTTAATTTTGTTATTGTTGTATTTGTTAATCTCATTATAAGGGACTGTTGTTTTGGCATTCGGGTACATTCTGTCGTGTTGGTTCCCTTTATTGTCTCTGATAGCACAAGTGTGAGCTTTTATTTCTGGTTCCGCTTTAAAAATTTGTAATATGTTTTAAAATTTTTACTTTATTAATTGGTTGCATTTTGACATGTCTAGGGCTCATTACAATTACATTTTAATTGCCTCTTTGCCACCAACAAGTTCTTCTACTTAATTGTCGCCTAACTATCTATGGATCGTTCTCAACTGGAGGATGGCAACTGGGTAGACATTTTTATTTAACTTTTGCCTTGCACTAAACTGACAGGCGATGCTTCAGTTAGCGGGATAAATCGAGATAACTCATAGATAAGTGACTTACTGTAGAGGGTGAAAACTGCCGTTAAAGGTTTAAGCTGTTCAAAAAAGACCCAGTCGCTTTTTTGCTGCGCCATCTGGCGGTAATTGGAAACACCAAGTTAACTGGAATCGCATTTCAGGTGGTCCTTACAATGGAATAGGGGTTTTCCTTCTTTTCTAATGCCATAGGCATAATTTGCCGTCTGGATTATGTTGAAGTATACATTACGAAATTTATTCTATATTGCCATTGATAGCTCAGAAGTTATGTCAAACAAGAAGGTGAAAGCAATTGTCAAATGATATGAATCTATCGTTAAACACAGTGCAAATATACTAGCGATTGTGGATAAGACAAGTCTGAGATCTTATCCGTCAACTGCCTGACAGGATGTTCAAGATGGTTACTTTTTGACATTTTGACAGCGTTATGACAGGATGTTCAATATGGCGGCGCATACGGTCGCCTATCTTCAGCGGGTGATAGAAAGAGATACAGGATGAGAGCACGATAGTCACTTTGAAAATCAGGTGATCCATTAATTTTGACGCCCATGCAAAAGTTATCACACTTGTCTTATCGACAATGGTACTAGAAATTCGTCTTTGAATCGAAATGAACTTTCTTTTTGCTTAGTTTGTACAGCCTATCATAAATTTTTTTGCGATCCTCATCGTCGACAAAGCTGCATCATCTGATATTGTTACGCTCGAAAAAAGCTAAAAACTATATTACTAAATAGCTCAAGCGCAAACCAGAAGAAATTGGAACCATGTGTGTGCGCTGAATAGGTCCTATTTTTAATGAATTCCTACTTCGCACCATATTATACCAAAACATTTAGTCTTGGCTCGGCCCACAAAATATTTACCCATACATTTTAATATCTCGAAAACCAATTCGAGAGTTATAGA
Source organism: Eurosta solidaginis (assembly GCF_040869045.1). Lineage (NCBI taxonomy): Eukaryota > Metazoa > Arthropoda > Insecta > Diptera > Tephritidae > Eurosta > Eurosta solidaginis. The sequence continues at coordinate 6,944,687 of NC_090321.1, forward strand.
AAAGTCTCACGTAAAAACTTAGAAAATATTGGCCTTGTCGTTCATCTGATCTCGACGACTATCTTAGCCATTTTTGATAAGCAGCCCAATTGAGAATTTGTTGCCGAAAATCCCTATTTTGGAACTCGTTTAAAGTACTGTAACGAATTTACTGAAATTCCCCTTATTTGCAATAATCTGCTAACGTTCGTATCGCTAAATTGTTGAATAAATAACTCCAATATTGAATAATGGAAAAATGACCTTTATTAAAGTACTTCACAATAACACATACACTTTGCAACTAGCTTGCTTAATAACCAAACTGACTGATAGCTGATATGAAACTGATTACTCACCTCCACTGCCTTTTATACTGTTCGACCTCCTCGTTGCATATTTCTAGGCTTTTCTAATTCCAGAACTTACTAGTTAGTTATAAATTTCTCAGCTACAACTACAGATGTATAATTTTTATAGCTTCTCTCTTACCCCATGCGCTTGTATGTGTGAGCGACACTTCCACAATCACAATTGCATACCTTTAGGAGCATCTCAGATAAGATATATGCATGTGTTTGTGCATCTCTTCTCCGCTGCGTGTACGTACATAGGTGTAGACAAAATGATTAAATTATTGATGTGCATTCACGTCACTGCTTAGCATCGGCATAGAGATGGCAGTACCCCTTAGTGTTGCTAACATTCGTAACAGTACTATATTTCTCTTCATTTGTTTTAAAAATGCTTATTTCTTTTCCGTTTTTAAGCCGAATTCTGAGATAAGACCTATTTTCCCCAGCGTATTAAGTGGGTAGGTGGTAGAGATACTTGTCGTTAGAGGGGGCTTGCAAGCAACAGACCTTCAGCGCTCGACGTGGTTATATAAAATCGTTTTCGAGATGCTCCGACTTATGCTTTAACGGTGCTATTTTTCGAAACGTACCGGATGAATATCCGAAAAAGTCCAACACCATTTATGTTACCTCCCAAAATCTTAGGGGAGTTTCTTTATCGCTACAAGGAGAAGAACAAAGGACCTCTTTGAAGTACATTTTGCGTTAAGGCATTCTGCAAAAAAATTCTGAAATAGTAACTACCATTTAGAAAAAAGAAATTTAGTTCTGGTTTTCCGATCCGAGAAGTGTATGACATTTTTAAAGAAGATTCTTCGCTTCACGTGAACTTAGCGAAGTACCCGAAAAAGTCTTTTAGAAAAGCGCGGCAGATGTTTTCTCTTTTTCACAAATCAGTGCATAATTAACAGCAAAATACTTTCCTACTGATTTTTGGATCCGCCGAAGGTGGTTCGCTTACTTCACCATCATCCAAAATACGCATACGCTAATATAAAGGGCAAAGGTTCATCGTTTAAGAGCTACCCACGAAAGCAAAGTGATGCATTTTGTAGAGCATTTTTCGTTCTTTCGAGGTTCTTGTTTTTGTTTTAAAATTAAGGGTACTCTAAGAAAGTTTTTGGGACTGTAATCTATATTGATCATCTTTAGCTGCATATACATATGTATGTCTGTAGATCCACCGCATCCCAATACTAGCGCCTTCAGAAATTAGCCGGAAATAGCCAGTTAACGGCTTTGAAAACGGATGAAATTTCTTTAAGAGAATTCAACAAAAAACAGACTAATGATCGTGCTCATGATGAGTGGAGTAGTTTTGTAGACAACGGCTATAATTGCAGAGACGTTGAAACGCCAAAACCTGATGATTATGAATAAAATAATTCACTGCTGCTTTTCGATCCGCCACATTCCGCGGCATTAAACTACGTGCATATTTTTGAAAAATTAATTTTAATGACTGCTGCCGTGCAGAAAATTGAAAATAAATTACCATCATATTCACTTTATATCATCCGTACACAAGCAGAGCAGGTTTGTGAATGCGCCAGCACAGAATTGTCACCACAGCAAGGGAAAGAGTGAGCTTGAGAAGAAAAATACGTGAAGGATGTGAAATATTTATTTAGTGCATATAAAATTTACTTTCATGCCGCTGATCAACAGTAAATGACCACTGCACAGCAGCCACAGTGCAAATGTAAATAAAATGATGCTGCAAATAAGTGTATGTGTGTGTGTCTGTGAATATACCACTGTGCAGTAGACATTGAGCGCCATAATGTATGCCACAAACGAAACGGATTCATTTGGTGCTACCCACAAAACAGCAGCCACATTAACAGCAATTGTAACAAAAAACATTGGCATCACTGACACAATTACCACTCGTGGCATGGCAATTGTTTATTCATCAACTCTTATGCGCATGCAGCAATTTTCTCCTGCATCTGTGTATGTATGTAGTTAAGGACTTGCATGTGGCAAGCGCGTTTGCATGCCGCATTTTTCTGCGGACGTGTTTATTTGCTTTGTGGCTATTTTGTTTGAAAAAGAATACGCTGCGCATATATTTATATGACGTACACATTTTTATTGCAATTCTAGCGGAAAAAAATTTACTGCTGCTCTGGCCTACTTCACTGCTCTATGTTGTGGTGATAGTTGCAACTTTTATCGCCATTACTTTTGACTCTTCACAAGTATTTTTAATGAAATGTTAACATTGTTGTGGCGGTGCTAATTATGTTGATTGATTAAGCAAAGTGGAGGGTGGAGTTGGTAATGCAAAGGGATACTTTTGACTTTGGGGGACTCGCTTTAAGTCTATATATAAATATGTGCAAACATGAGTCGACAAGTTACCAGCTATAAAAATTCCATTAGAAGTGGGCTTTGTCGATAAGAAGGCAGTTAAATAAATGTATGCCCATGTTCGATGTTCGCCTAAAAGTATGCAATTGTCATATACGTATGAATCAGTAAGACCTTGGGGCGATCCATAAGTTAAGTTAAGCACTTACGGGGAATAGGGTCAAGGTCAGCGTTAAGCTCTATAAAAGCGGGACTCTGAACATGCTTCATAGTGCGTTACGCAGTCACGAAAGAAGCGACTATGGATCTTCCCTTTTATGATCCAATATTAACATTTTTATGTAAATTAAGGAGAGTGACTTTCAACCTTATTACAAAAATAAAAAATAAAACATCTCTTGAAAAAAAGCGGGGAAGTAAAGAGTTCCGAGTGTTCTACGGGTCATTCCCGCGTTAATCTTATTTCATGTTGATTTTTTGATAGATCCTGGAAGGCCTGTAAAGCAGCCGTGGGCAAAACGTGGGATATAAACCCACATACTTATAATGCATTGATTGTACACTGCCGTCTTCAGACCCAAGTCATTGTATAGCATTGCAGTATTTTGTCCGGCACTTAAAAGAAACAGCACATTCAGAAATTGATTAGATTGCAATGTACAGCCGAAATACTTATAGCAGAGACAATAAGCTCCACAGGTACTAGAGGTTATGGTCAACGTCCGTACAATATAACTGTATGGTAAACTCCAGAGAATTTGTATGCGGTTAGACTGAATGCAGTCCTGTCCTAGTGTGACGTCAGATTTGACCATACCGCTAATATTGGAATCATCCAATTATACTATATTACTCCGCCCTTTCCTTTAGACAAAAAATTCTCTATTAGAAAATGTTGACGGATGGCTGCAAACTTAATGGCAATGTGGGCACTTGTATCTATATATTTAATGGCCATAAAGAAAGCTACTTGATGGCTACTATCTAAGAATTTTACGTCCCAGTGAAGCAGCAATCGAAACTCTTTAAGGCAGTAACACTTCCTTAAAGTTTCAAACGGGTTGCAGACAGTCTAGCTTCTAAACAAACTAGCATCTCGGTGCACCACAATGGTGATATGGGTTCCGGATCAAAGTGGTGTGATTGAGAACTGTGTTTCTGACAAGCTAACGAGGAAAGCCACCAAAGGAACGTATTAATTCAGGCACATGAGAAAAACAATTTTTAGAAAACCACTCACTTTTTAGGTGTCAGGAAATACCTGGCCTCACATAAATGTCATCTTAACTAGGTTCCTAGTCAAGCTTAATCGCCTCTACTTAGGTCCATTTATCGGGATATTGATGGGAATATACTGCTAATGCATGGGAACCAAAACGAATGACTTTTGTCGAAGATGTGTGAAGACAGGTGAGATTGTTGAACGTTTACTCTGCAGACGTCCGGCTTTAGCCAGAACACGAATAGAATGTATGAATAAACATTACATCGGCTTTTTAGCGGAGCTTGGTTTAGCTAAAATTTAAGGCTTCATTAGACAAACAAATTAGTTAAACTTTTGCATATATGAAGTAGGAACGGCGTTAGCTGAGTCTGGTGTCCAAGGGCACCAAAATGGGCCAGCTGGCCTAAATGTACGCCATTGCCTCCTGTCGGCCAGCCACGATAACCTTGCCTTACCTAACTACTTTGTGCTGCGCGCTCTGGGCATTTTCCAGAGGTAGTCTCTACTCAGCTTCATTCAGAAACTAAGTTCTTGTTAGTTTACTACATTGAGTCATCTCACTCCACTTACGAGGAATGTGGTCAGAGAAGTTGTTAGTGTAATTTATAAAGTATGAAGACACAATTCCAGCAACAATCGTGCTAGACAGAATTACATCCGTGGGGAATTCCAGTTAAGGAATCCTTTCCAAGATATGTCCAAAGCAAGGGCCAGCAGCATTTCCATGTTTTTGAAATCAATTATCCATACTAGAAAGATCGCTCTGACAGTTTTGTGCGTTACACAGGGCTGAGAATTGTTACTGCTACACAAAAAGAGTACGCAATCTAAAATCAAAGCAAGCAACAATAAGAGTACACTGTGAAAACGTTTATCAACCATGAACAACAACATAACAAGGACATAAAACCACTTCGAAACGCGATTGAGCGCCAATAAATTCAATCATAGCCTGAATGATTGCCGCGCTTTGTTTCCTGTAGTTGATTGTGGTGGCAACTTTCATGCCACACCGACATATACGTCGTAGATATGTACATCAGCAAGGTCGTGGATAGGTTGATGCGTTGAAGCATTGAAAAGTAAGTGAAGTGAGTTGAGTAGTGCTGGTAAGTGTTGCAGGAGGTAAAGAGAAGGGGAAGCGTGAAAAGTGTGAAGGAAGAAACGACCTTGTGGCATTATAGCACAGATTCATCCCTCATACATTTGTACATCATCGAAAAATGTGGTGAAAAGCAACGCGCGACTTTAAGTAGGTGTTAAGAGCCTTTTCGCATTTTAATCGGACTGCAGCACAACAACAATAATGAGAAGAGCAAGCATGGGCTAGCGAGGTGTGGTTCGTTCAAGTACAATTCCAAACTGACTCGATTATTAGGACGAATTTCGGTTATGGTAGGGCATTGAAAATAAATCTTAACGACGATACTCTCCGAAATATTTTTGATTAGCTATGGCCATGCCACGGTTTACATGTTTTTATGTATTACTGCATTTTTGAATCGAAACTCGGCCAAACTGTACTAATTTTTTGCTACTCAGGACGCGCGATATAGTTGATAATTATCCGGATATGATTCAGCAAAATTGCATCACCATCATCAACTAGAACTACATCATTATAGCAATAAGGTTCGCTGATATGAGCCAACAGTATTGCAGCACTGAAATTGGGGGCTGCGTTTAAAGAAATGAGGAGCAACACTACTGAGCTCTCCCTTTTATTGCGCGAGTGTACTAGTGCCCTTGGAGTATGCGAGAGAATTGTTCTCCGAAGAGTTGATGGCCCTTCCTTGATTCTAACATCGTGCAAAGAAGGAAATTGTATGTCAAGCTTTGCGAACTTTGCATAGTACGAACACTGCAGCACTTGCTAGAGAATGCTCCTACCGATAGACGAATTTGACCACAGAGTTGGGAGGAATCTGGTGTAAATAAATATTACGGAGACAACTACAACTACGGCGATAGCTGAGAGACTATCTAAGTATCCCGAAAAAATCCGTAGGTTATCTCAAATCTCAAAATGAACCCGATATAGTCCCAAACGATGCCCCGAATATTTCCAAACGGAAACAGAATAGTACCGATTTTGATGCCAAAATTGTCCCGAAATTATCCGCAGGTACTTCCGAAATTATCTCACAACAAATCCAACATGAACCCTAAATAAAACCAAATGATCCCCAAAATAATATCAAAAATTCTTCGGAGATAGTTTCGAAATATGTATACATATATTTCAAAAAATATTATGAAATTATCTCGAAACTATTCCAAAAATATCCCCAATCGACTACGGAAAAAGTTCCGAAGTAATCTGAACCGAGCCTGAAATTAGCCCAAAAAAACCGGATATTGACATGAATTGGTTCAAGGATAGACTTATAGACTAATATAATACATATTACAGTATATTAGGTAAGGTTGGATGACAGTTGTCCAGTGAAGGAACAGCTCACTTAGACCCTTCTTGGTCTCCTGATTTACTGCAGTTCCTTTACGGCGAAACTGCCTTCAAGTAACATTGTGAATCACTACGTGGCAACGATACCATCCATAATAATATGTCTGTACAGCTGGGCATGCGGTGACCGGATAATTCCACCTCGTTTTCCTCCATATAGCCAACACGTCTGGGGTTGTCCAGTGTATGAAAGCGTACTGCTTTAACTTACATTGGGCAGAGCCCTGTTAAAACTCCAATAGCCATGATGATATCAGCTTATGTATACCCCAATAGCTTCGTTGAGTGCTTGAAATCAACAACGGCCAGAAAGTCGTCGACACACTACAAAAGGTGGTGTCAGCCCGAGGTTTCCCAAGCTGACTTGAGGTCCACCTGATTAGAAGCAGAGAGCAAGTAGCCAACGGAGTCCCACGTTCAGCTCACCTGCGCTTGTGCGGACCCAGATATTAGCCTGACAGTTGGCAAGGATATCCTTATGCCCTGGCGCTCAGATATTTAAAAAAAATAGCTAGATGCAAAGGTTGTTTATAAAATAAAGAATATTTTCTATCCTTATTTCCGATAATCTTCTCGAATTTTCTAAAAAGGATTTTTCGCATGTATGCTTTAATCCCAATGATAGGTTCGGACCGTATAAGTTTATAGGTGTCGGTATACCCAGTAAACTCCTTGTCCTCCTATCATTGTAGTCAAGCCATGTAGCTTTTGATATAGCATATCCCGTGGTGCTCTTCTACTTTTGCTGAACTTTGTTCACGTTAATATTCCGAATTTGCCTCTTGGCCATAGATCTCGAGTGATTTGCATGTCTTCCAAATCGTGATTACTTTTGCTTGAAACAGATTCCAGCCCCCACATCTGAGTCTATTTTGGAGCCACCAATGTAGATTAGTACGCCGTTATTATTTGGAACTGTGCCCTTCTTCCTACTTCGAATCATGTGCTCACGCCGTTCTTTCCAGAATTCACTCACCACTGAAGGGAATCGACCCGAAATCAGGATAGCCACATCATCATCGTATGCCTCAATCTTCACACGATTTGTGTACATTACGAAAGCGTAATCATTTTATATTTTTTGGAACCCATGCTTTAGATATAGTTGCGGGGCAAGTCTTCAGAATTAAAACCAGCAGCTAAGTCCAATAAAAAAGTAGTAGCATTCAGTTTAAGACAACCTTAAAAATAGTTAAAAGCTATGAAAATACCAAGTACACAAATATGTACATATAGACATCACCATAAACGGCAGCTCCTTTATTCAAACTTCTTGCTTAATGACTACATCTGCTTCACTTCCAACGAAATTAAAAGGATACAACATTTAGATGAACGTCAAAGATAAATGTGCCACATATATCAATGCCAATCAGCATGCAACACGCGTTGTACAACACACATTCTGATGTTCACCCTGATTTTCTGTGTCTGATTTTAATGGAGCAAAAGTTTTGGTGCTGCTGCTGCTGAGGCAGGTTGTGGCATGCAACATATCTACTACATGACGTTGCAAAATCAGTTAGAACTTTAAATTGCTTAATTAACAAATCTAGATCGAATGTGAAACTAAAAACATATAAATAGAAGGCGAAAGGAGGTGAGACTTTAAAAAACTGATAATGCATGAAAGAGGAAGCAGAGCAGAAAAAAAAGGTGTAAAATTGCGCTAATGAAAAGAAGATAAAAACAGACAACAAAACGAAAATGATTTCGAGCAATAAAGTAGAAAAGGAATCAAACCGGACGCTGCATTTTTGAGAAATTTGAGTAACGAAAGGAAAAAATATATATTTGTATGTAACAACAAATGGCGTGTAGTAACTTTGATTACAACACTGTATGTCGTAAATTGATTTTCGCCACCCGCTGTGTGCCAAAGGCATATTGAAAAACGCAAAATTGTGGTATCGCAATCGAAATCGAATGACACGCGAATAAAATTGTTTGAAATGAAATGACTAAATGCTTTTGGTATGACTTAAGGGTGCGGTGGCTGGCAAGGATGCTGGATTACGGATTGAATTTTAATTTAAAATAGTAGTAGTTGTGTGTAATATGGATCATGCAAAGGAGAAATATGTGAAACCTCACGTACATATAAATATGTATAACAAGCACATTTATTTAGTTTAGTTCTATAATATAAATATGCAGTTTCGAAAAAAAAAAAAAAAGTAAAAATGCAGTAGAAAAAGCAGCACAAAAGTGTTGAAAAGTTTTTAGAAAATTTTTATTCGAACGAATGAAGAAAAAGTACTAAAAAAGTAGTCGAAAAAGTACAAAACGCCTAATGGAAAGGCTTATTTTTTCAAAAGCGTGTCTTGTTGTATAAGATAAACGGGGCAGCAAAAAAACGGGAACCAAAAAAAGAATTATAAAATAGTAGTGGAAAAAGTAACATGTAATTAGTGAAGCGTTTTCGGTTTAAAGAATTTAATAAAAATAAATTTCTGAAAATTTTTTGATATTATAGTAGTGAAAAAATAGACTTAGAAGTACGAAAAACTAAAAACTGAAACCCTCATTCTACCTTTCAATCCAAGTTGTATAGCATTCAAAAAGTAGTAGGAAACAAATTTCAATCAGTACCTTTTTAAACGTACCCTTTCTCTTCAATAACGTTTTTAGTTTTATAAGATAAAGCAAAAAGTAGCACAAAATCGTATATAAAAGTAGTAGAAACAAGTAAGGAAGGCTAAGTTCGGGTGTTACCGAACATTACATACTCAGCTGAGAACTTTGGAGATAAAATAAGGGAAAATCACCATTTAGCAAAATGAGCCTGGGATAACCCTGGAATGCGATAAGGGTGGACAAGGGGTGACCCTAGAATGTGTTTGTATGACGTGGGTATCAAATTAAAAGTATTAATGAGGGTTTTAAAAGGGAGTAGGCCTTAGTTGTATAAGTGAAGGCGTTTTCGAGATATCGAGAACATCTTTTGTCGGGTACCGCTAATTTATTTATATATGTCATACCACGAACAGTATTCCTACCAAAATTCCAAGGGCCTTTGATTTCGCCCTGCAGAACTTTTTCATTTTCTTCTACTTAATATTGTAGGTGTCACATCCATTTTACAAAGTTTTCTCTAAAGTTATATTTTGTGTCAATAAACCAATACAATTACCATGTTTCATCTCTTTTTTCATATTTGGTACAAAATTATGGCATTTCTTTCATTTTTCGTAATTTTCGATATCGGAATAGTGAGCGTGGTCGAAGTCGGATTTCGGCCATATTTTATACCAAGATAAAGTTACTTCAGATAAGTACGTGAACTAAGTTTAGTTAGGATATATCGTTTTTTGCGCAAGTTATCGTGTTAACAGTCGAGCGGAAGGACAGACGGTCGACTGTGTATAAAAACGGGGCGTGGCTTCAACCGATTTCGCCCTTTTTCCAAGAAAACAGTTATTAAAACTATCATTACAAATTAAACAAATAAACTTTAAGATATCAGTTGAGACTGAAAAGTATACCATTGCGTAAGGCAACAAAAGAACATTCGATACTAATGCAATTATACAAGTCGTTATAGTACGAGCACCAAACACGTATAGGATCATTTTTGTCAAAATTTCTACGACACAGGGGTAAATGGAAGGGCACGTAGTGTCTGGACGTCCTAGCAGGAACTGCAAAGCTCAATCGACTTAGCAGCTCAGAGGAGTCAACCTCACCTAGAATTAGCTTATGCAGGAACATTACCCCGAGTAATATTCTACGATTTTCCAGAGTTGGCAAATTAATGAGAAGAAGTCTACTTCTATAAGACGGAAGGTGAAGATTTGAGTCCCAGTTAAAGGCCCGTAGAGCAAAAATTAAAAATTGTTTCTGCACAGACTCAATACGCTTTATATGAGAAATATATAATGGACACCAAACACACGAGCAATACTCAAGTATTGGGCGGACCAGCGAAGTGTAGAGGACTTTGGTCAGATACGGATCCTTGAACTCCTTAGCCCAGCGTTTCACAAAACCAAGGGTACCCATTGCTTTATTAGTAATAGCTGAAATATGTGAGTTGAAGCTCAGTTTCGAGTCAAACAGAACCCCTAAATCGTTAATCGAAGATATACGCTCCATAAGAGTGCCATAAAGTGCATAAGACGACAGGACAGGCTTCACGCGATGAAATATCATGAACTTACATTTGGAACAGTTTAGAACTAATGCATTAATTGTACACCAGCGTTGAAATGAGTCCAAATCAACCTGAAGTAGATTTGAGCGAGTTAATTCCGAAGGCAAGCATGTATAGCAAATTTTTACATCATCGGCATACATTAGAGCTCGTGAATGATTCAAAATCTGTGGCAGATCATTTATAAAAAGAGTAAAAAGCAATGGGCCTAAATGACTGCCCTGAGGTACACCAGAGGTAACATGAATTGATTTTGAAATAATATTTTTATAAAGCACCTTTTGGGTTCTATTAGAAAGATAGCTTGAGAGCCATGAAGTCAGACTCTTCGGAAAGCCCAGTAAATCAAGCTTCAGAATCAGAAGTTCGTGATTCACTGAATCAAAAGCTTTACTAAAATCCGTATAAATCACATCAGTTTGCTTGCAAGCCAAAAAACCATCCCGAACTAAAGAGGTAAACTCAAGTAGGTTTGTGGTGGTTGACCTACATCTCACAAACCCATGCTGAAAGGGTGACAATATGGAAGTACACGAATGTTGAAGCTGACAGGTAATTATTTGTTCAAAGGTTTTAGGAATAGCTGAAAGCTTAGCAATTCCCCTATAATTCTCAATATTAGATCTACTACCCTTCTTGTGCAGAGGTATGATAAACGACTGTTTCCAAATTGATGGAAATGACGCTAATTGCAAAGATAAATTGAACAATTTTACGATCGGTTCTGTTAAGTTCACAGCACAGAACTTAAGCATTCAGCCAGGAATACCATCGGGCCCTGGAGAAAAAATCGGTTTCAGAGCTAAAAAACTCTGAAGTACAGTGGCACTATCAATGACTGGATTGAGAATACAGTTAGAACTAACTATCTCGAACGGATAACTACCGGTTTGGGTACAGGTTGACGAATAGGTCGATTTGAAAAAGTCTGCGAATAAGTCGGCAATATCATGGTCAAGGCTAGCATTCTCGCCACCCAAAGACAAAGATGATGGAAATCCCGAAGATCTGCGCTTTGAATTAACAAACCCGTAAAATTTTTTAGGATTTTTAAAAAACTCAATTTTGCATCTTGTTAAATACGACTTGTAGCAGTTTTGATTCAGGCGTTGGAAATTGGAACGGGCAACTAAATATTTAGAAAAATCTTCAGAAGAACCAGATCTTTTAAAACGCTTATAGAGCCTCGATTTAATATTGTTCAGGTTAGCAAGTTGCCTCGAGAACCAAGGTGGTTTACTACTCTTAGCCTTAACAAAATGAACCGGAACGCAACGATTAATAAAGTCACTAAGGTAACTATAAAAAATAGACGTGGCAGTCTCAACATCAGTACAAGCATAAAGGTCAGACCAATCGTGGGAAGCTAACAGTTGATTAAGCAAATCAAAGTTAGCCTTTTTAAAACATCTCGAACGAGAACGACATAACACTTCCATGAAATTAATCGTAGGCAGTAGATTGTCCAGTGTAACCTCAAGTGTAGGGTGCAAGGGATCTTCAGGCAGGGATAAGGCAGGGATTCGACTGAGACCAGTACCTATTGAACTATCACCAAAAACTAAATCTAACAGCTTATTTTTAGAGTTCACCACGTTATTAATCTGAACTAGCGGCAATTCCATAAGCGAACAAATGAAATCATGCTGAGTAACAGGAGTCAAAAAGTTTGAATCATCGTTGCCAATCCAACTAACGTATGGTAAATTAAAGTCCCCAAGAACCACTAGGCGATCGTTATCACGCAAACGAGAATGTAGGCTGTGGATAACTGCTTTATGGCAATCATAAACGTACATATCTGACCGAGGCGGTATGTAGGAACAAGAAATATATAAGAAAAAATTCGGGAAAAAGAGCTTTACAGCTATGAATTCAATGTGAAGCGCGTCCTCAAAGCTCAACAATTCAGTAGAAATACTGGACAATACAGCTATCAGGACACCGCCTGCCCTCGATTGACGATCACACCGAAAAACAACGTAGTCATTTGAAAATAACTCCGAATTTAAATTATCAGGTTTTAGCCAAGTCTCTGTGAAAGCAATCACTTCCGCAGTAAAAGTAAAACTGTTAAGGTAAAATGCATTTAATTTAGAACGTAAACCACGAACATTCTGATAGTGAATAGTTACTTTTGAATCGTATTTGCAGGGCTGGTAATCAAGTTTTTTGAAACTATACGTGCGCGAGGCTCAACATTCGACTTTGTGGTGTACAAATGTACCACCGAATGTATAGGCCAAAAAGATTTATCAAGAACCATATCAAAATATACATCTGGAACTGATATTTTAAATGAAGAAAAATCCCTCACATACTTAAAAACAAATTTATGTGCACTAATGTTAATAGAACCTGTACTATCAATCTTAGCTAAGATATAATTAACGACATCAGACTCCGTCAGAGATGGATGCAATCTTGATACGAAAATTGCCCGTCGGGGCGGCACGGCAGTAACCAACCTAGGACCAGCCGGATCTAAATTAGTGTCACCCAAATTTCCAGCAACATCAACAATGTTATCGTCATTCGATACAGCGTCATTACCATTTAAAGTACGCGCAGTGTTGCTATCATCTACAATATTTTGGTTATTAACAGCATGAGAAGAGGCAGTGTTCATAGAAATGTTAGCGCCGGCATTAGCAGTGTTAGTAGCGCAAGGCACTTCGGCAGAGCTAACAGCAACATTGAAATTGCTTTGGACATTAGCAGCAAAAACGGGGCCAGAACTCTTTTCAATGTTAGCGTCGGCAGAATTGTTACCCATGATTGTGCCTTTGTCTTTGTTTCGTTTCTTTTTTTTGCCAGCACTACCCCGCAGTACGCCACCCACCGCTTCATCATAGAGCTTATGTAAATTACTGAGCTCAGAACGTAAAATTTCCAATTCGCCTAATAACCGGTTTTTGTCCGCTTGCAGAGAGTGTATACCGGCAACCGCGCTTGCTTGCTGTGCTCGCAAACTTTTCACTTCGGCAAGAATAGACGATAACATAAAATTTAGATAATTATCATTTACATGTTGTTGCTGTTGTTTTTGTACAGCAATAGCATTGTCATCAACAGCACAATCGCCACAAATATACATCTCATCCGAATTTTTAAAATGATCCAAATCGGCAGCTAAGGTACCAACAACACACTGCAGGTGATAAACTTTTTTACATTTTTCACACTGCACACTGCTTTGAGCGCGTTCAATCGTCATAGAATCTATGTCCCCACCAAATTTCACAAGGATTGGTTAAATTTTTGTTCGATTTATGGCATTAAAAGTATTCAAGACGAATTAAATGAAAAAGGGCGGAGTTACGCCCATTTTGAAATTTTCTTTTATCTTTGTATTTTGTTGCACCATATCATTACTGGAGTCGAATGTTGACATAATTTACTTTTATACTGTAAAGATATTAAATTTTTTGTTAAAATTTGACTTTAAAAAATTTTTTTTTTAAAAGTGGGAGTGTTCGTCACCCGATTTCGCTAATTGTTATTTAGTAATAGGAGTAACCTGCCTACCAAATTTCATCCTGATATCTTCAACGACTGCCAAATTACAGCTTGCAAAACTTTGAAATTACCTTCTTTTAAAAGTGGGCGGTGCCACGCCCATTGTCCAAAATTTTTCTAATTTTCTATTTTGCGTCATAAGTTCAATGCACCTACCAAGTTTCATCGCTTTATCCATCCTTGGTAATGAATTATCGCACTTTTTCGGTTTTTCGAAATTTTCGATATCGAAAAAGTGGGCGTGGTTGTAGTCCGATTTCGTTCATTTTAAATAGCGATCTGAGATAACTGGCCAGGAACCTACATACCAAATTTCATCATGATACCTCAAAATTTACTCAAGTTATCGTGTTTACAGACGGACGGACGGACGGACGTGGCTAAATGAATTTCTTTTTTCACCCAGATCATTTTGATATTTATTTTTTATATCTATCTCGATTAGTTTATGCCATTACGGATTGCCGTTAGGCGAACAAAGTTGATATACTATGTGAGCTCTGCTCAGCTGAGTAGAAAAAATAAAAAAGGCTAGTAGAAAAGTATATGTGAGTATCATGTAAGGAAGATATTAATTCCTGAAGTGTTGCACTTGTAGTGCTTCCGGAATCATTACTTTTTCACCGCCAACCTGTTCTACATTGCTTTCAACCTACGAGTTAAACATCGCGATGTCCCAGGCGGTGAAAACTATCCCCCGCTGCATTATCTTTTCTATAGTTCGGAACTAGTTAAAATCTAGCTACTATCGAACTAGTTTTTCTTTGGCATTTTATACGTACTTCTGAGCCAGAAGTTTGTACCACGAGTATTTTAATTTACAAAACAGCAAAAAACAAATTTCAAAATACATTTTAGTTAAAAAAAGGTATTAGAAAAATTACAAAAAGTTTAGAAAAAAGGCTGATTTTCGAAGCACTTTTATGGCGCAAAAAATTGTGAAGGATTCCATAAAACTTCTTCTGGTTAAAAAGAAGAACCAAAACAAAATGTTTCCCCGTTATTTTTTTCCTTCTATTGCAAATTTTGTACTCCTTCAAGAAAAATTATAACTTATTAAAAAAATAGGAGTAGTAAAAACACATTTCTCCAACTTTTCTTAAACTGCACCCTTCTTGTGTCAAAAAATTTGTAAATTTTGTTAGTTAGAATTGACTACTACTTTTGGTCTTCCAACTTAGTGTATTAGATTGTATACCAGTGTGCCTCAGTGAACTTCTTATATACACTGACTGTACCCGAGGCCTTACCCCGAAGCAAGGAAATGCACCGAAGCCGAAAGGCACCTTCCAATATATTGTTACACACTCTACAGAGCTTTATATGTCCAGTAAAAACACCAGTGTGAAGGAGAAAATAGCCTTAGTTTATCTTTAAGTTTCAACTGGTGACTTAAAGTCAATATTTGTCCGGAATGTGTCGTTGTTCGCCTCGTTATTGCTTAATTTATCCATAGTTTATGTAAAAAAAATAAAATAAAACAAAGAACGTATTTACTTCGTCTGGCAGGGTTTTCCACGGCTGGATATACAATGAATTCTTCAACTTAGAACTCGATTTCATCTGCCAAAGTGAAGACTCCAGCTTGCAGGACAGAGCGACGGCAATACTGCGTTAAATCTTCTCACAAAAATTTATGCACTCTACATGACATGTAACGGTTCTCATTACCAAAGACATAACCACCATTTTTGGTGTTTAACTGTGTAAAAAAAAGTTCTGTGAGCAAAAAGTCATTACATCCTACCAATAAGAGAAGGCATATCACTATGTCTCTAGCCACCTTCGCCCTACCGACACAGTCAGTTACGCAAAAACGCTGGTATAAAACTTCGGAATCCTTTTTTTTTAATTCTACTTGAAAGAACTTAACCGTTCAGCTGAACAACTGACCCATAAAAATCATAACTTCCAGGTTCAACTCCACATTTAGCAAATTTTAATTCATCGTAATAAAATCAAAGCTTGAAATATTAATAAAACATGACAAGCAACGAATATACTGAAAAGCGAACAATATGCAAAAACGAGTTGTTAAAAACGAAGGGATCCAGTGAAGTTGTGCAAAAAAAACCAAAAAAAAATATTTAAAAAAAAATTATGATTATGAAACTGCAAATGAGTTTCCGATGCTTGAGTACATGCAAAATGCTTGTTCTGATTTAAATTAATTTCTCGACTTCAAACGTATGGAAGTGGTTATGTGTGTATGTGTTTACAGGTATCTAGATATCCTGCTTTTGCATCATAACGTCTCCATGTATTATGTATCTGGTTTATGCATCAATTTTTTGTGCGATATCCAGCTGTGATTTATAAATGCAAAAAAACACATCAGAGCTCAACAATTTTTGCATATCCCACACATGATAAATCGAAATTGTTCAACATATCGCAAACTAATGAGATACTTTTTGTTTTACTTGTTCAGTCAACGACGAGAGTGGTCTTGGAATTGCAAAGGTAGAGAAGAGGTGAGAGGACGCGCCGTTCAATCTGCGCGTGAAGTCATTCATGTCGGTTGCCTGCGGCATTTGAGCATATTTTTAAGTTTCATATTAAATACAAACAACAGGAAATTATCTTAAATCGGGAAATATGCTGATTTGCAAAATAAACATGAATAATCTGATATAATTGAATTTTTTTTTCTCAATTAACTACAAATTTGTTTACGCTTCGATTTTATTCAATGGATCGTTTTAAAGTTTAGCGTATAAAATTGATTTTGGTTTAATAGTTTTTCCGTATATAATGCGATCTAATAGTCGTGTCCAAATTATATGACCAAATGAAATGAAATATGATTACATTACATAGTAGGATCAGGCCTCGTTT
Organism: Eurosta solidaginis; assembly: GCF_040869045.1. NCBI lineage: Eukaryota > Metazoa > Arthropoda > Insecta > Diptera > Tephritidae > Eurosta > Eurosta solidaginis. The sequence continues at coordinate 6,961,540 of NC_090321.1, forward strand.
ATAAAATTATAAATTTTTTTATTTGATTATGATATTAGAGAAAAACTACCAGCAAAAGTTTTAATTATTTCCAAGCGACCTGAAAAGAACGGCCAAATGTCTCATATTCAACTATCTTATATTCTTTATCAACTTCATAACACTGCTATTAAAGCTTTTTCTAGCGCCCCATTCACAATAGTACCAATTCCATGCTTTGAAACGCTGCACAACACTGGACTTCTGGTTGCTTCTAATGTAATTTGATTAACTACGCAGTGTTATTTTCAAGGCTGCTTGCAATACCCTAGAGCTTATATTGATACAATGTTGAACAGCGTAAACACTGCTAATAACGTGCTGGTATGGATCCAATGTCACTGACCACGTGCTGATGAACGCGCCGAAAAATATCCCACACAATTTAGGAAGAAAAGAACATTTTGAATATATGTACTAAATTGTAGGCAGCGTGAACACAGACAACTGCTTTACACAAGTTTGAATAAGTTCAAAGCACGGCACCCGAAAAGCGAGCTGATGGAGAAGCAAAATTCAGAAATATGCCCATGTAAACGTCGTCGTGTGAAAATTTTATAATTTTTCTCTTGTATAAAAAGCAAAGAAAAGCTATAAGTTTTGTTATTAATTATTTTTGATACTTTTCTTTAGCTCAGAAAACAAAAGTGGTTTTCCAGTTTTTTCTTTTGGCTCAGAAAATTTTATTTTCATATGCAAATGTCTTGAGTTTAGAGACTGGTATTGGTATATTTATTCTCTCCTTCACTCCTTTTGAGAAAGAACCTAAATAGGCATAACAATTTTTCGATTTATAACTGTTTTTGACAATTGTATTTAAAATTTAGGACGTATGAGCCAACTGGACCCCAGATTTGAATACATTATTGCGGAAGCTTTCATACATGAGACTCGCTATTCTTTAACAAAAGAGCCTTACATGTGATGAAAGATTGCTTTGAAGCGCGTCCTTTTAAATCACCCAGTAAGAGAGGTTCCTTTGAAAAAGTTTGGAATCTTATAAGCTCCCTGTAAGTTTAATTGTTTACTAAAAAAATGACTTTACACTTGACGTCATATACCTCCAAGCATAATAAGGCCGGGCTTAACTTTCAGTTCGCATCTTGTCCTTCTTTAACATTTTCAACAAATTTGCTGGACAGAACCGCCATGGTTTATGTCGACCTAGAACGGCAATTACAAGTCAGATAAATTTACGCTGAAAAAGCTTTTCATGGCAGAAATACACTCGAAGTGTTTGCCAAACCACTGTCGTGTGGCGACTGCGCAATTAATTCATTTCAATCAGTAGAAGAACTTAGTCTAAGGGTTATTTTAGAAATTTTTTTAAACTAGATTCCACAAAATTCCCCTTGCATTCCTTTTAAAATTTTTCTGTTTAAATTTCTGCAAGCAGTGACTTCTTGCAGGCCGCCGTGGTGTGATGGTAGAGTACTCCGCCATCTAAACCAAAGATCGTGGGAAAAGCACCATAAAAATTTTAGAAACAAGGTTTTTCAATTAGAAGATACATTTTTCTAAGCGAGGTCGCCCCTTGGCAGTTTTTAGCAAGTACTTCTAGTGTATTTCTGACATAAAAAAGCTCTCAGTGAAAACTCATCATGAGATGCCGTTTGGGGTCGGCATAAAAGAAGTAGGTCCTGTCCCGCCAATTTGTAGGAACAATTAAAAGGTGCACGACGCAAATTGGAAGAGAAGCTCGGCTTAAAATCTCTTCGGAGGTTATCGCGCCTTACATTCATTTTTTTCTTAATATTTATATAAGCTAAAATTAATAACAAAAAAAAAAAAAAAAAAATTTGATCTGCCCCCTTGGCAAATGCTATAATAGCAGCCGTAACCGCCTTTTTATGGATACGAACAAAGCGCATGTATCACCGTTTCTTTATGCATAGCGCACCTCCTTTGTCTGCTGTCAAGGACGAGCTAGCGTGGTTTCGGTAACCTAAGAAGTCATTTTTGCTACTTGGTAACAAAAGATCCTGCTTAAATTTATTTTGATATATATTTGCTGTACTTATTTCGAGAAATTATAGAAATTCCGCAAACTAAAACGCTTAGACTGCATTCAAATCACTCATACTCCCTTTGCTGTTGTTGTTGTTGTCACAATTAATAATCGCAGCTTAGCAGCAACTTCGTAAAGGCTGCGCAGAGATATTTTCAACATATATATGTATGTGTGTAAGTAAGTATACATGGAAGCAGGAATTAAAAATTAGAAATCGCTGCCGTCATGGTGTGAGGCACGGCTTATATGAGCCAATCAACCAAACCAACGACGCGTACCGACAACGCGACCAACAAGTAAACCAATATTATGTGGCATATACCTAACCTTTCCAAATATCTAAAATGGTAGTCTTACCGCTTGCTACTGTGCCACATCGAGTATTTAATAACAATAAATTTGAAGATTTTTGCAGCAATGCGACGTAATGAGCTGAAAATTAAGCCGATCACATTTGACAATTCACTTGATATGCGAACAAATCTGTGCACTTATGTGGAGTAGATATGTAAATGTATTTGTGACACATACAAGTGTTTACACAGCTGAAAATTCTAGAGTTCCCAAACGGTTGCTGTAGTAGTCGCAAGGAGTACGATGTGTGGGAATTGTATGTGCCTGCAATTTGTCAGTAAAAACAGAAAATAAAGTTTTAGGAAAAATGGGACTATTAAACTTCACAGTAGTCTGCTTCTTACTCTACACACTGATTCCAACGTTTCTTCAATTATTTGAGGCACCCTTGGTAGCACTCTGAAGTTAGCCAGTTTAGCACAAAGGATACAGCTTTTTAGATCTCCTGTATGCCGTCATGATAAGTTCCATTGAGGTGCGACTTCACCCCTTGGGGAATAGGAAAGTCACAGGCAGCAATATCGATACTATAGGGTGGGTCTTTGGAATTCAGTAGCAAAATTTGTTGATGGGTATCTTCCCTTGCATACATAAATTACCTTATTTTTACTAAATTAAATACGGCTTAGCTGAAATAAGTCACTATGAGCGTAAAAACCTACAAAAAATAGAATTTTTGTGAACACATATGGCCTTAGATGCACCATATTAATGTGGGAAGCATAGTTGGACATAGTGCACTAATTTTGATTTCAATACTACCTATTATCGAAAGTGTCGCTAGTTTCATGAGTTGGTATTTGTTTGGAAAAGTTTTTTGTTTAGTATTAACTTATGTTGAATACTTAAATTTCAAACTCCCATTCTCCTCTTTCCCACTCCTTTCACCAAATTCCTCCCCTATAACTTTTTCTCCCCTTTTTCTTTCTTCCAAAGATCTTGTGTTTACGCCCTGGGAAAAGAAATATCAAAATTTTAGAAACAAGTTTTTTCATTGGAAGAAAATTTTTCTAAGCGGGGTAGCCCCTCGGTAGTGTTTGGCAAGCACTCCGAGTGTATTTCTGCCATGAAAAGCTCTTAGTGACAACTCATCTGCCTTACAGATGCCGTTCGGAGTCGGCAAAAAAAAAAAAGAAGTAGGTCCTGTCCCGCCAATTTGTAGGAAAAATAAAAGGAGCACGACGCAAATCGGAAGCGAAGCCCGGCCAAAAATTTCTTCGGAGTTTATCGTCCCTTACATTTATTTTTTAAATTCTTATTAACTTTAAACTTTACATTGCACTATGCCCAACTATGGCTCTGCGTAGTCGTGTTAATATTCGTACCAGTTAATGCTACAAAATACAAATTGATTCGAAGCACATGCAAACGGTTGGTTGACTCTCAACGCATTATTTACAAGGAATTAGAGAGGATTATGATTCTAGAAAACATACATATTTACATAAGCATAAGTAGATGTAAATAACTGTACGTCTAAGCATATTTGCATATTTTACTTTAGCATATGGATGGGAATTTGGAATAGCATTAAATTAAAACGGTAAATGAAAATACATATTTTAGGCTTATTGTTAACTCGAGTACGGCAGCATATTCGATGAACCTTTTTAATGGGAACCAGAATTTCAAAACAAAATGAGTAAGAATGTTTAGATTACTGGCAGGTTCATAAACATTAAACATTACAGTGACTGAATGTGTGCAGAGGGCTGAACTGGTTTGGCACTGAAGTTTTGCTTAAGCCAGTACCTCTTAAAGAGCAGTTGACAACAAATTCCTATATCTTGTACATTGAAGCCTTTGAATTACTTTTGAGTAATATTGGGTCATCCCACAATCTTTTCGGCGCGCAGAGATCTAACTAAAAAGAAACTGAGTCACAAACAAATGACTTACGGCAACAGGAGCTCACGAGCACATAAAATAGGTACGACTATCTCCAGATGCGCCCACGCGCCATCAAAAATCCGCAGCAATCAAGTGCTAACAATCAAATACTTATAATGACCGGAGTTTATGTTAGCTCTATATCTTAGCAAAAACAACAAATGTGACAAGTTGCACGGATACTGCATTAAGTTGCAGGCAAGCTAAAACCAAAACAGCTGCGCGTGTCATTGCGCTAAGATGAGGGGAGGCAAACGTACGATCAACACAGAGGGAGTGCACAAAGCACAGAAGACAGACATCCAGAGATTGGTATAGCGCGATATAGATAAGTCGACATACATATGTACCTGCGAACTATTTAGACTACTTTAGGATTGCAGTGGACCCTGTATTAAATGCGACAGTTGAAGCAATAACATAAACAATAATAAAGTGTTGAAAAATACAACAAACATCTATAACATTGGAAAAAACAACAAAAGAGTTTCAAGCAACTTCTGTTGCTCTTGTGAAGCTTTTTTGTTGTTTAGCGCGTGTAATCTGCGATGTGTTCGTCTTCAGTCCTTTGGTAAATTAGACATTTTTATAAGTTTTTTATTGCTTTTCAACTTTTTTAGAGCATTTTTGATATTTTAGTGCTATATGCCTGTTCTTTGGCTCTGTTTTTGTTGCTTTAGCTTAATGGTATTTAATAAGGTAGTCTCTTTAATATAAATAGATAGATCTATTTAAAACAAGTAAGGAAGGCTAAGTTCGGGTGTAACCGAACATTACATACTCAGCTGAGAGCTTTGGAGACAAAATAAGGGAAAATCACCATTTAGGAAAATGAAACTAGGGTAACCCTGGAATGTGTTTGTATGACATGGGTATCAAATGGGAGATATTAAAGAGGAGGTATTTTAAAACGGAATGGGCCATAGTTCTATAGGTGGACGCCATTTCGGGATATTACCATAAAAGTGGACCAGGGGTGACTCTGGAATGTGTGTGTACGATATGGATATCAAATTAAAGGCATTTATGAGGGTTTTAAAAGGGAGTGGCCCTTAGTTGTATATGTGAAGGCGTTTTCGAGATGTCGACCAAAATGTGGACCAGGGTGACCCAGAACATCATCTGTTGGGTACCGCTAATTTATTTATATATGTAATACCACGAACAGTATTCCTGCCAAAATTCCAAGGGTTTTTGATTTCGCCCTGCATTACTTTTTGATTTCCTTCTACTTAATATGGTAGGTGTCACACCCATTTTACAAAACTTTTTCTTAACTTATATTTTGCGTCAATAAACCAATCCAATTACCATGTTTCATCCCTTTTTTACATATTTGATATACAATTATGGCATTTTTTTCATTTTTCGTAATTTTCGATATCGGAAAAGTGGGCGTGGTCATAGGCGGATTTCGGCCATATTATATACCAAGGTAAAGTGACTTCAGATAAGTACGTGAACTAAGTTTAGTTAAGATATATCGTTTTTTGCGTAAGTTATCGTGTTAACGGCCGAGCGGAAGGACAGGCGGTCGACTGTGTATAAAAACTGGGCGTGGCTTCAACCGATTTCGCCCATTTTCACAGAAAACAATTACCGTCATAGAATCTGTGACCCTACTAAATTTCACAAGGATTGGTGAATTTTTGTTCGACTTATGGCATTAAAAGTATTCTAGACGAATTAAATGAAAAAGGGCGTAACCACGCCCATTTTGAAATTTTCTTTTATTTTTGTATTTTGTTGCACCATATCATTACTGGAGTTGAATGTTGGCATAATTTACTTATGTACTGTAAAGATATCCAATTTTTTGTTAAAATTTGACTTAAAAAAAAATTTTTTTTTAAGTGGGGGTGTTCATCATCCGATTTTACTAATTTTTATTTTGCACACAAATAGTAATAGGAGTAACGTCTCTGCCAAATTTCATTATGATATCTTCAACGACTGCCAAATTACAGCTTGAAAAACTTTTAAATTACCTTCTTTTAAAAGTGGTCGGTGCCACGCCCATTGTCCAAAATTTTACCAATTTTCAATTTTGCGTCATAAGATCAACGCACTTACCAAGTTTCCTCGCTTTATCTGTCTTTGGTAATGAACTATCGCACTTTTTCGGTTTTTCAAAATTTTCGATATCGAAAAACTGGGCGTGGTTGCAGTCCGATTTCGTTCATTTTAAATAGCGGTCTGAGATGAGCGCCCAGGAACCCACATACCAAATTTCATCAAGATACCTCAAAATTTACTCAAGTTATCGTGTTTACGGAGGGACATGGCTAAATGAATTTCTTTTTTCGCCCAAATCATTTTGATATATAGAAGTCTATATCTATCTCGATTAGTTTATGCCGTTACGGATTGCCGTTATGCGAACAAAGTTAATATACTCGGTGAGCTCTACTCAGCTGAGTATAACAAGTAAGAAAGTGTAAGCTCGGGTGCAACCGAACCTTACATACCCAGCTCTGCACTTGAAACGCTGTTGTTGTTGGCTTTATGTGGTTGATATGGTTCTACTCTGAACTCATTTTCATTCAAAAGAAACAAAAAGGATACAGGGGCTACCACTAATGAACGTGAGCGGGTAACAATTCAGTTGTAACTATGAAAAAAATGTTTATGCCAAATTTCGTTCGGATTGGGAGATTTTTGTTCCAATTATGGCACTGAAAGTATTTTGGAAAGAGTAACAAAAAAGTGGAGGGACACGCCCATTTTCACAATTTGTTTAAGTTTTGTTTTTAGGATACGACTACTCAGGTAGAATATTGCAAACTTTGTTAAGGTTAGACCTTTAGGAAGAGTGGGCGTGGTCTTTAACCGATTTTGATTATCTTCACTCAGTCTTTAAAATTTGGTAAGGATTTCCGAATTTCAATGTTATATCTTTAACGGCTTTTTAAACTTCCAAATTTTCCTCTTCTAAATATGGGTGGTGCCACGGCCATAGTCCAACATTTTTTGGAATTTTTGCTTTGCTTAGCGGTATTCGTTTTTGAAGTAACTAATTTTTTTCCAAGTTTTAAAAATTTTCGGTACCGAAAAAGTGGGCGTGGTTATCGTCCGATTTCGTTCATTTTCAATACCAATATATTGTGGGTCCCGATAAGCCCATATACCGAATTTGGTGAAGATACCTCAATATATGCTCAAGTTACCGTGTTAAGGGCCGACAGACGGCCGGACGGACATGGCTTAATCAAATGTTATTTCGGTACTGAGGATTTTGATATATGGAAGTCTGTATCTATCTCGATGTCGTCATACCTGTAAAACCAACCATTATCCAAACAAAGTTATAATACCCTGTGTACAAATACAGTAGACTGGGATGGTCTCCATACAAAAAAAAAAAAAAACGGAGTTTCTAATGTCCGCCCCTAAATTTGAAGATTATGTTGAGAGGGTTTCGGAAGGTTTTTTTAATTTTTTTTGATCCTTCGAAATACAGCCAAAAAGGTTTTTTCGTTGTAACTTAGTTATTTCACGTCCGATTTTTAAAATTGATATGCCATTATTTTGGCCTCGAGAAGATTCAAATTTCCGTTTAATGTCCTTTTAAGCTATGAATTCGTTTTCACATGATTAGGTCAGCTCACAAAAAATAAGTGAGTCAAACCTGTTGTTTCGTATTTATAATAATAACACTATGCGACAAAATGAACTTTTTATCTGGGTATTGGACAAATCCACTTTTTCGTAGAGACTGAGGCTTAAGTAAACAAAGTACTATCTCCGTGTTTCGAACTCAGCCTACAAAAAACAGATATCGGCTTACGAAGTTCGATGTTCGAAATTCTACATTTCGAAATTTTATTTTATTTTTTTGTTAACGCGTTCAGCAAATTGAATAAGTAAAAATGTGGGCGTGGTCCGCCCTTTTCCCTTATTAGAAGGGCTGGATTCTTTTTTTGAGAAATTTAGTATAACAGCTGTTATACGAGGTGAAAAGTCAGACTCTGACTTCTGACGGACATTAGCAACTTTTTTTCGACCCAGTCTAAAGTACAGCTTAGTATCAAAAAAGGCGCCCTAGTTTAGGCATCAAAGCTTAGCAGGAACTCAGTACTATTAAAGTAGATTCCACGAAAAACCCTTTCCGGACCTCGCACCACTTTTATGATGATCGTCATACCTAACAGCCAATGTATCAATGTATCACCCCAAAAAAGAGTCAGCATGGAATACAAGGGGTTAATTATTCCTCAGGCGAGGCTCTGGCTACCCCAAGTTGCTCATGAACCTCGGGGAGGGAAGTCTATGTGGCCTGGTAAGTTCAATTTGGTCCTCAATGGTGTTTTTTTAGGAATGTACCGGATCTATATTCCGCGAAGTACCATTTATATCGATAACACACCCAAATCCTTCGGGGAATGTCTTTCTTAGTACAACGGTCATAAGAATAGAGTCCCCTATTATGATAACTGCCCATCAACAGCAGTATAGGGCAACTGAAACGTTATCTGTCCAATTATCTAAATTAGATTTGCGTGACAACTTGCTGCCAGATAATCGCCAGTTACTTAACAATGCCAGGCAGCCTCAGCGCTACTGCCTCAATAGAGGGTGTTCTGAATTCAGGAATCTTTTAACTCTGCATAAAAAACGAGCTCTGTTGAAGCCCTGTAAAATGTTCCACGGTATATTCAGAAACGTTCCGCGGCAAGAATCGCTAGGTCATCGGCATAAACCACCTCTTGCGGCGCGGTCAAACTTAAGGTCCTGAAGCATATCTTTCATTACCATGACCCTTTATCTGAGATGTAAATTTCTCTTCAGTCCGTCGATATAGTTCTTCCACTCGACATTGTTAGAGGCGCTTTCCATATTAAGGAAATACCCAGCACAAATTCTTTCCTAAAATGCTATCATTACTATTCCTGCTTGTGTTGATTATGTTTTGAATATATGAGCACCAAAATTTCCAGATGAGTAGAAAAGGAAATACCGTAAGAAAATGGAATTGAGGAAATCAGGCCTTTCACAACCCACTATTTCTATGTATTCTCCTTTATGGTTGTAAAGGTTTTGTGCTGACAAAATCTATCTAAGACCCTCTCTTCCCAGCTCTTAGATTCACTTATATTGGTACGCGAAGTTTTAACCAATGCAAAATGAAAAAGTCCTCAATAGCAATTGAGCAAACTCCATTGGAACCAGAATTGCTGGTACATCAAAGTTAAATATTTTCAATATAAATAATTTCACTTCACTTCATTTAACACAATTGCGCCAAAGCAATTTCGATCAAATCGACTATATAAATAATGTTGGTGCATTTAGTAAATCGACAGCTCACTGCCACGCCTCGCCACAGGAAAGTAGAGTAAAATTTGTCACCAACTGACGTGTGCGCGTCTTGCGACCACCAACCGGAGCAATTTCGAAAAACTCATAACATATCAGAGCGCATAATGAAAACAACAATAACAACAACAACCAAAAGTGGCTATATGGTAACTAAACCAACAACCTCAATTTACAAAACAGAAGCCTATAAATTCCAATCAAAAAGACGATTTGATGTCCACTAAACAACATACTTAAATACTAAATAAATAAAAAGAGAAAACAAAGCGAAATGAGTATAAAAAATAAAATACACTAAAATAAATGAAATGTCAATGAAGAAGGAGCAATGCGTTTTAGCTGACATGAGGACCATTTGTGAGTGTAAACAAGTTAGGAAACCTTGTTTGGCCGTGTGGATATTTTGGTGGCTTTTAACGAGACAATGGTCATAAAAATATGCGACAAATGCGCAATGAAGTGTAGGAATGTTGAAGAAAATACAAAACAAAACAGCTGCTGAATCAACAACAATGGTAACAAAATTTGTTGGTGGTGGAGCGAATACCAATGAAGTAGGCCGTGTGTATGACTCTGGTGGTGCTCGTAAAAGCGTTTCCAATAAATTACAACAATTTAAAAAGCAATCAAAAACAATTTGACAAAATCGTTGGTAGTTGATTGAAGTGGAATTCGAAATGAAAAAAAAAAAAAAATGAATAAAAAAGAAACTGAACTACACAATTTTGGAAAACATTAAGTTAACTCCAGCTCAACAAAGCGTGGCAGTCATTCCTGCTTTGCGTTAGCATAAACCTGACGAAAGCATCACGTGATAGCGAATCGTCTTATCTGAAGCCTAGTATTTTCGAAGACCTCGAAGCGATTCCTCGCAATCCTTACAGAACCGATGGTGCTGCTTAACGTCATTTTACTAAAACCCATATTCTTTGCTAGGACGGACATATCAGCGTATAGGCAACTAAAGGTTGATAAGAAGTCCATACCATCTGCGTGTAGATTTTCTTGTTACCAGAAGCAAAGCTTAAGTATTTATATTAGATCCTAATATCAGATTGACCAGGTGGGATCGCCTTTCTTGTGCATTGGACAGAGCACACCTAAATTCCAACATAGAGGAACACGCTCATCCAACCATATTTTACAAAGTAGTTAATGCATACTCTATACAAACACTTTGCCTCCGTTTTTAAACAGCTCGGTTGGCAGCCTTTTGTTACTCGACGCTTGGTGATGTGTGGAGGAGTACAGAATCTACACCGTAGCATAATGTGGGAACAATGTATAAGGTTGTGTTGGTACGAGCGAAATCATTCAACTAATCAGTTAGTATAAACTGAGGCAGAAAAACAAACGATGATATACAAAAAAATAAAGTGAAACTATAAAGCAAAAGAAGATAATGTAAGAAGATGACGCCTTGTGGCGTCACGTGCTTTTCAATTAGGCCTAGTCAGTGATAGCAGTTGTAGGAAGTGCGTGCTAGAGGAGGATGAGAACGAGCACGTACTGCGTTAATGTCCTGCGCCTGCAAGGCAGTTATTATGGGTGGCACAGATATCATATCTAGAAGCAACAAGTAGCATAGATCCTGGAAAGCTTCTTGTATATGCCAAAAGGGCGGATATATTTATATCATAGGTCCTGACAACGTTTTTTAATTTGGCCGTTAAATAAACTTCTGGTAGCACTATGAGCTCATTCAGTCTATGTAAGGTCCTCACTGGCTGGTCAACCTAACCTAAAGAAGATGAAACAGAAGAAGATACGGTAAAAAATAACACTTTATTTACAATATCGATAATAATATGGAGAATGACATAAGTTACCGATTTGTTATACATTTTTTTTGGACGCTTTTTGAGGCTATTATTGACTTGTTGTCGAAATTTATCGATTATTTATCGAAAATGATATCAGTTTGTTATGGAAAATTTATCATTTTGGTATTAAAAGTTATAGACTCGTTATCGGAGTGTTACCAATAAGATATAGTCTATTAACGAAAATTTATCGACGTGTTGTCAAAAAATTATTGAATTGTTCTCGAAAAACTCTCATTTTTGTCATCGGTATTTGGTCAAATTGTTATCGAAAATGTACCGATTTGTTATAAAATAAATATCAACTTATTACGGAAAATTCTTTGATTTGGTTTCTAAAAATTATCGATCTCTTCTGTTCGTGTTATCGATTTTTCGTAGATAAGTTGTCGTTTTGATATCAGAAAAATATTCATTTGTTATTTTTAAGTAACTGTTTTTGTTATGGGTGTGTTATCGAAAAGTTATCGTTTTATTATCGGAGCGTTACTAATTTGATATCGGTTTGTTATCGACGACTCACCGATTTGTTTTGAAACATATACCGATAAAGCTTCAAAATAAAATCGATGACACATCTTTAATCCTTTAATTACAAACCGATAACAGACCAATAAAAAGCCGATTACTCGAAGATAACTTCTTCTAACTATTTGATAAAAAGACGATTATAAATAAAAAAACTTGTCGGTGTCGGTTTTTACCGAAAAGAAGCCGATGGAACAATTACCAAACAGCCTAAAATTATTCGTTACTGGTAAAGTTAACTCTAGGTGAGATCTGTTTTATTTAGAAAAAATAGTTTTCTAGACCTGATTGTTTACACATCGAACTTCATGATTTGGTACTCACGCCTTTTTCTATTAAATAATTTAGCCATTACAGGATTATTAGTACTTATTCCTAAAAGCCAACATGTTAAGCTTCTCAAGTGCACACCGCTCGAACCCATGTCTCTTTCTGCTGACTTAGACTTCCCTCTTTGCGTCCTGTAACGCAGCGTGTTCCTCTATGCATCGTCGAATCAGTAGCTTCTCAGTACTTGCTCTAGTCACATGATGTCGAAAGTTCCGGTACGTAGTTCCAAGATAGCTTCCACACAACCTGTTAGGGAATATTAAAATGGCTTATGAAATGTTTCACAAAGGCAACGGCTGCCCTGTAAGCTAGTACGGATATAATTTATAAACCCAACAAATTTTTGTTTCCATCTAGAATTGTGAAGTCATTATTTTTATGGAATTTTCAAAAAGTAAGTACACGACACATTTTGTCTAGATGCAAAAACAAACCAATTCAAAATCCATAAACCTGACATCTAAAATATCTCAAGTACATTACGCACAAGCACTTAAATGGGCAATTTATTGCGCTATTGATCGACTGCATTGAAGTTCAAGATCTCGACAAGCTGCTGACTGATTTTGACAAGCTCCTATACCATATTACCATTGCTTACCAGCGTCCTAACATCCAAGCTGATGACTACACTACTCTTCCCTTTTCATATTATATTATTGGTATGAATGCGTATTTTTTGGTATCGTTTAGTCAATTTCATTATTTTCCATTTTCTCGCACCTACACACTCGCCCACGCGATTAACAAAATTGATTTGACAGCTGATAATGCCAACAGCCAAAGCAGAAAGCTTTCAAATAAGTAGAGAAAAAAGTTCTAAATTTTAATATCTTGTATTTGTAATCCCAAATGTAATTTCCTTTGCCGTTAAATTGAAAATCAAATCAAAAATTTTAAGCCACAAATAATCGGCTTTTGAGTTGTTGCTTATTTGCGTTAGCCTGCATAGACTCGTATTTCTAGAGAGAAACAGCGTTGCGTCTGTAAAGAGCTCACGCGCGGATTGACAGCTGCCATAAATCGATCGTCACCTCGAAGACGCGCGCACCAGCATATGCGGATCGGCCAAAGGTGTGATCAGCTTTCTGGTTTTTTTGTTAGAAAACTATTTGTGTGTAGATTATGATGGTGCAAGCAGGAGGCGTAAGTTGCTTATGTACTTACGTGAAGGTGCACAAACATTTAGTGGGTGTCTGTAAGCTTTCTGATGCAGCTAAAGTGATTTGTATGAAAATTATGAAAATGAGGTTTAGAAAAAAGAATATTTTATGGAAGATGGTAATGTTTTGCTATAAATCAAATAAATTAATATCAAAGGTGTGAAATATGGGACTTAAATGAAATAACTCGAACTTTTGGCCTGACGGTGTGACCGCGTGACGACTTCTGACTTCATAGGTTTCTAGCGAGGCTGCAAAATAAACTGGTACTATGAGGAATGTCGCACTGCCTTGGAATAAAAGAACGATACCTATGGGCCACGCTGTTTCGGAGTGCAGCAAAGCGCGGTATATTGAAGAGTTATAGTGCCGTCGCAAAGAAAAAACCTGAGGACGAAAGGCGCGAGTGCGAGGATGCTGGCTGATAGAAATAGGTCCCGAAAACTCTGCAAAAAAAAATAAGGCGGATTACGGAAGCTTCACAAACCAGGGCAGATGCCTGTAGAAATAATAATGGTGACCTGGTAACCGTCGTATAGAGTGTACTTAAGTTGTAGAGGTAACTTTTATCCTTATAGCTACCTAGCTAGGGAGATGAAACAAGCCCATACCCTAATCGATGATGCCAAAAACCACGCTACGGTACCCGAATATGACGAAGGGAGAGGGCAATCTTCCGGGTAAAAAAAAACAAGCAACCGAACTACTCGACAATGGAGGCGAAAAGTTGGTAAAAAACATGCAACAACTACTATGCAAAATACGTTCGGATGAGCGCATGCCTACAAATTGGAATTTAAGTGTGCTCTGCCCATTCTGCAAGAAAGATCACCCAACAAACCGCACCAATTACTGCGGAACCAACCTGCTTAATATTGCGGTATATGGTTTAATAGTGGGTACGAGGTTTTAGTTGTATGTGCGAAAGACTAATTTCACCTTGTCAGTCTGGCTTCAGACTTTGTAAATCTAGTGTCGACCAAATCTTCACAAAGCGCCAGATACTGAGGAGGACACACGATACAATTTTTGACTGTCGTCGATTGAAGAGTTAATTCCACCTCGAAGAGCAAAAATCACACTCTTTAAATCGCTTATCATACCCACCTAGAAATCTGCGCCCGACGGAATACTTGGCGTATGTACCGAGGGGTAAATGGTACTCTGATGGTACGAGGTATAGTGCAATTAAAGCCCCACACAGACTTTGAGGCTTTCGATGCTTCCTTCTCGTAAAAACAAAAAAAAAAAAACAAAAAAAAAAAAAACAAAAAAAAAAGCCTACCTAGGAACCATGAACGGTGTCTAGAGAATGCGAGATGTCTCTTGGAGTCTTCGAGAGAAAAGTTGTCCGAAAGATTTGTGGTCCCGTATGTGATACCGACGGCGTGTATCGAAGAGCTTTATGTAGATATGAAGATAGTGCAGCAAACTTTGCTGGCTATTTCATATTTCCGAATAGCCGAAGATACTTCGACCAAGAAAGTATTATGTGTCGACTACAGGGTTTGTAAGCAGAGGAAGGGCAGACATCCACTAAAAGGCAGGTGGAGGAAGATATAGCCTCCGTTGGTGCTAACAAAACGGTCAAAATCGCTGAAGATGGCACCGTGAAAAACCAATCCGAAAGAATTTTCACAGATTTTGCTTAAACTCGGTCCTGGGTTTTAACAATATGAATGTGTCTTCATGGAATGCTCTCGTATACTAATGAATCATCCCTTAATGTGCTTAATAAATGCAACTCCTCTTTTACCAATCTTACAGTCTAGGCTTGTTGAAACAACAAATTTCCCTTCCGGGGAAAGATCTATGTTGAAATTTTTGAATGAACGTGCCGACCAGGTGGAAACAAATACAGTTAAAAGAGCAACGCTATCGGATGAATATATATAATTTTTATTTTGAATAAATAATTTTTTAATTTAAAATAAATTAACTTTCCAACTTTACTTAGTGCTACCCTGAAGGTATTCATTTTTGAGACTCCTTTAGCGAAACAATTTTTTTTACTTTCATCTTCCATACCAACAGGCATTTTTCACATTTCCCTCTCTTGACCGCTCTATTTAAATGTTACAAGTTCCGGGCGTCTAGAACTCGTGCTTGAAGTTACTTTGTTCTCTTGGATTTTGTATAAGTGATACTCTTAAGATTACTCTTTAATTTCATATGCATAGGTGTTCGTCAGATACTGGCTAACAGAGCTCCGTTCAGTATTTTCGTATTCTCATTTTATTACCACAAACTCCCTTATTCTATACATAGATTTATTCCAAACTCTTAGCCTGCTTACACACGCCAACTTTGTGCTCTGTGACTTTCCTTTCTCTCTGTTTACTTCGTCTATAGTTTCCTACACCTCGCATTTTACACCTTAAAATATCAGCTCAGCTGTAGCATTACTGCTGGCAGCTACTACTGATTCCGTAGAACTATTTTCCACACTCGCACCACCAGTCGTACTCTCTGTGCTACTTGCTACACTAACTTGTCCATCACTACCACCGCCATTTTCGCTACCGCTACCACCTGGTGATATAGCAGGCTGACATTTGCAAGCATCACGTGTGCGCTCCTCAATCCAATCCAAATATTGCGTGACGCGCGTATAAACACCCGGCGCATTAGGACGTGCGCATCCTTCACCCCAAGACACAATGCCAGCTAAATGATAGCTCCCAGTTGCATTATTACCAACATGTAATGGACCACCGCTATCACCTTGACAAGAGTCTTTACCACCTTCAGGATAACCAGCACATAACATATTGTCTGTGATACGATCAGCGCCATATTTACTTTTGCGGCAGTCTTCCTGTGACATAACAGGAACTTGTACCTCCTGATTAAGAATGAAAAGCGAGGATGAAGATTAAAAGTAGATTGACTAAAACGTTCACAATTTATAACTCACCTGCAAACTATCTGCTATATAGCCACCTTCTTTAACTGAACCCCAACCAGTAACCACAGCTATCTCACCCTCATATGTCTTACCCGCTTCGGCGAGGCATACAGGTTTTAGCGGCTCGCTTAACTTAACCGGTTTAGTAAAACGCAATAAAGCGATATCGTTATCTATATTTCTGCTACTATAATCTTCGTGTACTATAATTGTGTCCAGCTGGCGATCGATTGTGCTCACACGCCCATCGGTGCGATTGTGTGAAAGTAAACGCACAGACACAACACGTCTATTAAAACCACGCACACAATGCGCTGCCGTTAGCACATATTGATCATTAATCAGCGAACCGCCACAATAGAAGTCACCACTTCGCAGCAGCATTGCCATCCAAGGATATTCATGCAATTCGGTTTCCATGCCGCCAACTATGCGATGGAAAGTGTTTATGGTGCCACATTTGCATGCGGCACAATCGCGTGGTGGTGCAGTCGGTAATGTGTAAGCGGGCTTCGATGTTGTGGTGGGTGGGCGAAATATTGCCGCAATCCAACCGATGAAATCATCCTGACGCAAGGATGTTTGAGTTGGTGCTGGTGACTCCTCCACGGACGCGAACTCAGCCGGTGAGCTTAGTGTGACGAAGAACGCGAGTAGCAATAGATACCTGTGAGCCATAACATTTGCTTATAAACTGTAGTGAGTTTTCAAGTTTCGAATTATGAACTGTTTAGCTGCAGCACATTGCAGCAACTGATTGTTGCACCAGCATGTAATGAACCTACAACTTAACTTAGCTGAAAATTGTTCCACTTAAGCAACTCGTTCAGCTGGTTGAGTAACCAATAACCTATGATAGTCGCCCAAATCTTCATTCAGCCGCATTTCCAAACAACTTTCCCAAATAAAACCGGCAGAAGTTGTGCTTAATTGATATGCAAGTTGGGTGTAGTAGGCCACCTCGTTAAGCTATGACGGTCACGTAAAAAAAGCAACAACAAAAACAAGAAATAAAAAAAGGAGCGACCTCCATACAATCCATGCACGTCGAACAATTACAGTAACAACGCTTTCAATAAAAATAAAATTCGTCACTGCAAAGAAAGTTCCACAACTGGTCAGCAGCCAATTAGAGCTCGCGTCTCCTTCGCTCATTCAATATTTGCAATTTAATATGCACAAAAGGCTTTGTTAAATTTATTAAATGAAATAAATAAAAGTAAATAAATAAAGTGAGTGCAAAAACTAGCCTAAACTTACAAACAAATAAACGAACTCAATCACGTCATGTTTATCTTCCGCATCCTAAAATCTCTTTATTTTCTTCGTCTCCGAGTGACATAGGCAGGCATTTCTTGTCGCAGCCTTAATCCATGTTCCATAGCGGTTGACGCGCGCATAAACTCCTGGAAACCCTGCTTTGGCACATCCTTCGCCCCATGAAACAATACCAGCGAGTTGATGTTCTCTGGTACCTGGCGCTACAACATGCAGTGGACCACCACTATCACCCTGACAAGAGTCTTTCTTGCCTTCGTCGAAGCCCGCACACAGCATGTTGTCTGTAATGCGTGTCGGGCCGTAGCGTGATTTTCGGCAGTCGTCCAGTGACATGATGGGTACTTGGACTTCCTGTAAATGATACAAACAAAAATTTTTATAAAATTATTGACTTCTCTCTTTTAAATCTAAAAATGAGGCGAGACTGTCACGCACTTGGTCTATCTTTAACAGCTTAACCAATGTCAGCACAAAGATTAAGCGGATGGCGGTTGTATCCAACAAGTGCTACGATAAGTTCCTCATCAAATATGTTCTGATTAAATGCTCGGAATCATAGATCTTTTCTAGAGAAAATATAATGACTCCTGTTGTATTCGAAAGAAACCTTTTCCAAAAGATGAGCTGTATGGGCTTTATGCAGCCATGTGCATCGTAAAATGTGTGAAAGCACGAAGGCTTCGACAGTTTTCCTTTCGGCACCCGTCTTCGAAAACAAAGGAAGAAAGTGTCCTCACCTGAGTTGGGAAAGGCAAATCGTAAAACAGCGATGGGTGGCACGATTTGTTATACAATGGCAAAACCTCGACTCATACAGTTACCTCCTTCTGCAATAATAAGTAACTGTACTTCGGTATCTATATTTCCAAGTCTATGCAATATTTATCCAAATGCCACCTACTCTTTGGGAGCTGAGTAGTAAGCTACACTTTTGAAAGTTTACATTAGCCTTACGGAGTTCATAAGAAAAAATCTTGTGCATTCCTTAGATCCCAGATGGTTATAACTAAAATAACTCGAGAAATCAAATCTGTTAACCAAAGCTAAGGCTACATCGGTAAATGTAGAAGAATTCTTTAACTTTTTCTTTAAAGCAGTACTGACATGCTGGGAGTGGCAGTAAGATTGATAGTGAGGGTGAGTGTGGTAGAGAGATTAATGGAATGAGGGATGGACAAGAATAAGATGGATAAATGCTGAATTAAATAGAAGATAGTGGGATAGAATGTGAAGATGGAAAGCGAGGCTTACTAGCTTAATGTAGACAAATCAAATTTCGGTCGGCACACAGTATGTGGGGAGCGCTAGCTTTTGTTATAAATCTCTGGCACTAACATGAGATTTTAACTGTTATACCAAGCCCCACCGTTTCTTTAAGCTATCAAAAATGCTCACCTGCAACGTATCCGCTGTGGGCCCACCGACCTTAATAGCACCCCAGCCCGTAACAATAGCCGTTTCACCCTCAAAAGACTTTCCTGGCGTTGGCATACAAACTGGATGTAAGAGCTCCGTCAGCTCCACAGGTTTATCCAATTGCATAATAGCAATATCATTATCGTAAGTGCGTGGATTATATTTTGGATGCGTCATTATATTCATAACATTACGATCAATCTTTAAGAAGTTTGACATTTTACGATCGTGCTCCAGTAGGCGCGCGCTAATGCGTTCTTTGCGAAAACCATAAACGCAATGTGAGGCCGTTACAAGAAACTGATCATTGATTAGGGAGGCAGCACAGTAAAAACGTCCACCATACAATAACATAGCCATCCATGGATACTGATGCACCTCTGTCTCTTGTCCGCCAACAATACGTTTTTGTATATTAGCTAAGCCACAATAACATTCCGAGCAATTACGTGGAGGATCGAGCACGATTGGGGGTTGAGCTGTGGTGGTGGTGGTGGTCATTATGCTAGGCTCCACTGTTGGTGTTGTACTTGGCGCTGCTGCAGTGGAGCTTAATGGTGGCGCTGCAGTTATTGGTTCCGCAGTAGTGCTTACCACCGATGTTGGGATAGCTGTAGTTGGTTGCGGCTGTAGTGGAGACGGCGTAGTACTTGTTAGGTTTTCAAGTCCAGTTACGTTTGTCGAAACAGCCAAACCACCTAAGAATGGAGGACGGTTTGGTAATAGCGAGATCACCCATTCCACAAAAGTGTTTTGTGATTGGCGCAGCAATGGAGTTGGTTCAGTGCTCAAACGCAAAACTTTCACCAGGTAAGTTGCTTCTGTGGTGGATGCGTAAGAAGCTAATACAGCGTTTACTATTAGTAAGACGCATGCAAGATTTTTGTCATGCATTTTACACTTTGTCTTAACAGTTTTTTTTGAATATAATATTTCGCACTTTTTCACTTGCAAACTTTAGCACAAAAACTTTTCTGCTGTGCCACAAGACGCGCGCATTTCTTCACGACCGAATGTTAACTGACCGTGGTGTGTCTCATTAGCGTGCGCTGTAGCTGTTGTGTGTCATCATTTCACTGGCCCTGTGGGACGCATTTGCGCAAGCGTTGCAGCTACGTGAATATCACAGCAGGTTGATAAATGCGCCACTCCTCTTTTGCGAATTGTTTTGCTAATTCGTTCGTAAGCGGCGGGAGGCGTGTGGGGTTGATGGTGCTGGCGCGCAAGCGTCTTTATAACGTGCTAAACGAGTAGCTCAACATTTTTTGAGTTGTGCGCTTATCAAACTCATACATGTAGACAATTTGGGTCTATGCTAGTGCTGTATCAATTTATTAGCCAGTCTAAAATAAATTAAAGAGCTGCGTTTAGCGCGTGACTCGGCGCGCTAAGTGGCGAAAGTTTTCGTATGATTCCAAAGTCACGGCTGACTATGCAATAAATTAACTTTTACAGAAACTGGATGTACAACTTTGTTGGAGGTTAGCTAAGCTAATTTATTTTTTTCTCGTCTTCATAACATTCGAATTGCTATTGAATATTGCTTGATTTATTTACTTGTCATGTAGGGCTAATTAATTTCTTGCATTTAGTTACTTAATAGTTTATTGCGTAATGTTAAGTAATTGATAATAACCTTAAGTTTTTGCATATGAGTTGCATGAAACCATGAATGAGAAACATGACAGCTAACCCGAACTTAAGAACAAATATTCAAGTAAATAGGCCGTGCTTTATCGACTTTATATTTAACAAGTAAGGACGGAACTGTCTTCGGCTGTGCCGAAGACTTCATACCTTTCATGAATGGGGCTGAACAATAATCTTATCCCGTGCGTAATTTCCAAATAATCGGATGTATAAGATAAGAAATATATAGTGAAAAGATCTACATACCTAAACGATTTTTAAGATAAATATAAAATAAAAAATGGCAAAAAACCCCCTTATCTGAACGATCGGTATGGGATATATATTATATATAGCTCTGATCGAAATGATTTTTATAGGAAATCTTCTGCGATATATTAGAATAAATATCACCAAGTTTCACGTTTTTATATTAGAAACTAAGCCAGAAATGGCCAAAAATCTTTCTTGCTGAACGATCGGTTGTATGGGATAGGTATATACTATATACATATAGCTCCGATCAAAGTGATTTTTTCAGGAAATCTTCTATGATATATTAGAATAAATATCACGAAGTTTAACGTTTTTATATTGGAAATTAAGGGAGAAATTGCCAAAAATCTTTCTATCTGAACGATCGATTGTATGGGATATATATTATATATAGCTCCGATCGGTATGATTTTTTCATGAAATCTTCACGATATATTAGAATAAATATCACCAAGTTTAGGGTTTTTATATTGGAAATTAAGGGAGAAATTGCCAAAAATCTTTCTATCTGAACAATCATTTGTATGGGATATATACTATATATAGCTACGATCAAAGTGATTTTTTCAGCATATCTTCTAAGATATATTAGAATATATATAACCGAGTTTCACGTTTATACTTTCTAAATTGAGGCAGGAATGACCAAAATCGTCTTATCTGAACGATCGGTTCTATGGGAGATATATTTTATAGTGGTCCGATCCTACCGGATCTGACAAATGTCTAATATAATACAAAAATACATTCTTGTGCAAAATTTCATTGAGATATCTCAAAATGTGGGGGACTAGTTTGCGTTCAAACTGACAGACAGACGGACAGACGGACGGACAGACGGACATGGCTATATCAACTCAGTTCGTCGCCCTGATCAATTCGGTATATTTAATGGTGAGTCTATCTTCTATATTTCTCAACGTTACAAACATCGGACCAAAGTTAATATACCATTTCATGTTCATGAAAGGTATAAAAATAAAATTATTAAAAAAAAGTTTAAGTTAAACGGTTTTATGGAAAACAATACTTACATGAAGTAATAATAATGTTAAAAGCTAGAAAATAATTAGGTAGGTCCTAGGTGCTGGTCATCACACTCCTCATCAATCTAGGGCGTTGATCAGACAATTAAATAAAAGCGTTGGGCACGTGAAATTTCTAAAAATGCGAGGCGTAGCATAACCTGATTAAGGTTCAGTTAGCCTTATATATGACTATCAATAGAAATTTGACGCGTCCAACGCTTTTATTAATTTTCTGATCAACGCCCTAGATTGATGAGGAGTGTGATGACTAGTACCTAGGACCTACCTAATTATTCTCTAGCTTTAAGGATTATTATTACTTCATGTAAGTATTGTTTTCAATAAAACCGTTTAACTTAAAAATTTTTTTTATTATTTTATTTTCAAGTTTTTAGTCTTTATTTAATTGCCTATTATTTCTCAATCTATTTAGTTCATTTAGTGACTCATTATTACAATGACTATTTCCTAACAATTTGTTACAACCTAAGTCCTCAATACATAATCTTTCCAAAGACTTTACTCGACTCTGCGCAACGTATGCTTGTCCCTCCTCCAACTCCAAAATATTTTGATGTCACTTCTACTGGACTGTATGCAATATTTGTTCCAAATGTGAGCCAAATTGGACATCATAGGTTACTTTCTATTCATGTATGTATTATGTCTTCCAAATATGGACCAAATCGGGCCACAAATACGATTTTTTTGAATATCCCTATCTTGGCGCCACCTAGCGGCGCTTTTTTCATAGGTCGCTTTCTATTATTGTATATATTATGTGTTTGAAATATGAGCCAAGTCGGACTACAAATAGGATTGTTTTGAATATCTCGATCTTGGCGCCACCTAGCGGCGATTTTTTTTCATAGCTGGCTTTCTATTCTTGTATGTATTATGTGTTTCAAATATGAGTCAACTCGAACCACAAATACGATTTTTTGAATATCTCGATCCTTGCGTCACCTAGCGTCGATTTTTGTCATAGGTCGCTTTCTATTCTTGTATGTATTATGTGTTTCAAATATGAGCCAACTCGGACCACAAATACGATTTTTTGAATATCTCGATCTTTGCGTCACCTAGCGGCGATTTTTTTCTTATTATTGCACTGTCATCGGGTTCTGAACTATATTCCAAGTTTCAAGCTTGTAGCTTATCGGAAAGTTACTCAAATTTCAATTACAAAATTCGTGCCAGCCAGCCAACCAACCAGCCTGTCAAGTCAAGCTAAATAAAGCCGTTTAAAAATGGCGTGAATGCTAGTAGTCGTCACGATTAATGTATAAGACGTTTATTTTACTCTCGACAGCCTCTTAGCCTTAACTGTTCCCATAACCGTAGCCGTGGCCATTACCATAACCGTAAGTGTGGTCGTTACCTTAACCAAATAGCCATATTTGTGAGCGTTACTATAGACGCAGCTGGTAACTACAACCGTAACCGAAGCCTTTTCTATAACCATAGATGTAACCGACAACATGTTAACTAACGGAGCTATCCTACTAGCCATAATCGTAACCGTACTGTAACTGTCTCGGCAAACATAAACATGACCACAGGCACAAGCATACACCACAGCAACCGCCAATTGGCTTCTAACCGTAACCGTATGTCTAAACGACCTAAACAAAATCGCATACATATATCTAGCGTTAGTCATAAGTATAAACCACAAATGTGCTTCTTATCATAGCGGTAAGCATAAGTCGCATACGTACTTTAATCTTTAAATGTACACATAAACCGCAGACGTTCATCTAACGGTAAACATAAATCTTTACCGCAGTCACCGGAGACGTTCCTATAACTGTAACCGTATGTAAAAACCATAGACGTATCTCTAACCGTTGATGCAAACTCTAGCCTAAACATAGACATTTCTCTATCCTTAGCCTTAAGCCTAAACCACACACATCCTCTACACGTGGCCATAGGTCCGAACCGCAGTGAGAACAAACATAGTTTTACCCTGCAAAAATCGCGAGTACTCCATGCATGCATGTATGAAGTACTCGCTACGGACCAAGCGAGTGCTCCAAAATTAACCACAATTCATACAAAAAATATGGTCCAATTAACATTGCGATGTCCTAGGACCGGACCATATACTCCAGCTCCGCATTACATCAGAGTAATCCATGGAGTACCCACAGTCCAATAAACATCGTGTAGTTATTACAATCGTTAAAAACGAGCAATGATCGGCTTACAACATGTTCGTGTAAAAACATGAGTTGGTCCATTGCTGCATTACAGTGGAGTAGAATGGTAAGTACTCCAGTAGACCACATGGTCCAACGATTTTTGCAGGGTAGTCATAACCGTGGGCCTTAACCATAGAAAGTGCAGCAGTAATCACTTCCGCAGTTGTTGCTCTAACCTTGACTCTAACTATAAATAAACTTATTGGTACAGTTCTTAATTTTCTATTTTTCTCTCGCTCTAGTACTCACCTCCGTCTATAGCTTCGTCTTCGTATTCGTTTACTCTCCACTATTATCACCATCAACTTCACCACTCTCATCGTCCTCCTTCTCCTTCTTGTAGCGATAAAGCCACTGCTTCAAGACTTTGTGTAAAATAATAGATAGTGATGATCTTTTTCCTGATATTGGCCTCGTACATTCCGGAAATTACCACCAACAAGGTATAGCCCGACTATGCCGAAGCCTTTGACCACGGAGCACTTTCTAAGTCTGTCAACTTTAGTCGCCTCTTATGATTGACATGTCTAGCGCATGGATGTTATAAGCCACGCTACGCCCTGGGGCATATCATCTCCACATCGTTATCACTTCCGTCCCAATAGTTTTTCTTCGTATTATCATTGTCCTTTTAGTTTATATTTAAAGTCTCCTAATTACTCGCATCCTACACAGAAAAGCTTCTCAGTTTCCTGTCAATTTAGTATCCCTTTCCCACTCAACATAGCCGATATTCTGGGAAGTCTCGCCGATTATACAAACACGATATAGGTCAAGGTTGGTTCTGTCTGTTTTTACGAAAAGAGATTGACCATACCGAGTAAAAGGTCGTCAAAAAAGTAGACAACGCTAGTCATAGGAAAGGTGCAGTACTTTTACACTGAGCGCGACCTCAACTGATCCACCGATCGTAAATGATATTAGAATTATAAATATGGAGTTGCAAGGTTCGAGCCATTCTACGCTCAAAACAATAAAAAAAAAAAAAAACCAATTAAAGAGCAAACTTCGAATTCAGCCCGTAAAAGGATTCTCGTAAAGATGTGAGAAAAATGTATAATTTATGTAAATAGTTTGAGTCAATCTCTTCGTAATAAATTAAATAAATGTGTGAAGTTCATAAAAAGCATTGACTAATCACCTCCTTCACAAAAAATATGAATAATCTGAGAAGAGAAAGAAAGACTAAGAAAATTCACTAAATCACTCACTGCATACAAAGATCGAAGATTAAAAGTCAAAGCAAAGCCGGAAGCTAAAAAACAATAAAATAAAATTCGAACAAGATCTCAACATGGATTAATGTGAGACCAATTTGGGCAAGATGAACTGCAGCAATAACAAAAAGAGCGACTTTATGCAGTCAATTGGTGTTAGTATGGCATGT
The DNA here is from genome assembly GCF_040869045.1 of Eurosta solidaginis. NCBI lineage: Eukaryota > Metazoa > Arthropoda > Insecta > Diptera > Tephritidae > Eurosta > Eurosta solidaginis. Next base: position 6,987,108 of record NC_090321.1, read on the forward strand.
GCCCTGTGGCTGTCAACGCGCTTTGGTGGCAACTCAAACTATTGACTGCAACGCAAATTGCTAACACCGGCAACACCTACACGGCATCCAGCCACCATGCGACGATTATAGAAGCACGTAGAGCTCAGTGGCAATAGGAGTGGGAATTTTCAAAACAAAAACTAAATGGATTAAGTAAAAAAGAAATGAAAGAGAAAAAATTTCCCTCTAGCGTCAGAAGGCATGGAGATTGAGGGCGCACGAGGCTGGAGCCCAGCGCAAGTCGATGAGCGCTTATTGAGCTAAAGCAGGTTTCGTGGGTTTTTGGGCAGTCAACGGCAAGCTGTGCTAGTTTAAGCTAAAATAATGCGCATGATAGCTAATTTTTGCCAATTTTTTTGGTTTTTTTAGTACTCCTAGAAAATGGTCTACTAAATCAAAGCATTGAATAGCAGCAATATGTTGCATGGTGCAAGTAGATTGCCGTCCTTGTGGCATGAACAGATGTTACACAGCGCATTTTCTTTGTTTTTGCACTTTAATACTTGCAGCGTTTCTTTGGTGCTGCTTTGCGTTTTTGATGAAGAACCAAATAATAGAAATAATGGAATAAGTGATTTTTTTTTATTAACATTTTTTTTTTTGGAATTTTTTTAACGATGGAGCAATGTGGTTGCTGCCACACAGCCTAGAGCCACTCACAAAAATGCACCGCTGTTATATATTAGCGGTAGATACATTGCCGTTGTTAGTTGCAAGTGATTTTTTGACTTAAAAATCTTGCAGATTTTCGTTGTTTTCAGCGCGCTGGTTGCTGTGTGCGAGCATCTGTTTTTTCGCCGGTATTGCAATCAATTGATATATTGCCACAGGTTGTAAAATTTATTGGGGCGCATAATTTTATGATTGAAAATTACTAAGAAAATTTACACCTCAAGAAATTACCAACGAGCGGATGTGTGTGTTACGAACTTTATTCTCTGTTGAAAAGTAATGAGGTCATGTAATGATCAAAGTAATTGTAGTCAAAAATATAGAAAAATCTTAGTAATGTTAACAGATAGAAGAATGCATGTAATGGTAGCTGTAATTACAGTTACAATTTAATGAAATTTTTAATGGTAATGTGAAGTAATGCGGTTGCCATAAAGCGTTCGTTATTGATAGCTTAAACAGTATTCAAGAAATAAAAAAAAGTACAGGTAATGATACGAGAAGCATGCAAGTTAAAGTAATGGTAATTTAATTAGTATAGTTAACGAAAACTGTAAGAGTATTTTCAATGAAATCACCTGTCAGTGGAGCTAGCTAAAAAAGTTGTGCAAATACTTACTCTACTTAAAAATACACGTAATGATATAAGTGCAATGTAGGAATAATAATTTGTAATTAAAAAAATAATTTTCAGTAGAAATTTTAATGGTAATGGCAATAGAAGGATTACCCACGACTTGTCCGTAATAATAGTAATTGGAATTTATTTAAAAAAGAACTTAAAGAATTTTCAAAATAATGCAAGTTAAAGAGTTGTGCAAGTATTGGTGATTGTAATTGCAGTACCATCGATAATGTATACTGTAATGGTAATGGCAAAATAACGGTAGTAAAATTGGTGTTTTAATTAATAGTGCCTGTCGTACTTTGAGCAGAATTCAAGTAATGGCTATTGCGACTGACAAATCATTGATAATGGAAAGAGTAATGGTAATGTCAAAATGTCATCAGTAAGGTAATATAGGGGAAATCGGTTCTAATAATTGATTCACTGTTGAAACCTTCAACAGTAGGTTGAATTAGGTTAGGTTTAAGTGCCTTAGCCAGATTGAATAATCATCCCGACGGATAGCGGTTTTTTTACCAAAACAGTTAAATAACTGAAGGGTAATCGCGTGCAGGTGGCTGCTGTGGCGTAATGGTAGCGTGCTTCGCATACCCCTCCGAACATCCTGGGTTCGATTCCCGGGCAAAGCAACAACAAAAATTTAGAAGCAAGTTTTTTTTCAATTATAATAAAAAATGTTTCCAAGCGAGGTCACCCCTCTGGAGTGATTTGGCAAATACTCCGATTATAATTCTGCCATGTAAAGCCTCTCAGTGAAAGCTTATCAGCCTTGCAGATGCCCTCGGGAGTTTGTTTAAAACATCTAGGTCCTTTCCCGCCAATTGGTTGGAAAAATTAAAAGAGTACGACGCAAATTGGAAGAGAAGCTCGGCAATAGGCGCCTTGTATTTATTTATGTTTTATTTATTTTTTTTTTAATCGCATAAACGTTGTGAGCGCCAAACATAATTTTTCAGAAAAACAAAAAAGATAATTTTGTTACGGAATAGATCAACATTTTTATATTCAGTTGAGCAGAGGTCACAGAGTATATTAATTTTCTTTGCATAACGGTACCCCGTAACGGCATAAACTAATCGAGATAGATATAGACTTCTATATATCAAAATGATCTGGACGAAAAAAGAAATCCATTTAGTCATGTCCATCCGTCCGTCCGTCTGTCCGTAAAAACGATAACTTGAGTAAATTTTGAGGTATCTTATCGAAAGTTGGTACGTATGTTCCTGCGCACTCATCTCAGATCGCTATTTTAAATGAGCGAAATCGGACTATAACCATGCCCACTTTTTCGATATCGAAAATTTCGAAAAACCGAAAAAGTGCGGTAACTCATTACCGAAAACGGATAAAGCGATGAAACTTGGTAGGTAGGTTGACCGTTTGACGCAGAATAGATAGTTAGTAAAATATAAGACAATGGTCGTGGCACCGCCCACTTTTAAAAGAAGGTAATTTAAAAGTTTTACAAGCTCTAATTTGGGAGCTGAGTATGTAATATTCGGTTACATTCGAACTTTGCCTTCCTTACTTGTTTTGTTTTAGTTTATCACAAACTATATCGGAAAGTAGGTACTATAATAGTCGAATTGATATTTGAGCAACGAAGGAGGGAACTATTAACGGCTATATGCAAGCAGCTATTACTAGCAGAAGTGGGCGCTTGGAAAATTTTCGCGATTTTTCTTCAACTAAATTTACCAATTGCTTTTATATAGTTTTACGAAATGGCATAGGTTTATTGTGAACCGATTGGTTGCGAATTGCCAACCGTCCTCAACTAAAGGCGGTGTCAAACGAGAGCATTTCTATAAATAGGTAGTGAGAGTCAGCGCTTTATCTTCGGTTGACTTTACAATTTGAAACTGTGGCTGTGTTGGTAAGTATTAAGGCATGGTATTTGCAGTGGTTTAGGCGTTGATTGACGAGCAACGAAGGAACGTGCATGCATTAACCCTCAAAAAATAATTCTATAAAAATTATATACTTTTGCTTCAGTCGAACAAAAAAAATAAAAACAAAATATATTGCTAACACAAAACAATTAAAACATTCTGCTCAAACATTTTTGCAAAATATGCTTTTTTAGATAAAAATAAATCATATTGTAAAGAATGTTAGCAGCACTGGGCGATTCTATCGTCATCCATAGATCAATCACTATGTATCGACATAAACGAAACAATAATTGCGTCTACACATATGCACCATGTACGTATGCGAGCAGCGGAGAGTTTATGCACAAACACATGCATATATCTGAAATACTCCTGAAAGTATGCAATGAGAAAAACTATAAAATTGTGCAATTGTAGTTACAGCTGAGAAGTTTGAGAGCTGCTGGACTACTAGATTCTGGAAGCGCCTAGAAGATGCGAACGTTGAAATCCAAGAGTAGAAAAGGCGGCAATTGTAGAGGCGCTGGAATTCAGTTTGATTTGAGTTGTCAAGCAGTTTCGACTAAGACGCTATATAGCGAGCAAGAGCAGTATTATTTTGAATAGTAGAGTTTCATTTGAGCTATCAATCAGTTTGGTTATTAAGCAAGCTATTCGTTGCACAGTTTGAGTGTTATTGTGAAGTACTTTAATAAAGGCCATTTTGCATTATTACAAATTGGAGTTACTTATTCAACAGTTTAGTGATTCGAACTTAGCAGAGGATTACAAATAAGAGGATTTGCAAGTAAAATCGTTACAATATGTATGTAATTAGCGAGTATTGGTCATATTGCTTTATACAATGGTTTATGTTATTGATATTTATTCCAACATGCAATTCGAGTTCAATACACAGCTCCCGAGAAACTAGCTGATGAAGAAGTGAAATCCAGAAACATGTCCTAGTAACTATCGCCGTTTGTAAATTTTGCAATTTTTCTCTAAATATCAATGATAAAAATAAATGTAAGGCCCGATAACCTCCGAAGAGACTTTAGGCTGAGCTTCTCTTTTAAGATACTCAAACAAATAATAGCCTCTTTTGATGTTGCTACTCTGCTTGTTCAGCGACTATTAAAAGAAAGTGATTAATAATATGTATGATCTGGCACGGATGATTATTTTACAAGGGAACCACATCTATTTCAAACCTTACTACGTCCTTATATGTGTTTAGGGACTGAACCACTTAGCAGCGACATCATGTTTGCTTAGGTTCCAGGCAACCGATGGCAATAAGCAAGCAAATAGCGTGACCAAAAAGTTAGCTGCTGAAGGGTCAATTGGACAACTTTTAAGTATGATTTTTGGTCTTAACCTGATATGCCTGATATTTTGTTTGCAATGTCAAATAGGCACTCAATCTTAGTCGAAGAAGTCTCATCAATTTAATTGAAAGCCCGCTCATGAAGGGTGTCCGCCATAGGCGCTACTGTGCTAAAAACCATTAGCTCCCTAAATATTTCTGCTTGCTATCTTGTCTCGACCATGAACTCCATTTAAATGGCTTGCTGAATTTTCCACAACAACAGCACAAGATATTTAACTAGCCACTGCAATCAACTACTAACCTAAATACAAAGCGTTGGCTACAAACTCTCCTACAAAAAATGATGAGAGCTGTTTTAAACTAATAGAAACCAAAAGAATTTTGATCTGCTCGTATTCATCAACGGTGGGAGCGCGGTTCGAATAGCAACCACAAAACCGTATTGTACTATCAATCATGTTGCTGATAAATCAGTTAACTTGTGGTTTCGATACGAAACATAAAATGTTGAAACACTATTTATATGGTAGTTCATATAATGTTAGAATTAATTATGCAGCTACATATGTATGTTTGTCTGTACATTAGCGTGAATCTTGTTTTGAATTTTTTTTAAAGAGCACGACATCTTATCGAATTGTTTTTAGAAGAGCGCTTTTCGATACACTTTTTATGATAACTATGAATCGCTTGGCACTAAGATATCCCCAGCTCGATAATGAGAGATGTGAAACAAAAACAAAAAAAGCAAAAAAACGGAAAGCAAATTTATATTAAATACAAAAACTCGAATAACACACATTTTTTCCTCACATTGACACACATTTTTTTTTTTATAAAAATAAAGCGCACCCTAATGTACCTACCCACTCAAAATCTTATATAAAGTACATTAAAAGGCGTCTTGAAATTGGTTTGGCAGAACTTTAATACCTCTCGCCTACAAAATGACAAAGCATTCAAAACGTTTAGTGGCACTGAAGCTTGTTGCTATTGTCGAAATAATGACATCTATCCTATTTAAAACCCGAGTGTATGGCGTACGACATACGAGAGGGTCACCTCGCTCTACACTGATGGTTCCAAAATGGACTGCGGCGTTGGTGCAGCTGTTTTTTCCGAACAGCTAAATATCACAATCTATATCCGTCTTCCTTCTCAGCCAGATTTTTTCAAGCAGAGCTACAAGGAGTAAAGAGGACCTGTTATTTCCTGTTGAAGAATAATTCCCGAACATCAGCAGATATATTGATTTAAGCAAATAGATTGAGTAATGTAAGCATAGGGCACAGCAGCTTAGTTATTGGTTTAAGGAGAGAATTGGGCTTCTAGCCAGCACAACTAGTACTTAATCGATATTTTTCCTAGCAAATCTAACTTTGAGAGCAGTTTCAATACTATCTTTTCAAGTCTACACTAACGGTTCCAACCTTGATCCAGGCATATGAGCTACTATGGATATATCCACGTGTTTCTAACTTCCGTTGTAATGCGTGTGTTTAAAGTAAAAATCGGCCAACACCAACACTAAAATCACTAGAAGGAAATCTTAATGTATGGGAATTCCAAATTATAAGCTCTGTCAATGTATGTGACGCCTAAAGTTATTTAAAAGTCCGTTTTTATAGGATTTGTAAGGTTAGTATAAATATGGACTTCAAATATTTTCAATAAAACTGACTCTAGCAGAAGGCCGGGATAATATTAAGTTAGCTTAGCCGTCCTAACGATGTTTGCGATTTTGTAACACGTCACGCCAGCTATCCTTGTTTTGCGATAATTGACGCTAATTGGGTACACCGATGGAGGTCAAGTCTTCATTCACCTTGCTCTGAGTCCAAACTGCTGTGTCGATTGAAATACTCTCTTGGCCGAAGCATGTTCGTCTATTCGCGTTCGAAGCCTTCGGGCATTTATTTTCTGAACTATCTTCATATGTGCGTACAGCTTATCACGAACAGGACCATAAATCTTCCGAAAAACTTTTTTTCGAACACTTTCAAGAGCCATTACACCTTCTTTTGGACCCCGCATATGATTACACGCCATACAACGCAACATTTATAATGAGCGACTTCTTGAGAGTGAGGTTTGTTCGTCGAATGAAGACTTCACTCTGGCATTGCCTACTTAGTCCAAAGTATCTCTTTTGGCAAGAGCTATTTTCTGTTTGATTTCTGGTTCTCAGATAGACGAAGCCCTTTACCGTATCGAATTTATATCAACCGCTGCCTTGGCGACAATGCGCTAATTCTATTTTGGATGACGACAAGCACTTTGTGAGCGGTTTCGATCGGTACTAAAATTTATATATGATACCGCCTACTAATCGATTTTAGGTTTAAGAGTCTTTATAGAGAAATCTTAATTTCAACCCCTACGCAACATCCCTTAATCGTCCCAAACCGGGATGGAAATTAAGTAGTGTTCATTTTGTCCTTGGCATTACCGCATGAACGGATGAAATTGGAAAAGTCGTTAATTTGGTTTATAAGGCCCACACTAATGTACATATTCCGCGCACTTAATCACTTTCTACGAAAACTTATATATACATAAATATACACTTTATTCTGTGAAGAGTACCACCATACATTAAACTTTATACATATATACAAATATCCTTGTTAAAATGCAATAAATCCACTACAACTTGCATCAATTTGAAATGTAGGTTAATGTGGTAAGCCACCATATGAGTTGTAGTTCCATAGCCTCGCATTCAAACAGAGCTTAGTTTGTGATAATCAATCTCTCTATGACCAACTGTGCATAAATATTTCATCAAATTACTTGACCAAGTTGATAAGTTGAAAATGATGTATGGTAGTTGTTGCTATATTTGTTATTAAGGTCAATGTTGATAAAACAGCTATAAAGCAGCAACATCTTGCCTGAGTGTATCTCCTTGCTATCCAATGATGCTTGAATAACAAAGAGCTTAAGAGCAACTTTTGATAACTCACACCAAAAAATTGACGCCAGTAAAATCAACGAATCGGTTTTGTTGACTTAACTGATAATTTAAACGATTTTTTTGCCAAGAGAACATTTTTGTTTAGTAATTTCAAAAGGAGAGAAACTGTTGGCCTCAAGTTAACAATATTTTGTGAAAATTACAGATTCTCAACTAAACTATTTTTTTTTTTTTTTTTGTTAAAAGAACTGACTTCAGTGGTCATTTCAACAGCGAAGAACTGTCAATATCATGCAAATGCATCAGCTAATTTTAAAGAGAAACTTACGCTCACGGTGCTCTCTATTTTCTACTTTTGGCGATGGTTTCGTCATATAATCGGCTTTCATAGTTGCTCTAATATAGAGGAAAATCTGTTAATTTAACATTTTGCATTGGTATTCTTAGACTGACAGTAATAGATTTAAGTTAACAGTGCTATGGCTTACGTTTGATGAATTAATTTTTTGTTGATTTGACTGTTGATTCGGTCAATTCTAAATCAACAATTTGTGCGAAGTTATTTTAACCGCTATTTGCAATGGATAATATCAAATTACGGAACTTTCGCTTGCCTTGACCGGTAATTCAGTTAAATTTACCAGCTTTTTCTTTCAGTGCAAACAAAGAGGAACCATAGCATTTTTCGTAGCTAGCCGGTTTTTTGTAATAGAAATTTTAATGGAAGACGATAAGGTTTTTTTACAATACAAGAACGGTTCTGAAAGCTCAGCGAATTACTTTTGATATTATAACGTTCATACAGCATCGTAATAGAGATCCTAGCATTTCCTTATGTAGGAGAGTTCCAATTATTTCTTCAAATTTTATAGCATGTAGCACGATAAATTTAATTGAAAAATGCTGACATCTTATCTACTTTATATAAATATTACACAACATCGCATATTTTAAGGAGCAGTCATGTACGGTTACTTTTATATTTTATCTATTTTTAAAATACCTCATCTGAAATTAAATATACTAACTTCAGAATAGCCACTACTTTGTAAATTTAACCAATATATTTGTTTGTTTAAATATAGTTATGTAATCGCATATTGGAACTGAATATTTATATGTGCCTAAAAGTATGCTACATATACTCACTTTCACTCTTCCGTACATTTCTCTGCATTTCATTTAGTCCTTTTGTCCTACTTTAAATTTATTTCACTTGAAAATTCCATTTTACTCACTTGAATGAAAAACATTTTCAACATTTTAATCAACATTTGTATGTTATGTTTATGGTGCTTAAGGCCTTGTTGTTGTTCATGCGTGTAATTGTGGTCAGTTTTTTTACAAGAATTTTCAATTTATTTGTGTATGCATTTATTTTTGTAGTTCACTCGAGTAGAAGTGGTTTTTATATTTGTAAGTGGGCCTTTGTTTTTATGTAAACAAATTTATATATTACCTAGTGCCCCGGTATAAAGGACTTCGCCCGAGATCGCAATGGATCCCACAAAATGGAGCCAATGTAAGGCATGCAGCATTGAAATATGTATAACTAAGTATTCCATATTTATTACAGTATCCATCTGAATAGGTTCGGAGTAGACTGCTAGCTTCCTCTGCGATATCAAGGAACTTGGCTCTAATTGGATAAATATGAGTGAAAAGATCTGAAATGCGAATTGACTGCCTCTTATTGAATATTAAAAAAAAAAAATAAAGATGAACCTGCGAGGGTACCTTGACCGTAGGCTCTGCATGCTCCCTTTTCGGATGAATGAAAACAAGCTTACTTTGTGATAACTTTTCCCAAGTGTTGCTAAGGAGTGGCTTGATAAATTATTCGAACACTTGAAGCCGTGTGACTTTGTGATAAAAGTTGAACTCTTTGCAGCTCTATACTTGAAAATGACAGCGAACTTTCTCATTTGAATATGATATCAGTGTGGATCAGCTTTAAATAGAGCAAGCACCAAACATTAAGTTATATTTGCTTTTGCTTGGCCAAATCTCAAAACAGATCTCATAATAATATCGTACGATAGGTGTTGAATCTAATAAAACATCCTCAGATAAATCTTTTCCATGCAGACATATTAGTTTCAGACTGTTCAAACTTCTCCTTCGTCGGCAAAAAACTTCATCATTTTGACATCTAGACTCAGATATTTTGTGGATTTTCCGCACCTCTTGATTTAAGTCCAGTACTCTACCAATGGCCAACGCAATTCCTGCGACGTATTCATATTTCAGTTGGTATTGTCCATAGTTTAAGTTCACCCACATTCTAAATACTTTTTTGGAAAATTCCATCAGCTCATTTTTTTCGAAGCTTTCATGATTATTTCGCTCAAACAAAATCTCACGTAATCCAATATACTAAAATACTTTATTCAATAAAGGCGAAAATTTGTTTGAGTTTTGACGGGGATTTATTTATTAAATTTTGTTTTGCAATGAATGATATAATACAGCACAACAACAAAGAATAAAAATATTCACATATCGGTTTAGCTATGGCTCAAAAATCACTGACAGTATTTTACGTTTTTAGAATTTTAATTACAAAAAATGAAAGCCACAAACCAACAGAACGTCGACGAGAAAGTAAACATATGCAAGGCATTGAGTTGTGTGCGGGTGATGCGTTGGAATAATACTCCGTTGGAGAGAAACAGTATATGGAATAAGTAGGGATCGACAGAAATTCGGAACTATTTTCGGTTTTGGTAGTCTACGGATTCACAAAAGTTCGGACCCATCTTGCTTTTTCTTTAAACTGTACTTTGGTTATGGTTCTTGTTTCTTCAGCAGCATTACATACTTCGACGAACGCCTCCTTTAGGTATGGAAAACCCTAACCAATCTGCTTGTCAAATAAACTCGATATAATGTAAATCCTAACTCAGATAAACGTTCGACAAATTACTTTTCCAGTGGTTTTGAGGTTAAACTATAGCCACGTTAAGATATGTCTCTCGTAAAAGGTTACTTAGATCCGGCTATAGAGTCTAGACTAAGATCGAGCTAAAGTTGATGAAAGGGCTGGGGATTTTTGGTGCGTCTGCGCCGCCTGCGCTAAGAACGGTTATGAGCTGGAAATACAAGATCTTTAGTTACTGCCCTTAAACTAGGAATAAGTTTAAGTTTTAGATTTATAGCCCCGCCTAGAGGAAGATAAATATTTGTAGACCTTTCACCAGCAGAATGACTTCAGGTTTGCCTTTCCTTCCGAACTTGAGAAGGGTGGTAACACAATGCTTCTAGTGCATTATGTGTGGTTTAACGTAGAACTTTTTACCCCCAGATTACCTAAATTTCGATTACAGCCAGTTGATAGATATTGATAACACTGCAACCTAATAGGAAGAAACCAAGAGATTGATTTATGAGGTAAAATCCGTTAAATTCATAGATCGGCGATCAAATTGTACATCATGAGGTAAGGTAAGGCACTTGAACTTTACAGTCGACGCTAAGTACTCTGCCGAGTCACTTACGTTTTTATGTGGGCATTCTCGGACCTTTAAACTCATCTCCTTAAATATTCTAACGCCATCTTTCTAAATATGACTTCATCGGGTCACATTTGGTTTGTATTGTTTTTCTGAAGAAAGCGAAGTCTCACGTAATGATCTGATGAATATCTCTTTATAGGTGACTAAGCGAGTAGCGAAAGGTATCAAAGGAAAACACAGATTAAGTTGCCAATTGGGTCTTTTTCTGACCAAATTTTACGTCACCTCATCTCCATCCCAGCAAGATGTTGAATAGAAAGCGGCGATACTAGGAGGAGGGATATAAAATTGTCAAACCAGTCTCAACAAATTTAACAAAGGCGGTCCTGAAGACGAAAAAATAATATAATAATTAAAAGTCGGAGCCGTAATAGTAGCCGTATTAGTATGGCGTGAAGTTAGTACGGCATTGCGTTGAGTCCTTTAATTGCCACCCTAAAAGAAAGAACCGTGCACACTGGGTAAGATTCAAGCTGCGGTTATGCACAATATCTTTTTAGGAGAAGGACAACGGGTAAGAACTACTTTATGGAACTTTTACGCCAGGTGAGTCAAGAAAATAGTGTTTGGTCCTACACTTAGAAAAATCTGCCTTTATGATGTTAAATTCAGCGAGTTTGTGGAACTAATCGGGATCGTTAATAAAATTTGTGAAACGAGTTTCCACCCTTAAAATATCCATAAAGTTTGCTGCTTCTTCCCCGTACAAAAAAGGTAAAATCCAATCGATAATGTCATGAGCTACGGCAGATACAACTTCAGCATTGTGGACTACGAAATATACAGCTGCTGATTTCTCTACTCAGCGCTCTCATCTGCCTTTTAGGAAAAATATTCCGATGAACCGACGTAAACAAATCGATAACAAATAAGGCAGAACTCCGATAACAAATCGATAACTTTGCGATATCGAATCGAGTGGATAGCTCTTTGACAACCAATCGACCAAAGCGATACATTTTTGATAACAAACCGATAACTCTTCTTTAAAAAAAACTATCAATAAAATTTTGCCAAAAACTGATAAAACGACCACAAAAAAAACAAACTTTTTGATAATTTATCGATAACTTTTGCATAAATTATTGTCTGCTTTTCAACAAAAAGTCGATAAATTTTTTATGTCAACTCGATAACATTTTGATAAATAATCATTTGATATCAAATGATAACTTACTGATTGATGATATTTCATTGATGACATATCTATGACTCTTCGATAAGTAATCGACAACTTTTCGATAACAAATCGATAACACGATAATAGAAAATTAGTAGCGCTATGATAAAAAAAATTGATAACATTTCGATTACAAATATACATCTTTTCGAAAAATAATCTGTCTCTTTTCAATAACGAATCGATAAATTTTTGATAGTAAATCGATACAATTTCGATAACTTTTTCTTTCCCTTCGTTTCCTTTCCTTTAATTTCCTTTCCTTCCTTCTCCCTGCCTCATCTTGTCGCTACTTGTACTTTCTTGGCCGGATCGATTATATCAATTCGCATCACATGATCCAGCTAACAAATTGTGGGGTTGTTATTAACTTATCAACGCTCGCTCACATTTAATATCTACTCACACTTCTTTATTTACTTACCTAGCAATTTTCGCCAATATAGCAAATTTGACACCCACTTAGTTTAACTTTCTCTATCTCATTATAGCAAAAAGTGATTGAAGGCAAATAAAGCGGAAATAATCGAATATGCCATTATCCTTTAACAACACTTTCTTACAATATTTGCTCAGATGAGCTGAACGCATCATTAACGCCTGCCGGCAAAAATAACAAATCATAAATCAAAATCGGCAAAAAATTATAATTAACTGCCAAATGCGAATGAGAAGAGAGATGAAGAGGCAAATATTAAACTAGCGGGCAAAGAATGTTCGGCGCCGAAAAAAGGCTCATCGCACAAAATCAGCGGGAGGAAAGGCCAAAAGATCAACGTAGACAACAATAACAACAATAAAACTAATCACAAACGCAAGTAAATAATCCAGCTTTGTATGTAACTAATCAAGCAAGCAAATACCAACAAACCAAATTCAATTTCCTTTTCAAATAAACAAATAAAATGTTTTTTTTTTTTCAATGCGAGAGAGATGATGAATGCAAGGCGAAGATGTATGGGTTAAAAGAGTAAGTAAATGGTATGTGGCCGTAGACAGCATGTGTAGGTGAAATGTAATGGTACACAAGCCAGTTATGAAAATAGATGTTTAGTAAGCGATGCTAGCCTTTTATCGAAGATGGGTTTAGGATGTCATCGGAAGGGCCAAGGCCTTCAAAGAGCAGATCAAAGAAGCCACGCTGAGGTGAAGGCACATTTGAAAGTTGCGCAGCTTACATGGGTCAGTCATTTTTGTTTAACTTCCTAGACGATTTGGCACACTAGAAGCAAGTCACACTAGTCCTCGCTGATTCGCGGTATCTGAAGTCACCAAAGAAGATCGAGCCTTCGCCGTGCTGTTCATTCCATCATAGAGGATATTTTCAACCCTTTCTCTTTTGTTGTTTTTCTTCTTCTTGTAGGGATAAGGAGACTTTCCGAAGGTTTTAGGGAGTTGTATCGATCTTGACGGTCTTGATATGGCGGTTTGGAACCTTTTAAGTCACCCAACACACTCCTTCGGTGAGGCCTCTTGCTAAATGCAAAAAATTAAAAACGAGTAAGTGAGTTTAGCAATTGGATTGAGGAAGATATATATTGAGTTGACAGCCCCTTGAGAAGGTTGCGCAACACAGCCCCTTAAACATCAACTTTCTCTGTTGCCATGCGTGTGTATCGATAGGAACAGTTTTGGGCCTTTTATTTCTTGCATTATTCATCGTTCAACACCGTACATGATCCTGAGTCATACGACAAGACATGGAGTATAAGAGGCAGGAGGAGCAAGATTTTTTTGTTGATCGAGTACCAAATTGAAAGTTCGTGCTACCTTCCTCACTAGAGCTTATTTTTTCTTCTTTACATAGTCCATAGAAGGCAGAGCTTTCATAACCGTTTAATATCATCGGCATATGCCACAAATTGTATGCTCTTTTAATGCATTGTACCTTTCGGCTTAAATATGCTGCAAGAATTATCTTTTCCAGCATGCGTTTGAAAGGGGGAATGATTTTAACCCAAGTCTCGTTACCAGCCCGTCATTATCATTCCAGTAGGAACTCGGGCAGTTCTGGAAACCTCCCGCCATGCAAAGGATTTTTTGGTGGAATTTCCGGTCATTATTGCTATCAGCCAGATTCTAAAGCTGTTTGCAGTCATGTAGTCCGGCCTAAAGTTCCTGTGTCCTAAGTAGGTGTGTCTCTGGGCGTCGCGAACACGCTCCTATACACCGCGTGTTGCTGTATTCTTACGCACAGCATGGCCCTGCATGCAAACAGAAACGTCCTTCATGGTACCTGCTGTTTTCCGGTTCTCGCTGGAACTCTATGATGTCTTCCGCAACGGTACGTATTGGGTGAGAGTAGTATTATTTTTTCATCACATGCGACTAGTGCAATAAGCATGCCGAGCAAATCACATTTTATGCTTCCATATGTGTCTTGAATGTACTTTCCCTTATATGAGAAACGCGAGATGTTAGATTTATACTTGCTTTATGTAAGTACAAGGCTGAAAATGATTATCTTTGAAAAGGTGAGCATCATTTGATATTATTACAAGTAAGTATGTTTGTATTGATGTGGCTTTGAGAATGTTGACTTTTGTTGAATCTTTTGATTAAATTGATAGATCATTTTCAGTTTATCATCCTGCGGCCAAATAATTTTATGATGATTGCTTATTTGCACAGAAAATTAATGTTTTTTGAAGTGATTGGCAAAATGCAGTGCAAGAGAAGAAGTAAATACCAACGTAGCAGAATGCCATATATACATAGCTAGAAAGTTAAAAACAAAGAAAGAAATAGCATTAAAAATTATAGGATATGGATAGAGAATGATTAAGCAGAAAACCGAAAAAAAATTTGAGAAAGCTTACTACCAATAAAGGATCATGAAAACTGAGTTAAACTTGGATATTTCTGTGGAATTTATATGTATTGTCACTGGAACTTTAATTTAACTCCCGAAATCTTTATAAATCGGGTTTATTATTACATACAGACATAGTAATTAGCCAATTTTTTCAAAAGTTCTTCGGCTCACTAAATCTGGTTATCTAGTCAGGTTTTGCAATGCGAATTTCAAGGGACCTATAACTTTTGCTTTTAATACTAAAATTAAATGGGTAACAAAATTGCAGAACTCAAAATAAAAGTTCGAAATTTTTGCATATTTTTCACGAATTTTTGGATTTTCTCGAAAATTGTTTGCTAGGTTTGAAACCTAGAAGTAATTTTTTAAATATAAAAAATAAATAGAAATGAATTCAATTGGCGAAATTAAAAAAAAAAAAAAACGTTTAGTGCTATTTTTTGTTCGCTGCCATATTTTTCGTACTCTACGTTCCTGATTGCTGTAAGAAAAGCAAAATTTTGTAGCACAATTATAGGCTGACTTTCTAATAATTGGTTTGGAGTAGAGCTGGAAAAGTATCGATATTCGGCTTACTCGATGTTTTCGATATTTAAGAGGGAGGGTATCGATAAATCGCGATATATATCGAATTTTTTTATAGTGAAAAGCGCTTACTCAATTTAAAAGTAATATCAGGTATATATCAGACATTTATGTAAATACAATATGTACATGTATATATATATGTAATATTGTCTTCATAACTTCGAAACGATCATAAAACACATTCTGCAAAGTTGTCCGCGATGGTAGCTTATACAGCGAAACGAGGGTATATACAAAGTTACAACACCCTTTTGTCATCCACTATGGGAAAATGTCGAACGTATGCGGTGACTAAACCCTAGTAGGGTGCTGTCAAAAGCCTTTTTACGTGATGATGGATCTTCATGTGTTTTTTTCATATAAAAATCAATCTTGTTTGGTGAGCTATGTGAAGCTAAATTTGCAGTTGTGTCCGATCGTTCTAGATGGTGAAACAAATTTTTATAATAATGGCATATTGCAAAAGTCAAAATGGATCCAAATGCTTGACTTTGTACTTCGTAGCTTTTTGGCAACACAATTTTCGTCTTCCAAGTCAATGATGTCTTCTGTTGCGTGTATATCTACATATACGAATACATGTATATATGTGTATATAATATAAAAAAAATAACGTCCCTTTCACATTGAACTTTTGTAAGAATTTTTCAATATTCAGAGACACCAAGTTGTTAGGTATTCATATAAAATAAATAAAATAATAAACACAAATCTGACATAATGTATGTAATTTTATTTACTCATGTTTTATTTGTCTCATCAAGGTTTTAGACACTGGTAATTCTGCCGCTAGAAAAAGGAATAAGAAATGGGAATACAGTACTCGATATTTAGAAAAAACATCGATAATCTCATCATGAACCTAGCACTCGATGTATCGATATTTATATCGATACTTTTGCAGCTCTAGTTTGGAGTTATGTAGGCGATTAAAGACGATATAATTATTTTGAAGCCTAATTTTTTGATTTATTAGTTTAATAGAATTTTATTTTAAATATGCATGGTTTACTGAAGCCAATTCTTTGCAGTCGTTATGTGGCTAACGAGCCCAAAAGTAGTCTTAAAATTCGCCAAAAAAAATTGAGATGATTTTTTTGCCAAATTCGAAGTATACTTTTAAGCTACTTAATCACATTATTCGCAAAACAAAAATTTATTAAGATGCACTATAGTTGTTTTTGCTAATTTGAAGTCTACTATAGTCTTTTAATGACTGCAAGGACAAGGCACGGTAAACCATGAATATTGCCTTATAGGCTCCCTTTCAAAGAATAATTTGGGCAACAGTTTTGCTCTCAATCATTGTTTGTTTTTGTTGTTTTGAAATGAAAAAAATAAAATAAATAAAATTCGTAACGAAAGACGCTAGTTAATGCCGCAGAAAAACGAATTTACGTACCGGCACCAACTTGATAATCGCAAACAAGATTCAGATTCAGCATACTGAAGGCCTTGTGGTGTGATGGTAGCGTGCTCCGCCTACCACACCGTATGCCCTGGGTTAACACCCCGGGCAAAGCAACATCAAAATTTTAGAAATAAGGTTTTTCAATTAGAAGAACATTTTTCTAAGCGGGGTCGCCCCTCGGTAGTGTTTGGCAAGCGCTCCGGGTGTATTTCTGCCATGAAAAGCTCTCAGTGAAAACTCATCTGCCTTGTAGATGCCGTTCGGAGTCGGCATAAAACATGTAGGTCCCGTCCGGCCGATTTGTAGGGAAAATCAAGAGGAGCACGGCGTTAGATCTCTTCGGAAGTTATCGCGCCTTACATTAATTCTATTTTTCATTTTTCTCTTTAATTTTGTGGGACTGCAATACAAAGGTGAATTTTTATAAAAAAGGTGTACGAATACGCAACTTTCAGTACGATCGTGAATATGTTTATTATCTTCAAAAATACTGCCATAAAAACTAACAACATAAAATAAATAAAGTAACGAATAAGTAGAAGTACAAATTTCAAGTCCAAAATCCATACATTTTAATGAACTAATCAAATTCAAATCGCACTACATTATCCATATCTGTAAATTACGCAACTCTCTCTTTTAATTTCTGCAAATTGAAAATCAAAATATTCCACATGTATATTTTCAAGCGTCTAGACACTACCAGCTTTACTGCTGGCGGCTATTTCAAAATACAATCACTCATCCTTAAACGATTCAAAATTTCAAAACTGCCAATGCAGCTCAGTTGCCTAGTAGGGAATCTCACATAAGTCGCACATACAATTACGTGTAGCTATTAATATACTAAGGGGGTATTCACTAACTGCATAAAATGGTCTGTCACCAATGTTTAACAAAAATTTCTTTGTGTAACAACCAAAGAAGATAGAAATAATAAGAGGTGTCAGTTCGATATTTATTTTTAAAGTCTCAACTTGGCGGGTATTAGAAAATTACCTTATACATATTTTCAAAAAGTTTATAGTAATACTTGTTGTGATTGTTGGAAAGAGGATAATACGTTGTTTAATTCATACAATATCTTAAACCAAACAAACAAAAAATGAAAACGTCTAGAAGCAATTTAAAATTACCTAAATGGGACATTACGAATGAATTTGGCAAAAAGTACAAACTGACGTCTCTTTATCCTCTTCGTCATAACCATAACATAAGGACTTTGGGGAGCCACTTTTGAAAAATATGGAAAGGTTTCCAAAGATTTCAAATATTTTTTTTTTTCACCAACCACACGGGCTGTCTTCTGTGGTCATCATTGAACAAAAAATGAACACAAAAAGTTACCTCCTGATATCCGAATAAGATAAGACTGCATCGTCTTCAATTACGAGTATATGGTAGTCAGTTGGATATTTTCTGAACTACGCTAGACTATAGACAGTCATATGCTTGCTGGGCAACGACCTATCATATGCTTTTTTCAGTTTTTACATGCATAGAATACGATCGCTGACGGCGAAAGCGGATGAGTAGCAATTATGACCTACTTATCTTACTTGTCTGTAATTTTGAAGATCACCTCGCTAGACATATAAATTCAACATCATCAACGTACACATTATTGCGGGTCCTAATATCGATGCATATTTGTCTTTATGAGGCGAAAAACTTAGCCCAGAAAGTTCACTATAATATGATTAAGATTAGTCTGACACAAAATATAGCCAAATTTGAATAGGTATACCTTTTGTGGCACGAAAACAGCAATTCACAGATTACCCACTCCGACATGGTTTAAATCCAGAAATCGCTCAATACTTTTCTAAAAGTGGTTGCAGCTTCCCTGACGTCCTTGCCTTAAGGTGCGAAAACACGTTCTTTTGGTACATGCATGTAAATTTTCTCTTTAGTACTTATACAATAGTGAATACCCCTAAATTAAAACCGACATATATTTATGCATTTGCAGTTGCTTGTTGATACTAAAGTTCTTGTCGATGTTTGTGGCAAATTTCCTGAGTTAACGTATTTTGTCATTCGCATGGATATACAAATGCGCTTTTACCGCTCTGGATATCAAACTGTGTTGAGAGTTTGGAGTGTCTAAAGGTAGCTCTGTGCGAACACCGACTAAGTCAACAATTTTCCCAAGTCCATAGGTTTTTAGTTAACTGATAGATTTGGGGTTTGTTGGCTTGCCTGGTTGGTTGTCAACAAAGCTGCTAATTGAATTTTAAATTAGCTCAAAAGGCCCAGAAGGCGCTAAAATGTATGACAAAAGTAAATATGTACACATGCACAAACTTGCATGTACATATGTATATCTGTATATAAGCATATACATTAGTGTGCATGCAAAGAAAGGAAAACAAAGTCCTGTCGTCAGGAGCAAAAATCACAGCAGCAGGAGCAATAGGTAATATCCTTTATCCTGCAAGTAATGATGCTACTTCGAACTATAGAAAACACGTATTCTGTATATTTAAATAAATATACATATATGTATGTATGTCCGCCATGGACTACCTCATGTTTTATGTTATTTCAACTAAAATATTTTACTAGAAAATATGGCTAATATTCGTTTGCTTTTCAGAAAGCATCTCTACTCGTTCGCTTGTGCCACCTGCCGCCGGTTATTCGACTGTAGATGTACATATGCACAGCAGCAAACAGAAAAATAGCAGCGACCGTTTTTTTAAAATTCGTTAGTTAAATTTCCTAACTGTGAAAAACAGAAAAATGTACACTCATTGAAAACTAATTTGCACACACAATTTAAACTTTAAAATTTTATGCGATTCTGTAAATTATTGTGCACATTGCTTTGCTGAATGAGCGCTGAATGTAAAAGTCATATGTCAGTGAGAAAATATTCATCAAACGCCATGAAAACAAAAAAGTCAATCTGCAACAGTGCGTATGAGTTTTGAATGTCACAATAATGTACACTGGCTGCCAAGAAAACACACGAAGTTTTTATCAGTGGGTTTTTTTGTTCACAGTTTTACTTTACAGAATCATAATTTCTAAGTTTACACAATTTCTTGTATACACTTTAAAATTCACAGTTAGCGAATAGGGCCCAGTTCTCTCAAAGTTTACATTGCTTCATGAAATTTATTCCCATATAAAAAAAATGTTCTCACTTCGTATGGAGCAAAGCCTAAAACAGGTTTTAAGAAGTTTTTTAAAAATCAATTTTGAGAGACCTATGATTTTCACATTGCTAGTGTAAATGGAATTGATCTACAAAACTGCGAAGTTCGAAGTTTTCGTAAAATTTTCTCGAAGCTTTCGAGGTTGTTTTTGAGATGGTTAACGGGAGTGACCCAGAACATCATCTGTAGGGTACCGCTAATTTATTTATATATATAATACGTGAACAGTATTCCTGCCAAGATGCCAAGGGCTTTTGATTTCGCCCTGCAGAACTTTTTCATTTTCTTCTACTTAATATGGTAGGTGTCACACCCATTTTACAAAGTTGTTTCTAAAGTTATATTTTGCGTCAATAAACCAATCCAATTACCATGTTTCATCTCTTTTTTCATATTTGGTATAGAATTATGGCAATTTTTTTCATTTTTCGTAATTTTCGATATCGAAAAAGTGGGCGTGGTGATAGTCGGATTTCGCCCATATTTTATACCAAGATGAAGTGACTTCAGCTAAGTACGTGAACTAAGTTTAGTTAAGATATATCGTTTTTTGTGCAAGTTATCGTGTTAACGGCCGAGCGGAAAGACAGACGGTTGCCTGTGTATAAAAAAGGTGGCTTCAACCGATTTCGCCCTTTTTACAGAAAATAGTTATCGTCCTAGAATCTAAGCCTCTACCAAATTTCACAAGGATTGGTAAATTTTTGTTCGACTTATGGCATTAAAAGTATTCTACACAAATTAAATGAAAAAGGGCGGAGTCACGCCCATTTTGAAATTTTGTTTATTTTATTTTGTTTTACCATATCATTACTGGAGTTGAATGTTGACATAATTTACTTATATACTGTAAAGACATAAAATTTTTTGTTAAAATTCGACTTTAAAAAAATTTGTTTTTTAAAAGTGGGCGTGGTCGTTCTTCAATTTTGCTAAATTTTTATTAAGCGTACATATAGTAATAGGAGTAACGTTCCTGCCAAATTTCATCATGATATCTTCAACGACTGCCAAATACAGCTTGCAAAACTTTTACATTAACTTCTTTTAAAAGTGGGCGGTGCCACGCCCATTGTCCAAAATTTTACTAATTTTCTATTCTGCGTCATAAGTTTAACTCACCTATCAAGTTTCATCGCTTTATCCGTCTTTGGTAAGTGCCCAGGAACCTACATACCAAATTTAATCAAGATACCTCAAAATTTAATCAAGTTATCGTGTTTACGGACAGAC
Organism: Eurosta solidaginis; assembly: GCF_040869045.1. NCBI lineage: Eukaryota > Metazoa > Arthropoda > Insecta > Diptera > Tephritidae > Eurosta > Eurosta solidaginis. The sequence goes on from NC_090321.1 coordinate 7,008,462, forward strand.
GGACATGGCTAAATGAATTTCTTTTTTTGCCCAGACCATTTTGATATATAGAAGTCTATATCTATCTAGATTAGTTTATGCCGTTACGGATCACCGTTATGCGAACAAAGTTAATATACTCTGTGAGCTCTGCTCAGTTGAGTATAATTAATTGACGAAATTTGTTAAAGAAATGCCACTAATATTTTTTTGTTCGCTGCTGTATATATGGTAGATTTACGTATATATACTCTAGTGACTATTCACTATTCTGTGCATCATCAAATTTAGTAAGCATAACATGTATGTACACATTTCGCTTTATATTTTAACATCAAAATCACATAGACGTTTGCATATTTTTATGCGTTTAAACAATGAAAATTCTGTACTCTAAATAAAATGCCACAGAAATTTTAACTACTTGCAGTTCGGAACGAGGAAAATGTCATTCATTAGCTGAACAAACATTTTTGGTGTAAAATTTGTGAATTAAGATATAATAAATAGTATTGTAACGAATTTAGGGAAATTCTGCTTATTTGCAACCTTCTACTAACGTTCGTATCGCTAAACTGTTGAATAAATAACTCTAATATTCAATAATGCAAAATGGCCTTTATTAAAGTACTGCACAATAACACTGATACTTCACAACCAATAGCTTGCTTAAATCAAACTGATTACTGATTACTCAGCTTTAACTCCTTTATTACTCTGTGATGTCTCGTTCGCATACTTCTAGGCGTTTCTACCTGTTTACCAGCTATAAATTCATCAGCTATAACTACAGATGCACAATTATAGCTTCTCTCATAGCCATATGCGCGTGTATATGTGAGTGATACTTCCACCGATGATTGCCTACTTTTGGGAGTATCTCAGATATATACATGTGTTTGTGCGTTTCTCTCCGCTGCTTGTGTGGACATATGTGAAGACATAATGATTAATTTGTTTACTTACATACAAGTGTGGCAGCTTGCTTTATTGTTGTTGGGGCTTTATTTACTTAGTATTAGATTAGTGATGTAAGTATCACTTAGTGTAACTAATATTCGTCACAGTATTATTATTACTAAGTGCCGTGGTTGTACATGGCTTCGACAAACTCAAATATGGTAACAGTGTGCGCAACTGTCCTTAAAATTAGTTTGCTATATTTCAATTATAATCAATTATAAGGCCGATGGAATTAATAAAAACTATACTTCGAGAAATGAGCTAATAATTTTCGAAAGGTCCCCTTAACACGAGTTTCGAAAAAGTTTTTTATTTCTTTTCGGAACATTATCAATTATATATATACCCGTTGAAAGCACAACCATTTTCCTTGCAAACGCTGTTAAAGTTATCACAATATTTATGTGCGATATATTGATATGCACGTTTTTTTGTACTATATGTCCTTGATCTCTACAAACAAAACCAATATGTGTAGCATACTTTAAGGCATAATATCTTTTATTAGTTTTGGAGTTGTAACAAATTGAAAATTCGATATATGTAATTCCGCTTAAGTTAAATATTTCCTTTTACTAAATTGATATAGCTTTACTTCGCCATGCCATGGTGCCTTCCAAACCCATGCGTGCCTTCTGAACCCGTCTACATGCAGTATACTTTAAATTTGTGAAAATTTTGTATGAAGAAAATTTGCGAACTAAACATAGTTTAAGGGACAATCAAATCAAATCCTAAAAAAAGCTTTCCAAAAAATTAAACATTTTTAAGGAAGATAGTTGCACTCTTAAATTTTATATGTCGCTTTGTAATAGGAAGACATTTTTGTGACAAAAACGCTTAGCGAATATTGCAGAAAGAGGGATATATAGCCTTTTCAGGTGCAAATATCTCGAAACACCAGAACAAATTTAAAAACTCTAACACTGGTTACAGATTTAATGAGCCGAAAGCCATTTCTGGATATAAAATTTGCATATTTATCGTGAGGCCTCGAATTTCAGACTGTAACCTTGATTTTCCTCCAAAGAACTTACTGTAACTGCTTCGTCCAATACGAGAATAAATCCAGCTTTTGTTTTCAAACTTGTCTCACAATATAACTCAGTCCACACCCATAATTTCACCCACTGCTATTCACAGATAAAAGTACAAAAGCGCAGGCTGTGGAAGAAATAAACTTTGTTCAGAAAAAATAAAGGGGAACAGAACGAAAAAGGGCAATGCTTTAAAAAAGTATTGAGTGCGAAAAACGTTTAAAAAATATTTTCTGATGAACATACTTACCCTGTAGTCATAAACTACCTAACTAGTAAGGAAGCATACAAGTTTGCAACGAAAAGTTTCCGACGAAAATGGAACTAGTCCAAAAAAAACTGGTTTCCCCTTCCTAAAACGCCAAAGTTTTTTAGAATATGGAGATTTCCAAAGTTGGAATAACGAATTAAGAGGTTTAATTTAAGTTTTCTAGTTTATCGAACCAAGACTTTAACCAGTTTCCCTTTTGATAACTAAATTAATATATTTTGTCCATCTGCATCTTGTATATATGATTAACTCTATTTTTGAAGGGTAGCAGAAATTAATATGATTACCATTATAGCCGGAGCGTACAACTTTACTAAGTTCTAGCCACAAAGGTAACGAAAAGACCTATGGGTTAGTAAAGGATAATGAAGCACTCGATGAATCGGCGGTAAACGTTACAGGAGACCATCCATTGATAAATCAAGCAGGTAAGGCGAGGACAGAAGAGCAGGGATGCATCATCATGTGCAAATCCTACGACGTTAAACTAACAAAGTTGTTCATATCTCTAAAAGAGGCTCACGATGGAGATACAAATTTCAAAAATGTCTTTGGTACAGTTCCTAGTGGCTATTTTGTAAAAAACCAGAATCCCTTTTGCCTCGATATTCCACACCCGTCTCCAGTTCTTCGTCCATTTGCAGTTGCATCCAATGAAGAGCATCAAAGGCTTTGAGTATTTAAATTGTAGATTTTTATTTTGAATTGTTGAGCTCTTCAATAACGACAATGATATTGCCAGCACAGCAAGCACTTTTTACCGAATTCTCTTTATCCTACCCCTTTTCCTACTTTTTTTCTTCTGCATGTCCTGTGTCCTCTGTTTGGTCTGGTTAAAAATGTTTGCATGTGGTTTTAGCTAGCAAATAAAAAAATATTGCAATTTTAGGAAAATATAAAAATTAGTTGGTGTAGAATGAAAAAACTTGTTTTATGGAGTACAGTGGGACAAAGCATGCGCAAGTACATATATATAAATATTTCGTATTTTTAGAGATGAAGATATCTGACGCTTTGGTCTTCAAAAAAACCCTCATCTAGTGGCGTGCTCATTCCGCATGCAAATATGACACACGATTGCACAAGCGTCAGAGCTAATACCTCTTCGTTCCTGCTCTGGCGCCATTTTTGATGTTTTTTTTTTTTTTTTGTAATCGGCTAACACTCAGCCACTCTATAGCCGTACATATGCGACACTTCCTTCTCTTATGAATGCGCGTTAATTTGTTGGTGTTGATTGAGTCAGAAACATATTCACAGATCGTAGGCGAGAACTGCAACTTGTAGTTCCAAATAATGGGGAGATGAACGGTAGATAAACTAGTTGAAGTTAAAAGCGATTGGTAAGCGGTGAATTCGTTGTACGGTGCCAAAACAACAAGAGCAATCGTTTAAAGCTAAATAGCTCCATTCAGTGGACGCGGCCACTCACAAATCGGCATCCAAAGTCACACAAGGTGAGTCGAAAAAACTTGAAACTTCAACATGCTTGGACCATAAGGACGCAGGCTGCGGCCTACGGATTTTTTAGTCCATAAAGACACGGTTGCTGCGACAGCGACAATTATAATTAATTGGAAATTTTTGATTCCAACCAGCAAAAAATTAAAAAAAAAAAACCTGTATAAATAGGCGTTGATAAAACGATTTAGAACTTCACTCACCTGAAGTCGTTGGTGTTTGGCTGAACGAAATGCGTGAATGCGTTGCTGATCGCAAATAACAGTTCGCGTGCGTTTAGTACAGGGTACGTCATTTCACAACATAACTGTGCAAATTCGATACACACAGATTGCTTCGCTATTTCTTTTATTGAATGTGTCAGTCTTCCCTGAACAAGCGGAGTAGTACCATCGCATAAGACAATTGCTCATAAACGAATTTCTAAAAAAAACATATTTTGTAAACAGAACTAAACCGCGGAATATATATTTTAATGTTACCAATATATTAACGAAATACTTTTGGAATTCTTGCAAATAGAGCATACATACGTCTGGCTTCGTAGCTTGTTAATCAGCGACTAAACCACTACCACGACGATCAAAGCACTTTCAGCGAAATCACTGTTTCGGTTTTGAAGAGAGGGAGTAAAGTCGATCCACTGTACATTTCACTCACATCTATATGGCAACACATACATAGATATGTAAGCTCATCCATACATAAACATTTTTACACTAAATGGATATATGATTTATGACTCCACCTGTCAAAGTTTAGTGACCACACAACAGCAACATACAACACCGCTATTCAACCTTTATGGCATTTCAAATAACTGCAAAACGGAATGTGGTAAAGGATGTTAGAGAAATTCAATAAAGAATATAACAGCAAAAGACTACAAATAAAAATTTATCAAAAGCAATAAAATCGGCAATTAACGTGAAAATGAAGAACTAGCAGAGTTATGAAAACTATTAATTCGCAGAGATATGAACGAGCTTTGGATGTGTGTGGGTGTGCGCGTGGGTGTGTGTAGAATGTAGAAAATAGAAAAATGATTGTGGTAAGCACATGAAAACGAATAAAAATAAATAACAATACATTTTTATGAAAAGTAATTGCTCTATATGAGAATTTTATGAGGTTTGTAGTTTTATGATCTGCTATTATCAAAGATATTTAATAATAACCAACTGAGTTTGCGGAGCATCGCCTAACCGAGGGGAATCCTGTTACACATATGAATGTATTATGCACATATTGAGCAGGCGAGCTCTGGATAACCAAAGAAGGTCAATGTGGTCATGCTTAATCGTTCGAGAGATAGTCGGGCTGGTACTTTAATGGTGCTTGTTAGGGGAAGGTACCGGATTCGACAAATGACCATCAACATCAATAACACTCCGAAAAACCTTTATCATCTTCATCATTTAGAGTATAAAAGGTCCTGTCTTCCTCTGCTTCCAATATTGTGTTGACCGAAATATTTTCTTGTTAGGAAGCCAGCGATGCTTTGAGCTTTTATTCGCTGCTCAATCATCATATCTACGTCAAGCTCATAACTATGTCTCCTTCGATTCTTGCCATCCGCATCACGGACAAGACAGTAAATCTTCGAGAAAATTTTTCTTTGTAACACTCCTAGAGCCACCTCATCTTCTCTCGATCCCGTCCATGATTTTGAGACATACATTAGGACAGGTAGGATGACCATCTTGTAAAACACAATTTTTTTTCGTAAATTGCCTACTCAGTCGAAAGTAGTTCTTGTTGGCAAGAGTTAATCTCTGTTTGAAATTTAAGCTGCCATTGCCGTCGCCATGCTGGTTTCCAGTTACACGAAGTTCTTCACAGCCTCGAATTATATCCGTCAAAAGTGACGTGACGACTGCCAAAGCTTGATTGCGCCGATTCTTTGTTGGCTGACAGAAAATACTTCGCCTTGTCACATTTACCACACTTTTGTACCTTTATCTATTCTAAAAAAGGCAAAATTCACAGCCTTTTTTCAGGCCAATAATATCAATATGAATAGCATAAGGTTAACAAACCTAACGGATGGGAGCTGCACTGTCTGAAACCACGTTTGGTTTTGAATAGCTCTTAGGCGATGAAAGTATCGGGTCTGTCTCTTTCCTCGCTAACTAGTACTGAGAAGACGTGTTCACTCCACAATTTGATCACACTCTGCTCGTCACTTACTAGGTCACCGTTATGATTCCTGCATGAATCTGTCCCAGTATTAAAGCCTTCCTTTATCCAATGATGTTTTTTTTTTGTTAGAATCTCCGGCATTATTCTTATCAGTCAGCATCCGAAACTCCTCACACTCACGCCATTCTGCCTCTCGTTTTCGACATTTTCCGTCCCTCTTTGCTAGCATGATGTAACCCTTCAAATCAGCACACAAACACAGCGTGGCATGCAGTTGGCAGCCCTTCATTACAACAATAATTACTGTCTATTTAAACTGCCTTCACGTTTGCCATTAGCACCAATAAACCGTCATCAGGTACTTCCTTCATAATAAAACTCGAAATTAAATCGTATAGTAAAATCATTATTGCTTTGTTGTTAAACAAGAATTCTTTGCATGGTGGGGTGAGAGAATGAATGAGGAGCTTAATGAGAGCTTATGTAATAAAATGCAGTTATCTTATAACAAATATTTAATTAATTTATCTTCTTGCGCCTCATGAAAACAACAATTAAATTATTATTTCATATTAAAAATCAGAAAAATTCCTGTTAGATTATTTGTTACTGAGACTTAACAACTTCCCTGTCCCCATACAAAGCACTTTGAGAATGCCCCACGCCCATTATTTTTTGTATTGCTTAATTGAATAATATGAATATATATTATAAAATATTATTTTTATAAATAATTTGACATATATTTACCGTATTTTGGCCATTTTATTTTGTGAGTCAAATGTGACTCCTGAACGTAGCAAAAACAATTTTGTTTACCACGTTCAATGAGTCACATGTAAACATATAGGACCATAAGAAATAATTTAAGTTTTCGAATCAAAATAACGGTAAATTGATATATAAATGTCAAAAGCGTGCATTAGTGTGCTTTTTTGTTTAATTGAAATTAGAAGTATAAAAAAAAATTGAAGAAAATGAGAAAAAAGTATCAGAAAAAAAAATTTTCAAATTTTCTTTCATTTTCCTAAAGTTTATGTCTTTTGATATACGCTCGCATAGAATTCACAAATATATATCGACACGTTCATACCAAGAAAGCGTATTTAAGTTGTATAAAGAAATGAGTCACATGTGACTCATTAACTTATTTCAATACTCTCTTGTGAGTCACATATGACTCATTGAACAGGGAAATTGTTAAGCTTTTTCTCAACTTGCCATAATGCCATTCTCAGGCAATAACGGTAATGAAGTCAAATAAAATAGACTTGAGTCAAATGTTCAACGTTTTATTATTGGCAATTTTTTTATCAGTAAAACTCAATACCGAAACTCTCAATCAAAATTGCTCTTAGAACTGTGCAGGATTAAGTTACATTATTCTCATTCTTCCGACACTATTACAAAACTACCTCCATTACAAATTTGGTTTGCATGCATGTAGTATTATTAAATGTACTAATTTATATGAGTGAAGTATTGGTAATTCATTTGTAAAACCTATTGTCTCTACCCCCTTCAAAAATTTCAACTAAGTCTACGTTGCGTATGAATAAAAAACAAACCAAGGGCGCGCCTTAAAGTATGCGACTTTGATTGAAATATCTCGTTATGAGTTTTAAAGCGCAATATGACCGCCTCTGCAATTTTTTCCAGTTAATTTTTTTTTAATTCAGATTTTCTTGGAAATATATCGCAAGGAAATGCACACACATTAATATACAAATTGGCTTTATAAATATGTTTTCCACCAGCACTCTTTTGTATACACTTAAAATTAAACTGTGTGGCATGCCACATACATGCAAATCAAATAAATACAATTTTACAACAGACTCTGCAAATTCTCTGAGGTGACAACATTTTCATTTCCTTTGTTAATAAATTATATTACCGGTTTGTTTTTGTAACAAAATAGTCCTGCCACAAACAGGACAACTATTGAAATTCATAAAAATTACAAAACTTAAAGGCACGGAGTTCAAAAGGAAATTTAATGGATTAATGGAATATAGTGAAAATGGCATACGGCTGCATACTTTAAGTCTCATAGTGCAATATTAGCAAGGGGGTAATATTTTACAACTTTCAAATGGCATTTCAATGCTACAAAAATATACATAGGAACAGGCAGCACAAATTTGAATTTTGCAATGTCAATAAGCTCGCCAATACCGTGAACTAAGCAGAGGGACACTATTACCTCACCAACACCAGCCATTATTAATTCAAGTCCAAATGCATGCGCAGGTTGAGCGGTTTAGTAGCAATGCACTGTGATATCCAGTTTCTCTGCAACTGTTTTTTTTTTTTAACCTAGTAAAGGTGTCCCTTTCCTCTGCCACCAAATTCAGGTGCAGATGGAATGACTTTCTGTCCAAAAACTTGCACATTTGTTGAGAGATGTTGCATTTTTTCTAAGATGATTTACTCCTCTTTAAGCTGTTGCTAGTTTTTCCGGGAGTTTCACTTTATCTTCTCTAGCATCAGATTACAAAAACCATGCAATTTCCGGGATTTTAGAACCCTACCAAGTGCGATTTGTACATCGTTTATCAGGTCACCTGTATTGGTGCATAGGAATAAAAAATCCCAGGAAGTTTTTTCGCTATGCATCCTTGTGTCTCTCTTTCATCTTACGCTCCCGTTATCACTCACATGCACCGTACTCAGTTTGCCGCTCGGTCTTCTTTTGTGCGATCGCAAGATGTTTTTGGTCATATGGAATCCTTTCTCGGATAAACTGGAATCCTACCTAATTCCTAGCCTTAAACATACCTAAGATGATTAAATGATATCAGATTGCACTGAAAGTGAACTCGAAGTATAAAAAATGATTAACTCTGATCCCAATCTTGCTATGATTTTATTTTCATCCACAGCTTAAAAATGCCCTTTGCAAGAAAATCCACTAATCAATTTATCTTAATGCTCTTATTATTTGGTCCATGATCATTAATAATTGTCGTAAGGGTTTCCCTTCTTTCTCCCTTTTAGGATAATGCTGAAGCTGATCTAGGCATGGTCTGAAGGGCATTGTCTGTTAAGGACAGTTATCGTGACATGAGCATTTATCTGCGCACATGGCTATGTCTTCAGCAATATCAATGTATGTGTTGCCATACCTTGACTGCAGTTTTTTGCGTGATAAAAGCTGAATCCAATCACGGTTAGTTCAGAAAAATTTCCTCGAGATGAGAGCCGCCGCTCCTGTATCGGTTGGACATCAAACTAACCGTCATCAAGAGTCAGGAGGAGCTCACTCAATGCATGGCCATTGAGTTCTTTGTCTATGATTATTTGTAGGAGTCGAACAATCAATCAGCTGCTTGTCCACTTTCAACACCAATACCCTCCACTTTGTTATCACTCAAACGATTTGATATAGCCCTAGCCCGGTCGTCAAGATTTGACGTGCTTAAGTCAGGCAACCGCTCGCCCTTCACGCACGTCAACTGCATGGTCTCGAACTTAGTACGGAGATTGGATAGAGTATCTTTTCTAGAATCATTGATAGCGCATAAAAATAGGGTTAACCTTCACAACCCTCCAACTCGTCAGACAATTTGTCTCCTTTGATGATTTTACAATACTTGGTAAAAATATCATTCCTTTTCTCATCATAGCACCCTTTTTTAATTTACCATTCAAACTCCTCCTGACCTTTCATCGTTTTTTTGATTACTTGCACACATAAATGTGAATTAAAAAATATATAAAAATTAAAACAAGAAAATAAATAAAAATTGAATAAAATAAAAGAGAATATCTGTAAAATAAATAAATAAAATTCGTGAAATTCTCACAACCTTGCGAAAATATGTAAATGCAATTTATATTTGTACGTTTTCTTTTATCGAGCTGTTTTCCACATTTTAGCTTGCAGGCTGAGGTTGTGGCACAAAAGCAAAAGGATGTTGCAGCTGATTGTTGCAACAATGTCACAGTCACAGGCGGTACAAAAAGCGGCAGTCATTTGGTTGTTGTTGTTGTTATTCGAAACATGCTGCATATGACTGCTGTCCAGCCACTGTTGTTATATTTATATAACCATTATTTATTTTTACAGCAGTTTTTGTTGCGCCATTGCAGTAAGGCGTTGCAGTTGTTTTTGTAATTTTTAATTTACAACTGAAGATGCGCTCAACTGAAAATTAAATTTGACGCTCGAGTTCTTTTAATTTCCTCTTTTGAGTTAAACGAATTCAACAAGCACATTTTTGCATATTAAATTTTGTACAAATACATATACATACATACACAAGTATAGTTGCATGTACATATAGGCAGAAAAAAAAAATAGGCAGATAGTTGTTCGAAAAAACCATTGAAAAAGAGGCCAAAGGACACAGCAGCACCTTTAAGCTAAAAATAAACAATGTTATATAAACATCTTCCATACATATGCCTGCTTTATTCAAATTCGTTTATCATAAGTGCAGCGGCAACAAGTTATTACATTTGCACATTAGGGTGGGTCAAAAGTTGCAAAATAATACTTGGTTTGAAATATGCTTGACTGTCCAACAGCTTAGCTCTCCTTTTTTGTGAGTACTACTCAATTTTCTTAACCTTGGTCTGCATTTAGCAAAACTGTGGACTTGAAAGCGGCCGTTCTACCTCCTCCATTGCCGATTACGCTCCATCAATATGAAGCCGGCATACCCAGTATTACAAAATTTTGGTAGCTTAATCTTACCTCTTCTGTAGATATGCTTACGATAGTAATTAGGCAGTTTGGAGTAATTTCTCTATCCGATTTTCCATAACGCTGCTCTTCAACTGCCAATGAAGGCCCGAACACCGTCGACCTTGTAAAAACAGGCAAGCGGCAATGAAATTGCTTAGCTCTGCTGTAACCGATCTCTTTAGGGGACGGCCCAACAAAACCATGTTCACCTTACGTGGGCACAGAGGCATTGAGAGAAAATGAATACCAGACGAACTTGCTAGGCAGGACACAACCAAGCAGTATCTTCCTGACAAATAACGCTTTGGTATAGTACAGGACATCAAAGCCAACCTGCCCAAATGGAATCATATGATGTCCCATCACATTAACACCCTGGGTAGGGTTAAAATTTTCTCAATTTTACGAGTATTAAACGGGCACTGCGGCAGCCGCAGTGGCGTGGTGATAGCGTGCTCCGCATACCACACTGAAGATCATGTGTTTGACCCCCGAGCAAAGCAATAACAAAAATTTCGAAATACGATCAATACAGCTTTTGGGGAAAGTGCAATTCTACGCAGTTCCCTAGTCTCCAACCTACTCCGGTGCTTTCCACAATCCGTAGCTCTTTTTTCCATCTAGCCTTGCACCCTTGTTGAGTTTGTACTCGTTGGCCCTCAATAATGACGAAAGTAACTGGGAGCATACGCATTATAGTAAGAATAATACATTGTTTTAAATAAAACCTATCTCGACTCTGCATAAGCCATTCAGAGGTCTTAGTGAGCCGGGACTTAAATACTTTTGCCTTGCTCTGACAAAAGCTGGACAGTTAAGCATGGGTGTCTCGAATTTTTCACCTCGTTATCCGCCATGCAGGTGTATCAAGAAAAGTGTTTCAATAGACTATCATTGGACTGTGACGCAGCAAAGCCCCAATCACCATTGATAGATGAGCCTTGGTGAACCCAATAGTTTCACAGACCACAACCTATGCACTTTCGACTAAAATGATCTAGCTTCCCAGCATTGGCCTCGCTGAATCCAGGCCCATCTATAGGGGACAAGACAAGGTTAGGCGTACTTCGTATTTCCTACAGCTATCGATATTGCTTTGTCCAGTTTGCTATCGGAGTAGATGGTGAATTCTTTAACCGTAGTTGCTCTAAATAAAACTTTATTCGAAGCATCCTTTTATGCGGCAACCTTTGGTTGGAAGCCGTTGCAGTGACAAGGCAACTTAAACTTATGTTTTTCATCGTGTTTCTGACTGAAAACGCCTCCTTCGACCTTCACGTCAAGTTTGGGCCCATCCATGAATCAGTTAATCAATTCGCTGCACCATATACATTCCTTTTTCCGCTCCTCACAGGAGGCAGTTCCCAGCACAAAGTTGAGAATTTTGTCTAGAATTATATCAATATTGGAAAAATCCTGAAATTCCTTAGGTGAGAAAGCCCGTAGCCTAGGCCACGAAGCCTATATGATAAGGATAATGATTGCATGTTTTACTTTCGCCAGCTAGAGGCCGTGATACATCGCCTAGCAATTTACAATGCGCAAAACTAGGTTTATTTCAAGCTGTGTCATCTCGCAGTTTCATGTCATTATGATTTCTGGCATGTGTATATAAAGAAGGATACATTCCAGAGATCGGGGCCCAGAAATGTATCTTGAGCTACGCTACTTATCTTAATACCTCTTTGACCATGAGTAATTTTCATTCGTAACGGTATCGCAGGTAGTCTCTCAAGATACCTAGCAGACATTTAGGTACCGTGAAGGAGCTTTGTGAAGCCTCCAACACGGTGCTCATTTGGTAGTAGCATTATCGGTCTTGCTAGAAGACAAACTGTATCGGCAGTCTATCACTCCATTTTTGGTATCTATTATGGATAAGTCCTTTTGGAAGCCATGCTCCCCTCCACTCTCTACGGTTGCCTTGAGGCTTTACTTCAGAAAACTCAACATTTTTCTTTACGCGATGTACATCAGGGGGCTGAAGAACAATTAACTTGAAGGCTTGTGATCTAGGATGAGAGTCAAGCGAATTGTGATTTCTGATGTTCATATTGGAATGCCGATACTAGCTTGGTGCTACTGTTTAGACGTTTCACAGCTCGTATTGCACCCCTAATTTGTACACACTCTTTCTTATATATCCAATTTTACGTGGCGTATCGTAAAACGAAAACACCATACTCTGTATATGTATATACATCAAATTATACTCACACGTTATGAAGATGATGTGATATACATATATCATATTGTCGCAAAACTTTAGCATTGCATAAAGAACATAAATGAAATGAATTGAAATGAATTGAAATGAAATGACATTTAGCACTGTGGGACATCGCGTGTATGGGTGATGCAACACCTGCAACAGCAGCGACGACAAACGACGACCAAAAAAATAGCAGATGTTGCCGCCGTGTAGCAACAATTGTCAGTCAACGCAAATGCAACCGTTTAATATTCGATGCAAAAGCATTCCTTTGAGGCATATTTGCGGCAGCCGCCTTGAGGGATATGAGCGGCGTCGACACCGTCGCTTCGTTGATTACATATTGTTATTGGTGTTTATGTTGCTGCTGGTGCTACTGCGATGTTGTTTTTGCATCACATTTATCATCATCTCGCACTCGGTATAGCTTGGATTGAAAATGTGATGCTATTTATTTAATGATTTTTGTTAAATTTATTAAATGAAAATTTTAAATTCCTTATTATAAAACTAAAGCAGTGAATGGTATACCAACATAGTAACATCTTCGAAAAAATTAGGGCCGACCTTCTCTTCCAATACAAAGCTAAGCGCGAGAAAACATCATGTCCACTTTTCAAAACTAAACTAAGTTTCAATAAAAAAGCTATTGTGGGCCCATTTCCATGGACAAACTTCTACAACGAGATTGATTACTCTATGGATCGCAAACTCATCTAAGCTGCGTCCGGAACGTCGATGGTGCGCTGACCGTTTTTACCATGGCTATAATGACCCTTCTTTTAGATATACACTTTCAAGAATGCGAGTACATTCTGGTTACCAAAATCAGCATGTCCATCCACGAACATCAAGCGCATACAAAAAGAAGAGTTCGGAGCTTAGCATGCTATCCTGCACCTGCTCTGACGACACCAGCCTCCTCATGCAACTATAAGGTGGACGAAGTCAATTACTGAAATCCGCAGATCTCTTAATTAGATAGCAAAGCATTACATTATCAGCGATATATTAATACCTGAGCACAGAAATATTAAAGCAACTGTAGAGCTGATGATACTTCACGAAATTGATTAGGTAGGTATACCTTTGCCTCTTTCAAATTCATCGTCATCGTCATCGGTAAGGGCTCTCACTGGTCACTGTTTGATAAATACTCACACCGCTATGGTGAGCATCGAACCTAATAACTGTAACAGTTGAAGATATACTGGGGAAGAGAAGAGCATGCCGTTGATGCGTTGCCAGGCACTAAGTAGTGCCAAAGGCACTACATTTGGCCAGCCGCTTTTCAATGATCTTGCGGAGGAATCGAAGTGCGAAATAAGGGTGATACTTAAATTTATTGACGCCACGAAGTGGTTTCATCAGCGGTGTCTGATTCACTAAGGATTACATACCGCGTAGGATATCGGAATGGGCCCATTTGTGGCCTAAGTGGCGGGCTGGGATGCATGTGCTCGTCCCAGTCATTTTATCCTAAACTTACCATTTTGAAATAGATCCGTCCAAAGTTTCTTAAAATATGGACGCATTTTTTGCCGTCATTTAGATTTGAATGAGTGGCGAAGCCCCTCATTGCCGCGAGCATCTACTTAACAATAAATCTGTCTGAGCTGCACACTTTCTTACAAAAACTGCCGAATGACAAATTCTAATATGTAACCAAGTGCGACATAATCATGGAAACGTTAAAGTTTAGATGTAAACACTTCGTAGTAGTTATAAAAAATAAAGAACAAGAAAACAAACAAAAACTGTAAATATTATTTATCACAGCAACCAAGAATCTAAGCAACAACAAAATGTAAACTTCACAAAATCCTTGAAACTCTGTACAAACGACTTACCTTGGCCATTTGCAAAAAAAAAGAACTTGAATCGTTGCCAACTTTTGGAAAAACTCAAAAAGAATGACAAAAACAGTTAACATACAAAAAAATGTTTACAGGGATTTTTTAGAAATTTTTGTCTTCGTACATGTCTTCCATGCCTATAGACATTGTTGTAACAACAAAAAAAAACAACTAAAATAATAACGACAACACCCAATGTGCAATAATAAACAAGTTGTGGCTGAAATTGTCGGCATAGAAAAAAGTGCTAGAAAATGAGAAAAAGCAAACTCTCAGAAAAAACGTCGGTTAAGTTGAAATTTATTAACTGTGTAAGCCGCTATAAAAGACACACGAACACAGGAAGGAAGTTGACAGTGGTTAGACACCAAAGAAATAAACAAACAAACGCAATATAATAAAAATATTAAGTTCAACAGATTTTGAAGATCTTTGAAAAATGCACAAAAGTTTTATTGAATTGCAGTAAAAAAAAAAAAATTGGAAAATTTTTCGGCTACGCAGAAAATTTCATCAAAGATAGCAAATATCAATATTTGCAAATGCGGCGAGCAAACATGAAGAAATATACTCACTTAAAGAAATATGAGATGTGGTGACAATTTATTTCTTGAATGAGTTCAATGTGAAGCATAGACGAGCACATATGAACCGAGTAGAGATTTAAGCTGCAAACTGGAATGCGACTACAGGAAATACTCGCATACAGAGAGTGGCAAACGGACCACGTATCTTACACTGTACTACATATTTTCGGGTGCAGTGAATTACCACTCGGGAGAAATAACGCGCGCGGGTGCTATTATTAATTTAATAATTTTTTCAATTAAGAAAAAATGTATCATAACAATAATAATGATAAAATAATTATTGTTAGGCCTTGAGCTCGATTCAAACCCACGATCTTACAAATCAGTAGGCCGATATAACAACAAAAATTGTTAATACATCCCAGAGCACGGGGAAAAAGTGTCAATAAAATATGACACTATGGCATCATTGCCATCAAACAAGTCCAATTCTCACATGCATTCTGCAACAGATGTCGCAGTGCTGTGAACATCAATTGGCAAGAACCAGAATTGAAGCAGGAATAATGAAGACAAACAAAAAGGAATTTAGCAGTTCCCGAAATGGACCTATACAACGAGATTTCTTCTTTCTTCTATTCTAATTTAATAATTTTTTCAATTAAGAATAAAATTTATCATAACAATAATAATGATAAAATAATTATTCTTAAGCCTTGACCTCGATTCAAACCCGCGATCGTACAAATCAGTAGGCCGATATAACAACAAAAATTATAATCAATTATAATAAAACGAATAAAAATAAAATCAAATTTATTTAAAACAAAGAAAAACTTATTTATATGTACTTTTTATTTTATCATACGGTTTTGTTCATACCGTTATTTTAATTTAATTTAGTTTTATTTTATGTTTCATTTTATTATATTTAATTTTTTTTCTTTAATTTAATTTAATCAAATAAATTTTTTTTATTTCATTATATTTTGTCTTATTTTTTTTTTTTTTTTGTTTTATAAATTTTTTTTTTAAATGAATAATTTTATTTATTTTTCAGTTTTATTTATTATATATTTTTCTTTTGATCTTTTTATTTTTTACATTTTTATTTATTTCATTTTATTTTGTTTTGTTTTATCTTACTTTAGTTTAATTTAATTTAATTTTTTGCTTTAACTTAATTTAATAAAATAAAATTTTTTTTATTTCATTATATATTTTCCTGTTTTTTTGCTTTATACATTTTTTTTTTTTATTCAATAATTAAATTTATTTTGTGATTTAATTTATTATGTATTTTTTATTTGATATTTTTATTTTTTCTTTTTCTTTTTCCTTTTTGTTTTATTTTATTTTATTTCATGTTGTTTCATGCTCAAGTTTCCCAAACAATTTTTTTTCTAAAGACTATGTGTTTCTTATTTAATTACAAGCCGAATTTGGTATTTGCTTGGTCTGAGAAAGATGATTTATTAATATTTATAACGTTCAGCTCTCAGCAAACTTTACTTGCTGTTGACCTTAGACTTCTGTTTGACTTCTGTTTGCGATTTACTGGTAATTTTCTTTGGATTAAAACATAAACCAAGGTCTGTCTGTTGAATTGTGGCGCGCTTTAATATCTATGCCTATGACCAATTGTTCTATGCGCCCGTCGAACTGCTCCATATTCTTGAAGTCCTCTGTAGGGACCTTCCTACTTTAAATTTTGTAGCAGAATTTCAGTAAGGGTGCCTTCTTCTTCCGCAAGATGACCTTTACTGTAATTTTTTGTAGTAGTATGTGTGTATAAGAAGAGTTATGAAAAAATGTTTAGCATAAACTTTACGCATGCGATATTTACTGCTTGAAATATAAGCGAAAACTGATTCACTGCTTGATGTGCTGACTCTCAGTCGCTGTGCTCACTCGATATTTAGCTGAACACCGAATAAATTTCCGACGCTCTACATATGTTGCTGTTGAGGGTATCCCTTCTCCAGATCCTCCGTACTGATTTTAGAGCTGTGTGTATCAATATCAAATCCACGCTCACCAAGCAAAAAAGCCATTCCTTTACAATCGCCCTGATGAAGATATGTAAAAGCATCGAAGAGTGTTGGAGTACATAAACAACTTTGGTATTGTGTAAAACAAACCAAATTATTTAGGTTATGCCAGGACTATTCAGTGTTTCTACCAGAAAAAGGGTATGTACGAGATATACATATATTTTTCCAGAATTAAATGATATGAATGGATGTATGCTCAAAAAATTTGTAAACTCAATGCGGGTAATAGCTATTTATGAAACCATTCTTATATGTCTCTCACTTTTTAAAAAAAAACGGAGATATGAACAGCGACTAAGCCACCCATATCAATTGGGAATTTTTTCTGTCTATGGAAAGTAGACAATTCGTTATGTCACCAAATCCTGAACAGACAAAACGCAATAAAAATGAAGAAATTATTTCACAAAAAAGTTAAAAGTCATAAAAAATTTCGCAAGTTCATAGCAAACAAACAAAGTACACACCCACAAATAGACGAATGTAAAAAATTTCCCGTACACATTGAAATATTCAATATTTTCTCTACCGCCTTCATTTCGAGTGTTGCTTTTCGAAGTAGTAGAGCATAAATATAAAGAAATAAATCCAAGAATATTGCAATTGCTCCTTGGGGATCATAACGAAAAGCGCTGAACGCTGAGCTTTCGAAACAGAAGCGCGTCTCGTATTAAATAAAACACACACACATACGTGTTTCTACTCCCATTTGTTTGTTGTAGCACAACATCACTCGCACTCAATAACTCATAGCTCAATGTTAACCATAATACTCGTCGGTGCAGTGATGCACAGTACAGCCGCCAAGGATATGTCGTCTATCACCTTTCAGTAACAAGCTCCTTACTTTTCTAAACATTTCGTGCCACTCTTTACTTGAGCCATATTTTAGCAATCTTGGATCACAGGTGGCCAAAGGTTTTTGCCAGGGTGATGAAGTCCGCTTATAGTTTATTTCAGAGTACCACTTGGACTGAATGTGAGACAAAAAGTTTAAGAAATTGGAATGTGCGTGGTTGACGTGGGTTTAATATTTGACTGTCCGCAATGGTTTGGTAGTGCCAATGCCTTTTCGTTGGGGCCCTCCCATTCACGGTTGCATAAAAGTCAGTCTGCTTTATTATTGAAGCAACTTAGGCGTTAAAAACTTCGCTATAATTAGGAACAGATAATTAGATGTTTAAATTAGGAACAGATAATTAGATGTTTCAAAATTAACATTGTTTTTTATTTGAATTGGCTGTAAAAATGGTAGTTGTGGGTTGTTTCAAAGAGAAGTGTTTCGTAACCTCGTGGGGTAGCTGTCGTACAAAAATTAAATTTTGGGCCTTAGTTATATACCAAGAAGGGCGAAGCATTTGCTAAAGACCAAGAAGACTTATTATGTATAAAGTTTCGCTAATTGAATTAGACAAAAAGCTTTGTGATTCCAAGAGATGTAAATTGTTGTAGAGCGTATGTTGCCACATCACTGCAGCTTATTTTATGTAGGAGTAGCTGTTATTAATAAAGCAGCGAAGAAACAAATTTCGAACTGATCATCGATCTGGGGAGTTTATAAAAGCATTTTTAAACCAAATTTTTCCAAGAATACGACCTTTGTGAGTGAACGAGTCTTTGGTTCCCAATCCGATTTAGCATGGATTCCGCTGCCTTTTACGGATACGGCATCCACCTTAACGCCATTTGATGACGCGGTAATCTGGAGGGAATAATCATCTTCAACTGAAACTGAGACCATAAAGATTGTTTTTTGGCGCAGCGGACAACCTTGACGCTCTTCTACCAGCCTGTTCCCTAGAAGCGTACTTTCTTGCTGTCGGCTTCTGTCACCAACTCCTTCAATTTTCTCTCAACCAGTAGCCACCTTACCAGTGTTATCACATTAGATCAAATTTTTTCGCCGAAGGATACTTGCAGGCCAGAGACCGAAATCTATATTTTTTACCTTGTACTGCAATATATTAACAACAATATATAAACCCCCTTCTTTGTTTACTGCAGTAAGGCAGTTGAAGTTCCGACAATGCTGTGCATTACTGTTGTACTCTATCCTGCCTGCTTAAGCTATTTTATCCACTTCTCGTACTTAGCTATGCGCCTCAGCTATTTGAAATAATATTTTTGCGGTTGTTGCTTGGGGAATATACGAAAACATTTAGCTTAAGCAAACTGAGAAACAACTTAAGAGGAGATACTGGATGATGACAAATAAATAGAGCTTTTGGCTGCTGCAGTGAGTTGTAAAAGGCAGTGAATGATTTAAAATAAAGAAAAAGTTGTAGCTTATTTATATTTATTTGTTTACATACGATTCGCAAGTTTTGTTTTGAAATGTTATTAAATTTTTTTGTTTTTTTGTGGACTTAAAAAATTTAATTTAAAAGTATACCCAAGCAACAGTACTTTATAGGTATTTGGCAAACTAGGCTGCAAGGGATTTAAGGGACTAGCATTTTGGATTTCTTTATACAGAAGATACGTCACTATGCAGCAAGTAATTGAATACTGAGAGCGAATAAGACAACAAATAGAAACGCACACCTTCACGCCGCAGCGAAAATCGCAGACGATATAACTCACACATATGCATAGGAGGCAACAGCGAGAATGAGATGCTATTTAAGGCTGTAGATGGCTGTTAACGAAAAGTCTAGACCCTGGGAGAAATAGATGAAAAAGGCAACAGAAAGTAAAAAAAGGGCACAGTCCAAGTGATGGGAGTCAGTATGATTTTACTACACTGTAAGCAGTGTTGCCATTTTGGTGCTTTTGGAGCTAGATCTAGCCTCTTTTTTGCGTTTTTTTTTTTGGCCCCCTTTAAAATAATTGCTCCTTTTTGACTCCAAATCTATTTTGGCAACTTATATTGTGAAACTTGTAAGGTGTTTTATGTGTGCCGAAGTTTTGTTTCATTTGTTTTGTTATGTGTGATGTGGCAAAGCGGTAATCAACTGATAACAAAAGCTTTAATCGATAAACTGTGTAGAGTACCATCCCTTATTCACGGAAATTTTGCGCGCTCAATGTATGGTAAAGAGCCTTTAGTTTGATATTAAAAAATTTCTTTTGCAGACATTTAATAAAAAAGCAAGTGCCAGCAACAGCACAAAACTTGGATAATCAAGAAAGGGAGGAAAGTGACGAATGTGATGAGCAATCAGAAAGTGGTGATACGAGTTGCGTCCCAATGAAGCGTGATCCAGATACGAAAAGAAATTTAACATGCAAATGCAACAACAACGCGATGATCCTCATATCTACTGGATCCGTTTCGGATCAACAGGGTGGGTCTGAGATTTGGTTTTTTGTGGAAAAATTTTGACAGCATACCCATGCTTTTGGTAGCACCTACAGTATTTAAACTTTAAGTCATAAATTTATACTTTAAGTCTGAAAACAAATTATTAAGGCCATAAAATATTTACATTATATTCATTTTAAATCATGATAGAAAAACTATACATTTTGTTATATGAAAAATACAAGAATCACAACATAATGTGCAAATGCTTTTTGGACAAAGCTCCCGAAAGATGTAAAATTTTTAATATCAGCCTTGCGACGAAAGTTATTTAGCAGCAAAGCATTTCGTTTGGTACCCCTCCCGACATTTTTAAACGTGTTTTAACTACCGCCCCTTTGTTAATCATTAGTACTCTAGCTTTTTTTTAAGTGCAAAATCCCATTCAATTTTATATGGAAAGAAGTAAGGACGGGGCTGTCTTCGCATGTGCCGAAGGCTTTATACCTTTCATGAATACGTGGAAATTTAAATATGCATTGTTCAATCTACTCTACAGTTTTGTCAGCAATACATTTAATTTCCTTGTACATATTTTATTTATTTAAGGGACGTTTTTACCATCGCTTACTGAACGATCTGTTGTATGGGATATAACTATACATAGCTCTGATCAAAGTTATTTTTTCAGGATATCTTCTATGATATATTAGAATATATATCACTGAGTTTCACGTTTATACTTTCTAACTTGCGGCAGGAATGACCAAAATCGTCTTATCTGAACAATCGTTTGTATGGGAGATATATGTTATAGTGGTTCGGTCCTACCGGATCCGACAAATGTCTAATTCCAATGTCCAATTTTCATTGAGATATCTCAAAATTTGAGGGACTAGTTTGCGTTCAAACAGACAGACGGATGGACAGATGGACATGGCTATATCAACTCAGTTCGTCGCTCTGATCAATTCGATATACTTAATGGTGAGTCTATCTCCTATATTTCTCAACGTTACAAACATCGGACCAAAGTTAATATACCACTTCATGTTCATGAAAGGTATAAATATATGGAATTTGTGGCATTGTTTAAAGAACTAATAATACTAGTTATTAGTTCGACAATTTGTTTTAATTTTTAAGTAAAATTTTATGGAGCCATTCGTTGGAAAAGATGAAAACAGGCACCCATTGAAAAATATAAATATACTTTTAGCTCTTTTTGCAACGGGTTTTGGATTTGCTTGAAGAAATTTAGCTTTTTCTAGCCCTTTTTTCTAGATTCTAGCCCCAACGAAATTTTTTTTCTGGCAACACTGGTTGTAAGTGAAGTATGCTATACTACCATAGTACTGCTGTAATTAAAGAAAATGTTGTACACTTATGCATAATGCACATAATGCTGTTTATTCATTCGAATGAAATCGGTAATTATTTTGACTTGAAGCAGTATATTGTAACGAATTTAGGGAAACTCCATTTATTTTACACCTTCTACTAATGTTCGTATCGCTAAATTTTTGAAGAAATCACTCCAATATTCAATAATGCAAAATGGTCTTTATTAAACTACTTTGAAAGTACTTCACAATAACACTTATATTTTGCAACCAATAGCGTGCTTAAATCAAACTGATTACTCAGCTTGCTCTGCTTTTATACTCTCTGTTGTCTTGTCCAAATGTCTAGACGTTTTCTCTTCTAGAATCCTCTACCTGGTCACCAGCCATACGCGCATGTCTTTGTAGTGTGTAACCATATGCGTGTGTATATGTGAGTTCTCTCGGGTTGGTGTCGAAATTCTGTATGTACAAAATTCTGCTTTTTAAAATTCTGCTTTCTAAAATTCTGCTTTCAAAATTCTGTAATAAAAAAATTCTGTATTAAAATATAATGTTAACAATGTTAAAGAGGTCATGTAATTATTTTTAAAAAGTGCGCCATGCACAGTAATTCTGCGTAGAACACCCTTCTGCGTAGGCGGCTTTCGGCCGCACTTAAAAAAAAATTACCCTTAGCCGATCCAATACCGGCTACGCCATGCCATGATTCTGGATTTTTGACTTCCAGAATTAAACATGCAGAATTTTGATAAAGCAGAAGTTTAGAAAGCAGAATTTTAGAAAGCAGAATTTTAGAAAGCAGAATTTTAAAAAGCAGAATTTTTTTTCAATTTACAGAATTTTGTCACCCAGAATTCTGTAATACAGAATAATGACACGCTCCCAGTTCTCTCTGCTGCTTGCGTGTATGTTTGTCATGATTATTAATATGTTTATGTAGCTTGTTTTAAGGTTTTTGTTGTTGTGCATTTATTTATTGATGTGAATATTCGTCACAATATTAAATACTGTAGCATGCTTACAGGCGCCAATATTAATTAACTATGCATAGCTTTTATAATTACATAAAACTAAATTTAAATTAAAATTTCGCATAATGTAAAAACTATGAATCATTTGAAAATAAAATGTGCTTTCCGAGAAACGGCCATTGAATCATGCCTCTTATTTCAGTTCTAAAGTAAATTTAAATCAAATTGGCAAAATTTATATATGATAAATAATTTGGTTTGTTAAAAGTGTACTTAAGCATTAAAAATAATGATATTAAAATAGTATGAGCAAAGGAATAATAATTTTTATATTTTTGAAATTTACGCAATAACATAAATATGTGCGATATTTGGATGGCCTTTAGCCGAATATTAAGATAACAATAAATGGCAGCTGCAATTCGAATTTATTTATGAACAAATTTTAGTGAACTCAGCAACCAGAATCTGCGTGTTGTTAGAATTTAAAGTATTTAGTTATGTATATGGACCATTCCATCTCAAATCGTTCATAGGATATTCATCATTGATTGATTCATAGCTGGTTAAAGCTCATGCCGTAGAAAGTTACGCCAATCAGTCCTGCTTTACGTTAACTGACGTTCATTGGGAGCATCAAGACACTTAATAATTCCTCTGTCAAATAATGTTTGATTACAAGTCCTAAATAACGTTGTATGAATATTGCCAAATTCATCCTAAAGTTTTTTTAAAGCTGGCGTGAATAATTCAAAAACCGCTTAGTTATTAAGATCCTCTTATATAACATCAACGTAATGGTGTATGCTTTAAAGGACTTGCCATCTTATCCAAGGAAAAATCCTCAGCCTACACTATCTGCCTAAAACGTAGACATCGACTTACATTATAGGGCTGTGGAAAGGAAATTGGGGAGAAGTGCAGATTTCTATCGTATTTTGATTACAATTCTGCTAGGAATAGCATTGTCAACAACATCAGCAGTATTAATCAAATTTCACGGTAATAAGAAAACTTAAAATGAAAGTGGAGTATAATTGAATGCGTCTTATTATCCTTATTCTTGTTGCGATAAATACACTGCAGGATTTGAGGAGAATTATCGATGTTGGTGGCCTTTTGCCGGATAAAGATCCGATATGTTCCGGTAACTAGCACTACGAAGGTACTACATGTATTATACATATATATTTGTAAAAAGATTCGCCTCGGATAGGTGAGGCTGCCTATGCCTTTGACAAAACTATGTAGTCATTTGTATTGCGTTTAAATATTCCATGAAGCACTAAATGTAGACATAATGTGTGGCAGTGTTTGGGGGAAAGTACGGTGGGTCATTGATTAGTTATGGAAGTGTTAAAAAAAACCTCCGCAGAAATTTGTGGCGAGCTCCTCTTCCAGTTTGCGTCGTGCCCTTTTAACTTTTTCTTACAAATTAGTGGAAAGGGACGTACGTATTTAATGTCGACTCCGAGCGGCATCTGCAAGGCATTTGAATTTTCACTGAGTGTTTTCCGAATCACTGCCAATTGGCATTTGGAAAAACTTGTTTCTAATTTTCTAAGCTTTTGGATGTTGCTTTGCCCGGCAATGGAACTCAGGACCTTCGGTGTTGTAGGCGGAGCATGCTACCATCACACCACGGCGGCCATTATAAAAGTATCTGCTCCGTGTTATCGACAACAAACGCTATCGACGTGATATAAATTTTTTATATTTATTACCGGTTTGTTATAGCGTGCCATCAACGTGGCATAGGCGAATTATCGGTTTGTTGCCGAAGTTATAAATTTTATATTGATGATTTATACTTTTTTCAAAAGGTTATCGATTTTTAATAGCAAATTTATCGATTTGTATTGGAGAGTTGTCGAATAATTGTCGAAAATGTACCTGTATGTTTTCGATTAAATATTGGTGTGGTATGACGTTTTGTCAAGGAGGTATAGGCGAGTTTTTAACGATGATTTATAAGTTTGTTTAAAAAAATTCCTGATTTTTTATTGATTTGATGTCGGAAAGTTACCGATTAATTTTAGAAAGCGTATCTATTTGTTATTCAATAACTACCTGTTTTTTATCATTGAATCATCGGTTGCGTATTAAAAAAGTTCTGATATATGGCGTCACTGAAGAGTTTGATGAGATAGAGTGTTTTTGGAATGGAAGTCCAGAGATTGTAATATGACACACACGAATCGATATATAAACTTCAGTACTCTACATATTAAATATGTAAATAAAATGTGTTGTCAGCGACCGCCGTGCTGTGATGGTAGCGTGCTCCGCCTACCACACGGAGGCCCCGGGCAAAGCAACATCAAAAATTTTGGAAAGAAGATTTTTCAATTAGAAGAAAATTTTCCTAAGCATTGTCGCCGCTCGGCAGTGTTTGGCAAGCAGTCCGAGTGTATTTCTGCCATGAAAAGCTCTCAGTGAAAACTAATCTGCCTTGCAGATGCCGTTCGGAGTCGGCAAAAACAAGGATAAATTAAAAGGGGCACGACGCAAATTGGAAGAGAAGCTCGGCCTAAAATCTCTTCGGAGGTTATCGCGCCTTACATTTATTTATTTAAAATGTGTTGAAAAAATAAAGCTTTTGATCAACGTGTGGGGTGGAATGACTCTCAAGCATAAGTGTTGGTATTTGTTAAACTTTTGCTTCGCTGAACATAAATTAAAACGCTTATGAATATTCAATTAAAATTTGCAGCAAAACCGAATGCTCGATTGTAGAATTGGTTGTTATGAGTTGAATTGTGTATTGGCTATTTATATTGTTTATATATTTTATTATTTGCCTGACAGAAGGACTAAAAATATAATTAAATTCATACATGTAAATGCCTACTAGAGATATACGCCGCCGATAAACGCCGCCGCCGCCGCCGAATATCAAAAATATCGGCGCGGTTCGGCACGTTACTATATTTTCTACTCTTTTAAGACTGTCTAGGCCATTTATTTTTCATCTCGAAAATTGGTACGATATTGGCGAAAGGGGTATCAAGGGATGCGCATCACTGCCAGTTATAAAAAACCAATTGATAAATTTAACACTTTCTAACCATTCAAAATTTATTTGAGAAAACAGGCGCTTTCAACCCAGCTTAACACGTACTTTGCATCACCCAATTTACCAAGTTATTAAAACAAAGCACGTAAAGAAAAGTTATATAATAAATTTAAATACTCACTTCACATAATTCTCTCAAAAAATTTATAAAGAATAATGAATTTAAATAAAATGTCTAAATTTGTCGAATATATTTTCAAATTGTACTCAAGTTGTTAAAAAAGCAAGTTACCCGAAAAAGGTGCCGAGTTTTATATCCCGATTGGCTGAAAGAATAAGCGAAATCAGTGATGCAAAAATTCCTTTAGCAGGTTTCATTGGTTTAAATTCTCCTTTGTAATGATTCTCAGCTCACACTTAAGTTGCATATATCTTCAACACGTATGAGAAGGGTTTGAAAAATCCCTTTATTTGCGAAACTATACAATAGAGTCTGAAATGTTAATTTTAATTGTCACACTTCACCCTTCAACACCCAAGTTTTCCGGTTTGATATTTCCTAAAGTTGGCGGCCCTATCTCCGACAAGTTCCTTGGAGTAAATTACATTAAATATGACCAGCACGTGACAGCTCCTGTTATAAATGTGAATACGTAGGAACGTATATTTACTTTGTCCTTCGCAAGAACACTCAAAGTGGTGAAGCAAAATCTTTATCAAGACACTCGAACAAATGACCGGGTGTTCTTCTAGCCTAACGTAGGGGATAGTTGAACTAGTCTGAAAACTGAAGGCGGTCATCCATAATGAGCTCTTATATCATAAGGTCGGAAACGAGCACTATTGAGGCCAATGTATCGAAAACAAACGTCTGCAAATTTTGGCCTACATTTTAAAAGTTTTATACACGGTCCTTGTAAAGTTTAAATTATGTAGATGCGCCAAAGTTTATACAATTTTCACCCTATAGCTTCTAGGAAAATAACGTCGATGAAGGTAGGAATTCGAAACCGCAGTCCAGTGGCTTCTGTGCTGGCATATGGTATAAGGGCCAGGATGCTTGGTAGCGACTGGTGGTCGGGATTGCTACTGTTCGCACATCGGGAATTGTAGCTCTTCAAAACAGCCGAAAAAACTGAAGCCGCCCTTTGGCGCGGTCAACAATAAGCCAGCATTGATGCTAATCGTTAAAACTGTGCCACGAGAGTCATGTATATTAGTAGATAATTGATAGCAGCCGTAAGCCGCCTTTTTGCGTGACCAGCATGTTGCCAGAAATGATTTAAAGAAATCGTGCCGACGTCGGGTATTAGAGTTAGCCCAGAATATCTCCTTCGATGAAACTACGCTACAAAGGTATGACCATTTTAAGTATTTCTCTCTCTCTCCGCAATGAGCTACTCCCAACATTTTTTGAACGATCCACCATATTTTGAGGCAAAAACCGCGGATCTTCCCGAAATGGCCGAAACGTCAATTTCTTTAAATACCTACATATAAACAAAACCTTTCCAAACATTATTTTTTTAAATGTTCGCTTTACAAGCCTCCCAGATCTTCATCCGCAAGTTAATGATATTGTTCCAGATCGCCAAACATACAGTTGACATCAGAAGTATGTTTCCATATTAATTAGTTATGGACAGTGTGATACTCTGAAGTCCAGTCCTTCAATTCAGAGGTTTACGCCGATCACTTTGTCGGCGCGCCGGCCACGCCGCCGCCGCCGGTTTATAATAAAACCTACGCCGCCACCGCCGATTAAGTGATCGGCGTAAACCTCTAGTACCTACAAAGAGTAGTTTAATTGATTTTAACACATACACACTTTTCTCACACATGACCACAAATAAAATTTGTAGATATGTATTTCAGCATTGTATGTTCCAAAGCGATTGACTGGCAAAATTTACAAATATTTGTATAGCAAACTAAAATTGTTGCATGCAACAAAACAACAAACATCACACAATGAATTACAAAATAATACTAACGGCTCATGCTAATATTATTAGCACACATACATTCCGTCGGTTATTGTATTTACAAATTGAAGCCGCTTTGTTATGCTGATCAAGTTTTATAAATCATGCACTTCGTATACGCAAATGTTGCAAGCCACCCAAGGCGCATTAACCACGTTGCAAGCACTAATGCATAAATGCAGTTATTTTCGAAAGAAAGGGTGATCTAGAAGGCTGTTGTTTATTTACATCACTTCTCGATTCAGTGTTTCCATATCTCGGCCAACTGATTCGGTGGAATAGCGGACTTAGCTGTCAAGGAAGAACTCCAAAAAAACAAGTTTCTTACGAACAGTAATAATAGATAACCGAAGGTTTAGAAAACCTTTGTGAATGAGAATAGTCCTTTTGCAGATATGAGTCCCATACATTCCGATTATTCTTGTACGAGTCTCAAGTTCAACCTACGTTAGGATAATCAAATTAAAGTGAACCTATAATCTCTTCTACTCTTCTAAGGAAAGAAAAAAATATAAAAATAAAGTCGGTTTTATGCTTTTAAACTGTGACAGTTCGATGTTTGTTATTGCAACTGGAGATTTCTCCTAGCCACCTTTAAAGCTATTAGTCAGCCGCTTGTATGCTATATTTGCATTTTCGTTATGTTATGGCTGTCGAGCTTAAAACCTACTCACTGGATGAAGCTGCAGTTTGCTCTAAAAGTGCATAAACATGCTCTTAACCTCATCCACCAAGTGGAGGCATAGTCGTATGCTTAGTCCCATAAGCTCGAAACTCACAGCAAGGGAAAATGGACTTATCAGGGCACGTGTAATTTGGACATACATAATGTATATCTTATAACTTTAAACGAGCAATTCTTGTATATTCCTGTATTTGTATGTTTGTATAGCCGCACGATTTCGAGAACGGCTCAACCGATTTAAATGAAATTTGGCACAGAGATAACGTATCACCTTCTAAGACTTTCTACCTAGGTGTTGGCACTCAGAATGTTTCACAAGGTTGTCACCTATTCGAAATTAAAAAAGAATTACATGAGATATGCCGATATGGGTATCCAACGAAAGGTATTTCACTCCGCATTACAATAGGGACATATGCCGATGTGGGTATCAAACGAAAGGTATTTCACTCCGCATTACAATAGGGACATTTTTGTGTAGGGTTGCCATTTAGGGTTGCCACCTATTCGAAAAAAAAATATTGCATGAGATATGCCGCTATGGGTATCAAATGAAAGGTATTTCACTCCGCATTACAATAGGGACATTTCTGAGTAGAGCTGCTATTTAGGGTTGCCACCCATTCGAAAAAAATTGCATGATATATACAGATATAGGTATCAAATGAAAGGTAGTTCACTCTGCATTACAATAGGGACATATGCCGATATGGGTATCAAACGAAAGGTATTTCACACCGCATTACAATAGGGACATTTTTGTGTAGGGTTGCCATTAAGGTTGCCACCTATTCGAAATTAAAAAAATGTGCATCAGATACGCGGATATGGATATCCAATGGAAGGTATTGCACTCCGCATTACAATAGGGACATCTTTCAGTAGGGCTGCCATATAGGGTTGCCACCTATTCTAAATTACAAAAAAAATTGCATGAGATATGCCATTATGTGTATCAAAAGAAAGGTATTTCACTCCGAATTACAATATGAACTTTTTTGAGTAGGGTTCTCATTTAGGGTTGCCACCTATTCGAAATTAAAAAAAATATTGCATGAGATATGCCGATATGGGTATCAAGAGAAAGGCATTTCACTCCGAATTGCAATAGGGACATTTCTAAGTAGGTTTGCCATTTAGGGTTGCCACCTATTCGAAATTAAAAAAATAATTGCATGAGCTATGCCGATATGGGTATCAAACGAAAGGTGTTTCACTCCGCATTACTCCGCAAACGAAATAGTACTCCACTTACTCATATTCTATTAAAGCTTTAAAGGAGAACATTAAAGTTAAAATTCTTCGTAAATAATCGACTTAATTTTCTTAATTTCACACACGCTAGAGGCATATGTTCAATTTGAAAACGACATCTAACCATTTAACTACTTACCAACAGATGGGCTTAGGGAAGTAAGTTGACATTTAATTAAACTAACTGATAGTTGTCATAACTGATAGTTGTCATTCGTGAAATTTGCAAGTTTTTGGAATGTAATAAAATTGTGAGACTTTCATTGTGTATAACTAAAAAAAAGTTTGAAATTAATAATTCGGCACATGAATATACTCGACCTAAATAACTTAGTTCTCGATTTCACTAATTGTCATAACAATCCCTTACACTATAGGCTGGAATTACCCATTTCAAATTTTTCATTCCAGTTCATTTTGCGGTTAGTGTTTGATATGTTTTTGAAATCAATTTTTAAGGAAATCAAATATTGGTAAGTAAAAATATATAATATATGTACATATAAAAAAGTAGAGTTTGATTAATGATGACATGTAGAACAAAATATGTTGTGCGGCATACCCGAAGATTGCCGAGCAAAGCTCGGTCGCCCAGGTGCTATGTACTTCATGTAATGTGTCCGCACTTGACACCAACCATTTGTATACTCAGCTGAGCAGAGCTCATAGAGTAGATTAATTTTTTTCGCATAACCGTACCCTGTAACGGCATAAATTAATCGAAGTAGATATAGACTATGAAAATGATCTGGGCGAAAAAGAAATTCATTTAGCCATGTCCGCCCATCCGTCCGTCTGTCCGTCCGTAAACACGATAAATTGAGTAAATTTTGAGGTATCTTGATGAAATTTGGTATGTAGATTCCTGGGCGCTCATCTCAGATCGCTGTTTATAATGAACGAAATCGGATTAAAACCACGCCCACGGTTTCGATATCAAAAATTTCGGAAAACCGAAAAAGTGCGATAATTCATTACCAAGGCGGATAAAGCGTGAACGCACCTAACCTTATGACGCAAAATAGAAAATAAGTAAATTTTTGGACAATGGGCGTGGCACCGCCCACTTTTAAAAGAAGGTAATTTAAACCACCGTGGTGTGATGGTAGCGTGCTCCGCTTACCACACCGTATGCCCTGGGTTCAAACCCCGGGCAAAGCAACATCAAAATTTTAGAAATAAGATTTTTTAATTAGAAGAAAATTTTTCTAAGCGGAGTTGCTCCTCAGCAGTGTTTGGCAAGCGCTCCGGGTGTATTTCTGCCATGAAAAGCTCTCAGTGAAAACTCATATGCCTTGCAGATGCCGTTCGGAGTCGGCATAAAACATGTAGGTCCCGTCCGGCCAATTTGTAGGGAAAATCAAGAGGAGCATGACGCAAATTGGAAAAGTAGCTCGGGCTTAGATATCTTCGGAGGTTATCGCGCCTTATATTTATTTATTTCTTTATAATTTAAAAGTTTTGCAAGCTGTAATTTGGCAGTCGTTGAAGATATCATGATGAAATTTGGCAGGAACGTTACTCTTATTACTTTATGTCTGCTTAATAAAAATTAGCAAAATCGAAGAACGAACTTTTTAAAAAAAATTTTTTTTAAATTCAAATTTTAAAAGAAAAGTTAATATCTTTACAGTATATAAGTAAATTATGCCAACATTCAACTCCAGTAATGATATGGTGCAACAAAATACAAAAATAAAAGAAAATTTCAAAATGGGCGTGGCTCCGCCATTTTTCATTTAATTCGTCTAGAATACTTTTAAGGCCATATGTCGAACAAAAATTTATCAATCCTTGTGAAATTTGGTAGGTGCATAGATACTATGATGGTAACTGTTTCCTGGAAAATGGGCGAAATCGGTTGAAGCCACGCCCAGTTTTTATACAGAGTCGACCGCCTGTCCTTCCGCTCGGCCGTTAATACTATAACTTGAGCAAAAATCGATATATCATAACTAAACTAAGTTTACGTACTTATCTGAAGTCACTTTAGCTTGGTATAAAATATGGCCGAAATCCGACTATGACCACGCCCCCTTTTCCGATATCGAAAATTACGAAAAATGAAAAAAATGCCATAATTCTATACCAAATACGAAAAAAGAGATGAAACATGGTAATTGGTTTGGTTTATTGACGCAAAATATATCTTTAGAAACAACTTTGTAAAATGGGTGTGACACCTACCATATTAAGTAGAAGAAAATGAAAAAGTAATGCAGGGCGAAATCAAAAACCCTTGGAATCTTGGCAGGAATACTGTTCGTGGTATTACATATATAAATAAATTAGCGGTACCCGACAGATGATGTTCTGGGTCACCCTGGTCCACATTTTGGTCGATATCTCGAAAACGCCTTCACATATACAACTAACACCACTCCCTTTTAAAACCCTCATTAATACCTTTAATTTGATACTCGTATCGTACAAACACATTCCAGGGTTACCCTGGGTTCATTTTGCTAAATTGTGATTTTCCCTCAGCTCTCAGCTGAGTATGTAATGTTCGGTTACACCCGAACTTAGCCTTCCTTTCTTGTTCAATCTCGGAAATTTCGAAAAACTGAAAAAGTACGATAATTTATTACCAAAGACGGATAATGCGATGAACCTTGTTAGGTGGGTTAACCTATGACGTAGAATATAAAATTTGTAAAATTTTGAACAAAGGGCGTAGCACCGCCCACTTCTAAAAGAAGGTAATTTAAAAGTTTTGCAAGTTTTGAGTGTGTAATGTTCGAACTTAGCCTTCCTTACTTCTTTCAATTACGTATATATCTCTGGACCAAATTTATTAAATTTGTAAGTGAACACATTATTGGATTGAGCGTAGCACTACTACAAGATGGAGAGAAAGAAGAGGTATGTAGAGAGGAATACCCTTAAACTTTTGCCTCATATCGTGATATCTGTGAGAGGTAAATGATTTAAAGAAAAGTCAATAGTTTTAATGAATATATGTAATTACCAAATTCTTAAGCAACTTTGCTCGTAGACAAATAAATATTACAAAGTTTTTTTTGATAGTACCATGTCCCAGATCTTATGTGTTCTTAAGGCCAGATTATGTGTGATGCACTAACACCTTCCGTCGCAGTCACTGGCATTCACATTCAACACTATATAATAACAAAAATTTCACAAAGGCAATGAGGTTTACTGTGACTCACTTATCTCAATGAATGTTTTTAGTTCATAAAAATTTGGATTCACACGAGAAAATATGACTCCTTGTGTTATACATAATATGCGTCTTAGTCTTCTGTTATCGATAAGAAGAATGTCCGAAAATTTTGGGGAGTTTTTTTTTTATGCTAACGGTCTTTTGCAGAAATTGATGCAGTACGTTGCGGAAAATAGAAATATCCGAGCATCTCGGAAATGATTTGATTTAAACAAGTTGAAATTTCTAAGTCCCCCAGCCCTCACCTTCCATGTTAAACTTCGAATCGCCATCACCTGCTAAATAAACAAGATGTGCCATATGTAGGTTGTGAGTTGGGTCTGAGAAGTTTTGAATTGCGCTTAGCAAACCCTTTAATCTAAATCGAATCCAGGAAGCAAGCGCGTTACCTTTAATATTCCCTAGTAAAAATTATCCCTTTTTTGAGACAATTAGAAACAAACCAGCTAACAGTAGACCCTTTAAACCTATTTGAAGGTATTTGCTCTGTCTGCAACAAAACAAGAACAAATAAATATTCACCGCTAATGAATTGTTGAGTAGACAAAAAAAATATTTATTATTGTTTTCTAAATTGAATTACTATTTAAATGAAGGCTTGGCGACTCATGGTATTCGTAGTAATTTCAGATTTTATTGTGCTGTCATAACGTTCGATTTTAGTTGTAATTTATTTACAACATATATCAAACTAGCAGACCCGGCAGACGTTGTTTTGCCCTAAATTTGGCCTATCTGCATACATTTTAATAAGATTTTTCCGTCTAACTCTGCCCTCGCCCCTCTACACTTTTTCGTAATCTTTTTCTCCTTCTCTCTTTTCTCTTCTCTCAAGTTTTTCTCTTTTTTCTTCACATCTTATTGCCAGTCCCAGGGGGTGGTATGTATTTTGTTCCAGTCCCACTCCGAGTCTCAGTCTCAGCCTCAGTCCCAATTCTAGTCCTAATCGCAGTCCCAGTCCGTCTCTGGTCTACTTCCCGGAAAAAAGCATCGTAAATACTAATACAGGCAAATTTATATACCAAATTTCAGGCAAATCGAATAGGACGTATGTAAATTGGTATGTGAGTATTATTAATTCATATCTTTATTTCGGTTCGCATGCATATTTATCAGTTTTGCAAGGCTGATGCGAATAAATCGAATATCACAATTAAAATTACTTTAAAGCTGTCAGCAACAGCTTTCATTTGATATCCATAATACACACACATTCCAGGGGTGTCCGGGTCCATGTTTTGGCCTATATCTCGAGACCCTAGCCACCCAGCGGTGTAAAACTTACTCTGTACTAAAGCACTCATCAACAGCTTCAAAATGATACCCATAATGTAAAAACACTATCTAGGCGTTCACTATCTACACGTTCTACTAAAAACTCATCAACAGCTTTCATTTGTTATCCATATTCTATAAACACATTCTAGGGGTACCCGTGTCCACGTTTTGGCCTATATCTCAAGACCCTGTTCGTCGATCCTGAATTTTCTTTGCTATAAATCTCACGGAGCCCGAGACCTTTCCAACGAATGCAAAACCGTGGAAATCGTTTCGTGCGTTCTGGAGTTATAGCGTCAGGAAGGAAAACCCGACTTATTTTTATATTGCATTTGAGAGTTATACACGTCCCTCTGTATTTATAATTATAGCAGATAATCAACTAGTAGATTCTAGAACAGAACCGCCTAGAAATGTCAACGAGGAAACCAAACATTAGAAAAGGCAGCAACAGTAGAGGCGCGACAATCAGTTGAATTTAAGACGTTATCTAGCTAGCAATAGCAGTATTATAAGTTTCATTTAAGCATGGTATTAGTTGCGAGTTATAAGTGTTATTGTGAAGTACTTTAATAAAGGCGATTTTGCATTACTAAATATTGGAGTTATTTTTTCAACAATTTAGTGATTCGAACATAGCAAAAAGTTACAAATAAGAGGATTTGCAGTAAATTCGTTACTATATTATAGATGATTTAACATTTTTTTTTTAGAAATTTTGAATCTAATTTTGTGACATTTAACTCAACAATAACAAATAACAGACTATGCTGTCTGCTTAAAAACTAAAATAGATCTTCGTACCTCATAGATGCAGTTCCCCTCGAAATTGCCACCATTTATTTTTTTAACATGCAACTATATATTTGTTAATTATTTGTTTTTATTAAACTTAAGTATGGACGCATTCATTTCGGTTTTTTTCGAGAGGGAGACCACTTTCATGCCAACCCTATGTTAAAGTTGGTTTAGAGAAGACTCGATTAAGTCCTTCTGCGTTCAGTGTAATTTTCCTTTCTGATTAATATTTATCGATTTGCATTTTAACTTGGAACTCCTCATTTACATAAAGACCCCTGAATAAGATGCAAAAATGTGTCGACACAGGTATAAGTAAGTAAAATAAAAGTCTTATTTTGTTTGCCCAAAAAAAGCGATTAATATTTTCTTAAAGAATGGCAGACTGTAAGTATCTCAAGACTATCTGAGTGTCTCATATAACTGATAAAAGATCGAACAAGTTTGTGAGACTTTTAGTTTGATGTAAGAGTTACTTTATACACTACTCAGAACGTGTAATATTGAGTTTTTATTCGCGTGTGGTTTTTACGAAGTTTGGCATAGTATTGTGTTAGTTTAGTTTCACGGAGAGCAGGAGCCCTTGTAATTCACTTCATGCAGATCGTTGAAAATGAGCCTTGAAGGAGTTTCATGGTGGATGTGATATACCCTCAACTCCAGTAGTTCTTCATGAAACAGAATTTTGAGTTGTCATCGAGTTATAATAAGATGACTCCATACGAAAACAGGAACAAAAATTCTTGTATTTTTGGCTCTGTGTTATCATTATTTTCATCCGAATAGGGTGGGTGTTCCGAGCCATTGCATGCAAGTAGTGCTCACGAAATTGTTAACTACAAAAGGCGCCACTAATATAATAGTAATTGGTTTTTAACTCCTATAGTCCATATCAAATATCTAGCAAAATTCAACTTCCGGCTATTATGAATATCGACAATTCTAACCAAGGCGTAAAATTAATTTTGGACTAGGTGTAACCGCTCGGGTAGATGGGATTGAAATATAATTCTTCATGTTGGAACTGTAATTTTTGGTAGATGGACGAAATGGAGATGCACTTACTATGTGATTTTGTAGCATTAATAACCTAGGATTGAAAATTTGGAAAACAATTTTTTTTGTTCAGCTTCTTAGAGAGAATTCCCAGTTTTAGGTTTACGGAAATTTGCAGGTTAGAATTACTTTGGAACGATTTTCCGTCATCTCTTCTTAATTATAAATTGGAGACAAAACGGTGTCGGTGCTGTTATCTTTTATAGATCTAAGCTTTTAAGATCGTTTATTGTATTGAAATTTTCATTTAGCTACGTCGTGTGTGTATAGTAGATTCGTGTGCATTGGTTGAGTGCGCTTTTTAAGTGAGTGTTTCGTTTATAGCTGTACGTATTGTTGACAGGTAGAAGTCAGTGATTCTAATCTGTTTGTCTTCTGGGGGTTTATCACGTATTTTTGTGCTCGTGTCACATGCCTGTGTTTTTCTTTATTTTTGTTTTTTTTAGGAGTTCGAATAAAACGTCCCATGCGGGATTCGTTTGTGCATTCATCATGTCTCCACCTGATGCCGAATACGATTACCTGCTTGCATAGGCATATTGCAATAAGAATGGCGTCTTTGCTGCAGCATCTTCATCCATTGGTACAAAATATTATTATCATCAAGTCTTACTTACTTTTTACTGAACCAGTAACGTTCCCATTTCAGTAAAAGCGAAACATCACTTCTTCTTACCTCCATAAGGCAGACGCCCACAAAGATAAGGACAAATCGATTTCTATTCTTTCTCTGTCTTGCAACTACAGCAGAAGTGAGCTGGTAAGTACATATATGTCATCGCTCAAGTTTCGATACATTTACAAAATGCCTGCTTATGACTTCCTTAAGTACGTTTGGTTTGTCTTTTTGGCGAATCCCAATTAACTCCCATTAGCACCATGTAATACAAATTTACTTCAAATTAACGTTAAAGTTCCAAGAGGATATCATATTTCGTCATATAAAGGCCACCAATTGCTGTTAACCCTGCAGGACTGAAACCGCTATCATTTGTTAAGAATTTCTTTAAACCAGTGCTGAGAAAAACGTCCACAAGCACCGCCACCACCCTTGCGAAATCTAGAGCGAGTCCGTGCTAAATTAAAGAAACGACACTAGACTAGATGATTCCATGGCCTAATACCAAAATGCCATTCTAGATTCGATGCTACCGTTGCTGGACACAGAACCCGAAGAGGATTGCCACACTAATCCAACCTCACATTGAGATTACACAAGCATTGGTGTTGGTATGTAGCAACTTGATAAACCTGCAGAGGTCTTCTTTGATCGCACAGATTTTTCCGTACATTCTGTGTATATAAAATTGGCTCAATTACGTAAAGATCCTTTAAATTGAAATCGAAACGGTTTGAATATGCACATCAAAAGCTAAAGAGAGACATTTTTTCCAGCTGTTCTGGGCAGTCGGAATAGATTTTAGATGCTATGCTGTCCGCGTTTGAAACAGTGGTTTTAAGTATTGTTTATTGGTCATGCAACAATAACAAAAACACACCCATACACTCGACGAAAAAAACTGTAAACGTCATAACAAACAAAAGCTTCAGCTCAACGACGACGCCAATTCCACTTAAGTAAGTTCTGATGCGATACTTTTTATACCTCTCATCAACATGAAATGGTATATTAACTTTGGTCCGATGTTTGTAACGTTGAGAAATATAGAAGATAGACTCACCATTAAGTATACCGAATTGAACAGGGCGACGAATGAGTTGATATAGCCATGTCCGTCTGTCCGTCCATCCGTCTGTCCGTCCGTCTGTCTGTTTGAACGCAAACTGGTCCCTCAAATTTTGAGGTTTCTCAATGAAATTTGGCACAAGGATGTATTTTTGTATTATATTAGGCATTTGTCGGATCGGGTAGGATCGGACCACTATAACATATATCCCATACAACCGATCGTTCAGATAGAAAGATTTTTGGCCATTTCGCCCTTAATTTCCAATATAAAAACGTTAAACTTGGTGATATTTATTAATCATAGAAGATTTCATGAAAAAATCATTTCGATCGGAGCTATATATAATATATATCCCATACAACCAATCGTTCAGATAGAA
Source organism: Eurosta solidaginis (assembly GCF_040869045.1). Lineage (NCBI taxonomy): Eukaryota > Metazoa > Arthropoda > Insecta > Diptera > Tephritidae > Eurosta > Eurosta solidaginis. The sequence goes on from NC_090321.1 coordinate 7,046,550, forward strand.
ATATTTTTAGCCATTTTCCCTTAATTTCCAATATAAAAACGTTAAACTTGGTGATATTTATTTATTTTAATATATCATAGAACATTTCCCGTAAAAATCATTTCGATCGGAGCTATATATAATATATATCCCATACAACCGATCCTTCACATAAGTTTTTTGCCATTTTTATTTTATATTTATCTTAAAAATCGTCTAGGGATTTACATCTGTTCACCATATATTTCTTATCTTATACATGCGATTATTTGGAGATTACGAACGGGATAAGAGATAACATGGGGCTGAACACATTCATGAAAGGTATGAAGTCTTCGGCATAGCCGAAGACAGTCCAGACCTTACTTGTTTTTGTTTTTGCTTTGCTTCTAATTTTGCGACTGTAGATCTAATCATTGACAGCTGACACCGCTAACATCACCAAATCGACCAGCTGTCATTGCCATCGCCCATAATTTGTTGCTGCTGAAAATATTGTTGTTGCAATTATTATTGTTGCTGCGCGCTTAAGTGTAGTCAAAGTTTGTTTTTTTTTTTCACTGTTATGTCGCCAACTGAATAGCATTTAACGAGCTTTTGTTGGCAACAAGTTGTTATTATTCAGCGCCGTTCAATTGTTTTTGTAGCTGCTGGTTATTATTTGTTGTTGTTGGGTGTTTAACGTTCAACTTGAAAATCGCTCGAGCGTTGCAAGTGCACATTAAAATCTTAACTTTCGCAAAGAACAATTCGACTGGCAAAATTTTTGTTGGTTGCAACAATAAAAACAGCTGAACGTGCAACAAAAAATAACAGCAAGTAATAAAGTCGACAGATGGTTTAAACTAAGTACTGTATACCCAGATGTGTGTTTTAACAATAATTCTTATATAAAACAAAAACTCAAAGCAGAAATTTGTTTAGAACTTCAATTGTTTGGAGGATCACCCCATCGGCAGGAGAATTCCTTCGAGATTTTTCTAATGTATTCTCAGAATTTGTGCCCTCTCTTATCTAAAACGGTATTAAATGTTTTTTTGTTAAGTATCTATAAAAACTAACTCCGGACTAGTTTAACGAGGAGTTGGAAGGTTACTGTACCACCCAGCGAAAGAGACCGGTCCCAAGAAGCGTTCCAGGCGCAATTTTGATGCACATTCTCCTGCAACCAATTGCATAATATACCATATTTATTTACTAAAAAAATTTGAATGGAACAATAAATGAGAAAGAGAACACTGTCTCCTTATAACTGTTCACATTAATGCTCCTTCACCTGTCGTTAAAAGTAATTCCCATTCTCTCCTCTCTCTTTTATAGCCGTCAATGTTGTTGTGACCGAGTACCCAAGTGAGCGTGACAGGCGCAAGGTTTGATGCTTTGTGTAATGCCCTCTTACAGTTTTCGACGGCCTTAACGAATGTATATGTTGAATCTATTGCTTTCAGCCCTGCTTTGCTGTCTGATTATATGCATATCTCATTGTGGCTTACCCGATTCTCTAACAGGAAAAGACAGGCCCTCTCTATATCTTGTTTCTCTAGCTGAGTTTTGAAGACGGATGGATTGCAATTTTAAGCGGTGTGGAGAAAACCTCCGCGGCAACGTCGCATACCATTTTTAACCCGTCGGTATAGAGTGATGTTACACCCCCTTTTGAACTTTGTCGGCTGACCAATCCGTTCTTGAGGGATACCTCACCTTAAAATGCTTGTCAAAGTTAAATATATGTAATATTTAATCTTTTGTCGCATCCACATTAGGAAGAATTTTTAGAATATTGCTGTGGCCACACAGCTCTGCGTTTCTGCTTTTAGACTCAATAAGTCTAATAACTGAGCTAATATCTGTCAGGTGTATGTCGAGGTCCAATGGCAGCTATTTAAAGATAACATTTAGCGCCTCTGTTGGATTAGACTTAAGTGCTTCTGTTACCCTCGCCTTGACATTGTATTGCTTGTCCAGACGGCCGCCGTGGTGTGGTGGCGGCGTGCTCCGCAGATCCTGGGCTCACGCTCCGGGCAAAGCGACATCAAAAATTTTTAACCAAGTTTTTTTAAGTCGCACCTCTGCAGTGATTTGGCAACCACTCCGAGTGTATATCTCCTATACTGAAAACTCATCTGCCTTCCAAATGTCGTTCGGAGTCGGCGTAAAGCGTGTAAGTCCCGTCCAGTCAAGTATTTGCAAAAATTAAAAGAAACACGCGCAAATTGGAAGAGAAGCTCGGCTTAAAATTTCTTTGGAGGTTACCGCGGATTGCCCAGTGCTAGCCACCACACTCACGCTCCGTACGCTAAGATGGGTCTCATGAAGGGTACTTTTATATAATATTGGAAGCCTCTGTTTACTACCTTTGTGCATTAACAGTCAGTTGAGCAGCTGGGTATAGAAATTCCAATAGTGACTAACAGACAAAAAATTTGCTCTCAATTTCATTTGTTGCTATCGTTGGGTGCATTCATTTTCAATTGTTGTTTTATTTTGTAGTTTTTTGAAATATTTAGCATTCTTTTTCGTCACTTGTTGCTTATTTGGTAGAGAGAGATAAAATTGATCTCACTTTACGCGTCACACACTAACAACAATAAATCATCACGCTTGGAGTTGGTCTCTATAGCTGTAGAGGTGTGCGTAGTGAGATAATGGTATAATAAAGAGTTTTAGTTGGGGCAACAACAAGCACGCGAGCGCATTTAGCCACATGCAGGTTGCCACTCTCATCCATTTGGACCAAAAATGGTCCTTTCCAACCCTGTTTGGTCCGCTGGTCCCTTTTTGTCAGTTTTGGTCCTCTTTAGCAAAGGGCCGCAATTTTGGTATTTTTCTTTCTTCTCTGCCGTAAAAGTGCTGCTTTGTTGAGCTTCCTGTTAATTGCAAGTGTAGCACGTTTAAATTTTCCACGGAACAATAACATGATCGCGTGGAAACCGCGTAGAGCACCGAAAAATTGAAGCGTGCTAGTTTTCCACGCAAACAACAGACTATGCTAGTTTTCCACGCCAATAATGAACTGTGCTAGTTTTCTACGTGAAAAACAGACAAGTGTTAGTATTTCATGGGACCGACGATATAATCTTCCATTTACTTAAATGAATTTTTTCAAACGACTGCTAGCTATGTGTCGCATAGATTCAATTCAATCATTAAATTGTGGCAGAAAAAAGGAAATTCCGGTAGCAAATAATTTAATTTATATTTCGTTAATGGTTGATAAAACAACGACTTTTCAGAAGGTTGGATATTTCGATCGCTTATCAAACACTCTTCCTAATTGACTTTGTCACAAGCCGAGTCAAATGAAAATGATGCCGATCCTGTACTAAATAAAGAATTTTTGCCTCGTGGAGTTTTTACAAACCTTGCCATTGATAAAGCCATTACGATGTGCGGCGAAAAAATTAATTAAAAATAAAATGTATACATTTAGTGCTGCAACATACAGAATTGATTATGCGTGCAAGCATACCGAAGGTGTTGGGACTTTGATTAGAAATATATCGACGTGCCATACAAAAAGTAACTCTTTCAAAATTGTTTGCATAGGATCAGTTTGTTAAAATATTTGAAACTCTTACATATGTGTTATACGCTTTTCTCACATAATCCAAAACAAATCAATAAATTTAAGAAATTTAAGGGCAATTGTGGATTTAAGCTTGCCATTTCTGTTATTCGTTGGCTCGCGTCCTGAGAACCGGTGGAGGTGATTCGTCCATATTTTCTATCATCGTACCTGTAAGTTAGTGGCGTTATTCGTACCATGCAACAAAAAAAATGTGTTCCTTTATTTGGAGATTCGGTTTTTTTTTATTGAACTTTGGTCCCAAATGAAAACATGGTATGGCAACCGTGCAAAAGGGAGCATTGCTTTCGTGCTCGTGCATTAGAAAAATATGCGAAATGACATTGACAAACAAAGAGTGCAATTTCAAATTCAGCTATTTTTACAATGGTACAACTTAAATAATTAATATTTAATAAGCGAAAATGATGTTTTTTTTGAAGTCAAAATTGTGTTGCTCTAATAAAATTAATTCTATTCCCTTTTTAAAATCTTTATGTGATTTTTAGAAACAAGACAGGTGATTAAAGAAGCGAATTTGAAATCTAGGCTTCGGAAATTCAACGAAGAAAATCTAAACGGTATTAAATCGCTTTATCTCCGTATCTTAGGGCGTAGCCAAAAATGCTACTATGTATAAAACAGCTGATAAGGTTTTGTAAGTCAAATCGGTTTAGTGAAACCGAATCGGTTTGGTGAAACCGAAAAAAACTTTAGCCTCAAATCTGGGCTAACTTAAGTTGCAACTAAATTTTAGCCTAAGTCGAGTAGGTGAAATCGGCCCTTAGTGTTGGTGAGACTATTTAAGTCGAGTAGCCACTGTTCTTTAAGAGCTGCCCAGACCCCCCAGCGAGTTAGGGGATCAGAATATACGGTATGCCTGTCGTAAGAGGCGACTAAAATACCAGATTCAAGGGGCTGTGTAGCGCAACCCTTCAGGTTGCCAGCGCAATATATAGCTTCTCCAAACCCAACTGTCTACCACACATATCCGCGGCGAATCCTGTTTCACTAACAAGACGAGGCTCTTGCGACCCCAAGCTCCTCATGGAACTTGGGAGTAGGGAGGGAGAGAATGGCCTGAAGGTTTAATGAGGCCACATAAATCGTCCCCGAGATCGTCGGGCTAGCACCTTAATGATGCTGTGGTACCGGAGCGTACCGGATCTGTATCCGGCAAAAGACCATCACATCGATAACACTTCCCAAAGCCTTCGAGGAGCAACCTTATCGCTACAACAACAACAAAAACAAGCTGCCCAGACAGTTTCTGACTCGCTGATTATCTTTGGTTACTTTAAAAGTCCTTTGAAGACCAAGATTTTTGTTTAAAATATATACCCACATAATAAAATAACCTTATACGGGGACCTACCTGAAAACCCTGAATAAATATCTCTGTTTTGGAGAATATTTTAAACATTTCAAATAACTAATAATTAAATTATGGGGCGCACGCTTTAAAAAAAATTATGAAAAAAATAAACCATGGAATTTCTTAGTAATATTCAAAATAATTTTCTGCAAGCATTTCCCAATTTAGAACCTTGTTTGGAATAATATGTTTATTTTTCGTAGATCTCCACCATCCTATCCATAAGACGCAACTCAATCATTTTTGATTGGGGTGTCCAAGTAAACGTGGTTGAGAGTAAATAGCAGACTCGGCAGTCATTGTTTTTTCCTTATATTGGTCAATCTCACAAGCAGTTTTATCGCTAAGTCTGCCTTTGTCTCTTTTCCTCTCTCCATTTTCTTCTCCTTTTTATTCGCTGCTCCCTATCTTTCTTTTTTCCCTAAGTCTGTTTTGCCGTCTCTTTATCTTTTATCGTCCTTCACCTCTCTCCAGCTTTCTATATCAATATCTCTGCATCTTCGTTTTACTCTTTCTCCTTCTTCTTCCCTCGTTTTGATTTTTTACCACATTTTAGCCATTTTCTACGCCCTAATTATTTACTATTCAATAATACATTGAATCAAATCAGCTAAAAATGCTGTGTTTTAAAAAGCAAGACAGTTTTTAAATCGGATCTTAATTTAAAAAAAAATCGTAGATAAGGATATCTAGTCATATTTCTTATTCGCCTAACAAGAAAATTTAACATTCATTGTCCCTGTGGGTTATGGAGGCTAAGAATACACCTACAGTAGATACGTCTGCCATAAAAGGATACTGAAATCCTAGCCCCGTTACTGGGAAATTAATGGCCGGGACTTGCCACATAAAAACGCCTTCCAATGAAACTTAAAAACTACAAGCGATACCAAGTTTCTTACGGAATGATTGAGTGAAGTTCTGGTCCCAGAAAGTCCAACATGAAGCTCCAGCTAGAAGGTCCGACATAGTCATAATAAATCTTTCCCGAGATATTTTGCTCTTTCTTCCGCATCGTAGGAGCTCTATCTCATAAGAGACTATCATTATCGTCATCAAAAAACGGTTCGGTGATTTGGTATGAGGTAGCTTTATAAACATTGCAGGATATCACAAAAATGTCCGACGTGAAGGAGGGGTTTAGATGAGCTCCAGCACACGAAATTGAGAACAGCTCTATATTGGTATTTAAAATAAAATATTTATTTAATATATTTGGCTTCAAAATTATCCATCAATTAAATTTGTGGCACTGTTGAGGTGGTGGAGCATAAATCACTAGGAAAGTTAATTAAGGCCTCGTTAACCTACAGCCATCCACGCGCGCAAAGGTGTCCGTATAAAGAAGATCACAAATTGCAGCATTATTATCAAAACTCATCTCTGCAACTTTAAACTCTGGATTGACAGCAATTTTGAGAAAGTAAGAGCCTGTATCGAGCTCAGAAATATCCACCCACTGGCAATCCAGATTATAAAGGTAGATGTCAGAGCAGTTAACGGATATACCTGCAAACGAGAGAAACTGCATATAAAAAACAAGTAAGGAAGTCTAATTTCGGTTGAAACCGAACACTACATATCCAGCTGTTCACTTGAAATTCTGTTTTTGTTTGTTTTGTCTGCTAAAGAGTGTTACAAGGCTGCGCAATAATACATCTACATATGGTTCTATTCTGAACTAATTTTTCTTCAAGTTATGGCTCCCGAAACATAGAAAATTGCTTAGTCACAAAGAAGAAGGGCGTGGTCCTTAACCGATTTCGTTAATTTTTCTTCAAAGCATTCCTTATAGTAAAGACAACCTCTCTGCCGAATTTTGTTACGACAGGTTTAACGATTTTTGATTTATGATTCATAATATTTGTAAAACGGATTTAGTCACAAGTGGGCGGTGCCATGCCCATTTTAAAATTTGTTTTCAAATTTTTATCAAGAGTCTCAATATCAGTCAAAATTCAACATTCTAGGTGTATTATTTACTAAATAATCAGGTTTTTTGTGTTTTTCATCGGTTATCATCCGATTTCGCTCATTTTCAATACTAATCTACCAGATAAGCTCGTATACTAAATTTGACGAAGATATCTCAATATTTACTCAAGTTATCGTGTTAAGGGACAGACAGATAGACGGACGGACGGACATAGCTCAATCAAATCGTTTTTCGATACTGATGATTTTGATATATGGAAGTCTATATCTATCTCGATTCCTTTATACCTGTACAACCAAACGTTATCCAATCAAAGTTATAATACCCTATCTACAAGTACAGCTGGGTATAATAATAAGAATAATAAAAGCAAAAAAGCGCTTTATAATAACGCAAAACTCACCCTGATCTCCGAAATTGGCGCAATTGTATTTCTTCGTCACTCCAGATAAGCACTGATTATCCTCTAAGCAGAATGAAGCTTTGTGACCCTGCGCAACTTTGTTACCCCGCAGATCGTAAACATCAAAGGTAGCAAAGACCTCCATACTGTGGTAATGCCTGCAAAGAAACACATCAGCTCGATATAAGATAACGTCGCTCTCGCTCATTTCTCATTTCTACTTACATATGACACATGTGCCATTCCCACAAATGTTTCTCTTTGAATGGTCTAAAATCTGTATTACCCGCATTTAGCGTACTCGCTGTGAACTTTAGCAAACGTCGCGTCACATAGCGCCAATTCGGATCATCACGTTGTATCTCATAAGCCTCATTTGCGACACAATTTTCTTCCATAGCACACTGCATTAACGCCATTGGACGATCTTCCAAATGTGCGGTACGCTCGAGTTCATAAAAATCTACTACCAAATCGGGTGCCAAATAATCGCATATCACCACTGCTACATGATTTCTTTCACCATGACACTCTGCCGGCGGACGTAAATGATCGTGATGCAGACATTGTGCCAAGGTTGTTTCATTGCCATAACATTCGGTGCCACTTAAGACCGCCGGCGCAACGTCAAGACCACCGAAATAGTCTGTTTGAAATGCATCCCTTGCATATCCCAATTCCAATTGACGACACACCACATTCGCTTCCAATAAAGACCAACCATCGGAACATATAGTACCCCAGCGTTCGCCATCAATGCGCACTTCAACGCGTCCTTCGTGCGGACGTCGTCCTCCCCGTAGCCGCATTTCGATGCTGTAAGCATGGGGTACCGTAAATTTAGGCAGTAATTTTGGTAAAGGTGCTTCTGTAATGAGCTCTGATTGTGGACTTTCACATACAACACCGGCTGCTTCATTTGCTTCGCAGTCGTTTGTGCCCCAACCATCGAAATGGCAGTCAGTAAGTTCACGTTCATTACCTTCGCAATACATGTTGTCCATCCAGTAGCGACGTCGCGCCAAGCCAAAGTAACCATCGTGTGTTACACGTCGCACTCCAGGATAGCCCAGTTGCTTGCACACCACATGTCCTTCGAGTAGATCCCATTCATCGTCGCAAATTGCTCCCCATTTGTTGTTATGTAGGACTTCGATGTTGCCTGAAGTGAACCGAGAGACCAGAGGTTTTATGCAGTTTATACAGTTTAATTAAAGTATGATGAGTTTTAAAAGTCTTCGTATATGCAGATTGGGACCTTTAATCACGCAAATTTTATTTTAAGTCTTAACCTAGGAAAGGCAAAGGACTCTAAAATCTTGCCAATCACTTCACTCCCTACCCTTATTGTCATAGTCAGAAGGTAAAGGGAAGGGTCGAAAGGAAGATATCTGCCAACAAAACCGCAAGTGATGGCACAAGCTGGTTCTTGTCAAGCCAGAAGTATGTCAACGGAGAAAATGTAGACACCGCAGCTCAAATGGTAAAAATGCTGTTGAATGGCTCACCAAACCCTTCAAACGGAGCGAAAACACAATGTGTCGTATGGGGAAATCTGAATACGAGGCGTTAACCTATTGCACGTTTCGGTCAGCAGAACGGAAGCATGGAAGGGCATTATCAAAAAATTGGTTTAGGCTTTTAATTCTATTTGAACCCACCCAAAGAGAATGAACTCGGTGCACTTGGTCTAGATCAAACCTTTCAAACAGATCTATACGATGATATCCTTATAAGTCCAACCAAAACACATTGACCTCATGAGAAGGGCGCTTATATCGAGGATTAGCGTTGATGTAGCTAAACATCCCAAAAACAATGTAGTTGGAGACGGATACGAAATATCGCAGGATGTGCCTATAAGGAAGTAAGTAACGCGTGATTAATGTTTTATCACCGCATTGCGATAAAGAAGGCCTCAGCTGGATTTATATTCACATATGAATGAACGTGCAGTTTCCCGATTTCCAGCACACGATCATCTAATCAGTCAGAAAAAGCTTTAGTTTGGCTAATCAATTATTTTCAAGATGTTCATTTATCTTTTCCTGCTTGGCACGCTTATCAAGACTAAAAATTTGGTATTGGTTCTGATCTTTTCGTAGAGTTTTCAAAGTTTGAAGACTACGATAAAAAACTGAGCATCCAACCACCACCACAAGCAGCAACCCGCAAATCGCTTTTTTTTCTAGCAAATCTAAGAATATGAGCGATAGGCTACCATCCCATCCCAAATATTAAGACAAGAAACCGATATCAATGGCATGGTAACTAACTATTTTTCATGCAAAAATCCACGCAATAGAAGTTGTTGGTCGATAATGCCTGGCCACACACTAAGGATGCCGAAAGTAAATGAAAAACACAGCAATTCTGACAATTAGCAGCTTCAGGGAAGATCGAGTCTTCGTTCACCTGCTTCTGCCAACTCAGTGAAGATCTCCATTTCCACTGCTTCCAAACTGCGGTGCCAACGTTCTTGACCGGAGTGTCTTAACCCATTCTCATAATATGACCAGGAAGCGAAGTCTTTATTCGCTAAAGTTCATTTGGTAAAGTCAGGCGTCCTCCATTCCTGTTATTTGTACAGTGGAAGGATTTATCTATATAATCTCAACTATGTATATCATACATTGACATTTTTTTTTAGATTGCAGAGTCAGCTGGATCGGGGCCCATATAGGTCACGAAAAAATAACAAAATAATAATACAAAATTCGCTTACACTTTTTCTGAAGATTTTTCTTCATCTTACCTTCATAATCCGTCTCACCGCCCACCAAGCGTATGGCGCCTTCCTCCTTATTCAAGGTTTTAATATATTTTTGTACTAAACGTTGACGTTCGTGACGAGCCTCTTCCAGAGTACGTTGTACTGCATTCGCGACAAACCATTCAGCAGGAACGATTAAAACAAAAGTAAATAAAAGGAATAGAAGACTACGAAAAAGCGCGCGAAACATCCAAAACATTGTGCTTCAGATATGAGCGTTTTCTTTAAATTATAATTACTTCTTTTTACTGTTTATTAAAAACTCTACAAAAACAAATTGTCTTTACAGGACACTTAACCATAAACAATTCCGCCCACTTTAACTTAGCTAAGGACTTTTTGTTAGACGCGCAAGCGCTCACACCTAACGCCGATGCGCTGAGAAAAGAACTTTTGTTTCGGGCGGCAAACAAACTGCGACTATTTGCCAAAGCACTTACATTTTTGATATCGAATAAAAGTTTGTTACTGATCGAGAGACAGAAACAAAAAGGAAATTCAATAAAACAATAAAAATTGCTTAGAACGCGCTATGCGTTTATACATAGAATTGCTGCCTCTGCTATAAAAACAAAATTGCTACACCGAAAGAAATGGTGCTAGTAAAATCAACAAATCGGTTCTGTTGTTCTTGACTAAAGCTGGAGACATTGGTGCTTTATCGGTAACCGTATCGGTAACCTTTTAACATCTGATTCGACCAACCTTATGAGAATCAATGCAATCGATTAGTGGTGCCGCTAAGGTCGTAACCAACCAATTGGGTTTTGGTTTACCGTCGTAACGATAAACAGCTGATTACATTAGGGATACGGATACAGCGATACGACATACGGCACCAATGACTCCGGCTTTAACGGAGATACAGTTAAATTCATCAAATTATGGCTAATTGGACCGATCTCTTTGTCAAGCGAACAAATTAGTTTAGTCATTTCAACAGAAGAGAAATTGTCGCTCTTAAGTTAACAAAATTTTGTAAAATTGACAGATTCTTAATCAATCTAACTGATTTTTCTGTTAACACAACTGATCTTACAGGTCATTTCAACAGCGATCAACTGTCAATACATGAGCAAATTTCAAAGAGAATTTTACGCTCACTGCGCTCTCTACTCTGTACTTATGACGATGGTGCCACTTGTTTAAAAAAAACACTAAAATAAGAAATCCATCAAATCGAAAAAACACACAAAAAGGGAAAACAACAAAAAACTAGTTTTTCAGTTATCAATACAAAACGAAAAACCCCTTTTTTGAATTTACTGTGCAGAAAATTATGAGATACCGGGACAGCTATTTATCGGGTACAATTTTGCAACTTCTCGTTGCGCTCTCTTGTTGCAAAATTTTTGCTTGAACGAACAGGATTTTTTCAAAGTTAGTAACATTTTGTTCAAGTTTTTATGATTTTTCACTCACGCGAATGAATCTAATAAGATAATAAAAACATCCTTTTTTAATGTTGATGTTTCCGACAAAATAAAAGTTTGAGTTGTTTTGGGATCGTTTCACTTAAAGTGTTACGAAAATTAAACTTGCCGAATTACATGTAAAGTTACTCAAGTGGTGAATTACCTTCCTGCGATTTGATTATTTACTTTTCTATAACTTACAAATTCTCTTTTTAAAATGTTACGTCAAACATTTATACTACACGTTTTGTTCGAAACAATCAAGTCTGGCAAATACATGCGAGAGAAGAAATTGAGAATGAGCTGAGCTGCAACCGAAAGAATGGAGAATCAGTTTGGTGACTACTATTTTCATTTCTATATTCATATGTATATATATATATGTAGCAAGCATGCGTATTTATGTATTCACATATTAACGTATTTATATGGAGGCCGCCGTGGTGTGATGGTAGCGTGCTCCGCCTACCACCGATGACCCTGGGTTCACACCCCGGGCAAAGCAACATCAAAATTTTAGAAACGAGATTTTTCAATTAGAAGAAAAATTTTCTAAGCGTGGTCGCCCCTCGTTCGAAAAGCACTCCGAGTGTATTTCTGCCATGAAATGCTCTCAGTAAAAACTCGTATGCCTTGCAGATGCCGTTCGGAGTCGACATAAAAGAAGTAGGTCCCGTCCCGCCAATTTGTAAGAAAAAGTAAAAAGGGGCATGACGCAAATTGGAAGAGAAGTTCGGCCTAAAATCTCTTCGGAGGTTATCGCGCCTTACATATATTTATTTATATGGCAACATAGGTACTTTCATACAAAGTTGTCGCAACAACTTTTTTATGTACATTTGACTACTAAAACGGTCAATTACGAATCAACGATTTGTGCGCAGTTGATTGAACATCTTGTTGCTATGGATAAAAATTGACAGAAATTTCGGTTCAATTGACCCATATTTCGGTTGATTTTACCAGTTATTTTCTTTCAGCGTAATCTCATAGCAAAAAAAAAAAACACAAAGCGATGTATAGCAAACATTGTTAGTTTCGAATTTCAAAAATCATTTCAACGCGCAAAGCTAAAATGGCAAGTAAATTGGCGGGCATGGAGACGTAAATTAAAATAATAATGAGAACAAGATGTGAAAAACAATTTATAAGAACAAAAAAGGCAATTAAAGCGCGCTTTTTATGTGAACTTCAGACGCGGAACTGGGCGGGTCATAATTGATAAAGATCGTCAATGTGCGCGCGCCAACAAGTAGCTTCTGCTCAAACGATTTCCCAGCCCCTAAACCAAAAGCAGTACACACAAACAAAACAAAACTAAATTTTTTTTATATGACAAGTTGGCGTCTGTGTGTCATCAAGTGAGCTGAGAGCTTACAGCTCGATCAACAGTGGTGTGCCCTACACACATTCGCCAGAGCGACACCAAATTCAGTTAAGCCGATCGTGCGATCGATGCGTAAAGCTTTTTATTTATTGTTGGTAATGAAAAGCCGATGATGTAACAAAAAGCAAGCGCGATAAAGAATTTGGAATAGCAAAACGAAAAACAGCCTAATACAATCAGCACTTGTTCGCCGATCATCAACGTCAACAAAATGTGGTACAAAAAAGTTAAAAAAAAAAATAATAATAAAAATAAAAAGATCATTAGATACGCACGCGAGATCACGTTTCATGATCATTTATTTTGTTGCTTGCTTTTATTGCTTGTATTATATGATTTTTCCGAACTTACCCTGATGTAAGCAGCAGCTCCCAATTTTATCAGCTTGTAAACAATAATTTTAACAGTTGATGTTTGCCACACACCATTTTCTGCTCTGTTAGGCTAACTGAACATTCATGATATTCAAATTGATTTGCGCGCCTTAATTGAAAGCGATCGGCAACCCTCTTTTTCATTTGACAACTGAATTGGCTTTGAAGGGGAAGTCATTTTTTGCAGATATCATAAATGCGATGAATTGGGATGATTATACCCTTCACGAATAATTTTTTTATACCAATGCTCGCGTTTTTGTTTTCGTATTAAATTATTGTTTTATTTTAGTAAATTTCAGTCAGTTTATTACGTTATTGCTTTGTTGTTGCAACGGCTGACGAACACCAGACCAGGCCCGGTTGTCAAATTGACCATCTTTATGGTTAGTCATATTAAATGATTACTATCAGTAGCGGCTGTAAGTAGGAACACAACAAAAAAGCCCTAACCAAAATCATATTAAAACGCGAGGCAAACACTTTCAAAACTTGTAGTCAGAATCGCATGGTAACCAGGACCATAGCCGAAATTAAAACAGAATTCATCAAGTTCGATAAGGAGACCAGGTTTTAAGATTCATTACCAATTCAAATGACACTAACCAGTTGTTGAAACGTATTTGATGATTTGAGAAACTATGATGGAACCAGCAAGGAGACAGAGAGAATTTGCTTCACAAACCATATATGTATGTAGTAACGTACCCGTACGGGGTGCTCTCTACGTCATCCTCGCCAACTCTGTGTTCAAATTCTCCTTCTTAATCTCGTCCTACCTTATTACCGTTATCTTCTTCAAATCATTCTTTTTCTCGCTCCTACTCCCACACTTACTCTCACTCTCTCTCCCCTTACACTACCACTCCCACTCACTCCCACTAGAACACACTTACACATCTATTTATATTTATCATGTATTGTATAAAAAAAAGTTACCCACTCTTTGCAGCACTTGTGATCGCTCGAGCTTGGAAGCCACAGATGTTTGCTGATAGAAATATTTGAACTTGACACTCAAATGCGTGCAATTGCCATGAGATACTTAATTGTGCAGTTATACATAAAACATACAAAACAAGTAAAGGTGTCTTAGTTCGGGTGTAACTGAATATTATATACTCAGCGTGAGCTTCAGTTGCACATTTGATTTCAGATAAATTACTTTTCTATATAACACGTGGCACCGCCCGTTTTAAAAAAATGTCTCCCCATTTCCTCTTACAATAAAACTTGATAAGTGAAATATCATTGATTCAAAACTATTTTTGGCTAAGTTATAGCTTATTATTCTAGTCTACGACCCTTTTAAACTTGTTTCATATCTAAGTTGCCGTGGTCTTTAACCGATCCCGTCCATTTTCGCTAGAAATATTTTCTGCTATAGGGAAAATCTGTGTACCAAATTTTATTACAATCCGCTAATATTTCTTCGAGTTATGGCTCCCGAAACATAGAAAATTGCTTAGTCATAAAAGGGGCGGTGCCACGCCCATTTTTTTAAATTTAAAGTTTTTCCTATTTATTGTTATAAATCCAATTGGGAAATGAAATACCACTGACATAAAGCTCTTTTTGCAAATATATAGCTTATTTTATTCGTCCACGACTCTTTTAAAAATCTTTTATATAAAAGTGGGCGTGTTCCTTAAACGATTTCGTTAATTTTTCTTCAAAGAATTCCCTATGATAAAGACAACCTCTCTGCCGTATTTTGTTACGATAGGTTTAACGATTTTTGATTTATGATTAATAATATTTGTAAAATTGATTTTATCACAAGTGGGCGGTACCACGCCTATTTAATAATTTTTTTTTTCAAATTTTCATCCAGAGTCTCACTATTAGTCCACACGTCAAATTTCAACATTCTAGATGTAATATTTACTAAATAATCAAGTTTTTTGTATTTTCCAAAATGTTATATATATAAAAAGTGGGCGTGGCTATCTTCCGATTTCGCTCATTTTCAATACTAATCTATTCTGGGTCCAGATAAGCTTGTGTACCAAATTTGGTGAATATATCTCAATATTTACTGAAGTTATCGTGTTAACGGGCAGACGGACGGACAGACGGACATGGGTCAATCAATTTTTTTTCGACACTGATGATTTTGTTATTGGAAGTCTATATCTATCGCGATTCCTTTATACATGTACAACCAACCGTTATCCAATCAAAGTTAATATACTCTGTGTGCAAAGCACGCTTAGTATAAAAACATTAAAAAATATATGTACATATCTAAGAATTTAAAATATAGTAAACATAGTCTTTGAATAAAGCGTGCAGCTTTGTAATTGTAAGAAAATATGAGCAAATAGCAATTACTAAATCTGTTGACAATTGACTCAATAACCGCAGTTGAGACAAATTTTTATCAATAATTGGTTTTTTGGGCGAATTTGACCTATAAAAGGATGAAACGTGAGTAAGTATTTTTTTAATTTGATTACTTTTTATAAGTTAATCGTGCAAAGCATCACGGACAATTCATGCCGTCGAAAATTCATCCAGGATAACACATCCCACAATGCATCCCCGACACAATTCATCTCACAAAAAATTCATCCCAGCAAATTCATCCCACGTACACTTCATCCCACACAATTCATACCGGATAGCTCATCACACAGACAATTTATCCCGAACAATTCAAGCCACAAAAAATTCATCCCGTAAAATTCATCCAGGACCATTCACGGACAAATGATTAAAAAAGTTATCCCGTTTACAATTCGTCTCTATTAATCGGGACAAGCCATTCCACAGTAAATCACGCAAAATTTATTCCGGACAATTCATCCCATGGACAGCTCATACTAGACAATGCATCGGACGGACAGTTCATCCAACGGATGATTCCTCCCAGAAAAATCATTTCGTACAATACATCCCGCGGACAATCAATCCCGTGGACCATTCATTCCGGACAATTTACCCCACCGAAAATTTACCATGCGGACAATTCATCCCATGGATGATTCATCCATTACTGCTTCGAATGTAATGACCTTGGTTTAATAAAAACCTGTGTATTCTATTTATGTTCAAACATGAATATATGCTGCGCCGTTTTGCTTCCTCTGTCTGCTCTTGTTCTTCTTATTTCTGATTGAATTGATTTAGATTTCATTTCGCAACTATCTGTAATATTGTCAGATACAAATATACTAGGGTGGCCCAAATAAAAAATAAATGTTTTTGGTTTCCTATTTGGCATAGTGAAAATATTGCTCACGACATCCAACAAGAAAGTCTGTAAACAAGTCGGATTTTTATGTTAATGTTCCGAAGTGTCATATCGTGATCTTAGTTTTTCCATAAAAATTGTATGGGTTATCCTATGAACTATCTAGTTATGCATATGTATGTATGAAATCGCAATGGGGCATGATTTGTAGGGAAAAACGAAAGTCGCTACAAGGTATATCTATGTATTAAAATAATAAGCTGAAACCTTAAGAGTTCTCTCTTTTTTGATGCCCTGTACAATATTGTCATTATACAAGAAGAAAAAAAAATAACTTTGTTGCCACACCCTAATATATACCGATATATACATATATACATATATCTGTCAGTACATGTCTATGTGGGCATAGTTTAGAATTCTATTCTTAACCGTTTCACCGACATTGACTTGCTCTCCTACCACCCACCACCCGTTTCGATTTGTTGAAACAATTGGTTGTCAATTGTTGTCGTCTTGTCGTTGTTGATGTCAATTTGTGGCGTTTCGTCTCTTTTAGCTCCATTTCTAATTCTAAGGTTTGTAATCATATGATACTTTGTCTCAAGTTTGTTTGCGTAGCAAAGCAATTAAGATTTTAAAACGAGCAAACGTTTTTAGTTAATGCTGTATTAGGGTGATCGATATAAACGCGTAAAATGCTCATTTGGAAGGTAAATAGTTTCCTTAAAATTTTAAGATTAATATGAACGTTATTTTATACGTAAAATTTGTTCTTATTATTAAGTATGGAAGAGTTACATACATAAAAACATATAAGTGAAACGCCTTGAAAAAATATTCGACCGCCAGGGTTCTAAAGCACTTTTACTACATTTTTGCGTGCTTCAAAAAACTTTACGCGGAGTATCAATAAGAGTACCATATATCGTATTGTAACGAATTTACTGCATCCCCTTATTTGAAACCTTCTGCTAAGTTCGAATCACTAAACTGTTGAATAAATAACTCCAATATTTAATAATGCAAAATGGCCTTTATTAAAGTACTTTCAAAAATAACACTGCTACTGCTCGACAGATGGAATGCTTAAATCAAAACTGATTATTGCGCCTCTACTGTTCCTGCCTTTTATACTCTCTGATTTCCTCGTTCGCATCTTCTAGGCGCTTCCATTTCCAGAATCTACTAGTTGGCCACCAGCTATCAAATTTCTCAGCTGCAACTAAAATTGCATGATTTTATAGCTTCTCTCATTGCATACTATCGGGAGTATCTCAGATATATGCATGTGGTTGTGCGTTGCTTCTCAGCTGCGTGTACGTACATATGTGTAGACATAATGATTGATTCGTTTATGTAGATATAAGTGACTGTCTGCTTTATTGTTGCTGTGAATTCATTTACTTAGCATCAGACTGGGGCTGTGAGTATCACTTAGTGCCACTAATATTCGTCACAGTATTTTGACCTCCCAAATACGAATGGATGAAGATAGAACTGAAGGTCAACTTGTAAGGCTGCACAATATGGTATTTTTATTAAGAAAATTAAGAATTAAGAAATGTGGAGCTGAAATCCAAGATAATATGACGTCATAATATTGTCTCAGATGTTTCATGTTACAAAATATTAATATCTACTTAAATAGGACGTCCTAACACTTTGAATAAGTGTCAGGTATCACAATCCATCGATTCATATTCCACTCGTCTACTTACTTACTTACTAAGTTGGCGCTTAACCGTCTAAACGGTTATGGCCGTCCAACAAGGCGCGCCAGTCGCTCCTTCGCTCCGCCAACCGGCACCAATTGGTCACACCAAGGGAGTTAAAATATTTTTCCACCTGGTCCTTCCAACGGAGTGGGGGCCACCCTCTACCTTTGCTTACATAGGCGGGTTCCGATAGAAACACTTTCTTAGCCGGAGCGTCATCTTTCATTCGCATAACATGGCCTAGCCAGCCCGGCCGCTGCGTTTTAATTCGCTGGATTATGTTGATGTCTGCGTATAGCTCGTACAGCTCATCATTAAATCTTCTTCGGTACTCGCCATCGCCAACGCGTAGTGGTCCATAAATCTTTCGAATAACTTTTATCTCGAACACTCCCAAAGCCGCTTCATCTGCTGTTGTCATGGTCCATGTTTCTGCCCCATATAGCTGGACGGGTACGATAAGTGACTTGTAGAGTATGATTTTCATTCGCCGAGAGAGGACTTTACTTTTCAATTTCCTACCTAGTTCAAAGTAGCATTTATTGGCAAGATTGATTCTTCGCTGGATTTCAGTGCTGATGTTATTGCTAGTGTTGATGCTGGTTCCCAAATAAACGAAGTCTTTTACTATTTCGAAATTATGGCTGCGACCAGTAGCGTGGTTGCCAAGACGCGTATGTGCTGACTCTTTGCTCGATGACAGCATGTACTTCGTTTTGTCCCCTTTCACCATCAAACCCATCTTTACCGCTTCTTTTTCTAGTTTAGAGTAAACAGAACTAACAGCGCGGGTGTTTAGGCCGATGCTATCAGTGTCATCAGCCTTATCACCTCCCTGCCGCCGTACTTGAATAGCTCCGTAGGCAATCCATCAGCGCCCACGGCCTTGTTGTTTTTCAATCTGGCTATTGTTATTCTAACTTCGTCATAATCGGGCGGAGGGACATATACTCCATCACCATCGATTGCAGGATCGGGTTCGTCTTCTCTGCGCGGTCAATCGCTGCCCCCATTTAAGAGAGCAGAGAAGCGTTCCCTCCATAATTTAAGCACTCTCTGGACATCAGTTACAGGATCGCCGTTTTCGTTCCTACAGGAGTTTGCCCCGATCTTAAAACCTTCCGTCTGTCGCCGTATTTTTTGGTAAAATTTTTGGGCGTTATTCCTGGTGGCTAGCAGCTCAAGCTCCTCGAACTCACGCCTTTCTGTTTCTGCTTTTTTCTTCCAGAAAAGGCGTCTCGCTTCCCTTTTCAACTCACGATAGCGTTCACACATTCCTCTTTTCTTTCGGTTGCAACGCGACATTCTTCATCGTACCAGCTGTTTCTTCGTGGCCGCCGGTAACTAATTTTTTCCTCGGCGGCAGTACGAAGTGCTTTGGAGATATGCTCCCACTGCTCCTGTGCTCCTGTTTGTTCCTTGGTTTTAGCTGCGTTGAGGCGGGTGCGTATTTTGGCTACAACGAGATCCTCGGATCGTGAGCACATCTAAAACACTGGAGGCATGCCGTCTGTCTATCACAACGTGATCGATCTTATTGCGAGTATTTCGATCAGGAGACAGTCATGTAGCTTGACGTATCCTTTTATGCATAAACCTCGTGCTGGATATGACCATGTTTCGATCACCGGCAAAGTTAATCAGCCTCAGTCCGTTAGGAGAATTTTCATTTTGTAGGCTGAACTTGCCGACTGTAGGGCCAAAAACACTTTCTTTGCCCACCCTGGCGTTAAAGTCGCCAAGCACGACTTTTATATCTTGACGGGGGAGGCACTCGTACGTGCGTTCTAATTGTTCATAAAAAGTGTCTTTCACCTCATCGTCTTTCCCATCTGTCGGCGCATGGGCCCAGATGAATGATATAATAAAAAATGTTTCTTTTATTCGGATAGCGGCGAGACGCTCGTCTACAGGCGTGAACGCCAGAACTTGGCGACGAAGTCTCTCTCCCACCACGAATCTCACGCCGAAACTGCGCTTATTCGTATGGCCACTCCAGTAGATGTCACAATTTTTGATCTTCTTTCTTCCTTGCTCCGTCCAACGCATTTCTTGGATGGTGGGGATATCAACGAGGATATCAACCAGCCGGGCATCTGCATCAATCCCATTCAGGGGCGGACGTCCCAGGTGCATGCCCTCAATTCATTGTCTTTCAAACGTTTGCCATGGTCGTCATCAATAGAGAGTGTATTTATCCGAGACTTGTTGGTATATTTCATTGGAGTATGGTTTTACGTGGCAGATCTCCCCGGCTAGCCCTTAAACCGATTATGTCAGAGTGGCCTAGCTACTCGTCTACACCTGAGCTTTATCCAGGAATAAAGAACACCACGAACTGGATGCAGATAATGACAGCGTTGCGAAATTTTTGCGCACCTTTATACCTGCTCAGAATAGGGATATGGTACTCTTCTTTGATACTTATGAAGGACCAAGAAAGCACAACATCATCGGCGGTGTTCCAGCAGTGGTCAAAAAACTGGATTTGCTCCAATCACAATGTTATGACACCATAGAAGCGGTTCTGGTATCAAGAAAGGTGGAAAGAAGCGAGGAAGAGGCGCTGAACCTTCCTGTAAGTTCGGAGTATAAAAGAACGGTACGAGCAGAAGCACGGCGAACTAAACAATCAACTCACGCAGATATTGAGTGGGTACGGCGTTTTCAAGGAGTTTCTACATATGTGTAAGATAAAGGATAATTCTTTCTGTCCACACAGTCCGACCGAATTGGAAAACGCAGAACACATAATGTTTCATTTTCCCCATTCTTTGAAGAGGAGCCTTCCATTAGGAATTTAGTTCGCCAAATGTGCGCAGAATGAATCTCATTTTACTTTTACTGGAAGTAAAATGGGTTTCTAGTAATGACGTGATTGCCGAAAGAGAGCGCAGAGAAATGCGCTTGAGAAACAGTGGCGAACAAATAGCCTTTCGCCGTGTGACGTTATAGCTAATGGCGGTACCGCCACTTGAGCCAAGCCTTACCACTTTAGAGATAAGAGCAACTTTCTTGGTCAAATATCGTTAGAATTCAACATAACCAATTTATAGCTTTTCAAGCCCAATTGCCAACATCTTTTACTCGTGCTGAATCCTGCTTATTTAGGCTCTGGCGAACCCAAGCTCTTCACGGAAGGAGAGGTTGAATATCCAAGAAGATATCAAATCCTTCTCACGATAATCGTGCTAGTTGCTATATTTAATGTTGCTATTTTCCGGAGCCAACCGGATCAATATCAGGACCATCAACATCTCCCCAAAAGCATAGGGTAGTTTCCTCTTTTCCACAAAAGGAAGAAGAAGGTTTCCGCTAATTCGATTTCATCGGTATTCACATGTATCGTACCTTTCTTTTTTACCGCCTCGTTGCCTTATGGCTTCTTTTAGCTTTGTTACTGACCACTAGATCTGCTATGGCAATATGCAGAAAATTGATTCGTCATATTTTTTTGGACTTAATTGCACGATTTGCGGTCTTAGCAAATAAAAACCATCCATCATTAGACAAAACATTCGACCCATGATGAGATTCATTCTGAAATTAATTATTTTCTATAAAAACTTAGCCTTTTTAATGAAACATATCAAGGAAATGAAAAGAATTAAGGCAATCAACGATACGGCAAAAAAGGATTATTGCAACATCACTTAGCACACACACTTATTTATATGTCTGTATGTATACAAATGGGTATATGTATGGTAGCAATCATTTGTTATTGAAATATAGCTTAGCACATTTTTTTAATATCGCCGACCTTTCCATGTTCGTCTGTACCTAACCTACAACTTAGCAAATTTGGCTTTTTCTCATATGTAATCATGAAACTGTTTTCCACTTGATTACTTTGCAGATCTAAATCTTAAAATGAAAATATATGTATGTATGTATGCATGTTTACTAACGAAGGACAATCAGTGTTGGCTTAAGCGCACACGTGACCGTCAAAAAATTGCTAGATCTTGTAGGTAATGTGCCAGAGAAATGCAAAAGAATGTCGCATATACACCTGAGGCATGAGGCACAGGGTTTCGTTTCATACAATTTGTATTACGCTGGGTTTATCGTCTCTGCATTCTTTAAAAGCTTCATGTTGCAATGATTTCCAGGCAGGTGCATTTTACCTCCTTCTATGGCACTTACTTCATTTTCAACAGAAAACCTTTCGCCGGACATGCTAAGCCGTCACATACTAAACCGTAAAATTTCTAGTAGAGATGTGTACTTGCTCCAGCCCTCTCCCTTACTAAAGACTAATGTGTTTTTATACCTTTCATGAAAATGAAATGATATTAAGCTTGGCACGGATTTAGAAATTGTAAATCTTTAAAGGAGAAAAGATAGATCCACCAATAAGCATAATCAGGATAAGAAGCTGAGTTGATTCAGCCATGACCATCTGTATGTTTATCCAGATGGCGGTCCATCTATCTGCCCGTCTCTCCGTCTATCTGTGTCTTTGAATGCAAACTAGTCCCTCAATTGTTGATATATAATGATGAAATTTGGTGAGCGGAGCCAACCGGATCGGATCACTATATCATATATCACCCATTCAACCGAATTCCTTATGTCAACAGCTATCAGATTGAAATCTCCAAGAATGTGTAAATAATAGGGAAACATTGTTGTCTGAAGACATTTTGAAGATGGGTCATGTATACATCTATATATATAAAAAGAAGTGTACATTTTGATTGTCACTCCATAACTCGAGAACGGCTCGACAGATTGCCATGAAATTTTTAGGAAAGATACAGGAAGGAGAGATGATGGTTAGTTGATTTTGAAATCCCAAATCGGTTTAGCCATATATATATAAAAACCAAATTCTGTGTGTGTGTGTGTGTGTTCGCTATAAAAACGTATTTCCCACACATCAATCATCACCAAATTTTGGTTATGGGTTCCTTCGATCAACGGGAAGGTTTTAGGCTAAAAATAATTTCGAAATATAAAAGGGGCGTGGCACCTCCCATACAAATGGAATTTTTGGTACTGCATACCTTTGAAGGTATATATGGCAGAACATTGAAATTCAATGAGGAGTTATATGAGGTCAATCCCTAACACCACCAAGAAAATGCGGAATTGGGAAAAAGGGGGCGTGGAACCTCCCATTCAAATGGAATCTTTGGTACTGCATAACTCTGGAGGTATACATGCCAGAACATTGAAATTCAGTAAGGAGTTATTTGAGGTCAATCCTTAACACCAGCAAGAAAATATGGAATTGGGAAAAAGGGGGCGTGGCACCTTCAATACAAAAGGAATATATCATAATGCATATATCTGGATGCCGTAATGTTAGGATAATTAAAATTTGTAAGGAGCTATGTGCCGTTAAGTCCTAAAACCTCCAGTAAAATGTGGAATGGGGAAAATCTATGGCTGCCGTACAAACTTAAGTTATTTTAACACCTAAAGTTTGACTGCATTGTTGAGTTTAGCTGTTATGCCTTTTGGACGTTTAGTAATCTGCCGCTGTTAAAAAAAATTGTTTAGCTTCAGTCTATATACATCTTCTATAAAAATCAAATTCTGTATGTGTGTTCCCTATGAAAACGTCTTTGCTATACTTCGATCACCACCAAATTTTGGCTCAAGTTTCCTTCGATCAAGACGAAAGATTTTCATATTTCAGAATTAAGAATTTTAAATTTAAATGTTTTTGTTTTTGGCTATGCGAAAGAACTCTCTTAGCTGCCAAAAATGATCATGTTAACAAAATCAATGATCGCTTTCAAAATCAATTTCCTGGTGAAGTGACGAAATATAAATCGATCGACACAATTACATACGAAGATAAAATTGTGAATTATCCAAATGAATTTCTATACTCCTTAGAACCAAAAGGAATGCCTGCGCATATATAAACTTTGAAAATTGGCTCACCAGTCACGCTTCTTCGGAATGTAATCAAAGCAACAATCATCAGCGGTAAAAGCAATACAATAATTCACCAAATATGCGTACAAAATTCAATTCAATTTACAGAACAAAAAATTTAATTATCAACAAACAAAACAGAAAAAATAACGCAACATCCATTCGATCTCGGGCGTTACAACGTGCGCCTGGTAAAGCTAGTATAATATATATCCCATACAACCGAAAAAATTGCCAAGATCAGTTGTATATATATCATAGTATTTACCATACAACCGATTTTTCAGCTTTTATGAATTTTTGAAATTTCACACATTGTATTCATTAAAGGTATGAGGACTCCTAAAAATTAACCTCTATGGCTCTTCAACTGAGTTGAGTCCCCTATTTCCTGACCTCGTCCGTCTCTAAGTTTTCAATTCCTGTCCATCACTCCCACAACCATCTCAACTCACTTGCAACACTTGCCACAAGGGCAACACCTGCACCAAAAAAAGAACTCTAGCCTGACATATTTGGTGTCAATGCCTTATAAAAATTCAACCCATAAAAATAAAAACAGTATTGATTTCAGTAAAAAAAATATTTCACAAAAATAACTTTATTTACAACTTTAATTGCCTAAATCTCTAAATGACTTTCAAAGCAATTTTACTTAGTTACCAAGTTTTAATTAGATTGCAAAAATATATCCAAAAAAGTTCCTAATGTTACTTTATTTCCAAATTAATATATATATATTTTTTTTCTTTCTAATTTAATTTTTAATGTGTTTCTTTCCTTGTCCAATAAAAAAATTATTATATTCAATTCCCATGAATGATAAAAGCAATTTTTTTTATCAAAATCCTCATCAATTATTTTTTTTGTATTAACTCAAAAATTGATACACCCTAATGTCTACGCAGATATTTTATCTGGCACTTGTTCTAAGGAAAACTCTTGCAAAAACCCTATCAACTCTTAAAATATGTGCATACGTGTGTATATGCATATCTATCAAAAAAAACCCAAAACAAAATGTGTGTGTATGTTACACTTTGTTGATCAAACTCACCTCTCTTCGTTAGCCGAGTTTGGCACCAAATGCGGCGTATGAAGCTGAAAGTGGAGGACAAAAAAAAAACATAAAAAGCAAAAATAGTATATTTATTAGGGCTTTGGCCGCGTGACCGCGATCAAGGCCAATGTTTCCCTTGATCTCTAGATTAATAACGTGGGAAAAAAAAATAGTAGAAGAAAAAAACGAAAATCGCGTTTTCGAAATTAATATTTTTGCGCGTTAATTAGTTCGACTCTTAAGCCAATTATTTTTGTTATCAAAAAAATGTAACAAAAGATAAATTTGGTAAGTGAGTAACTTGAAAAGATAAAAAAAAAATTAAAGCAAAATCAAAAATGTTTTAAATGGGGTTACGTATTTTTACACCGAAATCCAAGTATAAATAGAACAAATGAAAAAAAAAGTTTTAAGTCAAGTGAAAAATATTAAAGTTCAATTACGAAAATTTCACTTGAAGTTATGTGTAGTTTGAAGTTTTCACTTTCCGTCAAGACCAGCAAAATTATTTCGAATAAAAAAGGAACAAAACAAAATCAAGGAAAGTTTTATGATTAAAAAAAAAAAATAATAATAATTCCAAAAATTCAACAAATATTTTCTTTCCTTGTTTTTTGTGTTTGGTTTTAAATTCTAAACTTATACATTGCTTAAAGAAAATTCATGGAGATAACAAAATTTTTAAATCTAAAAGTCTAACATTTTAAAATTTGGAAAAAAAGTTTTTCTTATATATATCGAGATACCCTTTAATGTAGAGTGCTAGTGTGGTGAAATTCAATTTAGTGAGAGCCGCTGCGGTGAGTTCCTAGTGAGCGCTCTATCTTTTCTTTAGATACTGTATGATGTTGTGTTGAATGTTGCCGAAATAAATTTGTGTTGAACATCAAAAATTTGGGTTTTGTATGTATATAGCCGATGTTGTGTAGCTGAGTGTATGTTGCCAAATGCTGTTGCTGGCGCTATGTTGCGTGCGTTGTAATGTGAATGTTGTGTGTTCGTGGAAAGATGAAATTGCATTGGTGTGCTAATCAACAACGCTGCCTCAATTGTGGTGTGGAAATGTGTACGTGTGCGTGTATTGGTTTAGATTAATGCTTACCAATTTCTGTTTGTGCAAGTGTAGTAGGGCTCTGGTTACGTACTACCAATGTCGTTTGTGTTGGTAAAATTTGTTGGAAAATATATGCAGTTGTCTTGGGTTGCGTGGAACTCTGTGTATTTGGCGCTTTATTACTACCCCCTCGAAACCATTAGTGTAATTTTCCCAAGTTTTGGTGGACGATGCCTTCTTGTGAAACTATCTCCTTCTTCTTCTTCTCATTTAGGTCTTAGTTTTCTTCTTAGTCGCGGATTACGGCTGCTTCTCGTTCCGAAAGGAAAGGATCAAATATTCAGCGGCAAACTGGACTCCAACCGGAGTGCGGTTCCCAGGTGGGAAGATTCCCAGGGACTTAGTGGTTCACTAGAACTTCACTTAACGCGCGACACTTTTCGTGGAAGACGCCCTTGTTAAAATAAAACTTTTCAACTTAAGTTTTCCGCACTACACACTTTAAAGTAAACCCACTTTTCTCTTTTTTTCTACTTTTCGCAAAGCAACACTCAGACCGCGACTTTCGATACTCTTTTTTTCGAATGGCTTAGCGGAACACCTTATATACTCAATTTTATCTTGCGGAAATTGTCCCCGTATGGCAAAGTCTTTCTGCCCCTGTTAAGCTGGACGTCATAGCGGGCATGTGTGCACGTATATGCATCCCTCTATTTATCTAATTCAATTAGTGTGTGAAGTGTTAAATGGGGAAGCATTCTTACTGCCGTTGCATTCTTATCTGTTCATATATCCACGTAATAGGAAATTATGTTAAGCAAATCCTAAGGGCTGCCGTAATAATATACAAATATATATATCCCCTACCATTCTCGAGATTGAATAAGCGTTTACTATCATAGATATTGGTTCGATTGCTAATTCCATTGAAATGGAAAGAATAAACATCTCCAGGTGGACTGAATAAGTGCAAAATAGCTGGATCAAACAAGCACCCACATAGAAGAGGGTATTACAAAGGTGAGGTCTCTTTCTATTGTTATGTTCTGCTGCACTAACTTAAAGTTGCACTTAAGCACTGATGGCGTCATAACAATTTTTATGCCGTTGTGACTACCAAATAAATTCTAGAAAAGGCCGTTAGTAAGTGAAATATCAAAGCTAGCAATAACACCGTTCTCTGGTAGGTACTTATGTTATACAAGCATACACCACAAATATATGTTCATACATACATACATATATTATACCAGAAATTATATAAGCATTTGCTGTTGACTCAAAAGTGCAGCACAGCATCGAAAGCTAATATTGCAAGAGACCTTTGAGTGGCATGTGGCACAAATAAGTGAATTGATTTCGGTGTGTACACCCAAGAAGAGTATGGACAGCACGCTACTTCTATCAATTTCCACATTTTTTAACCAATATACTTGCCTTAAATATTTGTATAAGCATATATGAGGCACAGATATGTATTTTTCGCATCATATCATATACACTTACATACATTAATATATTTTCCAGCAGCTTCACACTTCACTGGCCACACTTATCAATTTGTTGCTTTGAAAATTTTTTGATAGTTGATTGCGCAACGATAATTTGGAGCACCTGTGGCTGCTCGTCTAAGTACAAGTCAGGTTCTGAAAAATGTTCGCGGCTGTAATGAAAGTTCTACATTCAAGAGGAGGAAGAAAAAACGAAATTTATGAAATAAAAACTAGACCCCCTAAAGATGATTTGGAAGCATCAAAACACGTATTAAATAAAAAATAATATTTAAGTTTCGCTTTATAATTTACGGCCTTATAGCTCCAATTAAATAAAGAAATTTACCGCAAGTAAAGTCGTAGTAATGCCGACCGTTTTGGTGTGGTGATGGAGTGCTCCGCCTACAACAACGAAAATCCTGGATTTTTGCACCGGGAAAAGCAACATACAAATTTAAAAATAAGTTTTTCAATTAGAAAAAGTTTTTATAAGTTGGGTCACCCCTCGGCAGTGATTTTGCAAATACGCCAAGTGTATTTCTGCCACAAAACGCTTCTCAATGCAAGCTTATCTACCTTTCAGATGCCGTTCGGAGTGGGTGTAAAACATGTAGGACCTATCCAGCCAATTTGTTGCAAAATTAAAAAAAAAAAAAAGAAGCAGGACGCAGAAGAGAAGCTCTTCTTCGAAGTTTATCTCGCCTTCTACTTCATTTTAAAGGTAGTTTTATATATAGGTAATGCCATTGAAATACCCAGTGTTTCCTACCGGATACTCAGATTCAACTTTCAAGCATTATTTTTATCATATAATAAAGTCCTACCCATTCCGCTGTATGGCGCAGAAGCATCGAACTTGACAACAGCAGATGAAGCGACTCTGGGAGTGTTCGAGAGAAAAGTTCTTCGAAATATTTACATAACAAAGAAGTTTAAATGATAAGCTGTACGAGCTTTACGCAGACATCAACATAGTCCAGCGAATTAGAACGCAGCGGCTACGCTAGTTAGGCCATGTAACGCGAATGAGAGTTGGCGCTACGGCTAAGAAAGTTTTTTATCGGAACCTACCTGTTTAATCAGAAAGAGGGGCCGCCCCACTCCGCTGGAAGGACCAGGTGGAACATGATTAAAATTCTCTTGGTGTGACCATTTGGCGCAAGTTAGCCCAGAAAAAAGCGACTAGCGCCTTGTTGGACGGCCGTAACAGTTTAAACAGTTAGACGCCAATTAAAAAAGTCAATAAGATTTCTTATCAGCGGTATTTGTATTTTGATGTTGTTCCGTTAGCAGCCTCCTTTCTTCACGAGGATGAAAAATCTCATTTTATGTATGGTGATGATTTTTCATTATCGGCGTTTCAGTTACATGACCTTTACTCAAAATAACACTACGAATATACGCCCAGTCGGTATGAGGTATCTATTCACCGCGCAGTTCTACCTAACCTAACCTTTCCTTAACCGCCGATCATTAGACCTTTTCATGGTCATCATTGAAAAAGGGAGTTGTCCACGACTGTCGGGGAGCTTTTATTTTATTAATAACTTTTTACTCCACCCTCAAGAGGACATGGGAGGTAAAAAGGTTAATGTCATAGTACTACATTACCAGGTTACTCAAAAAATCTTTCGCTTTCACTTACGAAGTAAAATAGGTGCTTGGGGCGAATTTTCCCGTTCTTGTATTTATTAACAGAAATAAGTAGTTTTAAAAACATTAATTTCCTAAACATACGCTATGTAAAATTTAAGCCTTAATCCTTTCGAACCGGCATTCAACCTGTTAAGTAAATATAATTTAATGAGTTTCAAGTAATTAAGATACAGATAATTATATTATTTGCATTCAAAAATTTCAAATTTTTATGTTGGGTGGCTGGGGGGGACTGGTGCAACAATGTACCACCACTACTATTTTGTGCCACAACATTTGTACCAGCAGTTCTCAACGTACAATAATAATAAACAATTTTCATATTGATGGATAATCATTTATTGGAAAAAATAAAAGTTTTACCAAAAATTATATTACTTCCAAGAAAAATGTTTAAAAAGTAAACACACAATTCTTAAATTTCGAAAATTATGTATGAATCTAATTTATTTTTGAGTATGATATTTTGCGAAGCACATCTTGCAAAGTGATATATCACATTTGTTTTGTTCTGGCTTGTGTTTTGCCCTGCGAACACTTTACGCAACGTCTTCGAGTCTCAATAGGAATTGGTAAAAGCAAGTATACATTGCCCAGCTCTTTTTTCGTTGAGATAAACGGCTTGGTGTTTGGGAGCCGCGTACGGCTGCAGTTTAAATACCTGATATTAATGACCAGATGTGCTGACCCTGAACTAGGACTCATTTCTTTCCCATTTTTTCGTTTGTTGGTGGTAAAATTTTTCTATTTTTCCTTAATTGTACTAACTAGAGCTTTAACCACACGTTCGCCTAAAGTTCCTTCTTATTGATTTTATTATCTTCCGTTGTGTATATTGAAATCATATATATCCCGTCTCAGAGTCACATCGCAGCCACATTTTTATTCCACGTTTTACTTATTTGAGTGGCATATATTGTTTTAAAGATGATCTACCTTTAAACTTTGCCACTGACTCATCTATTCTCTGTCTAACCTTATCCTGCCGGTATTTTCGAAATGTACTTTTCAAATACTCCACAACATCATCAATGTAATAAGTTTTACTTCAATCAATTGGTTTCTGAGAAAATGCAAAACATAATTTTGATGCCAAAAATTTATAGCGGTCACGAGATATTGCAGTGTTGATATTAGCATTACTTATTGAAGGATGTTTTGACCAATAATGCTTTAAAGTCGGAAGATTGTTATAAGACATAACGAACATAGAGCCCAGCATAATTTGTATCAGTCTTTACTATATTTGAACTTTTTTTGCGGTTTGAAACTCAGAAATGAGGTCATTGTACATTGTGCGATATACATGCACAGGCTTCGAGGAAACATCTTTTGAAAAATTTTGAAAGGGCAAAGAATTGAGAGGAATTTCCGGACTTATATTACGTCCACGGTAATCACTTGGCGGCCACCATGGTGTGATGGTAGCGTGCTCCGCCTGCCACACCGTATGCCCTGGGTTCGCACCCCGGGCAAAGCAACATCAAAATTTTAGAAATAAGGTTTTTCAATTAGAAGACAATTTTTCTAAGCGGGGCAGTGTTTGGCAAGCGCTCCGGGTATATTTCTGCCATGAAAAGCTCTCAGTGAAAACTCATCTGCCTTGCAGATGCCGTGCGGAGTTGGCATAAAACATGTAGGTCCCATCCGGCCAATTTGTAGGGAAAATCAAGAGGAGCACGACGCAAATTGGAAGAGAAGCTCGGCCTTAGATCTCTTCGGAGGTTATCGCGCCTTACACTTATTTTTTATTTATTTTTTAATCACTTATAATATGTATAGGTATGGAATTTTCTCAAAGAGATGACTATAACCTAAAGTTTGTTGAGATGTAATTCTCATTATCGTCTTGTGCTAAATTGGATCCCACAAATTCGTTCGATGCTATAATGCTTTCAAAATCTGATAGCTCACTATAGGACGATAAAGGGGAACCAGATTCTTCGCCGTGCGAACCCAATTTTGGCAAATACATATCATCATTTCCATTTAAAAAATCAGTGCCTGTATCACCGTCAGCTGAATCAAGTATTTCATCAATGAGCAGCTCGGTAATTTTGTCTGAGCTCAGTTTTTTCGAGATGGTATTTCTTTATAAAAGAAAGACGGGAGAATACTTTCTATTGAAGAGAGGCACTGTTCATACGTATATGTACCAGCTCACTGAAACTCCACAAACTCAAGAAAATCCATGTAAATGTTTCACTAAATATGCTAAAGCTTGTAAATCAAATAAATATCTCCCATGAAAATAATTTGTTTGGCAGTTACAACTTTTTTTTTAAGTTTATTACTCAAAAACCAAACACCTGTCCGAATCCTTTCACTATTTAACTCAAAACTAAGCGTACTGCACAGGAGAAAATGATTTCGTTTTTATATGTACCTTAAGACAAACTAAAAAGTCTGCTTTGGTACATTTTTTATTCAGTTTGAGTGTGGTTTTGAGGATTTAGTGCAATATACACATTTAGTGGTACATACGGTGTACCAACAGGTTCGAAAGGGTTAAAGCGAAGCCTTCATAAGTTACTCATACGCCCTGTCATCTCGACTATTATAAGGAATATGCATCAAGCGTGGCAAGAGTATTAGAAAACTTTACAAAAGTAAATTAAAATTTTTGTAATAATTTGCATTGATTGCAATAAAATTACATAAACGATGCATCTTCGGACAAACTGCCTTTGCTCTTATGCTCTTTTATTGCTGATAAATTTCCATACTTCCGCAGTAAATGGTCTACTAACCGAAACTTTGTTTTATGCCTTGGAGGACTGGCAACACCAGACAGCAACTACGAATTTGAATGCCACGAAGTTGTCAACAGCCATTAAGAATTCAAAACAAATTGATTTAAAACGAACTCGGTACGAAAACATTACAATGGATGTATACAACAAAACACACACACACTCATACAAACTACATGTATGAAGATTAGGGCGGGTCGATTTAAAAATCGCTCATTGTTCTGTGAGAATCGTATTCTAGGGATCAAAATAAGAAACTTTGCCGAAGGAACCATACCTCTAAAACGAATTCTGATGTCCCCCCCCTTTGGGTCGAACTTTTGGGTAGGGGCAATTTCAATTCTACCTGCTGTGTCTTGTGGTGGCTTAAAAAAACAACACAAGCAATTTTGCGATCTGCAATTGTGTCACAGTGATACCTTCATTTTTTAAAACGGTTGAATAAAAAACCCACACAACTATGTTTACGACATGCAAATGCATCACAGTGATGCCTTAGTTTCAAAAGGGGGTTGTAAAAACGCTAATTTCTAATAATTTGTTATTAATTTCTTTTCTATTACTAAGTTAAATTCATTTTTTTATTTACATATGTTCTGACTAAATAAATTTCTAAAGAGAAAAATAAACTTCAAAAAGAAAAAACATAGGCATTTCAAAGTGGGATTTTTCAAAATTTGCCCCTACGACCCAAAGGGGGGGACATCAGAATTCGTTTTAGAGGTATGGTTCCTTCGGCAAAGTTTCTTATTTTGATCCCCTGAATATGCTTTTCACAGAGCAATGGGCGATTTGTTTGCCTCCCCACAAATCGACCCGGCCTAATGAAGATGCAACTAATGGCTACACACTTATAAACCCCAATGAAAGTTGTTTCAAAATTACAAACATACAACGTATTGCAAAAGTGTTGTTTTAATTCGAAATTGAAAAGAAAAATATTTTTTCTGAATCCATTGCTGATAGCATAGCAGCTGGTGCTAAAATTATCGACCAATCGATGCTCACAGCTGAGTTGAGCTACTGAAAGGCTGACTCAGGGAATGGTCATTAGATGGGGAACTGGACAGGGAAAGAGAAGAGGAAAAGGAAAGGGGAAGGGAAAAGTAAAAGGAAATGTGAATGGTAAGAGAAAGAGATATGAAATAAAAGTCCAAAGGGGAAAAGTAAAAGTAAAGGTAAAGGTAAAGTTAAAAGTAAAGGTAAAGGTAAAGGTGAAACATAATGGTTATGTTAACGCAGATGAGGTTCATGCGCCCCGCAGTCAAAAAGAAGATAGTCACGAAAGGCGACAGTTTCGCACTGCAACTTTAACGACTACCTCCGAACTGATGCTAACCGAATGCAGAGCGAGATAAGTCGTAGTCACACTTGTGCCAATAGCGCTAAAGTCCAAGCTTAATGTATTTACATTTATTATAAGCGTTAGTTACAGGCAATGCGAGGGGACTGTTTTTAAATTAGTGTCGTGCCTTAATTCAACAATTCTAGGTTAATTCGAAACTAATGCGATTATCAGCAGGGCAGTGAATTCACGATTGTTGTAAAGGAAATTTATTTTATGATTTAAAGGGGGATTGCCCGTATTGCTTTTATTAAATGAATGAAAACATTTATTTGAAGCAATTTTTTAATTTTATAATTTATTTAATAATTTGGGAAAACTTTAAACAACGTGACAACAGGACGGACAAGGCGACAGCTGTTTCGATTATACCTTGTAAATCTCTTCAAAGCCTTTTCTCCCGGAAGTGGGAGTCGAACCCACTCCCGGGAGAAAAAGGTTTGAACAGATTTACAAGGTATAATCGAAACAGCTGTCGCCTTACCCGTCTTGATTTCACGTTGTTTAAAGTGTTCCCAAATTATTAAAGAAATTTATTTTATTTTATTAGTTTTTATTTTATTTAAAGTCGACAAAAAACGAAAACGCTTGACTAGTAAAGTATAAAATTTGTACAAAAAGTATTATAACTTATAAACTATAAGATTAACATTAAATAAAAGTAAACTTATATATTTAACAATTTAAATTGATTCACAGAGAATATCAAACTATAAAATATCAAGTCACATTAGAAAGTATCAGACAATTTAATGCAGGAAGCGAACATTCTATACTTATACATTTATAAAGGATCGCAGAGGTCACTTTTTGCGAAGTTTAGGCGAAATAGCGGTAAAAGGAAAGGCACGTAGTATCTCGACGTCCTAGCGGGAACAGCGAAATTAAGACGAGCTAGCAATTCAGAAGAGTCAATCTCAGCGATGACCAACTTATGGATGAACAACACCTCAAGTAGAATTCTACGGTTTTCAAGAGTAGGCAGATTGATTAGAAGAAGCCTACTTCTGTAAGGTGGAAAATGAATGCTATAGTCCCAATTAAGACCGAGAAGTGCAAATATTAAAAATTGTTTCAATCCGCGTTATATGATTTTTGTGTCCAGGACACCATACACACGAGCACTATTCAAGTACTGGCCGGGCCAAGGAAGTGTATAGGATCTTCGTGAGATAAGGATCGTTAAACTCTTTAGCCCAACGTTTAACAAAGTCAAGTATACCCGCTTTGTTTTGTTTACAATGGATGAAATATGCGTACTAAAATATAGTTTTGGGTCGAAAAGTACACCTAAATCATTAACCGCAGATAATCGCTCCATAGGTGTAGAATTTAGAGTATATAGTGTCAAAAATGGCTTTGTCCGGTGAAAGGTCATAAGCTTACATTTTGAGCAGTTTAAAACGAGTAGGTTCACTATGTACCAGCTCTGAAATGAATCCAAATCAACTTGAATGGAGGTTCTGACTAAACAAGTCCGAGGGCAAGTATGTATGACAAAGTTTTACATCATCCGCATACATAAGAGCTCGGGAGTGTTTAAGTATTAGTGGTAAGTCATTTATGAAAAGGGTAAAAAGCAATGGGCCCAGATGGCTAACCTGAGGTACGCCAGATGTTACATTAATTATCTTAGATGCAATATTTTTATACAAAACGTTTTGAGTCCTGTTTGTAAGGTAGTTTGCGAGCCATAATAATAATTGCTTCGGAAAACCTACTAGGTCAAGCTTGTGAATCTGTAGCTTACGGTTGACAGTGTCGAAAGCTTTACTAAAATCGGTGTATATCACAACTGCTTGTTGTTTACACAGAAAGCCGTCCCTTACTATGAAAGTAAACTCCAGTAAGTTGGTGGTGGTTGACCTTCGGCGCACAAAACCATGTTGGCAGGAAGATAATAACGATTTGCATGTGTGTTGAAGCTGGATATTGCTCGAAGGTTTTAGGGATAGCTGAGAGAAATGGTTACGACTACGATTACGCTTAGTTTTTCGGTAATTGTTAATGATGCGGCTCTTATAACGATTGCGCTATGAAATGCTCTTATATTATATAACCTCATAATTATTTGATTACCGTTCTACTTAAATTTAACAAACCAAACGAAGAGAAACTTTAATAATTGCGGTCAAAAATAAAATCGTTATCGATTATTTGCAATCACTGCAATATCTATACAAATAAAACTTTGTTTTTGTTGTCAATTACTCTAAAGCAACTAGAAATTCGAAAAAGCATTTAAATTTGGACATGAATGATTTAGTACTTTCGATTTGTTGGTCGATTTATTTACACACAATTTATTCAAAACTTTTTTCTTATTTTGATTTCTTTTGCTTATTTAAATTGTTTTGGTTTCTTCCAAGACTACTATTGATATTATTACTGTTGTCAGCATTTTTATGTTTTATGTAAATTTTTATTGTAGTTACATAATTTGTTGCAATATTTATATTAGGGTGTTCCTTATATCAAATTATTTTTTCCAGTATCACCCCTTGTGATATTTGGCGCAAACTACAGGTCTCACGCTATGATATCCTTTAGGAGACTAGATATACTACCATGTCATCATCTATATTTATTTAAAGTCCTAAAAACGTTCTTTATTAGATCGGGGTACATAGAAAGTTATTCTTCTGAAGTCTACAACCTTAGGAGCAATCTGCTTCCATCGGTACAAATCCCGCATGCTAGGACATCAGAAGTTTTTATACATACACGTCGTGCAAAATGTTCAACACTCTCCCTACTTCTGTACAAGTTATAAGAAATCTTAAACTATTTCAAAATAAAATAAAAATGTATCTGATTAGTTTTAGCCACTACGATCTAGAAGCCTTGCTGAGGACGTTGTTGTAAGCCATATCTAACTTTTTTAACTATATCAACTGTTTCTCTATCGGAATCTTAACTAATTAACGAATTATCAATTGTTTCTCTATCGTAATCTTAACTAATTATCTGAATTATTATGAGTTTATTCTATAGTATTATTAAAAACTATACACCCCGCACTGAAAAAGAATTTTAATATGTGAACTGGCATTTAATACTATTTTAAAAATTTAATATAATAAAAAATGCCATGTACTTTTCTTATGCTATAGAGTAATAGAATGTGCTCTTTCAATATTGTAATTTATTTAAAATATGCATTAAGAAATGTTTAATAAATAAATAAAATAAATAAAAAATAAAATAAAAAATAAAATAAATACCTAACGTTTTGCATATTGCCTTTAGTTCAGATTTTATATTCGGTAAAAGTTTCCAAATCAGGACTAACATTTATATGTAATATAGCCAATTAAACACAATTCTTATCGATTTTGGGTATCAATAATCAAAAATTTCAATTTATTTTGTTTGCGTTTTCATTTAGCAATCTTAGCTTTGGCCGCCAAGCGATACAACTGATCCCTCTTCAATCGGAACAAAACATTTTTCTATGGTAGTTTTGGCCTAGGTTTTACCGTCTGAAAGGACCGCATGGAAACAAATGTTTTTTTTCTGATTTACAAGGACAACACTAATGCACCTAAATATATATTTTTATACCTTTCATGAAAATGAAATGGTATATTAATTTCGTCACGAAACCCAAAATTGTAAGTCCTTAAAGGAAAATAGATAGGCCCACCATTAAGTAAACCGACATAATCAGAATGAAGAGCTGAGTTGATTTAGCCATGTCCGTCTGTACGTCTGTCTGTTTGTATGCAAACTAGTCCCTCAATTTTTGAGATATCATGATAAAATTTGGAGAGCGGGTGTATTTGGGTGTCCGATTAGACATTTGTCGGAACCGACCGTATCGGACCACTATAGCATATATCCTCCATACAACCGATTTTTCAGAAAAAGAGGATTTTTGTAATATCTTACCCAATTTAACAGATTGAAGCTTCAAACTTCACCATATACTTTCGTATATTGCACGTATTGTTGCCTGAAAAATTGATGAGATCGGTCGTATATATAGTATATATCCCCCACAACCGATTGTTCAGATAAGGAACTTTTCGTAATTACTTCCCTATTTTAAGAGCTAGAGGCTTCAAATTTCAACGAATGCTTACGTATATAGCATATATTGTTGTCTGAAAAAATCACAAAGATCGGTGGTATATATAGTATATATATGTAGTATATATATATATATATATATTTTCGAAAATTTTAGCCCCATTTTAAAAGCTAGAAGCTTCAAATTTCAGCGAATACTTACGTATATAGCATATATTGTTGTCTGAAAAAATCATAGAGATCGGTTGTATATATAGTATATATCTCATACAACCGATTGTTCAGATAAGAAACTTGTCGCAATTTCTACCCCATTTTAACAGCTATAAGCTTCAAATTTCACCTATTGCTTACGTATATAGTATGTATTGTTGTGGCAAAAAAGTCATGGAGATCGGTGATATATATAATATATCTATGATGGTATATATAGTATATATATATAGTATATATATATTTTTTTAGCGATTTCGGCCTCATTTTAACAGCTATAAGCTTCAAATTTCACCAAATGCTTACGTGTATAGTATGTATTGTTGTGTCAAAAAATCATAGAGATCGGTGATATATATAATATATATATGATGGTATATATAGTATATATATATAGTATATATATATTTTTTTGCGATTTCGGCCTCATTTTAACAGCTGTAAGCTTCAAATTTCACCGATTGCTTACGTATATAGCATATATTGTTGTCTGAAAAAATCATAGAGATCGGTGGTATACATAGTATATATCTCATACAACCGATTGTTCAGATAAGAAACTTTGCGCAATTTCTGCCCCGTTTTAACAGTTAGAAGCTTCAAATTTCACAAAATGCTTACGTATATAGCATATATTGTTGTCTGAAAAAATCATAGAGATCGGTCGTATATATATTATATACTTCATATAAACTGTAATTTTGACCCCTTTTTCACGGCTAGAAGCTTCAAAATTCATCAAATTTCATCAAATAGTTACGTTTACGTCATATGTTGTTGAAATACGTGATTCGTAGTCATAGTTTTTACACGCAGACTACAAAAAAACCTGAAACTTTGCATCCTCACACAAAGTACCTACCTGTTTTTATACTCAGTTGAGCAGAGCTCACAGAGTATATTAAGTTTGATTGGATAATGGTTGGTTGTACATATATAAAGGAATCGAGTTAGATATAGACTTCCATATATCAAAATAATCAGGATCGAAAAAAAATTTGATTGAGCCATATCCGTCCGTTAACACGATAACTTGAGTAAATTTTGAGGTATCTTGATGAAATTTGGTATGTAGGTTCATGAGCACTCATCTCAGATCGGTGTTTAAAATGAACGATATCGGACTATAACCACGCCCACTTTTTCGATATCGAAAATTTCGAAAAACCGAAAAAGTGCGATAATTCATTACAAAAGACAGCTAAAGCGACGAAACTTGGTAGATGAGTTGAACTTATGACGCAGAATAGAAAATTAGTAAAATTTTGGACAATGGGCGTGGCTCCGCCCACTTTTAAAAGAAGGTAATTTAAAAGTTTTGCAAGCTGTAATTTGGCAGTCGTTGAAGATATCATGATGAAATTTGCAGGAACGTTACTCCTATTACTATATGTACGCTTAATAAAAATTAGCAAAATCGGAGAAAGATCACGCCCACTTTTAAAAAAAATATTTTTTTAAAGTAAAATTTTTACAAAAAATGTAATATCTTTACAGTATATAAGTAAATTATGTCAACATTCAACTCCAGTAATGATATGGTGCAACCAAATACAAAAATAAAAGAAAATTTCAAAATGGGCGTGGCTCCGCCCTTTTTCATTTAATTTGTCTAGGATACTTTTAACGCCATAAGTCGAACAAAAATTAACCAATCCTTTTGAAATTTGGTAGGGGCATAGATTTTATGACGTTAACTGTTTTCTGTGAAAATAGGCGAAATCGGTTGATGCCACGCCCATTTTTTATACACAGTCGTCCGTCTGTCCTTCCGCATGGCCGTTAACACGATAACTTGAGCAAAAATCGACATATCTTTAATGAACTTAGTTCACGTGCTTACTTGAACTCACTTTATCTTGGTATGAAAAATGAACGAAATCCGACTATGACCACGCCCACTTTTTCGATATCGAAAATTACGAAAAAGAAAAAAATGCCATAATTCTATACCAAATACGAAAGAAGGGATGAAACATGGTAAGGTAATTGGATTGTTTTATTGACGCGAAATATAACTTTAGAAAAAGCTTTATAAAATGGTTGTGACACCTACCATATTAAGTAGAAGAAAATGAAAAAGTTCTGCAGGGCGAAATAAAAAACCCATAAAATCTTGGCAGGTATTACATATATAAATAAATTAGCGGTATCCAACAGATGATGTTCTGGGTCACCCTGGTCTACATTTTGGTCGATATCTGGAAAACGCCTTCACACCACTCCCTTTTAAAACTCTCATTAATACCTTTAATTTGATACCTATATCGTACAAACTCATTCTAGAGTCACCCCTGGTCCACCTTTATGGCGATATCTCGAAAAGGCGTCCACCTATAGAACTAAGCCCCACGCCCTTTTAAAATACTCATTAACACCTTTCATTTGATACCCATATCGTACAAACATATTCTAAAGTCACCCCTGGTCCACCTTTATGGCGATATCTCGAAAAAGCGAACACCTATAGAACGAAGGCCCACTCCCTTTTAAAAATACTCATTAACACCTTTCATTTGATACCCTTATCGTACAAACAAAGTCTAGAGTCCCCCTGGTCCACATTTATTACGATACCTCGAAAAGGCGTCCACCTATAGAACTAAGGCGCACTCCCTTTTAAAATACTCATTAACTCCTTTCGTTTGATACCCATATTGCACAAACGAATTCTAGAGTCACCCCTGGCCCACCTTTATGGCGATATCTCGAAACGGCGTCCACATATGGAACTAAGGATTACTCCCTTTTAAAATACTCATTAACACCTTTATTTTGATACTCATATTGTACAAACAAATTCTAGGGCCACCCCTGCTCCACCTTTATGGCGATATCTCGAAACGGCGTCCACCTATGGAACTAAGGATTACTCCCTTTTAAAATACTCATTAACACCTTTCTTTTGATACCCATATTGTACAAACAAATTCTAGGGTCACCCCTGGTCCACCTTTATGGCGATATCTCGAAAATACGACCACCTATACAACAACCACCACTCCCTTTCTAGGTTCACCCCTGGTCCACCTTTATGGCGATATCTCGAAACGGCGTCCGCCTATGGAACTAAGGATTACTCACTTTTAAAATACTCATTAACACCTTTCTTTTGATACCCATATCGTACAAACACATTCTAGAGTCACCACTGGTCCACCTTTATGGCGATATCTCGAAACGGCGTCCACCTATGGAACTAAGGATTACTCCCTTTTAAAATACTCATTAACACCTTTCATTTGATACCCATATCGTACAAACGCATTCTAGGGTCACCCCTGGTCCACCTTTATGGCGATATCTCGAAAATACGACCACCTATACAACAACCACCACTCCCTTTCAAAACCCTCATTAATACCTTTAATTTGATACCCATATCGTACAAAAACATTCTAGAGTCACCACTGGTCCACCTTTACGGCGATATTTCGAAACGGCATCCACCTATAGAACTAAGGCCCACTCCCTTTTAAAATACTCATTAACACCATTCGTTTGATGCCCATATTGTACAAACAAATTCTAGGGTCACCCCTGGTCCACCTTTGTGGCGATATCTCGATACGGCGTCCACCTATGGAACTAAGGATTACTCCATTTTAAAATACTCATTAGCACCTTTCATTTGATACCCATAACGTACAAACGCATTCTAGAGTCAACCCTGATCCACCTTTATGGCTATATCCCTAAATGGCATCCACCTATAGAACTAAGGCCCACTCCCTTTTAAAATACTCATTAACACCATTCGTTTGATGCCCATATTGTACAAACAAATTCTAGAGTCACCACTGGTCCACCTTTATGGCGATATTTCGAAACGGCGTCCACCTATAGAACTAAGGCCCACTCCCTTTTAAAATACTCATTAACACCTTTCGTTTGATACCCATATTGTACAAACAAATTCTAGGGTCCCCCCTGGTCCACCTTTATGGCGATATCTCGAAAATACGACCACCTATACAACAACCACCACTCCCTTTCAAAACCCTCATTAATACCTTTAATTTGATACACATGTCATACAAACACATTCCAGGGTTACCCTCGGTTCATTTTCCTACATGGTTATTTTCCCTTATGTTGCCACCATAGCTCTCAACTGAGTATGTAATGTTCAGTTACACCCGAACTTAACCTTCCTTACTTGTTTATTTTATATTTATCTTAAAAATCGTTAAGGTATGTAGATCTGTTCACTATATATTTCTTATCTTATACATCCGATTATTCGGAGATTACGAGCGGGATAAGATTATTGTTCAGCCCCATTCATGAAAGGTATGAAGTCTTCGGCACAGCCGAAGACAGTCCCGTTTTTACTTGTTTTTTATTTAAACAAGGAAATATATTTCAGATGAAGCCGAATTTGCAATATTCATTTTCATTAGAAAAAAAAAACAAGAAACTGACTGCAGCTGCTTTTGTTAAAACTATAAAGCTGTGCTTAATTTTATAAAGAAAAATTTCAAACATACATCTTAGAGGTTACACGATTTTCATTCGGTATTTGTTTTACATTTTTAGTGCAAAATTAGGCCATTTTGGTCTTCGATATTCGCCCAATATTGGAGAGTGCTACTGTAGTTTTCTTGTCAGTAGTATGAAATGTACATAACAAGATCTTAGAACTTCAGTTCAATGCAAGATTTAATCATATTTGGGACAGATTTGCTAATGTTATTGTTTTTGTAGCGATAAAGACACTCCCCGAACATTTTGGGGAGAGTTATTGATGTTGATGTTCTCTTGCCGGATATAGATCTTCTAGGTTCTGGTAACAAGAACCAGTAAGATACTAGTCCGACCATCTCGATAACGATTTAATATGACTTCATTGAATCTTCTACGTTATCCAACCCCCCCTCCCCCCCTCGTCATCTAACTCCTCGCTTGCAATGACACAGTCATATTTGTAACAGGATTCGCCACGCGTAGGTGAGGTTGAAAACCTGTAAATTGCGCTTATCAACCCGTTGGATTCCAACTGCTTTAACTTCTTGCCCTCTTCCATGTTAGTAGTCTCGAGCTAAGCCGGCATAAAGAAATAACTGGGTTCCGTCTCTGTCTCTATCTTCCTTACTGCCTTTCTCTTCCTTCCTACTGCATCGATTTTACTCTCTCAGTTTCCATCTTTAACATTAATTTTATCATACCTTTGGCGACAATATAAGCGATTTTGTACACCTACCATATACTTTTTCCAAAAGTGATTAAAACCATTCAAAAGTGCCATTCGGCTTTGTTTTATGTCTGTTTTACGCAACTTGCAGAGGCATTTTGATCGTTTGTTGCTTGTTGATTACTTTTGCGAGATTTTTTGTTTTATTTGTACGCTCTACTTAAAAATTTTAAGGAAAACAGAAAGTAGCTGTTTTTATTCCCGATGGAAAATAAATCATGAGAAAGTTCTATGCAAAGACATGAAATCCACCCACCAAACTAAACTTTTTGACAAACTTATTCCGCGCCTGCTTGAGTCCTCCCGTACCAGAGATGAGTGAGCCGCCGTACGCACGTGAACATGCCATTCATAATTCATACTCCAACCTCCAACTGGGCGTAATAATAAGTAAATAAATATTAAACAAAAGTAA
The DNA here is from genome assembly GCF_040869045.1 of Eurosta solidaginis. Taxonomy (NCBI): domain Eukaryota; kingdom Metazoa; phylum Arthropoda; class Insecta; order Diptera; family Tephritidae; genus Eurosta; species Eurosta solidaginis. The sequence continues at coordinate 7,089,781 of NC_090321.1, forward strand.
ACAAAACAAGTGATAACTAAAGTGCGCCAAGAAAATGGCAAAGAAATTGTGTGATTAAAACTTTTCCAATTTGTGTTACAAATAAAAAAAAAAAACAAGGAAAATCCTTGCGATGTTGGTGGCGCATATAAAATTTACGACAGATTAACCAGCTATTAACCGCAGATCAAATGCCGATGGCTGAACTAGAATGCACGTACACCTAAGCGTTTTAATCAAAAATCAACAATACCTTAAGTAAGTGGACCAACAACAATGCTAATAACAACAACAAAGACGTAATGAAAGCTACAAACAAAAGCAGGGCATCATTCCTTGCTTTGATATCTTTATCAGTTATCGAGTACCAGCAGAATTTGAAAGCAAGTAAACAGGTAAAAATTTATAACTTCGGAAGGTACCGAATATTATATACTCAGCTGCGCTTTCTAAACATAATGGTTTAGAGAGAAATTACAAAGCGTGCAGCGGGGCATTCAAATTGCTGAGTGAATAGAGGCATATGCCAAAACACCTGTATGAATGCAGTGATTTCAAGTTGAAAACTCAGCACCCGAAAATCTGAAGTTCAATTCTATTTAACAAGCTTCGCAAAACATATCCGTATCACCTCTAAAGGCGGGAACCGGGGCGTATACGTAACATTTTATTTTATTTTTTGGCACAAAAAAGAAGAGTTACTTACATCGATGCAAACATACAATGAATCCTATATAAAGTAATCAAAAAGAATTTATATCAACCGACGTAGCCACAACTTTTTTATTCTTTTGAGTGCGACTGTGACAAAACTTTGATACAATTTCCGGGCCCGTTGAGGGAAAAGCTACTTTGTACGGCAGTTTGATATGATGGTTAAGTCAAAAGCTGATGTCCTCACTACTCAAGACCCCGACGGTAAGTGAAGTCAAATAAATTGTTTCGCCGCAAAGGGTGCTAGTACCCAAAGGCATCGGTTTCATATTCGGCAAAATATTTGCTTTATCTCATACGCTATGAGACATTCAGCCCAATTCTAAACGAAAATTCCGTGCGAGTTTTTTCCTTTCTCCCATTCATCGTATTCTAAATAAAAATTCCTTGTGAGTTTTTTCACTTCTCCCTTTCCTCCTATTCTGAACAATGTTCGAAAAAGCGGAAACCGGTTATGGGAGAAAAGTAGGTATTATGCATTTAAATTCATTATTCTCACTGTTAATACAACAACCACAATATTCTTTATTTTAAGTCGAAAGGTATATCATAAGCAACGGAAGAGCTCTTCGCATATTTGATGCAGCCATCCAGAAATTGCGCAAGGATTTTTTAAGAAGGCTTAAATAGATTTTGGCATATGGCGAAAGGCGAATTTAACTCGACTTGGACGCCAGAAAATTGCTTTACAGAATGAATGCAGGCAACTCCAGGATTTGTGTTATCCAGCCGGCCTTCTTCTTATGCTCCTCTGTTGACCACCAATTCTTTACTCATTTCAGTGAATACCACATGAAAGGCAATAATGTGCATTGTTTATACCTTAGTCCTTAATTTCAAACCAATTGGCAGCAATAATTAAACTTTTCAATTTTTTAAACAAAATAAGAAATGCGCAACGAAATTTCAATTGACAAAACAGCTGACTTCGAAAATTCGAATTTCCTATTCCCCAATTATTCTTCTCCCTAGGAGAAAAGAATTGGAGGAATTTTTTCGAGGGAATAAAAAAATCCGCGAGAACAAAATTCTGCGAGAATATTTAGAATTGGTCTGATTATACCAGTCCTCACATATAGAACAGAAGCCTGGACAATGACAAAATCATGCGAACTTACGCTTTGAGAACTCAAGAGAAACATTTGTTGGGGTGGGAGTTCTATCAGATTTAATAATGACCTATCGACTATTGACAGAGTTGAGCAAAAAAAAAATTCCGCAGCTGAAAACAGCGAACCATAGGCCATGTCTTGCTAGTAAATATAAACGCTGCGGCTCAAAAGGTATTTACATAGGAACTCGTCAATAGTTTGAGAGAAAGGATGAAATCCGGTACTGTTCCAGGACGTCTAAGGGAAGCGGGAATTACTGTGTCTCCTTCCTTTTAACTAACATCGGCAATGAGAAGAACCATTGGTTGGTTTTGGTCAAAAACTGCCAGTTGATTAATGTGTAGCACAATTGAGTATAAAAAATTGATCAAAAAAGTCAAATGACAACAAAATAATTTCCAACACACACCAGCACAAGCACTCAATCAAACGTTAGTACACTCACGTGCGACACGTTCAACGTATGCTACAGACTAAGTTAGTGTGTCAGTGAGTGAGAGATTGCCTCTGAGGCTGTAAGCAATCATTGACAGCTGTTCATGCTGTGTTTTGCTCATGCAATTGGAATTCTCAATCACATGTGGGCTTTTGAAAGGAAAAACTCTATAGGCTATGAGCTAAAAGCTTGACATACAGTTATGTTTTTAGATAGCTTTTAAAAAGTTGAGCATCGTTTGAGTATTCGTAGGCCTGCAGAATTTATAAAACAAAACATTTGCTGCTGGTGTCAAAGGAGTTTGATGACAATTTTGTTGTTGTTTTTCTGTTTCTGCTCATTTAAGCTTTTCTTTCACTCACTCTGCACTTTCTTATAGTTTTTGTTATTTTTTTTTTTTTGCATAATCGCCTGGAAATGCTTAAACGTGTTACAAGTTTACAAGTGATTTCTCATCGCGTAGTTTGCTCTGCTGCCGAGCTCAGCTTCAACTGCTTTATTAGAACAAAAAACTCACTCAAAAGAACATGGAACTTATTTGCCTGACAAGATGTAATGCTAGAAAAAAAATTATATTTTGCAAATGCAGTTTTTATTTCAATATTTAAATGAATGAAATGAGATTTGTAGAAGACCCGAAGTGATCAGCAAGAAGAAGTCATACTTTTGACTTAGCCCTAATCAAAAATTGATAATTCAAGAAGTAGACTTGGCGAACATATCTCTGCCTGCTCAAGATCTTATAGTTGTCAGCAAGAGAGAAGACCAGTGGCTGCGGATGGCAACTTCGTCGGATTTCAATGGATTATGAATAGACATTGGTAAAGTCTCCAACCAAATCAAAAAAAAAAAATTACTGGAGTGAGCAGAAGATGACTACGTGTCATCTACTTAGTCCGGAGAATGATTTTAAACTGTGGGAAGTAAGGTTCACATTTCGTTTCCATACCTAATCAGAATTAAGCGAGCACTTTCTATGCATCCAACCCACTTTAGCTAGCATAAGGTATAATGATTTGTGTAATCGACGTCAATGCGAACTTTACTGCTCTTTAGGCCTAGAGTAGGACGGGCTGACAAATCATCTTCTGGTAATATATTCTACCTTCTTTAAGATCACTTAAAAATTTTTGTGTGTTTAAAGTTAAGCAAGAGTTTAATTAGAGGTTTTTTCTGTCTTGATCTAATGGAGGACAGTGTCTGAGCATGCGAACAGTCTTAATTAGGAACAGATATGGGGATATGCGGCAACTAGATTTTATAGCCAGCATGCTTCAATTTGGATAGTATGGAAGAGCCTTCTTTGGGATTAGACAGGTTTTTGGTACAACTGTGATATAAACAGCTTATCTCTTTGATTGCCCGAAATCTATTTAAATCTGTATTTAACTTGTGTTTTAAATTAAACTCGGAAGCAGTAAAACATACGGTATGCGGTCTAAATTGCGTATTCTGATTGTGTGACGACTAAAGAGCTACAGAAGTTAATTGGGCTCAATATATTACTAATGTGCCCATTTTCAAAACCCCATTTTATCTTGAAGATAATCGTAAGGCGACCACCGTGGTGTGATGGTAGCGTGCTCCGCCTACCACACCGAATGCCCTGGGTTCAAAACCCGGGCAAAGCAACATCAAAATTTAGAAATAATATTTTTCAATTAGAAGAAAATTTTTCTAAGCGGAGTCGCCCCGCGGCAGTGTTTGGCAAGCGCTCCGGGTGTATTTCTGCCATGAAAAGTTCTCAGTGAAAAATCATCTGCCTTGCAGATGCCGTTCGGAGTCGGCATAAAACATGTAGGTCCCGTCCGGCCAATTTGTAGGGAAAATCAAGAGGAGCACGACCCAAATTGGAAGAGAAGCTCGGCCTTAGATCTCATCGGAGGTTATCGCGCCTTACATTTATTTTTTTATTTATTTTAATCGTAAGGCTCAGTGCGTTTGGCTATACTTGCAAAGTTCAGCCTCCTTTAATTTTGAAGGCTAGCCATTTCTCATAAGTAAATCTTTGTATTAAAACACGGAGTCCTTATAGATAGATAGAGTTCTTATCCTTTTTTTAGATAAGCAAAATACAGAGGCAAAAATATAATCTGGTCCCGGAGATGAACATTTTCGAAGCGAATAATATTTATTCGAGCTTTTGAGAATATTTTTGATGCTTCACGGACCATTTTCCCTGAATTTCCACGTTCACTCATAAAAACAGTACATAGGAAATTCTTATTGTATTTATAAATCATGATTTCTAAAAAGTTTATGCCGCTTCTTAGTGTTAATGCTCCAAAAAGTATGCAACTGGCGCGTATAAATAAAGTAAAAACTTTCCGCTTTCAACACTTTTTTATGTTTGATATGTTGCGTGTTTACAGGTTTTAAGTGTTAAGTTGAAAAAAAGTGTGGTATAAAAATTGGACGTATATTCACACATAATATGTTGCACTTCCACGGCACTCCTAAAAGTATACCACACCTTTATTGCATACTGCAATTTACATACGCAAATTTTTATCGCTTTTATTTAACATTTCGATGGTGTTGGCTTACGCATTTGAAATGAAAATAGTAGAAACGTGACTGCGTTGATTTTTTGATAGGAAGCATACATTTAGGCGCACATTTCTGTATGTAAACTTTATGCAACATTTTCAACTAGTACTGCTGCCGCACGTACAAAACGGCCTTCACTTTGTCATACTGTCGCGTGAGCATAATAAACCCGCAGATTTATACATGCTGGATCGTTATCATCTTTTAGGCGCTCTAACGCGTTTCGCTTGTTTTTATTTTGTTGTCTATCTGGTTTGTTTGCTGCATATTTTTTTTTTCTTTTTTTTTCAGCACGTGTCACGTAGATTTGTCGCATTGATAGCTTTGCATACTCTCCCGGAGCGAGCGTGTGGTTCTTTGTTGCAGTGGAAACATCGAAACTGCGGGCGAAATATGTCAGGCACAAACGAGTTGCCCTTTTTACTTCGAGGTTTTTTTCTGTTTCGCAGAAGTATATATTTTTTTTGTATATTTAACTTTTTTGCGACAACATTTATAATTAAAGATTTAAACTGCCTTTTTTTAAGAAAAACACTTTTTTCCACTTTTCACGCATTTTCTCTTTTTGGTCCCTTCTTCTCTGAATTTTCTTATTTTTCTGTCTCACCTGTTACATATTTTTGTTTCATTTATTAGATTACTTATTTTTCCGTTTACGTTTTATCTTTTCGCGCCGTCAGTGTCGCTTGCAGACAAATTTTTGCGCCTTAATGTATACAACAATTTTTTGTGTTTCGTTTTAAAATTAGATTTCTCTCACTGATTCAACCGCAGTTAATTTGATCTATGACTCCCAGTGGTGTTGTTATCTCGTCCACCAGCTGACAGCGGCAAGTTGGTTTCATTACGTGTTTTAAATTAAATTGTTTCTTAAGCTTGCCGATAGCGTCGACGCTGCAATTATAAATATAAACCAAAAAAATTTATGTGAGTCGCATGTGTTTGGTTTAAGGCTTAGCACCAGCAGATGCCTATTGAAAACAACAAGCCATCCGCCAGTCGTCTTTCGCCAAGCAAATAGGAGATGCCTCCCACGTTTTAGCTGTCAAATAATGGCCAGTTCTTCTTCGGGCCCGCTGAACACCCATATGTCCGCATTTGCTTAGATTGTGAGTGCGGAAAATGCTAGTGCCCGTCTACATGCGAAATTACCTCATTGAGTAGGTAAGAGCGACAAGTGGAGAAGTCATAACCGTACCTCGTAGAGTACGAACAACCTGAAAGTGCTATGCCTGCCGTCGATCGAATTGTTGATTAACAGGCCGACAAGAAATTTGACCATACCCCAGACCATACTTTCCTAAAGGTTTTTGATGCGCTGAATTCAAATCTGCAGCAATTTAAAATTTATAAATTTGCTAATTTTCCTATAGCTGAAAAACCACTGAATTAGCGTAGGTATGATGCAGTAGAACACATACCTCTTACGATAAGGCTTACGATAATTGCTCTATCTTAGCGAAAAAAAAGATATTTGAGCAAACTCAACGCCATTCGTAAGACTTCTTCTTTAAGATGCTATGTGTGCTTTTTAAAAAAAAAATCTGCCATTTATACTTCAAAATATAGGCAAAAACGGTGTTTTTTGCACATTTAGGTTAGGATATCTTAAAATCCTGACGTGATAGAGCAATTCTGCGTCCAGAATTGAATTCAGCGTATCGAAAACCTTTAGGAAAGTATGGTCTGGTTTATGGTCAAAAAAATCGGTCTCATTTTGTCGGCCTGTGTTATTGGTGTATATTCTGAAACCTGGTATTGCGTATTACCATATTTCGAGCTACGGCATATTGGATCAACCTCAAAAAATTAGAAGATGCTTTTACTTGGAGATTTAAGCTGTCGACCTGAGGGCCAAATACTATTTCTGTACGATTCCAAAATTTAAAGGTGCCCAGCTAGGTGTTGATGTCAAGAAACCTGCAGCGGTCGGATACATTTTGGGTTTGTAAACAAAAAACAAATCCTTCTTCACTACCCTTTAAGCTTTTTTCCTTACCACTGTAGCATATGCCGAAAGGAGTTTCATCAATAATTCACTTTATGTACGCTGACGATCTCAACCTTTACGGTAACTAGCACGTCAGTCAGCCTGGCAACTGTATTTCATCTTTTATGGATACGGTCATTCAAGGAACATACTCCCAAACCATAATAAAGAATTAAAATTGAAACACCTTATAGTGTTTTTTGCTTTATTTGGCAAAACAATTGTTTCGACACTCGCGACGTGTTATCATCAGTTGCTAGTTATAAACTAACCATTGTCTACAAATATAAACAAAGTATGCCTATGCAAATCAAACATTCAAAATTTTTTAAAAGCTAATGCAATGCGAAAATAATAAAAAGAGAGTTTAAACAACAACAACAAAATACAAAGATAATTATGTACATATGTATGTAATATGTAATAACAATATATGGAACAATCTAAGTTTACTGGAATGCTGTGAAGAGACTCAAGTACAAGGGGCCTGTATCACGATTTACAGAATCATTTTTGTTTGCATATATATGTAGAGATTCTAAAATGTTTAATTTTTTAATATTACATTCCGACTTAATTAACTGGTAATCGTCCTCACTTATTGAATGCTCATTCGCTAAAGCATGTTCAGCGATTCCTCTTCTCGGGTCAATATTCTGGATATATTTTATGTGCTCATGTAATCTGATTCGTACAGTGCGGGTCGATTGGCCGATGTACTTTGCGCCGCATATATTCCCGTTGTCGTTTTTCTGGGAGCAAGTGATTGAGTAAATGCCAGGTTTGTCCAAATTTTCGCATTTGTCTTTTGTGGATGTAAGTAATGATTTTAATTTTGTTGTTGTTTTAGGGGCCAAATTCACATTTATTTGTCTGTAGCATTTTTTTAAATCGTTAAAATAATTAGAGTCGTAGGTCATGCTACACCAAGTCTTTTTGTTTTCAACGTCCAACGTATCAAAAAATGAGCTACTCTCACTTCGCTCTTTTTTGGTGTGGTGTTTTTTAATTATCTGCTCTATACTGTTAGGGCTATATCCATTTGTTTCTGCAATGCTCACAATTTTATCTCTTTCTTTTTTGTATGCCGCATAACTGCGGAAATATGCGGCATACAAAAAAGAAAGAGATAAAATTGTGAGCATTGCAGAAACAAATGGATATAGCCCTAACAGTGTAGAGCAGATTGTAGGGTATTTGTAATAACTTTAAATAATATCAACTTTTGTTATTTTAAATATTTTATGTATTTGTTCTAATTTTCAATCTTGAATTTTTTGCTTTCGAAAATTTTCATTCTTGATATTTTTCTGCTGGAAATTAAATTTGTAACAACCATGATTAATGTCATCAATGATATTTGTTTCATCTTACTTGTAGTATACGATAAATGCTATGTTCAATGTTTTACATGTAGACTCGTTGTAAGGTTTTGTGAAAATACCACTCTGTGCTGCGCACAGTAATGCCTTAAAAATGTATCACTGACGATCAGCATCGTCATGATCGCCTATAAATACTGTGTAAGCAATGTAATTGACAGCCATTCTCGTTTGACTGCCTTACCTGTTAGTTCGTCCAATATTGCTTTGGTCAACTAGCATCAATAAAGCATACATACAAACGAAATATTAGTACACGTGTTTTATTCGATTGTCTACAATTCTGTGTGCGACTCTCGTCCTAATTATTGGACAGGTCCATTTGGAAGAGTAGACGCGGTCAAAGCATACATACAAACGAAATATTAGTACACGCGTTTTTATTCGATTGTCTACAATTCTGTGTGCGACTCTCGTCCTAATCATTGGACAGGTCCATTTGGAAGAGTAGACGCGGTCGCTACAACAAAAATAAGGAATTGTTGGCTCTGCAAAACCTATGAGCTATAATCTGAGGAACGGCAAGGCTAGCGTTTTCATTGCGCCGAACTTAGTGGCCTCGAATCTCGACAACGAACCGACTAGCGTGCACAAAATGGCGACATTTTCACCCGAACAATTTTCCCAAATACTGGAGGCGATTTCAAGCGGCGGTAAAAGCGGTTCTTTTACAAAGTGTACATCACGCTTTAAAGGGCAAAGGGATCCAGCAACGGTAGAGGAATTTGTTGCTGCTGTAACAGTATACAAAGATATAGAAAAAATTTCTGACGCCGATGCATTACGTGGGATGCCGCTATTGCTCGAAGACTATGCAGTAACTTGGTGGATGGGAATAAAAGAATCCGTTTCAACATTCGACGACGCCATGCAATTGATACGAGCAACATTTTCTCCTCCAACACCCGACTGGAAGATTTACTTAAATATTTTTGAGCATAAGCAGCAAGTACGCGAAGCTACCGACAGTTTTATCTGCAAAAAGCGGCTGTTGTTCTCTCAACTCAAAGATAGCATCAGCGAAGTGGTGCAGTTGAATATGATTTAGGGCCTCTTATCCATGAAAATTAGAGATCGTGTGCATCGTGATGCATTCTCGACATTTGACCAACTTATATCGCGTTGCCGTGATGCGGAATTGTTTCTGGCCGAATCCAATCAACTTCCGACGGCACCAGGTGAGAAGGCGGAACGCGGGGATGGGCCCAAGAGGTGCTCTTTCTGCCGATTACGAGGGCATACAGTGGACGTGTGTCTAAAAAAGAAAAAGGAGCAGCAGGCTCAGCAACAATCAACAGTGGCAAGTTCAAGCGGAACAGCGCCGCAAATCAAACGTACACCTGCGTTTGCATGCTACGGCTGTGGAGCACCGGGAGTGTACCGCGCGAATTGCACAAAATGTAGCGGGCACAGTAAAGACAGTCCTCAATATCTAGCGTTTAATGCGGTGAACACTACCATTGTTGGAAGATCCAGTCCGCTAGTTCACATAGAGATGTTTGGGATGACAGGTGAAGCTCTCTTCGACACTGGAGCGAAAACTTCTGTTGCCAGCGCTAATTTAAAGAAAGTATTATCGAGCAAGGGGTGTGTTTTCCAAGATGTCTTGGCTGACGTCATATTGGCAGATGGAAGCACGACCACGCAAAAAGTGTTATCAACCATTTGCGACATTACTATCGGCAATAGGGTTCGGAAAATTCGAATGATATCGCTTCCAAATGCTACAAAGAATCGTACCTTAATCGGATCGGACTTTTTGGAACAAGCACACATTGTGCTGAATATGGCACAACGATACTGGTATTTCGAAGATGAACCCAGAACAAAATATGATTTCGCCGCTCCAAGTGGGAGTAGTCTACCGTTTGCTATAGACATAGCTGGTGCGCATGTGGTAACGAGCAATCGGCAATCGCCTCGAACTAAGGCTCTAAACGAATATTCAAATTTCGTAAGCTACGTCATAAGGCGTGATACTAACATCGACGATGCCGATTCTCCAGAAATATGTCCCGAAGTAAACTATGGGCCATCAGTAAAAGAGAAACGTTCAAATTCCAACGACTACTCTCCACGTTTAGTACAGCGAATATTTCAGAATTTACTCCCAGTTGGCGAATCTACGCCCGAAAATACATCTCGTCTATTTGCACCTCCAATAAAGGTAAAGATTAGCGGCTATGAAAAGTTTTGCGAAGAGAACTTCTTCTCGTTGAACTCCCTTGAATTGAGTGTTAAAAGTGAGACAGATGTTTGCGATCTAACTATGCAACAGAGCGTTGAGCTGAAAAAGGTACTATCTCAGCATAATGAAGTATTCGAAGAATCAACATGCGCAACACCATTTGCCGTGCACAGCATCGATACAGGCGAACATCTGCCAATCGCTTTGCCACCATATCGATTGGCACCGCACCGAAAGGCTCTATTAAAGAAAGAAATAACCGAAATGCTGAGGGTTGGTGTTATCATAGAGTGCGAATCACCATGGGCAGCACCTGTGGTTATCGTGCCAAAGAAATCAGGCGACATACGTATTTGCATCGATTACCGAGAGTTAAACGCCATTACCAAGCCGGATCGGTATCCTCTTCCACGGGTTGACGACTTGCTGCATGAAGCAAAAGCTACCAATTTTATGTCAACGTTGGATCTACAGGCTGGCTATTGGCAAATCGGTGTGAAGGAAGAAGATCAGGACAAGACCGCGTTCGTTACGCCGTTTGGTATGTATAAGTTCACACGCATGCCTTTTGGTATACGAAATGCGCCAGCAACGTTTCAGCGGTTGATTGATCGACTCAAAACGTCTCTAAACAACGTGCATACTTGGACGATATAATTCTATGCTCGGTCAGTTTCGAAGAGCATCTTCGAGATCTCAATATGCTTTTCGATCGAATTAAGCAATTTGGTCTTAAGGTCAATAAAAGGAAGTGCCGGTTTGCCTGCCGCGAAGTTAAGTACCTATGGCACATCTTAACGTCAGATGGCATACGAGTAGATCCAGAAAAGGTCGCCGCAATATCTCTGCGTAATCCTCCTAAAAATGTAAAAGGGCTAATATCGTTCCTCCAAGCGTGTTCGTGGTACAGGCGTTTCGTACCCCAATTCGCGGATGTTGCAAAACCACTTTCACAGCTGATTAAAAAGAATGCATCTTGGGTATGGACAGATGAACAACAAGCGGCGTTTGACAAGCTAAAGCAGCTGTTGATAACATCGCCTATCCTAAAACAAATCGACGAAAACATGCCATACATCATAAAAACCGACGCTAGCGGTTACGCATTAGGAGCAGTTTTGATCCAGGGGGAGGGTCCGGATGAACACCCCGTAGAATACGCGAGTAGACTCTTAACAAAAGCAGAGCAAAATTACTCTACCATTGAGAGTGAAGCTCTTGCCATAGTGTGAGCTGTCCAAAAGTATCGTGGCTACATTGAAGGATCCGAGGTAAAACTCATCACGGACCATCGGCCGCTTAAATGGTTAATGACGCTAAAGTCACCAACCGGACGCCTAGCCCGATGGGCATTACTCCTCCAACCATATAATTTAAATATTGACTATAAGCCTGGAAAAATAAATGTTGTGGCAGACATGTTGTCAAGGCCACCTTGTGAAGATAGACACGAAACCAAAGAACCTTGTCATATATGCTCATTTGCTATTGATCTTCCACGCCGTGGAGCGAAGGAAATCCGCGACAGCCAACTCAGTGATCCCACACTAAAAGGTATTATTGATTGTTTCGAGGGTGAGACTGATGATGCGGTATATTGGGGCAAGAGAGGATATACGATGAACGATGGCGTTCTCTATTGTTACAGCGACGAAGAGAACGAGGATGCACAGCTGGTCGTTCCGAAGTTCCAGATATTTTAAATACGTATCACAACAAAGACACTGCTGGACATTATGGAATCGACCGGACTATGTCAAAGGTATCATCGCGTTATTATTGGCCAGGTATGCGGAAGGATATTGAGAATCATGTCAAAAAATGCGTTGAATGCCAGCGCTATAAGATAACGAACCTGAAGCCAATGGGCCTATACCAAACAAACTCCAGTAAACAACGTTTTGAAGCCGTAGCCATTGATCTGTTTGGACCATTACCACCAGATGCGAACGGAATGCAGTGGATTTATATTGTGGAAGATGTCGCTAGCCGTTGGGTGGAGCTCTTTCCACTAAAAGAAGCTTCTGCCGAGAGCTGCGCAAAAACGCTTATAGACGAGGTATTCCTACGCTATGGAGTCCCTAGACGAATAATCAGCGACAACGGTGTGCAATTCGTATCCGGTGTGATGCAGAAAGTTGCCTTCTGCCTGGGCATACGCCAAGTATTTACGCCATTCTACCATCCACAAGCGAATCCGGTAGAGCGGAAGAATCGAGACCTCAAGACGCAGCTGTCCATTTTGGTAGGAACAAATCATCGCGATTGGGCGGAGAGGCTGCCCGCCATACGGTTCGCAATGAACACAACACGCTGCCAAAGTACTGGTCATACCGCCGCTTATCTTACGTTTGCGCGTGAATTGCGTACAATCGACGACGTCAACCATGACTTAAGAGCTATCGTCCATTCGGAAAACTTCATTGCTGAAATCACGCCGTACCTAAGTACACTCGCTGAGATGTTCAGAGCCACGCAAGAATGCGAACGAAAGCAACAAGACACTAACAAAGCCGTCACGAATAACCAAAGACGGGACCAAGAAGGTTTAGAAATTGGAGCTAAGGTGCTTGTGACCACTTATATTTTGAGTAATGCTGCAAAGGGTATAACATCAAAATATATTCCACGACGAGATGGGCCTTACGTAATTATTGACAAAAAAGGTTCTACCTCCTACGTAATTGCTCATGAGGACAATCTCCAGTATCCACTGGGTACATACCATGCATCATCACTGACACCATATCGTAGTTCTGTCAACGTTCCCGAAGCTCCGGTAAACATGATAAGACGCCGACGACGTCCTCGAAAGACCAATAAGTAGGATACATCATCGGGTCGATTTCTGTATCCTAGGGGGAGACTGTAACAACCATGATTAATGTCATCAATGATATTTGTTTCATCTTACTTGTAGTATACGATAAATGCTATGTTCAATGTTTTACATGTAGACTCGTTGTAATGTTTTGTGAAAATACCACTCTGTGCTGCGCACAGTAATGCCTTAAAAATGTATCACTGACGATCAGCATCGTCATGATCGCCTATAAATACTGTGTAAGCAATGTAATTGACAGCCATTCTCGTTTGACTGCCTTACCTGTTAGTTCGTCCAATATTGCTTTGGTCAACTAGCATCAATAAAGCATACATACAAACGAAATATTAGTACACGTGTTTTATTCGATTGTCTACAATTCTGTGTGCGACTCTCGTCCTAATCATTGGACAGGTCCATTTGGAAGAGTAGACGCGGTCGCTACAACAAAAATAAGGAATTGTTGGCTCTGCCAAACCTATGAGCTATAATCTGAGGAACGGCAAGGCTAGCGTTTTCAAATTCATTTTTCAATAAAATATAATATTTAAAAATATCTAAAATATTTATCCTACATCTGGCGATCCTGCCAGGAGCGTTAATTTTCTGTGATTGCAACATCAATAGAGATTTTGATGCAACATCTACAATAGTTACAACAACTACTTAACGAGCTTAATTTGTACTGGACAACAGAAATAAAGAGAAATAATAGAAACAAATAAGGACATATTTTTGTGATAAATAATTAAATAGTATAGAGAACTTAGAACTACATTTAAAGGGTTTACTACATATAACAATATAATAACGAAGGTAAAATAACAACAATTTGAACAAATGTGAAACTAAAGGAGCAGCAGATATCGTGAGGAATTTATCAGTCAGTTCAAAATCAGTAAAAAATATAAGAATTACAACAACAACAATCAACAATAAATACAGCAGAGTTGATATAAATTATTCAACAGTAAACAAATCAAATATAACAACAAATAAAGAGATTTATCAGTCAGTTCAAAATCAGTAAAAAATATATACAACAACAATAATCAACAATACAACAACAATAAATACAGCAAGGAAATATATTTTTAAAGAAGATCCTTATAAATAACAATTATATGATTTGGGTGAGCTGTATCGAATATTTTTACGATTTATATTTGTAAATTACTTATATAAATAATATATATATACTTTTTAATTTATCTATAATACTTCATTCATTTTTAGATTTTAAATTGTAAACTTCTTTTTCAGAGATCTTTAATTTTTGTTTATTAAAAATGTATCGTACGCCACCACGTGACACACACATGCCTACACCAACACATCGTACAAATGACTCGCTTATTGATTTACAAGGTGATGTTTTTCAGAACGATCTTGTAAATCCATACGCCAATCAAAATATTGAAATATTTGCCACTTCAGTGAAACTTCCCCAATTTTGGACAAATTGTCCTGAAGCATGGTTCATTCATACAGAAATGCAATTCAATAGGAAAAATATTACGCAGGAGACAACAAAATATGAATATGTCATTACTGCCCTTCCTCAGGATGTCATTATGACAATTTTGGATTTTATTCAAAATCCTCCTGATAATAATAAATTCTCAGCCTTAAAACAGATTTTAATAGAAAGGCATTCTTTAAGTGAAAATTCCAAATTGGATAAGATTTTGACTTATTCAGAGATTGGAGATCGCAAACCCTCAGAGTTTTATCGGTCTCTGGTCTTACTTTCTGGCTCCAATTTCAGCTCTGAAGTCCTTAAAAAGATTTGGATGAGAAAACTTCCTAAAAATTTAAACGTTATTTTAACGAGTTCGAACTCTGATGATATAAAAGAACTTTTAAAATTGGCTGGTAATGTTTGGGAAGTTGTTAGCAAAAACGAAATAGCTTTAGTCAATAATTTGCAAAATTCTAAAAGCGAGAATGCAATAATTTCCAATTTGGTTCAATCCACTAATCTAATATGTAAAAACTTTGAAAAATTTTCTTTAGAATTATCAGAAATGAAAAAAGAAATTAATCAAAATTATTCTAGATCCCGTTCGATAAGTAGGAATCGTTTTAGAAGTCAGTCTAGATATAGGTCCAATTCGCGTGAGAATCCGAACTGGCTCTGCAGATATCATTATAAATTTGGTAACAAAGCTATCAAATGTGAACAACCATGCGTCTTTTCTAAAAACAATTCAACAAACTAAAGTTTTCCGTTGTTGCAGCGACGAACGACGGAAATTTTGAGGTATCAACTCGTCGCTTATTTATATTTGATAGGGAAAACAAGTTAAATTTTCTTATTGATAGTGGGGCAGAGATTTCGGTACTTCCAGTGACTAAATTCTTGTGTAAAAATAAATCTAACGATATTATTTTGACAGCAGCTAATGGTACTACGATTTCGACTTATGGTAAAAAAATTTTAAATATAAATTTAGGATTGAGGCGCGAATTTCCATTTACTTTTTTAATAGCTGATATAGGTAAGCCAATAATCGGAGCTGATTTTTTAAGCAAATATGGCCTACTTAT
This sequence comes from Eurosta solidaginis, assembly GCF_040869045.1. Classification (NCBI taxonomy): domain Eukaryota; kingdom Metazoa; phylum Arthropoda; class Insecta; order Diptera; family Tephritidae; genus Eurosta; species Eurosta solidaginis. Next base: position 7,105,506 of record NC_090321.1, read on the forward strand.
CGATATTAAAAGCAAATGTTTAGTTGACCCGTTGACAAGTCTTTCAGTCAATACTATTTCATGTTTTTGCAATGTCCCTCTTCCCAAATTTTCTCAGTAGACAATCAATATACGAAATTATTAAAAACTTTTCCATCTTTAATTACGGAACCTGATTACTCGAAGCCAGTTAAACATGTTACGGTTCACAGACTAGTTACAGAAGGTAACCTACCATTTTCTAAGCCCAGGCGTTTAGATCCTATTAAATTTAAAGTGGCCAATGCCGAATTCGATTTTTTATTAAAAACTGGAATTTGTAGATCTTCAAATTCATCCATGGCATCTCCTCTTCATTTAGTACCCAAAAAAGATGCTAATGACTGACGTCCTTGTGGCGATTTCAGAAGACTAAACGTAGTAACAGTTCCTGATCGTTATCCCTTGCCCCATATTCATGACTTCAATATGAATCTTCGAAACAAAACTATATTTTCAAAAATTGATTTAGTTAAAGCGTACCATCAGATACCAATGGCTAAAGAAGACGTATATAAAACGGCAATAACGACACCCTTTGGTATGTTTGAATTTTTACGTATGCCTTTTGGGTTAAGGAACTCAGCTCAAACATTTCAAAGGTTTATTAATGAGGTTATAAGTGGACTGGATTTTGTGTTTGCCTATATAGATGATTTGCTTATAGCGAGTGAAAACGAACAGGAACATTTAAAAGATTTGAGTATTCTTTTTGAGAAGTTGTCGGAATACGGTCTAAATATTAAACCGAGCAAACGTATTTTTGGTGTTGGCAGTATAGATTATTTAGGGCACAATATTTCTAGTTCTGGAATTAGTCCTTCCGATGAGAAAACAGCAGCCATACGTAATTTTGAGCGTCCTAAAAATATTAAACAAGCACAAAAATTTATAGGAATGGTAAAGTATTACCATAGGTATATTCAAAGTCTTGCTGAGTACACAAATATAATATATGATTTAATTAATAGAACAAACAAAAAACGTGATAAAAAATTAATATGGGATGACACATCAACAAAAAGTTTTGAATGTATTAAAGAAAAATTTGCAAATAAAGTATTATTAAATCATTTTAATAAAGATGCAAAGCTTTCTTTAAATGTAGATGCATCAAATACAGCTATTGGTGGTGTAATAGAACAACATTTTAATGGCAAATCTGAGCCAATAGGATTCTATTCCAAAAAGCTTTCTCCATCAGAGATAAAGTATAGTGCATTTGATCGAGAGTTGTTAGCAATATATTTAAATATAAAACACTTTCGATATCTTTTAGAAGGAAGACAGTTTACAGTTTTACTGATCATAAACCTTTGGTTTTCGCCTTAAATTCAAAAACTGAACGTAGTCCTAGACAAACGCGGCATCTAGAATTCATTGCGCAATTCACTAGAGATATACAATATGTTAAAGGAAAAGATAAAGTTTTTGAGGTAGATGCTTTTCAAAATTTCGATCTAAATTTTAAAATCTTATAAAAGGAGCAACAACAAGACACTGAACTTAATGAATTAATATCTGGCCAAACTTTTCAAAATCTTAAATTAATCAAAATTCCTTTGCTAAATTTTACCATCTGGTGCGAAGTTTCAGGAGAATGTCCTAGACCATTTGTTCCAAACAGCTTGCGTAAAACAATTTTTGATATTTTACATGGAATTGCTCATCCTGGTACGAAGGCTACCCGAAAACTAATAGTTAAAAGGTATTTTTGGCCAAGTATGAATAAACAAATAAATTTATGGTCCAAGGAATGTCTAAATTGTCAGAAATCAAAAGTTATTCGTCATACGAAATCACCTATTAGCAAAATTCCAGTACCAAAAGGTAGATTCGAGCATATTCATTTGGATATTGTAGGACCTTTACCCATTTCCAGAGGACATCGTTATATTTTTACTATAGTTGACAGGTTTTCTCGTTGGTCTGAGGCATATGCACTAAGAGACATTTCATCGGCAAATATTGCAAGAAAATTTTTCAGTGAATATATTTCGCGTTTTGGAGTTCCATGTAATATAACTACTGATCAAGGCTCTCAGTTTACATCAAATTTGTTTTCGGAATTGACAAAATTTCTTGGAAGTCACCACATAACAACGTCTTCCTACCATCCTCAAGCTAACGGAATGGTGGGACGTTTTCATAGACAGTTAAAATCTTCAATAATGGCTAGGAATGGGATTAGAGATTGGTACGATGAATTACCAATAATACTTTTGGGTTTGCGATCAACTTTTAAAGAAGATATTTCAGCTAAAAATTTAAGGTTACCTGGTGAACTCGTTGTCTCAACTTCTGAGAAAACAAATTCGACAGATGTTTTGAGCAGTTTACGTGAACATTTTAGAAATTTTAAATCAAATCTTGAACATCATAAAAATTCTTCTGGAATTTATGTTCCTAAAAATTTAGAAGATTGTCAATTTGTTTTCGTACGGGTTGTAAACAAACATTCTTTACAACATCCTTACGAGGGACCTTATAGAGTAATTGAAAAAGGAATTAAAAATTTTAAAATAGAAATAAATAATGAAATTAAAATTTTTCCTATTGATCGTTTGAAACCTGCTATGGTGGATTTTGCACACTTTACTAAAACAAAAACAAAAAAGAAAGTAACGTTTAATTTATATAACAATTTATCTCTGGAAGGGGGAGTAATGTAGGGTATTTGTAATAACTTTAAATAATATCAACTTTTGTTATTTTAAATATTTTATGTATTTGTTCTAATTTTCAGTCTTGAATTTTTTGCTTTCAAAAATTTTCATTCTTAATATTTTTCTGCTGGAAATTAAATTAATTTTTCAATAAAATATAATATTTAAAAATATCTAAAATATTTATCCTACACAGATAACTAAAAATCACCACAAAAAAAAGAGCGAAGTGAGAGTAGCTCATTTTTTGATACGTTGGACGTTGAAAACAAAAAGACTTGGTGTAGCATGACCTACGACTCTAATTATTTTAACGATTTACAAAAATGCTACAGACAAATAAATGTGAATTTGGCCCCTAAAACAACAACAAAATTAAAATCATTACTTACATCCACAAAAGACAAACGCGAAAATTTGGACAAACCTGGCATTTATTCAATCACTTGCTCCCAGAAAAACGACAACGGGAATATATGCGGCGCAAAGTACATCGGCCAATCGACCCGCACTGTACGAATCAGATTACATGAGCACATAAAATATATCCAGAATATTGACCCGAGAAGAGGAATCGCTGAACATGCTTTAGCGAATGAGCATTCAATAAGTGAGGACGATTGCCAGTTAATTAAGTCGGAATGTAATATTAAAAAATTAAACATTTTAGAATCTCTACATATATATGCAAACAAAAATGATTCTGTAAATCGTGATACAGGCCCATTGTACTTCAGTCTCTTCACAGCATTCCAGTAAACTTAGATTGTTCCATATATTGTTATTACATATTATATACATATGTACATAATTATCTTTGTATTTTGTTGTTGTTGTTTAAACTCTCTTTTTATTATTTTCGCATTGCATTAGCTTTTAAAAAATTTTGAATGTTTGATTTGCATAGGCATACTTTGTTTATATTTGTAGACAATGGTTAGTTTATAACTAGCAACTGATGATAACACGTCGCGAGTGTCGAAACAATTGTTTTGCCAAATAAAGCAAACATATATATATATATATATATATAAAAGACTACAAGATGTTTCAATTTTAATTCTTTATCGTGTGAGTCGTTTACCGCTCTATATTAATTATTTAGTTATCCCAAACCATAGTGATTAAAACATTTCCATGACTGTTATCGAGAAAGACATGTGAGGCTTGTTACACATTATTTTTTATAGCAAGGGATCTTTCCGCCGCTGATCACAAAAATAGCACGTAATCTGTGTACTGGACTAAAAAATTGTTACACATTCATAAACCTAACCGCAAACTTTTAGACAGACGCCTGGTTGTAAACGCAACTCATGACGAAACCACGCTTAAAATCTTTGTGAGCTTTTAAGACCACTTTTTCAGGGTAGGCATACCCAAGAGTCTCTTCCGTTCTCATTAGCTGCAGATTTTACATTGGTTGGTTGCTTAATTTAGTACCTAAGTTAACCACATATGACCAACAAGGGTGTAGGAGTCGGAACTGAGCACTGTCCTGCAACTGAGATTGGTCCTCCAACATTAAAACCACACCCCATTACACTCCATAACTTAACATAGCACAGCATATTGGAATAAGGCATAATCCAACAAAAACGTTTTGTAGTATAGCATAACAGTTGGTAAACAATATAACATAGCTTTACATAAAGAACGAAGCATGACCTAATCATAGCATTACATGACATGGCATAGCATAACATAACAAAACATACCTAACATAGTAAAAAATAAAACAATATAACAAAGCAAAAAACATAGCCTAACATAACACAACATACGAAAACAAACCATAAGATAATATAATATCTATAATATAACATAACACAGTGAATAAAAAATTTAAATATTCAAAATATCTGGTCAGTCGCACTTAAAATGATTATAAAACTTGAATGTACCCAAGAAAGTAATATCGTTTTCTCTTATTAACTTGGTCAATAGCTCACCCAAGAATGTGTTCTATATCTTACAGATAAGTATTTCTTAAACAATAGTTCAAAGTGCAAACTAAACAAAGAAAATGCGTTATCCTTGAGAAAACTTAACCATTAAGCCAACCAAAAATTTACTCGAATTCAATTTACATTTAAACAATAGTAAATCAGTCGATTTACTTACTTTGAAGTAAACCCAACATAATGAATGACAAGCTTAAAGCAACAAAAAGTAATGTTTATCCTTTTACGGACTTTATAACATCCTGAAATCCTCACAAAACGTTAAATTTACAAAAGAATAGCCACTGAAATGATTGATAGCCAAAGGCATTTTATTAGCATTTTAACAATCTTTTACGTTTTCTTTTTGTGCTTTTTTGTAAAGGACAAGAAGAGAGTATTATTTGACAATAGCGCAAGGCGGTGGGAAGGCATAGCTCCTTTATGATGAAAAAATTTATATAAAACTTAAACTTGTGTAAAAAGTTTTTTGTAGGTGACCACAAAATGTTTGATGAGAAGAAAGTTGAATAAAAAATTTAATATCAAATATTGCGCAACTTACTTGTGTAGAATACGAAAATCTGTTCTAGTAGCCGCAAACTTTTGAAAACTATGAGAGTAATAATACAACTTAATACAAAAGATAAATTAGATACATGTTGGGCAAATAGCTACGCAGGGAAGTCTACTTATAAATGTATGGAAGAATTATACGTATCACTACAATGTATCAGTATTAAGGCGTTTCTTTTGACTTTTTATTGGTGAAATGTTGCCCTTATACAATGTGTACTCAGTCCAAAGTAACAGTTTTTAGCAAGAGTAATTCCCCGTTTGGTTGCTAAGCTAACACTGATTTCGTGATTAGTGCTGGCTCCTAGAATACACGTAGTCCTTTATTTTCTCGAATAGATATCTCTCAGGAGGGACGTAACCGACAGCTTTCCTGTATGAGTTAATTAGATTAGTTAAGATTAAATTAGACTAGATAAGATTAGATTGGATTGAATTGTATTAGATTAGATTACATTAAATTGGATTAGATTATATTACATTAGATTAGATTAGATTAGGTTAGATACGATTAGATAGATTAGAGTAGATAGATTAGATTAGATTAGATTAGATTAGATTAGATTAGATCAGATTAGAATAGATTAGATTAGAATAGATTGGATTAGATTAGATTAGACTCGATGGGATTAGATATAGTTAGATTGTGTTTGGTTATATTGAATTAAATAAGATTATATTGGAATTCATTCTATTTGTTTTTTTTTTTTGTTTTGTGTTTCGTGGAAGGAGGAAATGCTTTATGCACTGACCGTGATATTTAAGCCTCACTGCGGGACTCTCCAAGTGTAGGACTCCCTTCTTCCATGAAGGCCTACCCACTAAAACCTAACCTCCCACGGCCCGCGCAAATTCCCGTACCTGGGACCGCGTTTAGCATTACTTCGGGTACGGGTGCGCGCTACGTGAGCTCTATGGCTACTCTCACGCTAATGGGCTAGGCATCCGTCTTCTCGTTTACTGATAAGTATATGCCTCACATATGTGCTGACCGTATCCCACCTGTCCCTTCGACAGGTCATGTTATTGATGACACTGCCCGGGGATAGGTCGCCAAGTACCTCTTCTATCCTCCTTCGCTGATCGGAGAAGTGCCTGCATTCGAAGAAGGTGTGGCGTACATCGTCTATTTCCCCACAGTACAGGTAGCTCGGGTTATCAACCTTACTCATTCTGTGTAGGTATATGAGGAAGTAACCGAGTCCCGTTAGAAACTGGGTCAGGTAAAAGTCTACCTCTCCGTGTGGTCGCTTCAACCATGGATTCAGTTCAGGGATTAGTTCCCTAGTCCATTCATTCATTCGATTATTCATTCGATTAGATTAGATAAGATTCGAGTAGGTAAGATTAGATTAGGTTAGATTAGACTAGATTAGATTAGAATAGATTAGATTATATTTGATTAGATTAGATTAGAAAAAATTAGATTAGGATACATTTGATTAGATTAGATTGGATTATATTAGATTGTATTAGATTAGATTAGATTACATATGACTAGATCATATTGAAATAAATTAGATCATATTAGAATTGATTAGGTTAGATTAGATTAGAATAGATTATATTAGAATAGATTGGATTATATTTGATTGAACTCGATGGGATTAGATTAAGTTAGATTGCGTTTGATTATATTGAATTAAATAAGATTACATTGGAATTCATTCGTTTAGATTAGATAAGATTAGACTAGGCAAGATTAGATTAGACTAGATTAGACTAGACTCGATTAGATTAGATTTTATTACATTATCTTAGGTCAGATTAGATTAGACCAGATTAGATTATATTAGAATATATTAGATTATTATTAAATTAGATTGGATTAGATTAGATTAGATTAGATTATTAGATTAGATTTGATTATATTAGATTATATTAGATAAGATAGGTTAGATTAGATTAGATATGACTAGATTATATTGAAGCAAATTAGATTATATTGTAATTGATTAGAATAGATTAGATGAGATTAGATTATATTGAATAAGATTAGATTATTTTAGATCAGATTGCATTGGATTAAGAAAGATTAGATTAAGTAAGATTAGATTAGATTAGGTTATATTAGATTATATTAGATTAGATAAGATTAGATTAGATTGGATTAGATTAGATTATATTAGCTTAGCTTAGATTAGATCAGACTAGATCAGTTGAGATTAGATTCGATTAGATTAGATTAAATTAGATTAGATTAGATTAGTTTAGATTAGATTATATTATATTATATTAGATTAGATTGGGTAAGATTAGCTTTACTGTATGCGCTAATTAGATTAGAGAAGATTAAATTAGACTAGATAAGATTAGATTGGATTGAATTAGATTAGATTATATTAAATTGGATTAGATTATATTACATTAGATCAGATTAGATTACATCATATTAGATTATATTAGATTAGATTAACTTAGATTAGATAAGATTAGATTATATTAGAATAGAGTAGATTAAATTAGATTAACTTAGATTATATTAGATAAGATCAAATCAGATTAGATAAGAATGGATTAGAATACATTAGATTAGGTAAGAATTCGATTATACTAGTTTAGATTATACTAGATAATATTTTATTAAATTAGATTAGATTAGGTAAGATTAGAATAGATTATGCCGCAAAGGTTTGAAGAATGTTAGTAGCACCTATAGTTAATAACCCAATTTTTCCTCCGTCAATTTAAGCGCAGCGTAGAAAATATGTATCTTTTGTAAAAGCCAATCAATGGCACGCAAAATTATCCCTTCAACATGAAAATACGGGTACCGGTGCGTATATGTAACATTTTATTTTATTTACTTGGTACATAAGAGTTACATACACGAACATACCTATCATGCTAATCTAGCGCGGTAAAAAAAAATTATCAGAACATTGATAGTGATTGAAATAGCCAACTGATTGAATTGTAGGCCTTCCTGTAATTTTGTAATAACTCAATCAAAGCACAATCAATTTCACTAGAACAACATTTCATTTAGTTGGCTTGTGTAAATATCTTTTTTTTCCAATAATTTAGAAGAAGCTAAGGTTTTACGGCATACTTTCCCATTAATTATTATTCTTAATGAACTTATTTAAAATCTTATATCTTAAAAAATAAAACCAATGCACTCATACTTCTGGTTTTACCCACTTCCGCCTCCATTTGGACCTATGTGCTGTATATAAGCTCTACATTTCATTATTCATCCATTTCCATTAGATTTTGTGTCTATCAAATCATTGTGGCTAGTGTTGACGTTATATCCTTCATTTAAAGCATTGTACAAAAAGGATGATATCCAAAAGCTTAGCGCAAATGGTCATCACAACGAATGTAAGCCTAGGTCAACTTCTTGCTCATTGTATTTGTAGCCATTGGCTTATAATATTCAAGTAATAGAGAAGATGAATGATGTAAAAATGTAAAACAAGTTAAGATGCTGTCAAGAAGAAACTAAGAAAATCACCAATGAAAACATTTCTGCCCCATCAAAGCCAGATAAGACAAAAAATTGTCCTAAGCGGGAGAAGTACGAAAAGGCCATAAGAAAATGATGATTACATAATGTTCGTAAAAACATTATTAGGTTTTTATTAGGGAAACTGGCAAGAAAGTGAGATGCTTTTTTTATAGGATGTAATGAAATGAGGTTTTTTATACCCAAGATACAAACTTGCTTGGTATATGAAAAAGAATAAGGAAGGCTTAATACAAATAACTCAGGTTTTGCGAAATACTCCTTATCAGAAGAAGTTAGAGTCGAAGATTTTTTGCTTTATTTATCAAGGACTGATGCAGAAAGAGCTCGTTATCTGGTATAAAACCTTATTAATTGAAAAAGAGACCAAAGACCTTTCAACTCACTGGGCAAATGGACAGTTGGCTTAAAGGGCATATGTGAGTGGTGCGAATATATTCAGAAGTAAGAAGGATGTAGCGCTAAGCAAAAAGGGATACTGCAGGTATGATTTTTCCTAAAAGAAATGTGATGTATGTTCAGATCACTTAGTTAGTAATTACACGAATGAGGCATACATCGATCTTGGAAATTTAGCCTCTGCGCATAAAGTGACTCAATAATTAAACCTCATTGTTCTCAATGCATCTGACACAGATGGGGTTGTCCAGTATATTAAGGCGCTCCACATGCACTGCAATTGGGCAGTGCTTTGGCTACACTCCAATTACCATACTAAGATAAGTTTAGTAAGCCCTTATAGATCCGCCGAAAGTTTTGATTTAACAGCAGTGCTGTCTCGAAGACCACTTGTCCAGAGCAGAGAGCAAATGGCAAAGGTGAATCGCAGGGTCTCAATTGGCAGACAAGTTAAGTTTCCCAGCGCCTACAAGGGCCAAAATGTCAGCCTCACATTTGCAGGGGATATTCTTATATCTTGGATAAAATAAATCAAAAAGTTGGAAAATACCCTCACAACCCAAACAGTCCCTCACAGCCTTTTAACTCACTGTGGTAGAACTTGTGGCTTTGGTTGACCACCCATCTTTCCTGAATCCATCTCCGCACAGATTCACCAGATTCCCTTCCCATATTAATTCGCAACTCCAATCCTTCCTTGCGGAAATACAAGTGGTCAATGTAACAACAGGAGCGGAATCCGCCACATAGTAAACTTCTACGATCATCTTGTTGACGATAGCGTGTAAAGTTTCTGCTTTTCGTTTAGTGTGTGTTGTACGTAGGTCCCCGCTTAACCGTGGAAAATCGCTGCACTGCTTCTAATCTTATACCGGTGGAAGAAATATCTAGTGCTCTCCTCCAAACCAGAACGCCGTAGAAGAGAATGGGATTGGCCGCCATATTGTACAGCCCATATACAAACCTTGGAGCGAGCCCCAACGTTTGCGGATTCCCTCTCACTAAATTCCCATAACAGCTTGCTGTAAAGAATAATTGCAAAGAAAGGTATTGAAAAATATATCCCTGAAAAGAAATGCCAAGGCGCTGAAGCAGAGAAGAAAGAACATTCCCTGTAGTGTACACCTCCTTACCTTACTCTGATCCGTCACGCCCTCTCGAATATTTTAACTACGTCAAAACAGGTATATTCTGATTACTTCTGAAACTTCAAAAAATACAGAATTTTCCCAGCACACGAGCTCAAGTCCTTCTAATATGCCCAACAAGAGAGTATTTTGTGTTCAACACATTCAGCTCAACAGTTGCATGTGTTGGATATAAAAAATACCGACTTGTAAAAGTCCACCTCCTTTTTTGCTTTTGTCTCAAGTTGCTTGACTCTGAACGAGTACTAAAGTGATAAAATGCTAAAAAATAATATCCCTTCGGAAATAAGTTCAACGTTCAGTACACAAAACGATTGTTAAAGTCAACTCAGCGAAAATAGCTAAAAAGTTAAAACGAAAGCCAACTAATAAAATAAAATACAATTTAACAAGAGAAATAAAATAAAAGTCAGCAAAAGCAAAAACGAGCAAAAAAAATAGCATAATAAAAGAATTTCGTAATGCCCGTTGTCGCCAGTTGCGCTTCATTTGTCTTTTGTAAATTGCTTTTAGTTTTTGCTCTGGTTAGAAAAGGAAAGTGCTTGACTCCAAAGATCTAGAATGATAGTCGATGAGGAGAGATATTTCCCCCATAAATATACGAAGTAGTGAGACGCAAAATCGAGGAACCTTGCCTAAAGCTACTAACTGTTTTATGCATTAAGCGAATCGAATGCCGGGTCTGAATGAACTGCAGACAGGCTTAACAATTTTTAGAGTTCACTCTGCTAAAGAGTCCTATTGTCAAAATAAACGAACTCGACGCAACTGTTTTTCAAATACGCAGTATTTTACAACACTACCAGAAAAACTGTGTAAGAAGACGGAACCAAAAAAAAAAAAATTATGGGAGGTCAACAAGCAACGCAAAATAAAAAATATTTTTTGTTTTATTTTGTGGGCGGTCTCACTATTTTCGAATTTTCTTGTATTATAAAGCAGTTTGCAGTTTGGATCAGAGTTCATTATAATTATAAATGAGTTACATTTCGCTTTAATTAAAGTTGACACAAAAGCATTTGGCTTGTCCTTCTGTCTACGTAGAAATTTACGCGAGTATATGGGGTATTCCATCCCATTTCGACCAATTTTGAACCAGACCCCTTTAGAATTGGCTGAAAGTTTTTCTTCTTTTTCTAGCTTACGAAAGACGTTTTTCAGAATTTTTTTCAAATTTTTTCATCCAACTCAAAAAAAGTTATGAATTTTTAAAAAAACACCGTTTTTGTTTTCAAAATGCTATAACTTTTTCAAAAATTGACCGTTTGGGATCTTTTTTTTTTTTAATTTGTTTTTAAATGTACTTTTCGGAAAAAATACAAAAAAAATTTTTAAAGTTTTTTTTTTATTTTTCAGTTTTTCGAAATTTTTCGAATTTCGCCATTTTTTTTTTTCTCATATTTTTTCTCATAAAAAACTTCAATCAATTCTGCAATCATCCCCACTAATCCCGGAGTGGGCCGATTTTTTTTATACTTTTTTTTTCTATTTTATTTATATAACAAAAAAATGTAAGAAAATGTTTTTTAAGTATTCTTTTCTTTATATATTACGGTAATCTATCATTAAAATGACTCGCTTTCGCTGTTCAGCAACTGCATTAGGCGTAGATTACCATAATATATAAAGAAAAGAATACTTAAAAATGATTTTCTTACATTTTTTTGTTATATAAATAAAATTGTTAAAAAAAGAATTTTTATTTTTGAAAATTTTTCTTCAATTAAATAAAAAAAAATATTAAAAAAATCGGCCCACTCCAGGATTAGTGGGGATGATTGCAGAATTTATTGAAGTTTTTATGAAAAAAATAAAAATGGCGAAATTCGAAAAATCTCGAAAAACTGAAAAATTAAAAAAAAAAACTTTAAACATTTTTTTTCTGAAAAGTACATTTAAAAAAAATTTAAAAAAAAGATCCCAAACGGTAAATTTTTGAAAAATGTATAGCATTTTGAAAACAAAAACGGTGTTTTTTTTTTTTAATTAAAACTTTTTTGAGTTGGATGAAAAAATTTGAAAAAATTCTGAAAAACGTCTTTCGTAAGCTAGAAAAAGAAGAAAAACTTTCAGCCAATTCTAAAGGGGTCGGGTTCAACATTGATGGAAATGGGATGGAATACCCCATATACTTACATATATATTTATGGCCGTTCGAGAAAATAGGGCTGTGGCTATTGTCTAGTATTGTTTTTCGATTTTGCGTTATGAGATGATATTTTTTTTCTACAGAAGTAAATCGCTTTTCATATGACACTAAAGCCCACTTGCGGAACGGACAGTTATCTTTTTAACCCATAGTTAACTTGACATGAGAAGTCAAACTTATACATTTTGGACAAATTTTTAAAATTAACTCTGAATTAAAAAATAACTTGCGGTTCTGTAAGAGGGCCTAATGATTTCTTGAAAAGTTCATTTGAGCCAAACGAGTCTTGTTTCGCATTCGAACTTATCGGCAGACTTACTTCTAAAAGTGTTTGATCTATGAAAGAGGTATCAGTATCCAACAGAAGGTATCGATTTTTATGGGCGCGTTATCGATTATTGAAATGGTATTGATATGTTTTTAAAAATTTTAGGATTTGTATCGAAAATTTGAATTTGATTTTTGTTACAAATTTGTTATCGGCGTGCTATCGATTTGTTATACATATGAAAAAAGGTTTGAGAAGTCTCGATTTATTATCGATTATCTATCGATTATTTATTTAAGTGTTATCGATATAGTATCAAAAAGTTATCGATTCGTTATAATCGTCTTTCCTATTGGTTATCGGCATGTTATTGAATTGTTATCATCAATTCGTTATGAAAAAGAAAATTTTTTGTTTTTGGCAAATGCAAATTTGTTGTGGTTGATTTTCAATCCCGGTTGAGCTCTAGTTGACTCAAAAAAACATCATTATTTGCTAGGTGTAAACATATTTGTTTACACGTTGAACCTCCCATGTATGATTTCCCTTTAATAAGTAGTATGGGACAAAGCTCAATAGCCTACGAATTCAAAATGTTGTAGATACCAAAAAATTTGTAAAATGCGATACCCGAGCACATCGTCGAGCCGCAATGGTGTTGGGAGAAATAACTACGGCTTGAAAAAACCACCAAAATATTTGGGAAGCCAAAATCCTCAACATATTTTTCTGTAGCACCAGTGAACGGTGGGTATAAGGACGTATAGTGTACAGTAATGCTAATACAGAAATCTGTTTTTTTTTTTTGCGGGTCCGGTTCTCCAAAATCCGTTAGATGTAAATTGATTATTTTAATACTAAGCAGGAAATATCGGGAAAATCGAATGTGCCTTTACTCGACATTGACTAACCACATTTAGCATGTACTCTCATGGGCTTCCAAATAAAAAAAGGAGTGTAGAATCCTGATTGGTATTCTACTGGACATTGCCTTCTAGCATTACATGCTTTAAATTTAGTTCCCGACAGTTAAAGCATATGCAGGAATTTTGGACTGCAGTAGGAAATGACTGAACACGTACAGTTCTTCAGGGAGCCGTAATTTCAACCTTATCTAATCCATAGACTTTCCCAATACTTTGACTCTCTTTAACATGTATTCCTGTTTTCGTCAATTTAGTATTTTTGTTGGGGAAAAGCGTCTTCTCTTCCTTTAGTTTATGAGCCCACCCACAATCTCACAAGATCATCTGCTCAACAGTAAATTATTCAAAACAGTTCTTTGCCAGCTCTCCTTGATCGGGATTAGTAAAGGAAACTCTTTGTTTTCTAACAAACAAGTTTCAAATCTGCAATATTTTCACCGCGCCCAAACTGCGTGCTATCCAAAATATATATAGACATAAAAGAAACTCCTGATTGTCAGTTTTGAGTTACATATTCACGTCGAAGGCAAAAAGAGTCACCCGGGTCATTCCCGTCATTTTTTTTCCACACGTAGTTTTTGATGGAAGCATAGTAATACAAAACTTTGAAATATTTGTATTAATCACAACAAAACCTTTAAGTAAAACTTTACAATTTTAAGAATTAAATTATTATTTTAAGTTTCTTAACCATGTATTTCCTCTTAGCTGCATCAAGCAAATTGTTTTTACTTAAATTAAAAGCCCTACTGTCTCTAATGTTCTATTTCTGTTTCCAGTTCGACGCCTGGGTCAATGTGCTGTCATTGCTGGGAATACTTTGTTGCATTTAGATGAAGCAAAAAGGAACCGACAAATACTTCAGCTCAAGCTCTGTTTGTACTTTTGTATCATATTCGTTATTCGCATTTGCTCAAGTTAATGAGGACTGTCTGTCACCTCTTCGGCACTACAACATATGCGTCTTGCATGGGTTGTTTTACGCGGCAAATCGGCTGCTGCGGATTTTCACTGATTGCAACCGTGCCCAACAAGCCATGCGAACCAGCCACCTTGTAAGTACCTGCATGTATGCACATATATATGTATGTAGTATATTGCAATTAGTCAGTGCTGTCAAGGCGCGCGAACAGCCTGCGCCCAATTCTTCGCTTACAAATTATTCGTGTTGTTGCCGTGATTATGTGTGACATTAGTTCTGGTTTTGGTTCGCTTTCAGACGTTGTAACTGCAATTGCTTTCGCCTTACCAAGAGACGTGCACCATGCAGCATAAAGCTCTTACTTTGTCTCTGCACGTGTGTCATGCTTGAGAGCTGATGCTGGTGATTGTGCTGAGCGCAGCAAGCTTTTTTGTTAATGTGGCGATAAATTAAGAAATTTTCAATTTCGTTAATGGCAAAATTTTATAACTGAAAATTTCTTAAATTGAGGCTTAATTTTAAAGTTTTCGTACGCGTAAATAATCTCTGTGTCTTTAGGTACATCAACGCGTCGCGATGATATGTAATGGTGGAATGGCTTTATTGATGGAAAAATGAGTTGAGACTGAGTGTGGCATACATATATGCACACATGAAGAAAATAAGAGCGTGTGAGATAAAACTACGATAGGATGTGAGATAAGTGTACGACAAGGAGGATCTGTTATTTTAAATAACCTAGAACTATGCCTACTGATGGTACAGAACTGAGAAATAAGTTCAGCAATATACTTTTTTTGAATTGTTGTATGCCATAACTACCTTATGGTTATAAAACGATCTGTTCAGACCTACTTTCCCAAATACATAAGGAAATTGCTTACTAAATTTTAAATGCGAAGAAATTGTTAAAGTCATCCTTGAAATCAAGAACAAGCGCATACGCGTAGAGAACTAAGTATTAGTCGCATGCGGAGCTACAGCCTTGCGTATTGTTATTTCCGAAAGTGTTCACACCTCGCCGGTAAAGTGGCTACATAACATCACAAACCACGCTACACAAATTCTTACCGCTGGGGCGTTAGCTTCTCCAATTGGTTATTAAACCATATAATCTAGGACAATAATTTTTTCCACTTAAAAAAGTATACAAGCATGACCTCGCAGAGGTTGTACCACAAGTCTGTGAGATCCCAGCAAAGATCCTTATATTCCAGATACCATCCACTTACAAGAGAACATGTTGCTGACTTTGGCTATCAAGTAGTTTGTTTTTGTGCCCAGGAACGTGGAGCGGTCGGCCAAACATTCATTTGTTGCTTCATATTCGCTCACCATCCATCGATCACCAGGTTGTTTGACATCAGCTCATCACTCACCTTCAAACCATCACCGATTCAACGTTCTCCTATTCTCACGCAGTTCACCGGTCGTTTTGGCCTGTTCAGTTCGTTCACTGATTGCACTGCTGGCTTTTAGTATCCGACAACAGATTCAGCAGTACCCCAATAAACCGGCCGTCTTTTGTATCAGGCATTTTTCACTATCCTCCGATTTTATCGGCAGCTTTAGTACCGTCCAACGAAGTCGACATTACTCGCCTACTTCTTTTCATACCTTGATCCGCCGACTTAGTCAACTTCCGCTCATCTCATTAGTTATAGCCGTTTATCGCCATGCGCATGTGCGAGTAAATCAATAAATAACTTATATTCATTTATAAATTAAATTGGACTTATTTGTATTGTGACGAATATTAGCAGCACTAAGGGATATTATCATCTCTAAGCCGATGCTAAGCAGTGACTTGTATTCACATCAATAACTCAATTATTATGTCTACACATACGTACGTACACGCAGCGGAGAAGCAACGCACAACGGCATGCATATATCTGAGATACTCCCGAAAGTATGCAATGGTTGTGCAAGTGTCGCTCACGCATACAAGCGCATGGGGTTTGAGAGAAGCTATAAAATCATGCATCTGTAGTTACAGCTGAGTAATTTTACACCTGATAACTAACTAGTAAGTTCTGGAAATAGAAAATCCTAGAAATATGCAACGAGGAAATCAGACAGTATAAAAGGCAGCAACAGTAGAGGCACGACAATCAGTTTGATTTAAGACGCTATCTAGCGAGCAATAGAAGTGAAGTACTTTATAAAGGCCATTTTGCATTATTGAAAAGTGAAGTTATTTATTCAACAGTTTAGTGATTCGAACGTTAGCAGAAGTTTGCAAATAAAAGGAAACGCACTAAATTCGTTAAAGTATGAATTAAACTGGGACCGCCCTCATTGCTTTTTTTTAATGTATGAAAATATTTATTTGAAGTAATTTTTAAATTTTTAACTTATTTAATAATTTGGGAAAAACTTAAACAACGCGAAATCGGGGCAGACAAGGCGACAGCTGTATGTAACAGTTCAATTATCATAGGGGTGTGGGGTGGAATCCCTCTCCCGGTAGAAAAGGCTCTGAAGAGATTTGCAATGTAAAATCAATTGTCCACCCTGATGCCACGTTGTTTAAATATTTTGTCAAAGTATTTAATAAAATTGTACTTATTCGATTCTTGATTGCTTTCGACGATTACCACCTCACCAGCTTAATAGATCTTAGCCAAGCGCTGTTGGACTCGGGTTGTTGCGCACTTGCGAAGACTTTAACTTCACAGACTGCTGGTAAGAGTTAAGATGGGCGGCGAAAGTTGCAGCTATGAGCTCAAATTGTGTGGCACTACAGGTTGGCGGGGGAATTAGGGCACCAATGGTTGCACGTTCAATGATAATCTGTTTTGGGAAAGTTTCAGCTTCTTGCTCTGGGTTTCGTTACATAACTTGCTCGAAATAAGAGAGTGATCATACAATTTTTGGACAGGTGGCCTTGGTTGTGCGGAAATTACAAGTTGTGGTCGAGTATATCAAGAGGCATTCAATGTGAGCAACCTATAAGGACCGCCAGGAAGACCCGGTCTTTTCAATTACATAAACTTTCACATGCTATGGCACCATTCAAAGTGGAATTGAAACATTTCGAATCGCCATTTAAAATAAAAATTGTCCACAAATTAAGGCCGCCAAAGGCACTATAAAACAAGCCGTTGTACGAAAAACTTCCTTTTCACACTATCACAGCCTTTAACCACTACGACTTAGCATAATTCAGGGAAAGCTTTCTGACTTTCTGAAATGTAAATAACTACTCAAAAATGCAATTTCAATCAGCGTAACAAATTCAAAGTCACTTTATTAAAAAAAAAATTGCAAAAGGGAACAATAGAATTTTCAGAGCATTACAGATACTTTTCGTGCGGAATGAGTAATATTGTTTTACAAAAGTTTACATTGGCCGCAGGCAATTGCCTTACCCAACCCCACCATTTTCAAGTGACGACAAGATGAAGAGTGAAAATGCCACGTCGGCAAACAAATGAAATGAGTTTCATATGAAATGTGCCTTTAACACAGGAAAAGTTAGAGCCAAAAGTGTTGCGTTGAATGGCAAACAATAAAAAGCCTCACACACTTAATGCATATCTTATATAACTTCATTCCCGTCAGAGAACTGCAAACGCTACCGATGAATATAATATCGTAGAGAAACGTTAGAAGACATTGTTATATGCAAAACTTATATAGGGTCGTTTAGTTTGTACCTATTAAAAACAGGTTTAAGGTGCTCAGTATATAGTGCAATCGACAACACATGCTACAAACCACTTTTTAGCTGAATACATGAAGGACAGTTGTTTTGCGACTCACACAATTATGCTTCTCACGGCTCTTTCGTAGCAATGCTGTGCGTTGTGCAGAATGAATTTAGAGCTTAATTCGTAAATACATCAGAAATGGAAATGAAATAATTTTTATTTGAAGTGGCTATCTTTGTAGAACTAAATGTACGACATTTTCAAAAAGCATTCGGCAATACGTCTTTCTTGAATTCAGGGCATTGATTTATTATATGTATAGATATATCTATAAAATATATCTATAAATAAAACCCAACGTTTTCTTTCCTGACGCTATAACTCCAGAAGGCACGAACCGATTTCCACGGTTTTGCATTCGTTGGAAAGGTCTCGGGCATCGTGAGCTTCATAGGTAAGAAAATTCTCGAACGACGCACAGGGTCTCGAGATATAGGACAAAACGTGGACCCGGGTTGCCCTATGTGTTTAAAGAATATGGATATCAAATGAAAGCTGTTGATGAGTGCTTTAGTAGAAGGTAATTTTCATACCCCGGTGTGAATAGGGTCTCGAGATATAGGCCAAAACGTGGATCAGGGCAACACTAGGATTTGTTTTTACATTATGGATATAAAACTGAAGCTGCTGATGTGTGCTTTAGTACAGAGTAAGTTTTATGCCGCTGGGTGACTAGGCTCTCAAGATATAGGCCAAAACGTGGACCCGGATACACCTAGAATGCGTTTTTAAATTATGGGTATCAAACTGAAGCTGCTGATATGTGCTTTAGTACAGACTAAGTTTTATTCCTCTGTGTGATTAGGGTCTCGAGATATAGGCCAAAAGACGGACCTGGATACCCCTAGAGTATGTGTGTATTATGGATATCAAATGAAAGCTGTTGCTGAGAGCTTTAAAGTAATTTTCATTGTGATATTCGATTTAGTCGCATCTATGGCGGCCACCGTGGTGTGATGGTAGCGTGCTTCGCCTACCACACCGTATGCCCTGGGTTCACACCCCGGGCAAAGCAACATCAAAATTTTAGAAATAAAGTTTTTCAATTAGAAGACAATTTTCCTAAGCGGGGTCGCCCCTCGGCATTGTGTGGCAAGCGCTCCGGGTGTATTTCTGCCATGAAAAGCTCTCAGTGAAAACGCACCTGTCTTGCAGATGCCGATCGAAGTCGGCATAAAACATGTAGGTCCCGTCCGGCCAATTTGTAGGGAAAAGCAAGAGGAGCACGACGCAAATTGGAAGAGAAGCTCGGCCTTAGATCTTGTCGGAGGTTATCGCGCCTAACATTTATTTTTATTTTTTACCTGGCAAAACTGATAAATATACATGCGAAGCCGAAATAAAGACATGAATTAATAATACACACATACTTATTTACATACGTCCTATTCGATTTGCCGAAAATTTGGAATATAAATTTGCCTATATTAGAATTTACGTTGCTTTTTTTGGCAAGTAGACCAGAGACGAACTGGGACTGGGATTAGGACTAGGACTGGGACTGAGACTGGGACTGATACTGAGACTGAGACTCGCAGTGGGATTGGGACTGAGACTCGGAATGGGACTGGAACAAAATACATACCACCATCTAGGACTGGCAATAAGATATGAAGAAGAATGACAAAAACTTGAGAGAAGAGAAAAGAGAGACGGAAACTGAGAAAGAGATAGAATGAGATGAAGATGGAGATAGATGAAGCGAAAAATTCGGAGGGAAGAGTGAATACAAAGATTAGGAAAAAGTGTAGAGGGGCGAGGGCAGAGTTAGACGGAAAAAGCTTATTAAAATGTTTGCAGAGAGACCAAATTTAGGGCAGAACAACGTTTTCCGTGTCTGATAGTATATATATAAAAAATCGCATAAAACCCCACATGGTTCCGACTAACGAATTTACGAGCCGAAAGTATGTACCACAACAGGTAAAAAAGCTGCAAATTTGCCAACAACAATTAAAAGCCATTGCAATAAAAAAGCACCTCTGCAGTTCTCTGTTAGATATAGTTACATGTACAAAAGGTGATTTATTGCCATTGTCTACGCAATTATTTACGCATTTGTTGTTCTATGAAATGAACCCTAATGTTTCTCTTTGCTGAAAACTCTATACAAAACCGTTTGATAATGAAAATTTAACGAAACTTTCAACTTGCCACTAAAACGGGAAAAACAGAAGTTAAAATATTTGTATGTTTACACATGTAAGTATATATCATTAGTGTATAAAGGGTGGTGCATATAGAGCTGTAATTTAGAGCATCCAAGGCCCATAGCATAGATAATCCACTTAAAAGTGTTAGTGGATCTTTGCTGCGTCAAATCTGCCGAATTGAAGAGCGGTTCTACACCGATGACGTTCAAATGAAACAGTTACTCGAGAAAAAATACAAAAAACGCAGAAAATTCAAAAGAATGTGTGCATCATATTTTATGCTTACATATGAGAAAGCTGTTTTTCCAAAAGGTGCCGCTCGTTGCTCTTTCATCAAGACAATGCACAGTGTCGCAATCCGCTCGTAGCAACGAACAATTTTGTGAATTGAAGTTCAAACTACTGCGCCATTTAACCTATTCTCCAGATCGAGCCCCATCGACTATTATCTATTCAAACATCTCAAAAAAGAGCTCCGTGGAAAATGATTTGGGTCAAATGAAAAAGTGATTCCCCAAAATGAAGCATGTTTTAAGAGCCTTACTATAAAATTGGAATTGGTTTTACTGAATTGGAATTGGTTTTACTGATTGTATCATTTTCAAAGGAGACTATCTTGTTGGAAAAAGTCGAATTTCGCAAACAAAATTGTGTTTTCTTATTTAGTCCAAAGACTCTTCTCGTGTCAGAGTTATAAAATCGTTCAGTTATGGAATTGAGAAGTCATCAAGCGACCACCATTGCTTCAAACTGCCAAACTGTGTACCTTTTTGTGACGAAGTTTGTCTGTGTCAAGGCATTTAAGCTGGGATAGAAAAATATACTTAAATATTGTTTTCTGATGTTTTACGTTGGTTTGAGAGTGAGAGAATCGAGCGCACACCAGGGGATCCCTCGATGAACATGAATTTATAAGGACGGGTTGAAATGTTTTCCCAATCGATATTGCCAGTATTTGAGAAAAGGTTTTTCAGGTAAAAGTCGCTATTAACAATGGACCAGCATCATTAAACCCAAGCTTGAATTACATAGGGACATAACGCTTCCTGTCTCATCTTCGGGAAGGGAAACTTTAAAACTCCCGTTAGCAAGCTTACTTTGCGGTGAAAATTCAAATTAATATATGGGGTATTCCATCCCATTTCGACCAATTTTGAACCCGATCCTTTTAGAATTGGCTGAAAATGTTTCTTCTTTTTCTAGCTTACGAAAGACGTTTTTCAGAATTTTTTCAAATTTTTTCATCCAACTCAAAAAAAGTTATGAATTTTTAAAAAAACACCGTTTTTGTTTTCAAAATGCTATAACTTTTTCAAAAATTACAATCATACAAACAGACAAAATTGGTTAATTCGTTGTAGTTCTATAAAAAGAACAAAAACAGCAACAAAACCAAAGTTTCTTTGAAAACCGCCGTACCAAGCATAGCTTTAACACATAATTGCATACGAAGTATGCATGTGTAAAAAGATTAAAATATGCAAAAAAGAAGGCAATTGGGAAAAAACTTTACAACAACTAAGGCATGACGTAGCTGAATGCGTTTATAACCATTTCAACTATCGTAGGAGTGCGGGTTCGACTCCCACTCCCGGGAGAAAAGGCTTTGAAGAGATTTACAAGGTATAATTGAAACAGCTGTCGCCTTGTCCGTCCTGATGTCACGTTGTTTAAATTTTTCCCAAATTATTAAATAAATTTGGGATCTCTTTTTTTTTAATTTGTTTTTAAATATTCTTTTCGGAAAAAATACAAAAAAATGTTTAAAGTTTTTTTTTTTTTGTAATTTTTGAGTTTTTCGAGATTTTTCGAATTTCGCCATTTTTTTTTTTTTTCTAATAAAAAGCTTCAATCAATTCTGCAATCATCCCCACTAATCCCGGAGTGAGCCGATCATTTTTTTTTTTTTTTATTTAATTGAAAAAGGAACTTAAAAATTTTTTTGGTATTTTTTCCGAAAAGTACATTTAAAAACAAATTTAAAAAAAACGTCCCTAACGGTCATTTTTTGAAAAATTTATAGCATTTTGAAAAAACACCGTTTTTTTTTTTAAATTCATAACTTTTTTTGAGTTGGATGAAAAAATTTGAAAAAATTCTGAAAAACGTCTTTCGTAAGCTAGAAAAAGAAGAAAAACTTTCAGCCAATTCTAAAGGTATCGGGTTCAAAATTGGTCGAAATGGGATGGAATATCCCATATGATTACATAAAAACACTTTGTAGACCACCCATTATATAAACTCGTGTAGTAGGCACGAAAGTGTTTGCATTTACCTTCTGTCGATTTTTTGTTTGTTGTTAATGAAAAATGCAAATTCCGTCAAAATTGTTTTTTGGTTCATCGTTGATCGTTGGATATCGCTATGTGCCAAAGGCTACTGCTACACATTCTTTGGATTGATGCAATGATGAGAAAATATATATGTAGGTATGTACATACGCCTGAATGTATGGGTTTGTCCAATTGCGGCTTAATTTGTATTAAATTTCGGCTTCTTTTTTGTAAGCCAGACGTTGCTATCGGCATATTTGTACACTCATGAATTTTTGATTGCCAATTTCGCTGTTTTCATTTTTGCTAGCTTCCACTTTTTGTGCAAAATTTTATTCAAAAAAGCTTCCCAAGTGTGATTTATTTGGTATCAACTAAGTACTAATAATCTCACCTTTTAGAAACAAAATAAATTTTTTAGTACTAGAAAGGTTTCACCACATTCGCTAAGTTCGAGAAGTGTTATTTCGGAATAACAAGTAACAATAGCTACAAGGTTTAAGGTTTAAATTTAAGATTGTTTGGACTACATTTCTGATGAATCCAAATTTGGCATACAAGTTTGGAAACGGGCCTTTGTCTTTTTTGTCTTCCAGAATGGATAAAAGCAGCTAAAAGGGATACAAAAAACCAGTTGATAATTTTTAGCTAAAAAATCGATATTTTTCGATAACAAATTGATATCTTTTCGACATAAAATCGATATTTTCGATAGTATATCCAAACATTTTCGATAACAAATTGACAGAAAACCGATAACTTATCAATAGCGTATTTTATCCTTAACAAAGGTATAACAATTCGAAAACAAATCGATAACTCGTCTACACATCGTCGGTAACCGTTCGATAACAAGTCGTTCATAAAAAGATGGCAAGCTGATACCTCGGCGATTACGGTTGGTATCGAAAACAAATGGTTAAAACGTCTGGTTTCCTTTACGCTTTCGGTTTTAGTCTCTTTTCTTACCTCTCCTTTCAACACACCACTCCCACACATATTACGTCAGCACTTAACTTACGCTTACATTCTGTAGTCCCCCATGCAGCGTACCCCTTCCAAATACTACGCTCACACTTACAAAACCCTCACGTGCAGTGCCCATCTAGATGTTACCTTATAGAAAGCAACATGAGCTTTCCTTGCCTGCACTCGACTCTTCGGATAATCATCGGGGCTACCTCCATAAATCGAATACTCCACATTCAATACTGTCGTTAAGCCAATAGCACCTATTTATCCTTAGTTTTGATGATCCAATACCAGGCAAAGAACAGCAATAACAAAATTAAGCAAACTTTATCGACAATTTTATATTGATATATTGGTGCGATGAAAACGTTCCCTGCTCATGCCATTGCTGCCCTGTGGGAGCTGCTCCCTAAAATGAAAAGTGCAACACTTACTGCACGAGGGCTTCAAAACATTTCTGAGCTTTACTCAGAAATATGAAGGTGTTAAGAAAATTCGTAGAACATCCCTTATTGTTAATACGTGATGAAACAGCCCCTATTTTCAGAATCTCAATAACTTCGAGCTGTCTTTTGTATACTAGACCTGATTCAGAGGTCTTCACAGAACTATGAATGATGGGTATGTAGAGACGAGTATTTTTGTTGAGGCTTAGAGCTGTTATTAAACACTTAAAAATATCTCGATTGCTGAGTTGAATATCGGCCTATCTCGGCTGACCGTTCAATAATGCCGTATCTACCATCAAATTGTATTGAATTTAGGTTCGTAGAGAACATTTTTGAATTAAATAAGGAACTAAAGCGTTTTTCGGAAGTTTTCTGAGATAGGATGAGTTCGAAACGTCACTCAAATGTTGATATTCCACTCAACAGTCGATATGAAGTTTGTAAATTAAGTTACTTCTCCAGGGCCCGTATCGCCTTATACCATCACGGATGATTCCTTATAGAACTTGGGGGTGGGAAGGGAGGGATGGCCTGCAGGTTTAATTTGGCCATATAAATCGTTCCCGAGATGGTCGGACTAGCACCTTAATGATGCTGGGATACCGAAGCGTACCGGATCTGTATCCGGCAAAGGACCATCACATCGATAACACTCCCCAAAGCCTTCGGGGAGCAACCTTAACGCTAAGACAACAACAACTACAATACGGATGAAAACCTAATTTCACTGAAATTATAAATATGAATCTGTCAGACTATTTATAAACAACTAGAAGACCCGGCAGACGTTGTCCTGCCCTAAATTTGGCCTATATGCATACATTTTAATAAGCTTTTTCCATCTGACTCTGCCCAACCCCCTCTTCACGTTTTCCCAATCCTTTTATTCACTCCTCCCTCCGTCTTTTTCACTTCATCTATCACCATCTTCGTCTCATTTTATCTCTTTCTCAATCTCCTTCTCTCTTTTCTCTTCTCTCAATTCCTTCTCATTCTTCTCCATCCCTTATTTCCTGTCCCAGAGGGTAGTATGTATTTTATTCCAGACCCAGTCCCAGTCCCACTTCGAGTCTCAGTCCCAGTCCTAGTCCTAATCCCAGTCCCAGTCCGTCTCTGGATAATATATTACTCTGTACCAAAGCACTCATCAACAGCTTTCATTTGATATCCATATTGTATAAATACCCTGTACCTGTAGTAACCACCGCGTGAGGTTTGCGTAACTTGTGCGAAAGTTTGAACAAAATCGACCGACGCATCTCTTTAAACACCGGCGACCAACTAACACACATTTTAGCCTTTCTTTTTATATATTTAGGTTTTTTATTTTTCACTTCACTATAATATTAAAACGAAATGCAGATTTTCGTTGCTTTTGAAATTCGGATTAAAAATTGCACATGGAACAACTAAATACTCTCCTGTATTATAAAAAATGTCATAGTACCTCTAAATCGCGGGCCCCCACCCTCTAGGCGGGCCTGGTGATGTGCTATACTTCTTACCATTCGCTATAATATTTTTTGTTGATAAGCAGGTTGTTTAATTAAACACCAAGCCATTACACGGAAGTATATCCGCACCACCTGAAAATATGAGTGCCACTGCGTATACGTAACATTTTAATATTACATATAAACAAATAAAAAAATTGCAATAAAATAATATTGCGACTATAAACTGAGATATAACCTATCCTATATTTCAAGTTTGATCAAACTACACACGGGGTGCAAAACAAATTCAAAATCGGTTCAGTAGTTTAGGAGTCCATTGGCCTCAATTTTGTGACACGTGTTTTTTATGTATTAAGAAGAAGAAGAGTAGTAGTGAAACATAGTCTTTAGTAAACATATGCCATTCAAAGGAATTACCATTTCAGAGGTATAGTGATTACGATATGGGCCCAGATCTATAACGTTCGAGCAGAGCTCAAAAGGGTTATGGATGAGAAGGTTTTTTTTAAGGCTTTGAATTAAAAGTTCCCTAGACAATCCAAGAGAGAAAGATAAATATATTCAGATTCGATTTAAAAATTTTCTAAACAAATGCAAACATCGTTCTTAAGCAAGTATATACGTATGTACTTGTATGAGTGCATATCACAAACTAGCTTTATTATATTTTATCACAGCTTAACAAATTGCTATGTCTTCCCAAGCATGACACTTCACTGAGAGAACCAACCTGCCGCATATCCTGTCTTTTGTTGCTTTCAACCTTAACCTTACAACAAATTTATAAACTTTCATTCATTTCTGTTTGTTTGTATTTATATGCCTTAATAAATAACAGCATATCAACACCAAGCAACAACACCTTTGGAACAATGCCTTTAGAGTAGCAATTTGATATTCCGGTAAAATGCTTACCAAATGAATTTATATCTAAAAACTTCTATACACATGTGGATAAATATGACTGCAGTGTAAGTATGTGTTTTGATATATATGTAGATGTGTAATTCTTATGCATTTTTCCTTTCATTTAGTCACTTCTATTGCACTTCCTCACTATTTTCAATTGCCATTTGTTGCCATTTAGCGTTAACGGATATTGATGAAGATCAAAATGTAGCTTTGCCAAGTGTCTACCGGTTGTCGACTACATTGACAAATAGTATCTGTTATCCTTGTCGTGTGTTAAGTCTTAAATACGACATGCAAGTGAAAAACTTATGTGCATATGTATGGGGGGAAACAAAAAATGTTTCCAAAAGTAATTTTGTTTCTGATCTTTAGGTGGTTGGCCCTAAAAAATTATGAGTATCTGTGAATTCATAATGAAGACTTAATGCTTTTGGCTTCTCGAAGACATAGATACATGAAAAATTCTGCTGTTTTAAAACATCGGTATATATACCTTGGTCCCAGGAATTTTATTTGCTTAAGGCGGTAAGAAGTTGAGTATGTTATTATACTCACGATAACTGTTTCTGTCAAAATGGGCGAAATCGGTTGAAGCCACGCCCAGTTTTTATAAACAGTCGACCGTCTGTCCTTCCGCTCGGCCGTTAACACGATAAATTGAGCAAAAATCGATATATCTTTATTAAACTTAGTTCACGTACTTATCTGAACTTTCTTTATCTTGGCATAAAAAATCGCCGAAATCCGACTATGACCACGCCCACTTTTTCGATATCGAAAATTACGAAAAATGAAAAAATGCCATAATTCTATACCAAATATGAAAAAAGAATGAAACATGGTAATTGGATTGGTTTATTGACGCAAAATATAACTTTAGAAAAAACTTTGTAAAATGGGTGTGACACCTATCATACTAAATAGGAGAAAATGAAAAAGTTCTGCAGGGCGAAATCAAAAGCCCTTGGAATCTTGGAAGGAATACTGTGCGTCGTATTACATATATAAATAAGTTAGCGGTACCCGTCAGATGATGTTCTGGGTCACCCTGGTCCACCTTTATGGCGATATCCCGAAATGGCGTCCACCTATAGAACTATGGTCCACTCCCTTTTAAAGTACTCTTTAATACCTTCATAATGTCATAAAAACACATTACAAGGTTACCCTAGTTTCATTTTGATAAATGGTGATTTTCCCTTATTTTGTCTCCAAAGCTCTCAGCTGAGTATGTAATGTTCGGTTACACGCGAACTTAGCCTTCCTCACTTGTTTTTAAGTTTACTTTATGAGTATAATTAGACAACAAGAGATGTACGCAGTGAGTGGGCGTAAACCAAGAAAGAACAACTAAACAGCTGAATTACAAAAATGCGAATCTAAAAAAAATGGAACTGAAAAAATTTAAGAGTTTCTCAGGGCATCTTTGATTAGAAATTTCAAATAGATTTTTTCCGTCTAATATTTTTGCCCCCTTTTAAAAAATTCCTAATAAAAGTTTTCTGGCGAGTTTTGTAGAAAGTTGTTTATGAGCTTGGCCCATTGTCCAACATAAAGACGACTTTCAACACGAAGCGAATATTTAAATAACTTTTATGCCACAGATAAACTAATTTCATACATCAGTCCCTAAATTAAAGGTCCATATTATTTTCTTATAATCCCTATAATGTCCTCTGTCCCGATTATTCTTCATTACCATTTTTTCTCACACTTCTTCTCTTTCTTTCTTTCCTTTCTTTATTCTGATACCTCTAAATTTCCCTCCACTTCCCTTCTTCCACTCTACTCCCTCTGATCACCATCATCATTTGAATTTCTCTCTCATTATCTCTATCCCCATCTCTCCCCGTTTCCTTCCGCTCTTTCTGCCACTATCTTTCCATATGCATGACCCTCGCTCTGTTCCTGGCCATCTGCCTCTTATATTGCTGTTCATGTTCCTTTCCTCTTTCTTATTTGTTTCTCTGTTATCGGGCCTTCCTTTTACCTCTTTCTCCTCCCCTAGCAAAAATTATCGCATATCATAACCTCCCCAGAATGCTATCAAACGAGTGTTACGAATGGGTCATCCTCGGTCTACTTACCGGAGGAAAAGGTATCCAAAATACTAACCCATTTAAAAGGCTGCTTAAATAATAAATTTCTAACAAATCGCATATTATATAAGATTTATAAACATAGGTCGGTCTTTTGTATTTCCCGGAATGAAAATTTTCTCAAATATAAATTTGGGCAAAGAGGACACATCTATTAAATGTCAGGAAAAAAGCGCCATAATAACAAGTAAGGAAGGCTAAGTTCGGGTGTAACCGAACATTACATACTCAGCTGAGAGCTTTGGAGACAAAATAAGGAAAAATCACCATTTAGCCATTGAACTTAGGGTAACCCTGTAATGTGTTTGTATGACATGGGTTTCAAATGGAAGGTATTAAAGAGTATTTTAAAAGGGAGTGGGCCATCTATAGGTGGACGCCATTTCGGGATATCGCCATAAACAGGGGTGACTCTGGAATTTCTTTGTACGAGTAGGGTGGTCATAGTCGGATTTCGGCCATTTTTTGTGCCAAGATAAAGTGAGTTCAGATAAGTACGGGAACTGAGTTTAGTAAAGATATATCGATTTTTGCTCAAGTTATCTTGTTAAGGGCCGAGTGGAAGAACAGGCGATCGACAATGTATAAAAACTGGGCGTGGCTTCAACTGATTTCGCCCATTTTCACAGGAAACAATTACCGTCATAGAATCTATGCTCCTACCAAATTTCACAAGCATTGGTTAATTTTTTCGACTTACGGCATTAAACGTGTTCTAGACAAATTAAATGAAAAAGGGCGGAGCCACGCCCATTTTGATTTTTTTTTTTTTATTTTTGTATTTTGTTGCACCATATAATTACTGGAGTTGAATGTTGACATAAAATACTTATCTAATATATAAAATTCTTCTGTCACGGTTTTAGAGGCTGAACTCCTCCGAAACGGCTGAACCGATTCTCATGAAATTTTGTGAGCATATTGGGTAGGTCTGAGAATCGGCCAACGTCTACCTTTTTTTCGCTACGTGTCTAGGGTCTTGAGATCAAAACGTGGACCCGGGTACCCATAGAATGTGTTTATACAATATGCATATCAAATGAAAGCCGTTGAAGAGTGCTATAGTACAGGATCATTTTCATACAACTGGGCGGCTAGGGTCTCGAGATATAGCCCAAACGTGAACCCGGGTACCCCTAGAATGTGTTTATACAATATGGATATCAAATGAAAGCTGTTGATGATTGCATTAGTACAGGATTATTTTCATACAACTGGAAGGATAGGGTCTCTAAATATAGCCCAAAACGTGGACCCGGATACACCTAGATTGTGTTTTTACATTATGGGTATCAAATTGAAGCTGTTGATGTGTGCTATAATACAGAGTAAGTTTTACACTGCTGAGTGACTAGGGTCCCGAAATGTTGGCCAAAACATGGACCCGAATACCATTAGAATGTGTGTGTATTATGGATATCAAATGAAAGCTGTTGCTGAGAGCTCTGAAGTTCATTGTGATATTCGATTTAGTCGCTTCAACTTGGCAAAACTGATAAATATGCATGAGAAACCGAAATAAAGACAAGAATTAATAATACCCACATACCTATTTACATACGTCCTATTCGATTTGCCTGAAATTTCGTATATAAAGAAGAGAAGAGAAAAGGGAGAAGGAGACTGAGAAAGAGATAGAATGAGACGAAGATGGTGATGAAGCGAAAAAGACGGAGGGAGGAGTGAATAAAGAGATTAGGAAAAAGTGTAGAGTGGTAGGGCAGAGTTAGACGGAAAAAGCTTATTAAAATGTATGCAGATAGGCCAAATTTAGGGCAGAACAACATCTGCCGGGTCTGCTATTATACTGTAAATATAATAAATTTTTTGTTAAAATTTGACTTTTAAAATTTTTTTTTAAAAGTGGGCGTATTCTTCTTCCGATTTCGCTAAGTTTTAGTTAGCATAAATATAGTAATAGTAGTAACGTTCCTGCTAAATTTCATCATGTTATCTTCAACGACTGTCAAATTACAGCTTGGAAAACTTTCAAATTACCTTCTTTCAAAAACGGGTGGAGCCACGCCCATTGTCCAAAACTTTACTAGTTTTCTATTCTACGTCATAAGGTCAACCCACCTACCAAGTTTCATCGCTTTATTCGTCTTTAGTAATGAATTATCGCACGTTTTGAATTTTTCAAAATTTTCGATATCGAAAAAGTGGGCGTGGTTATAGTCCGATTTCGTTCATTTTAAACAGCAGATGTGTGCCCAGGAATCTACGTGCCAAATTTCATCAAGATACCTCAAAATTTACTCAAGTTATCGTGTTTACGGACGGACGGACATGGATAAATAAATTTCTTTTTTCGCTCAGATCATTTTGATATATATATCTATCGCGATTAGTTTATGCCGTTACGGATTTCAGTTATGCGAACAAAGTTAATATACTCTGTGGGCTCTGCTCAGCTGAGTATAAATATTACATGGAATAGGTAAGCCCCTTATGCACTTCTCGAAGAGAAGAGAAAAAAGGTCAAGTGTTCAATCTATAGTATTCTAAAGTCCCCTGAACCTCTACACAAAATTTCATTACAATCACTCCAGTTGTTCAGAAGAAGTACAGTGACATACATACGCACAGAAGGAATACTTTTAAAATATACTCCAATTCACGTTGCTGTTTTTGTAGCAATTCACGTCTTTTTGCGTTGCGGTTTAAGCTCGATAATTAAGATTACCCCAAAATTTGTACAAAAGTATATACAGGAGAACAATAAGTTTAGTTATGACTGCGCTCTGGCTTTTTCCATGAAAAAGGTCAACGTATAAAAATATGAGCAATACAATTACTCTACGCCGAATGTACGGCTGGTTTTTGGAAAGAAGTGCAGCAGACCTCAAAGAAGCTCGGCCTGCAAATTCATAAGTCAATTCAACTAAAATTATGATGACACAAGCAAATGTCAATTGCACTGATAGAAGCAGCCACTGCGACTTACAAATTTCCTTCGTTTAAACGAACTTTTATAATACCCAAATTATATATATTCGCTTCTTATATCTACAAAGTAGATACCTGCACGGAAACCAGCATTCAATTTATTCTTATAAAAAGAAGTAAGAAGGCAAATCAATTTAAAATTGACTGACTGCAGATTAAGGATATCTACAATATTGTCAAGATGAAAAGTTATTGATTTAAATGGTAATAATGGTTTTTTGCCTACAAGTGGGCTAAGTATAAGAATCAGGTTATGTGAAGCGTTTCTTCTTCGTATAAGCTGCTTTCACTTCAAGTACCAACCACAATTTGTTCTTTACAAAAAATGAATTTGGGTTTGTTTGTTCGCTGTGAACCAAACGTTCAAACATAACATGACCTAGTTCAAATCGTTAGAAAGGCCAGCGAGCATACTTATCTACATTTTGATTGATAAATATGTATGTGACTTATTTGTGCAACAATCTTGATTAAAACCGCATACATCTTTAGAAATATATTCTTTCGCTTACATTTTTAAACAAAAGTAATACCTTTTCATACGTGGGCACGTAGCTTAATGCACTACGAAAAGCTATAAGTATTTTGAAATAACTTTCTTGAAGATTTGTAAAGACAAAATCTCTGTTTTCCGAATACATTCAGCGGAGACTAGACTGCGGAACGATCAATTGTAAAAATTAAACTTAGCATGTGGCTGCACGCATTGGTAGCTGTGGCTATATTAATAGGTACTTCGGCCAAATTTTTTTTCTGGGTAGTGCAAAAAGAACATTTTTTGTAAACCGCTTGTATTCGTATTTCAAAAACTTTCTTTTTTCTGTTAAGAAGTAGGTTGTTAGGAACGAGAGAAATAGAAAACGACAGAAGAAGATGGAGTTGTAGAGCTAATGGGTGAGGGAGAAGGAAAGATACTTAGAGATAGATAGAGGGAGATGAAGGAGGATAAAGGGAGGAATGAGGGGAAAATTAGTGAAAGAGAAAACTGGACGCAAATACAGGGTAAGAGAAATGCGGAAGCCAGGAGAGGAATGAGAAAGGGAAGAAGGGGAGAAAAATAAAAAGAAAGGTTATAAATCCCATAAAATTCAGGCAGTTAGACCAAAGCTTATAAAAAACAGCATCAACCGGATCTGCTAGTTACTATATACAAAAACGAGCTTCACCCTCAATCTATCTTCAAAAATGGATAATATCCTTAGCACCTTTTTTACTCTTCACTGTTGAATATTCGTTTGAGTCTCACGTCTATTTCGGCTTATTTTTGTTTATCATCAGATCGGTTCCTTATAGGCCTCACTCCAATCTAAAGAACGCAAAGCTTGTAATACAAAAATATGCATATGAGTCTAAATGCCTTACTTACATTGTAAAATTTTTATGATACCAGCATCTTAAACTTCTCTAGAAAAACGAAATTAAATGAAGAATTTCAGAAAATGTCACTTAAAAATTTTGGTGAAAAATTCACAAAATTGTTCTTGCACATATTTCCCTTCTCACATATTACTTGGCCTAAAGAGTTCGTTACAAACGCATACATAAATACTACTCTGTTACACATACTTACATATTTACTAAAATCCTGCTTATTAACTCATCACTCACGCTTAGATGGCAATTTAAACCACATAAATCTTTATCTAGCTTTTTATTAAGAAAAAAATAAAAATAAATTGCAAAAATTAAATAATCTTTTCATAAAAAAATATCACGCAAGGATATGTAATTTATTAAACAGCTGAGGCATTTGTGTATGTACGACATGTGCATAGTTAAAGGATAGCCGCATAAAAGCTCCCACACATGTATACTTGAAACCTTTCAGTTAAAAAAGGGACATTCCGTGCGAAAAAAAAAAATAAAATGTTGCTCTAGAGGCCCAATAACGGGTAAAGCGATTCTATATATAAATAAGAGGGACGAAATATATGTACGTGTGTTAAGAAAATGATATGAAAGGAAAACAAGTAGGGACGGAACTGTCTTCAGCTGTGCCGAAGACTTCATACCTTTCATGAATGGGGCTGAACAATAATCTTATCCCGTTCGTAATCTCCAAATAATCTGATGTATAAGATAAGAAATATATAGATGTACATCCCTAAATGATTTTTAAGATAAATATAAAATAAAAAATGGCAAAAAACCCCCTTATCTATACGATCTGTTGTATGGGATATATATTATATATAGCTCCGATCGAAATGATTTTTACAGGAAATCTTCTATGATATATTAAAATATATATCACCGAGTTTCACGTTTATACTTTCTAAAGTAAGGGAGAAATGGCTAAAAATCTTTCTATCTGAACGATCGGTTGTATGGGGTATAACTATATATAGCTGAGATCAAAGTGATTTTTCAGGACATCTTTTATGATATATTAGAATATATATCACCGAGGCGGTCGCCGTGGTGTGATGGTGGCGTGCTCTGCCTACCACACCGTATGCCCTGGGTTCACACCCCGGCCAAAGCAACATCAAAATTTTAGAAATAAGGTGTTTCAATTAGAAGACATTTTTTCTAAGCGGGGTCGCCCCTCGCCAGTGTTTGGCAAGCGCTCTGGCTGTATTTCTGCCATGAAAAGCTCTCAGTGAAAACTCATCTGCATTGCAGATGCCGTTCGGAGTCGGCATAAAACATGTAGGACCCGTCCGGCCAATTTGTAGGGAAAATCAAGAGGAGCACGACGAAAATTGGAAGAGAAGCCCGGGCTTAGATCTCTTCGGAGGTTATTGCGCCCTACATTTAGTTTTTTTATATCACCGAGTTTCACGTTTATACTTTCCAAATTGCGGCAGTAATGACCAAAATCGTCTTATCTGAACGATCGTTTGTATGGGGGATATATGTTATAGTGGTCCGATCCTACCGGATCCGAAAATGTCTAATATAATACAAAAATACAACCTTGTGCCAAATTTCATTGAGATATCTCAAAATTTGAGGGACTAGTCTGCGTTCAAGCAGACAGACGGACGGACGGACAAACGGACATGGCTATATCAACTCAGTTCCTCGCCCTGATCAATTCGGTGAGTCTATCTCCTATATTTCTCAACGTTACAAAACATCGGAACAAAGTTAATATACCATTTCATGTTCATGAAAGGTATACAAATGGCAAAACAGATAGAAATAAAAGGATTGTGGTAAGGCGAGATAAAGCTAAAAGTAAATGTTAGAGAATCCGACGGCGCATGTGTAAATCATGTTTTCGCTTTTCAGACACTCAGAACTAACTTAACGATGCTTATAATAGAAAAAACACTGTGGCCCTTATAAGTTTCTAGAATTTCTATAATTATGTGATTTTCTTCTTCTGCGGCAATACCTTATGTCACAGCTGCAAATGAAAAGTGGAAATGGCCGACTCAAAGACCATCCACCGCTCTGTCAAAGTTTAATTGACTTAAGGTCTAGCGGCTTTCAGGTATTTAAACTCCGCAACAAGAATATAGTGCGGCGGCATAGCCAACGTGGCTTGCTAATTTTAAATTGGAGGCCGTTCGGACATATATTTAAAATTTATTGCTTACTAGCGTCTTTAAGCTGAAGAAGCCAAATATCATCCTGAACCCTCGTATAGGTCGCTAAGAAAGCTTAAAGCAAAAACATTTTACGCAGATTCGACCAAGTATTAAACAACATGTAAGTCGCCGCTGTTCATAATTAGCGTTTTGCATTAGAATGACCCATATATAAATAAATATGAATACACACATGCATATATGAATGTAAACACATATTGCATCACATATGCAATTGCACCTCTCTTTCATCTGTAATGCCGCTGCATTTGTTTTTAGAAAATTTCCAAAGCGTAGAGCGTGCAAACACTAATCTGCAATGGCAACATGCAACATCCAGCTGCCATAACAAAAATTGCGGACACACCAACTAACTGGGCAACCAACTAACAGATGGCGTTGGTATTAAGCAAGCTTAAGCGTCGCTGACATTATCCATATACCCCGCACTTACCAAAATAAAAAAAACAGCAGGCAGTCAACTGACGAGGATCAAAATTGTATCATAAAAAGTAGGGTGCGGCCGACAGTGGGAGCAGTTATGACAGCAGCAACAACACAACAGCAACAGCGCTGCTATGATAACAGGATAAGCAGTCTGGTTATGAAAGCAATCGTCTCTAACTACAAAAAAACAAAAAACAACAAATTTTACAACGCAAAACATGAGTGACAGCGTAACCAATGATGTTGTCGTGTTGTTGTCTATGACAACAACATTTATGATACAAACAACAAAAGGCTAAGCTTGTTGCAAATGCTGCTTCATGGGAAATATGTGAACCATTATTTTAGAATTTATAAGGGATTTTTTTTAGGTTTTTCTATACGCAAAAGAAAACAGGATTATCACCGCAGTGCTCAGCGTTAGCTACGACAACTGCACAAAAGAAGTATAAAAATTAGAGTAATAAAAGTTGATAGGGCTCTCGATGGAAAATAGTGGTTCGAGATAATGCCTGTATTCGGAAATGTTGCTAGGTTTTAAAAACAAAAGGATGGATTATCCTTTGAAGCAAACGTTTTGCTATACGTCGCTATGTAGCAAATCACATGCTAAGAGAAGCTGATGCTAAATGGTCACGGCAGAATACGCAGAGAGTACGTCGTGTGGGTTACTCACTCGAATTTGCACAATAAGGCACAGGATTCATTGATTTGGACTCATTTACCTTTTGCGAAATGTGGAGTCATGAGCTGTAAACTGTATATTGAAACAATAATTTTTGTTTGAAGTTGATTTGATTTGAAAACTGTTTTCCTTTTATCATGTTGACATTTAAGTGGAGCTTTTTGATCGACTTATGTTAAAGGCTTGCATTGTTTTCATTTTCTAAAGCAGGTAGATGAGTTATAATAACCCCTTAGATATTTTGACCACAGCCCTTTCTGGTGAGTATTTTTCTATTATTGATGCATTGACATTCTGGCCGTTGCGCTTATTAGGGATTTCCTAACTAATTGGAAACTTACTTAAAAATCGATTGCTAGTCTCTTCATCTAAGCAAGAGTTTGTCAACAGAGTTACAGACCCAGTTTTAACTGACGATTTTTTTTATTTGAATTACATTGTACTTGGACTTTGAACGGTATTTAAAACTAAATTTATAGCTTACCGAACGACCTCTCCAAATTTTAAAACCTTTCGTTCCCCATGCAGGACGCCATTTTTTTTTTATACTCAGCGTGCTTTGCACACAGGTATAAAGGAATCGAGATAGATATAGATTTCCATATATCGAAATCATCAGTATCGGAAAAAAAATTTATTGAGCCATGTCCGTCCGTCCGTCCGTCCGTCTGCCCGTTAACACGATAACTTGAGTAAATATTGAGATATCTTCACCAAATTTGGTACACGAGCTTATCTGGACCCAGAATAGATTGGTATTGAAAATCGTATTATAACCACGCCCACGGTTTATATATATAACATTTTGGAAAACACAAAAAACCTGACTATTTAGTAAATAATACACCTAGAATTTGAAATTTGACGTGTGGGCTGATATTGAGGTTCCTGATAAAAATTAAAAAAAAAAAAAAAATTTAAAACGGGCGTGCCACCGCCCACTTGTGATAAAATCAATTTACAAATGTAAGGTCATCCTAAGAATACGAGCAATATAATATAAAGGCAACCTAATCTATGGTCAATATAATACAACGGTTAGGCTGACCCTACCTTAGTAATTAATCCTACTGAATACATCATCTCTGCACATGAATGGAATAATAATCAATTGGCAACCCTTACTCAATGTCAGCGACAAAAGGGCAGTTTAGATTTGAACAACGCGCCGTGAACAACGTCGGTTCGGCAACGGGCAGAGAAATCATTCTAATACTCATTTTACTTTCAATAAATAAAACCATTTAATTAATTTCATTTAAACACACATATTTTCCTATATTTAACTTTAAACTTTAATAAACATGAATTGTTAGTTATAATGTGCTAATGTGCATAAATCGGCAGCGTTTTTATTTAATCGGAATCCAGAAAATCCTGACAACCCGAAAGATCTTGAATAAAGACTCTTTCAGTTCAGAAGTGAGATGCTCCGCATAGCCTCACAGTGACAGTGTGAATTATATTGAAATATAATAGAACAAAAATATGTGTGTGTGTAAAACAACGAATTCTTGAGAAGATTCGTTCGTTTCAGGAAGATTGCATCAGAATACATGCAACATTCTGACAAGTGTAGACATGTTCAAAGTCTGTACATAAGACTCAAACCGAAAGTTGATGTACATACATATGTTTTGTTGTTGTGTTGCCTACGAGCGTACGAATGGACGAGCGTCGGTAAAGAATTATCGATAAAGCAGTATCAACGGAAAGTATTTGAATTGCATACGATATTGTCATGTTTTTTCTTCGTGTCATAGAGCGTTGCTATAAATCGTAAGTTGCAAGCAAAGAAACAACGAAAATCCGTTTGTGTTCAAATTGCATGTTGTAATTGTTGTTGTGTTGCCTGTCGCGCGTACGAATGGACGATCGGTCGGTGATACATACAAAGTAAGACAGAGCAAGTGAATTTCGGTGGTTGATTTCAAATTGCGTGTTATAGTTGTTGCCCAAAATTTGTTGCCTATCGCGCGTACGAATGGACGAGCGGTTTGCGGGGAAAAAAAGGCAAAAGCAAGAAAGCAGAAATTGTGAATTATATACGTACGAATATAACTGTGGCAAAGTATAGTTATCGGGCGTACGAATGTACGAACGGTTGATGAACATAGAAAATAGAAATCAGAGCTTTGTATTTGAAGTAATAAATACAAGATTTTTTTTTATTAACTCTGCGGTCTGCGTGTAGAGCGTGCGAGTGAACGAGTAAAGAATACGACAATGGTCGTTAATGTTATTGTTGTAATAATTTCAAAGTGTCGATCTCGCTTACACGACCATTCGTGTGTATGAAAATATAAATAGACAAAAGAGACAACGTGTCATAAAACTCGAACGAAAGGACGAGTGAAGCAAAACAAATAAGTAAACACATTCTAATTAGAATACTCGTTTTAAAAGAAGTAAACAAAATAGCAAAATGAAAATAAAAGTGTCAACGTTGAAAGTAGACGAGCTGAAAGAGCAGCTGCGTAATAATGATCTTTCAACTACGGGAACAAAAGCTGAATTAGTGTTACGATTGTGTGATTTCTTAGGTAGTGATGAAATCCAAATCGAGAATTCTGAATTAAATTTACAAACGCAAGTAAATGATTTAAGAGTAATGATGGAAATTATGATGACAAAAATACAAAGTTTGGTTCCAAGTCAACAGACAAATGCACAAGAAGTGAATGGTAGTGGCTCTAGTGTAAATGAAGAGCGTGTAGTTGTGTCACCCCAAAGTTCAATAAGAGTGGTGGGCAGAAATGCCAGTGTAAAAGAAATTGCTGAGACAATACCAGAATTTAACCCAACGAACGAAAGCTCTCTAACAGTGACACAATTTGTTAATAGGGTGGACAGTGCAATAAGTGCATACGAATGGGATGAGAAATGTTTACTTTTGGCAGTGTACAGCAAATTAAAAGGTGCTGCACGAATGTGGTTAGATGCTGCACCAACATTTTACTCTAATTGGTCTGATTTGGCAAGTGCGTTAAAAAGTGAATTTAGTTTTGAATTGAATGATGCACAAATTCATTATAAAATGGCAAGTGCAACGCGAATGCAAAACGAAAAAGTTAATGAATATTGTTTTCGAATGAGCGGACTAGGCCGACGGTATGGCTTGACTGAAAGTACAATTATAAAATACATTCGCGACGGTTTAAAGCATCGTGAGTTGCAAATAGCAATAGCTCCAATTAAGTTTAATTCTCTGAAAGATATGCGCGAAACAATTGAAGATTATATACAAAATATGTCGGTAACAAAACAGTTTAAAAACGAGTACATAAACAATCGCAATAAAGAAAGTGCTAAAGATATCAATCGAAGCGCGGTCGAAACGAAAAGCGTAACATGTTACAATTGCAAAGAAGGTGGACATATCGCGCGAAATTGTCCGAAATCGAAGCAGAATCGTAAATGTAAAGACTGTAATAAACTTCATCCAAATAATGAAGCAGAAAATTGCGGGAAAAAAGCAGTTGTTGTCAAGCGTTCTCAGTTACAAGAATCAACAAATTTTTGTCAAAAACCAGTCATTGTAAATGGTAAGTCATTAGTAGCTTTCGTAGACACTGGAAGTGAATGTAGTATGATCCAGCGATCAGCTGTAGAAAAGTTGAACATCCAAATATATCCATGCGCTGCAGAAATAGTAGGTATATGCGGTGGAAAGCGTACATTAAAGAATAAGGTCAACGTATGCATGACAGTTGATGAGATAAATTTAAAAGTCAATTTATTTGTGGTCGATGACGATATTTTAACGACGGACGTACTTTTGGGCCAAGATATTTTTAAAAATGACGGCATGGTAGCAGAAATAAAAGCGGACAACTTTACATTTTCTACGCAGGTGAAAAAGTTAGTCATGGAAAATCCAGTAACGAATTTTAGTAACATTAATTGTAGTATAGACGACGAGAATTCAAATTTGCAGGCGTTATTGGAAGATAATAGAGACGTTTTTGCAGAAAAGCTTTGTGACATTGGCTTAACTAATGCGACGAAAATGAGAATTGAACTGACAACGAATACACCGATTGCTCAAAAACCATACAGGGTTCCTGAGCCGAAAAAGCATCTTGTAACAGAAATGATTAATGAGCTTTTGTCATGCGACATAATTAGCCCATCGAAATCGGAATACGCAAGTCCAATTATTTTGGTTAAGAAGAAAAACGGCGGTGAACGCCTCTGCGTTGACTACAGGCGACTAAACCAGTTTACAACTAAAGAAATTTACCCTACACCAAACATAGAAGAAAGGCTGAGCGAAGCCTTGAGATACAAATATTTTTCAGTCTTAGATTTAAATAGTGGTTACTATCAGGTACCAATCGAAGAAGAATGTCGAAAATACACTGCGTTCATAACAACAGACGGTTTATTTGAATTTAAGCGAATGCCATTCGGGCTTAGAAATGCGCCGGCGGTATTCCAGCGTTTAATGCAAAACATTAAAGATAGGACTCAACCTGGTGACATGATTCACTATATGGATGATATATTGGTTGGTAGTAATAATATATCCGAGATGTACGAAAAGTTGACTAGAGTATTTGAAGCTTTACGCCAACTTAATCTTACTTTAAATATCAACAAATGCGAATTTATGAAGCAGACAATAGAATTTTTAGGACATGAACTTTACCCCGGTGGTGTAAGTCCAGGCAATATAAAGACGGCGGCTGTAAATAATTTTTCAGTGCCAAAATCCGTAACCGATATAAGACGTTTTCTAGGTCTTAGTGGATATTTTAGACGCTTCGTGCCAGGGTACTCGATTATAAGCGAGCCGTTGCGTGAATTATTACGCAAAGATCAACAGTTTAAATGGACTGATAGGCAAGAGAAAGCATTTTTGTTGTTGAAGACAGCGTTAACATCGAAGCCGGTGATGGCAGGTTATCGCGTTGAA
Source organism: Eurosta solidaginis (assembly GCF_040869045.1). Lineage (NCBI taxonomy): Eukaryota > Metazoa > Arthropoda > Insecta > Diptera > Tephritidae > Eurosta > Eurosta solidaginis. The sequence goes on from NC_090321.1 coordinate 7,146,562, forward strand.
GCAGATCATCAAATACATACTGATGCCAGTTCTGTTGGCATTGCAGGCGTGCTCTTACAGCGGGAAGGTAGTGACTGGAAACCAGTTGCGTATTATAGCAGATCCACAACAGATAGCGAACGTAGTTTTCACAGCTATGAACTCGAAGTTTTAGCAGTGGTTAGTAGTCTAGAGCGTTTTAGATATTACGTACAAGGTAAAGAAATTGTAGTGGTGACTGATTGTAATGCAGTTACTACAGCGATGCAGAGGCGTGAGTTGATACCAAGAATTGCACGTTGGTGGCTACGTATCCAGGACTTTATTGTTAAGTTAGAACATCGACCAGGCAAGAGGATGGAACATGTTGATTTCCTAAGCAGAGCACCAAACGAAAAAAGCGTGGATATAGATACAGCATCTTTAAAAATTTCAAAAACAACAATAGAAATGGGAGATTGGATGTACAGTATGCAACAGCAAGACAATAATATTCGTTCTATTATTGAGAAATTAGAAAGCGGTGACAAAATTACAAACGAAGAATATAAGCTCGAAAATGGGCGGGTTTACCGAAAACAGAAAGGTGATAAATTATGGTTAGTACCAAAATCAATGCGTTACAAAATTATAGCTAGCGTACATGAGAAAGTTAAACACCTTAGCACGGAGAAAACTTTAGAAGAAACACAGAAATACTTTTGGTTTCCACGTATGCGAAATTTCATAAAATCTTTTATACAATCATGCGTCGAGTGTGCGTACAATAAGCAGCGAGGTGGTAAAACAGAAGGGGCGTACCATTACGATGAAGTCGATCCTGTACCGTTTAAAACGATACATATTGGTCATCTTGGACCTTTTCCCCGTAGTAAAAAGGGAAACGAGCATATTATAGTTTTAGTGGATTCATTTACAAAATATACGGTAGTACGAGCAGTTAAGAGTACTGCAACCGGACATGTATTGACACTATTGAATGAGGTGAGCAGTTATTTTGGAGTGCCTACACGTATCGTAACAGATCGAGGGACAGCATTCACATCAAATGACTTTAAGAATTATTGTAACAATCACGACATCAAGCAGATTTTAAACGCAGTTCGAACTCCACGGGCAAATGGACATGCCGAACGTACAAATCGAACTATTATGGGTATGTTACTTCCATCAACTGAAAACGACAAAAACTGGGATGAACAAATTCAAAGTATACAATGGGCTATTAACACGATGAAGAATAAAACAACACAGCGAACACCCCAAGAACTTTTATTCAGTTATAAACCTAGAGATATTTTACAAAACAAATTGATATTAGCATTACATGAAGATAAAACTATTAACAACGACGAGATGAAAGAGATACAAACAGATGCCGTGCATCGAATAAATCAGCAAAGAGAGAAAGCAAAATCTAAATTCGACGAAAGACATCGTAAACCAACACAGTACAACGTCGGCGATCTTGTTCTCGCCGAAAATGAACAGGTGAGCACTGGTGGTTCTCGCAAATTGGAGCCACTGTACAAAGGGCCGTTTTTGATAACAAAGGTTATAGGTAAAGACCGGTATCTCATTGAAGACATACCTGGATCGAAACGTAAGCAACGACATTATACTTCAATTTTTGCATCAGATAAGTTGAAGCCATGGTGTAGTTTACCCAATTTTGATGGTTTTGACAACGACGACGACGGAGCCGAGGGCGACTCCAGTTATCAGGATTGGCCGAATGTAAGGTCATCCTAAGAATACGAGCAATATAATATAAAGGCAACCTAATCTATGGTCAATATAATACAACGGTTAGGCTGACCCTACCTTAGTAATTAATCCTACTGAATACATCATCTCTGCACATGAATGGAATAATAATCAATTGGCAACCCTTACTCAATGTCAGCGACAAAAGGGCAGTTTAGATTTGAACAACGCGCCGTGAACAACGTCGGTTCGGCAACGGGCAGAGAAATCATTCTAATACTCATTTTACTTTCAATAAATAAAACCATTTAATTAATTTCATTTAAACACACATATTTTCCTATATTTAACTTTAAACTTTAATAAACATGAATTGTTAGTTATAATGTGCTAATGTGCATAAATCGGCAGCGTTTTTATTTAATCGGAATCCAGAAAATCCTGACAACCCGAAAGATCTTGAATAAAGACTCTTTCACAAATATTATTAATCATAAATCAAAAATCGTTAAAGCTATCGTTACAAAATTCGGCAGAGGGGTTGCTTTACCATGGGAATGTTTTGAAGAAAGCTTACCGAAATCGCTTAAGGACCACCCCCCTTTTATATAAAAGATTTTTAAAAGGGTCTTGGGGTTATTTTTTACAAAAATGAGCTTTATATCAATGGTATTTCATTTCCCAAGTGGATTTATAACAATAAATAGGAAAAACTTCAAATTTTAAAAAATTGGCGTGGCACCGCCCCTTTTATGACTAAGCAATTTTCTATGTTTTGGGAGCCATAACTCGAAGAAAAACTAACGGACCATAATGAAATTGTGTACAAATATTTTCCTTATAGCAGAAAATATTTCTAGAAAAATGGACGGGATAGGTTAAAGACCACGGCAACTTAGATATAAAACAAGTTTAAAAGGGTCGTAGACTAGAATAATAGGCTATAACTTAGCAAAAAATAGTTTTGAATCAATGATATTTCACATATCAAATTTTATTGTAAGAGGAAATGAGGAGACATTTTTTTTAACGGGTCGTGACACGACTTATGTAGAAAAGTAATTTATCTGAAATGAAATGTACAACTGAAGCTCACGCTGAGTATATAATGTTCGGTTATACCCTAACTTAGACGCCTTTACTTGTTAATTGAATGTTTTTTTACAAGATAAGAAAGCCCTTTTCTGAAGCCTTGCCTTGTTTCCTATGATTCGACATATTACCTCTCAACAGCTTGCTTCGGACAGTTTCTATCTATTACTTTATCTTGTTGGATCACTTTTTCATACTTGCCTGCTCTTCCTTACTCTTTTTTGAAGTTTCATAGTCATTAGAGGTCTAATGATCACCACCAATTGCGTTATATAATGTAGTTTTATAATTTTGCTTGCCCAATGTTGGACGCAATTATGTTTCTCGAGATATTCGCGTTATAAGTAGGCATCTTTTCTGAAGCCTTGGTTTGTTTCAAAAATTCGGCTTTATGTTTCTCAACAGCTAGAAAAATTTTTAACTTTTTAGTTTGATTCTGTCTGGTTCCATATGTTCCTTCATTACGTTGGATCAAATTTTCTTCCTTGTCTTCTCTTCCTTAGATTGAAAAAAAAAATTTATAAAACTTTTGTGGTTGCATAATTATATAAGTCATTTACTTGTCGGCTATACAAACGGAATCATGCATTGTAGTTTTTAACTATGCCTGCCCCACGTTGGGCGCCATTTTTTGTAACTTAAGTTATTCATATGGTAAGAGGGCACTTTTGCATAAGGACTATGTCAAATGAACTTGTAGGGCATGCCAATGGCGACGTACCTTGTCAAGTGCGAATACAACAACAGCTTAGCAGCCTTTTCGAGTACTCCCAACCATTCGGTATTGTAAACCTTATTTCTCTTTCATGCGTAAAGGGACTTCCTAGGTTAAAGTTGGCGTGTTGACATGGTTTTCTATCATTTTAAGTGCAACTAAAACGAATACCCCTTGTGCAGAGTGCTGTGATTTATAGCAACTCTTAGGAGAATAATGAGAAGCAAATCTTTCTAGCTATAACCGATATAAGAAAACAATTTCTCGTGCGTCTAGCCCTGGATACTCGAGTATTTCACAAAGATAACGAAGTGGAATTTCTATAATTTTCTCATTGGAATAGCACCAACATCCCCGTCAAAAATAAAACCATATCAAAAATATTCTTAACGTGTCCTAATTCTCAAAAAAATTGCCAGCATTCGCTTTAATATCTACATGCAACATGCAATGTAGTAAAACTTACTCAATGTTGTTGTTGTTACTGATTTTCGTCATGTTGTCTTGCTTGTTGTAATTGTGCTTGCTATTAGCTGACATATAAATGTATGCTAACAAATACATACTAATATTTATATGACTTATGTGTGCAGTGAAATGCATTTATTAATAATAATGTGAGTGTGTTTGTATTGGTATAATTGGTTGCATTCCATTTAATGTTCAGACTGCAGCTTCATTGTGTCGGATGTTGCTCAGTAGGATTTCCGCTTAATGAGCACAACAATGCTGTCTATGACTGTCGTCACTCACTAGATTACCATTGTTCTGTTCCTGTTTCTGCTGCTATCAGCGAATATTTGACTATATGTAAAGAGAATTGCAATCTGTAAACATAGAGATATCATAATCTGAAGCAATTTGAACAAGTTTGGTGACTGCCTTTAACTTGGTCCATCTTAGAAATATGATGCCTTTTTTTAAATTTATTATCCAAAATGGGCGTGGTGTAGCATTCAATCATTAAGTTATTCATTCATTTGTACAAACATATATTTCAACCCGTTTTGGAATGTCTTAAAATACATTGACTCTTACATACATATTAATACCTTTGTACATACATATATTTTGGCTCGCTTTGGTACGGCCTGAGATTCAATTGACACATTCATTCATTTGTACAAACATATATTTTGTACACCGTTCATCATCTGGTAACCTGAACCTTGGTATGCTACTGTTTGGAGCTTGCTCGCAACAAGACTTTACCTGTAGACAAATTATTAACATGATTCATTTGTGCTTGCGTTGCAGATTCCACAGCTAATTTTATTTATGCTTAGAATGCAGTTCCCAGGGAACTGAAATGAACGTATATGTGTGTTATACACTTGGTTTGTAAGTATTAGTGTATGTAAGTATTTTAGCTCATATAAATTTTGTATAAAAGAAAACAACTTTTGAATAAAGGACTTAATTCTATCTGCTGCCGCAAAATGGGCACTGCAACCTAAATTACTTTATTTTCATTCCCCCAAACATTACAGTGGACACAACCACGATCAATAAATAGGTTAATTAAGCTATAAGTTTTATCTGGGAAAAAACCGAAATCTCTATATCTGCCCTACTAATTTAAGTATATATCAAATAATCGTATATCAAAATAATATAATTCGGAGGCGAAGAGGGAAAAGTTAGAATTCGCAAAGTAAAATTAGGTAGAGTGGCAGATAAGACATATTCGAAGAGAAGGTTTTGGATAAGAGTATAAAAGGGAAACGAAAGGTTAATTAAACCACAGAAAGGGGTCAAGGGACGGACCATCATTGTAAGACGGAATGGTTAGGGAATGGAGAGGGCAAGAAACAGAGAAGATTAGGGGGAAGAGAAGTCAAACATTAAAGTGTGGAGGATTGCAATAATAAGGGAATCGCTAATCAGAAAGGAAAGCGCCGCAAAGGCGTCCAGAAAGATATACAGTTGAAAAAATCGGAAAGGGAAAGGAACGAACTCTAGAATCGTTTAATATTGCACCTGAACACATTATTTAAGCATTGGTTGCTGGTCTTTGTTGAACATATTATGTTCTTGAACTCTTGTTTTGTTTTTCATACATCAGGCGCAGAGCACGAAGGAACTCTTGCAACACGGATATGAATGCCTTCATTTGCTGTTACGTACGTCGGCTTATCTTTTTATTCTTCTAATTTAAGTACTCCACCAGAAAAGTGGGAGGCTAATTGAATTGCCATAGGTCGTGGCGAGCATTTTTGTTGAAGCAAAATTTTACTGCTATGTTGGAACAATAACCGCTTGAGGATATTCAATTTGCATACATAGTGGGAGTATCATAATAGCTCGCGTATTTACACATCTAACATCATCACCATATTAGGATACAACCAGCTGCACGACAAAGCTAAACTAACAATATGAGTTCGATTATGACAATAGTCTACCCCGAAGTGTCTTTATTGACTGGCTAGTTCAACCTACATCGAAGGGCTGCAACGTAATTGAAAAGAGCAATTCTGTCCGTACAAACAAAAAAAACCAGTGAATGACTCAAGAGCATCGTCTTCAGCTATTTGACAAAGTCCATCAAAATTTTGGTATGAGTTAGTTTATTACAATCATTACAGCCTTTTGCGAAATCACATTATGTAGTCACGTTTAATATATAGTGCCCTAATCTCTTAATATGCATATTGACCGACTAGCTATACATTCCGAAGTGTGCAGCTTTGACATCATCGTGCTGGAACAGAAGCAAAATTTTTTGGGGGAATTACATTACTCCAAGTAACATAACCCAGTCATATCGGGAAAGTAAGAGCTGGAAAAGCTCATTTGGTTTTAAAATTGCTTCTTCGTGAAAGATGGGAAATTCCAGCTCAAAGAAAAAAAGAAACATCTTCGCTTTCTAAAGATACTAAAATTTGGTTGCCATTATTTACGCTGATGAAGTTTCCTTTCTCGTGTACAGTTATATCGGAATCCAAAACCAAGGCATGCTTTCTTTATGACCAATTTTTATAAGCTCATAAACATGAAAGTGGTAACCTTAACTGTACAAGGAAAAATTAAATCTAATTTTTTGAAGCTTTTGAATCTAATTTTTCAATTTTTTTTATATGGGAAAAGGTACCCCATTTGTGACAAGTCCCTGAATTCAATTTTTTTAAACAAAACTTTTTGTGAAATCACTTTTTGCATATTTATTTTTAAACTAAAGGTTTCTTGTTTTTGTTTTATTTTATTTTTATCTACTAAGTACCTAAGCAGTCTGAAGTCATTCAAAGGCAGCCACAAGAGCGTATGTAGAAGTTCAACTTCTCTACATTATGTGTTTAAACGCTCCCACATAAAAGTCAAATATCAATAACTAAATGCGAAACTAAAATATGAGCCGTGCGAAACTCTGTAAAGACATACAACAAAAATTTGAGTGAAAATTTGAAAATTCAACAAAAAGTAATGAAGCCTGAAGGAAGTACCAGTGCCGAAAACGCAGGTGCACACAGGAAAATAACAAAAGTGTAAGATTGAAAAGGAAACAAAAATTGAACATACAAAAGCTGCAAAAATATTAGATGAAAAAGCGATTGAACAAGAAAGTTGAGTTGACAAAATATGAAAGGAGTAACTCCAAAAACTATAACTGTACGTAAATAAAAGGTAAAAAACGGGGTGCAGAAGCGGAAATCCGCAAACCACAGAGTGCGGCAATACAAAATGAGCTAATGGAAATTTTGTTGTACAACAACAACAACCAAGTCAAAGGTATGGAAAAATAAGCGTCAAAGTTATAAGTACTTATAACAGTTAGGTTATAGATCAAAAGTAAGTAAAGTAAAGTACAAAATAAAAGTAAAAAAAATAAAAGAAAGGCGCGATAACCTCCGAAGAGATTTAAGGCCGAGCTTCTCTTCCAATTTGCGTCGTGCTCCTTTTAATTTTTCCTACAAATTGGCGGGATGGGACCTACTTGTTTTTTATACCGACTCCGAACGGCATCTGCAAGGCAGATAAGTTTTCACTGAGAGCTTTTCATGGCAGAAATACACTCGGAGTGCTTGCCAAACACTGCCGAGGAGCGACCCCGCTTAGAAATATTTTCTTCTAATTGAAAAAACTTGTTTCTAAAATTTTGATATTACTTTGCCCGGGGCGCGAACTCAGGGTCTTCGGTGTGGTAGGCGGAGCACGCTACCATCACACCACGGTGGCAAATGTAAAATATGAAGCAAGCACATAGGAGGTATGCGGGCTATGAGATGGTGAATGTTATGTCATTCAAATATGAAGTAGTAAAAAACGGAAAACAAATAATGTATGTGAAACACATACATAAGTAAAGACAACCGGAAGTTTTGGTGAAAAAGTGATACAAGTTCAACATTTCAGGATTGTGGTTTCGAAAATCGTTATATGTGGTTTTTAGTGATGACGTCTACTAGCACATACAACCAGCAAGAAGTCAACTGTAAAAGGCTTTTAATATGTTTGTATAGAGTAAGGGTCTAACGAGTCTAACTTTCTTTTCAACCTCTTACACATACCATCGTAAAAAAAAATTATGAAAGAAATATAATACATACATAAATATGTAAAAATAACTTCAACATAGCATTACATGAATTCTAACTCGTTTTGCTTTGTATGCTTTTACTTCACCTCATATTAATTCCCTTGCGGTTGAGCATGTCGTATGAGTAACCTTTGCTTTACGTGCAGTAGTGCTAAAGGAGAGTTGCTGCATTCAAAATTTTACTACTTATTACAGCAAAATATATTCATATTTGAAAGATATTTCATACACCAACTACATAAACACTTCATAATTCAACAAATCCTTCGAATTAGTCGCTCCTCTGCGTCGGTATTGCGGTCAACTCTTAACCAAAATTTGGCGGTTCCGTTTGCATTAAAACCCTTTTCATTTTAATTTATTTGTGCGTAAGGAAAAAGCTTTGATATGTAAAGCAAACTATCAGCATTAATTAAGAAATTACCTTTATTAAGAAGATGACAGTTTAGAAGAATAAATGATTTCAGAACCATAACTTCAATTCGTATTAATCAAAAGTGTAAGGACGATTACAGCCCATCACATAATATCTTTAGATTTTCATAAGCATTTGCCAGTAAGCGCATCTTTTATTATTTACGTTAAGTAGGAGTAACAAAAACTAACCATGATTGTTGGATGTAATTGCAAAGCGGGGCCCGTTTGCTTTTAAATGTTTGGGAAAAAGTTGAAACAACTCGGTAACATGACGGACAAGGCGAAAGCTGTTTTGATTGCACTTTTTAAATCTCTTCAAAGCCTTTCTGCCGTGAGTGTGAAAGTAAAACAATTGAAACAGACGGCAATTGGAAAAATCTTGTATATCAACAAGACTTCCTTAATCGATCATTGCAGGAGTGCGGGTTCAAATCCTACTGCTGAGAGAAAGGTTTTGAATACATTTACAAGATAACATCAATAGAGCTGTCGCCTTGTCCGTCCTGATGTCAAGTTGTTTAGTTTTTTTCCGAAACATTTAATAAAATTTATGGTTTAAATTTTTCAAGAATCCAAGCTCCACTTTTTCCAATGCCTTACGTGCTGATGGACTTCAATAAAATTTTGAAGGATGGAATTTTATCATATATTATTGGATAACTTTTCGACTACTGCGCGATTCTTTCAAACTAATTTCGGAAAGGATTGTTTCAGGATCACTTTTTCCTAACTTGAAATTGTTCCAAAAATAGTCCCGAAATGATGGTATAACAGTCCTAACATGGTTAAGAAAAAGTCTTGAAGCGATCCTAAAATATTCCAGGAGTGCTCCTTAAACTGTCCCAAAATTGCACGGAAATTGTTTTAAAATGATTCCGAAAATAGTCACGAAGTATTGCAGAAGTCGTTCCGAAATATTCACGAAACAGTCTTCAAACGATCCAGGATTTGTCCAGAAAATATAACTAAATTAATACTGAAGTGGTCCTGAAATCGGTCCAAATAAGTTATATAATAGCCTTGAAAATATACTTAGGGAGTCTCGAAGTAATTCCATAAATTCGTTCAAATCAATATTACCCCGATATTGCATCAAATAGTTTCGAGATAATACCGAATTGTTGCTGAAGGCATACCGAAAAATATATATATATATAAAAAATTTATTTCTCCCCTCCAAAGATTAATCGAAGTCCGCCAAACTGTTTTTTTTTTTTTTTTTTTTTTTTTTTTGTATGGCACTTCAGAAAGAGATCATCAAAACTATCGCATGTAAGTTATTAGAATACCAGTAGTATCATGTTATCATTATTTATGATATTATCACCATCAGATAATTTTTGTCATATCATCTCAATTAAATATTACCACCTTAACGAATTCAGTACAAACCGCCGATGTTAAATCAGCAGGATAACATCTGCAGCAAAAACATATCACTAGTGTAGTGTTTATAAAATCACCACATCACATCGTGATATCAGATCAGCAGAATCAGCTTACCAATATTAAAAAACAATTTCGCAACATCAGCGTCACATCATTAGATCATCGGATTTTCAGTATCAAATTATTATAAGTAAAAATTAAATTACAATCTTCAGTTATTATTTCATCACTAAGATGGGTCATATGCAGTAATTCGTGCAAGTGAATATAAGGTGTATGCTCCTCAGGTAAAAATAAATCAGGCATTACAGCGTTTAAAAAAAAAAAACAACGGGTACTGGCTGATTGGCCTTAAATCGTTAAAAGACAAATTATAGCTTTCTTCCGCTTTCGGTATAAAGGTGACCTTAAGCATATTCCACGATTTGGGAATATATCCCACCTACAGACCGATAGCAGAAAAAAAACTCCATACATATGGCGGCCACAGTGGCGTGATGGTAGCGTGCTCCGCCTACCACACCGAATACCCTGGGTTCACTCCCCCGGGAAAGCAACATCAAAATTTTAGAAATAAGGTTTTTCAATTAGAAGAAAATTTTTCTAAGCGGGTTCGCCCATTGGCAGTGTTTGGCAAGCACTCCGAGTGTATTTCATAAAACAAGTAGGTCCCGTCCTTCCAATTTGTAGGAAAAATTAAAAACGAGCACGACACAAATTGGAAGAGAAGTTCGGCCTAAACCCTTACATTTATTTTTTGTTTTTTTACATCTCTTAAGTTGAGCGGTAACAATTCCATCCGGCCCAGAGACTTCTGGTGATGGATGGTTTTCCTCTACGGCTGGCAATCACCGGAAGCGAAGCAGATCCAGGGCAACTGGAACATCCGCAATGAGTGCCATTAAAAATTCGGTCATCTGTCAATGCCCATTCACATCTCCCAGGTACCCTTGTAGAGCAGAATACCATGAGAGGATCCTCCTGAACCTCATGCGCGTCCTCTTTCGTTTTCGCACAAGCTTACTCAGTAGTCCAATTTATCCAATTCCCAGCGCTCTTCTCGTCTAATATTTAAAATACCAAACACCCATCTTGTACAGCTCCCTGGCCGAGGTTATTTACTTCTCTTGATCGAATTGAAGAGCCGTTCACCGGAGGCTTTGAGATCACTAAGTATTTCTGTTTGTCCTAACCCACATGAGTTTTTAGTGGGCAGAAATAACTAAAAGCACTATAACAAGCCAGGGCAAGCTTATGCAATTTCGGACAACACAACTCTCGCCACAGCTGCTCTAGTTGCTTCTATACAGATCTCAGTAAGTAAAGTTTGTGGCTGCTTAATAGGTTATCGCGCCAGTTACAGGTATGTTAGCCCTTACATAAAACAAAACCGAATGGTGACTCACCTCTAGCGCTACCGATTTTTGATGACGACAATTGCAAAGCATTGAACACCAACTACTGGTAGACTCTACGCGTTGCAGTATCGTAATCATCTGTGCAGATAAAAATGTGCACATTGGATTTTAGGTAAGAAAAAGTTCTATGATGAATTGCTTATGCAACAGATATCTGAACATCGATAGTGGTTAATGGGAATATATATCTCAGGAGGCATACTGCCGCTAGAAATAGAGCTATTTGAGTAACTGGCATGGTGGTCACGATCCTGCTTTTTTCTAGAGTGGGGAAGCATGTTTCAGTATAAGTAACTGTAACCATAAAGCCATGGACATACCCCAGCGGCTTGAGTCGACTAAAATTTCAAATTTTCTGTCTAAATTACATTCGAATAATGAACGGACACTAAGTTCTGGGTCTTCACTGAGCTTAAGGAATGCATGGACCATTAATTGAATGAAAAACTAACAATATATCGAGAACGCTAAATCACCAAAAAGAGCCTTCACTGGATTTGAGAAAGTCTCATCACCATCATCACACTATCATGAATATAGGCTTGTAAATCTTTACTCATCAGAATTGTGTTAGAAGTCTGAGGTGACCAGAGTGATCTCTCAGTATCATGTCATAATTTCCTCATTTATATTTGTACGTATATATATATATATTTTTTTTTTAAGATAAATCCGAATTATTCTGTCTAGGGTATGATATATTTACTTCCGTTTATCAAAATATTCTTTAAAAAAATATCTTATTTAACATTTAAGGCATTAACATTGCATAAGCAACAGCTGCATTTGCATTGAGTTCGAATTTAATGTCATTCACATGCATAACATTATTGCTTACGCCCGCATAAGTATGAGCACATTAAAACAATGTCAATAGAACTGAGAACAACAACAATAACAATAATATAAACAATAACAACAACAAAACATCAAAACAAATGTCACTTATGCAACACGCTACAGTGCAAACAGACAATTAACACTCGCAAAAGCTATTGATGTTGTACATGCAAATGTTGTGCAGGTATGGGTTAATGTTTTAGCCAACATCAGCAGCTGCAAACACCAACAACAATTCAAGCAACATGCCACGATGTAACTGCATGCTTAATGTGACAATATTTGTGCGTTTATGCTTGTGATAACAAATGTTAGTTGGAGCGAAATAATAATATTAATGGTGACAGTAAATATTTGCAGATATGAGGGGGGTTCAATAAGTGCAAAGAAGTGAGAATTTTAGTGTTTCTCGGATTTTATTTTTAGACTTAACATTATGTAAAGATATTATGATACCTTATCAAAAACATTCTCAATAACCTTCGTACTCATTCAAGGCCTTAAATTATGTCAACCGTTTTCACAGGCGTAGCAATAGATTCAGCCTAGCACTTAATCGAAGCGGGTGTCGAACCTTACTATTTTCGAAGAAAATGTGATATAAATCTTTTGAGTTTTCAGAGAAAGCTTTTCTGATTCCTTTGGCGAATCAATTTTAACCGACGTCCCTAGCGTGATATCCTTGAAATCTTGATGCTTCTTTTACTAAATCAGTACCATTTTCTATTGGATATATCAACGCTAAAATTTTCTACTGGCCCTCCCAAAAACTGCTTCAATTTCTATGCGAGGTTTTATAATAATTTCAATTTCAATTTATTTAAAGAACAATGTATTAGTGCATTAAGATCGAAAAAATTATGATAACAGTGCAGATTTTTTCTAAAGCGATTAGAGTATTTTTATAAACCAGAAATCTTTTCTCTATACGGGAAAAAATATTTTTCAGTTTTTTTTAATGCAATATAACAAATTACCGTTTAGGTAAAGTATTGGACAGAGTCTATATAAATACAAAGCCTCTTCCCATTCTACAGACGCCACCACTCATTCTCTTCTCTGATGAAGCCTAGTAGCTCTTTTGATTTTAGGGTTTGAATTTGCTCTGGCCATGGAAATCCCAGGAGGTTATGTTCTGCCTTTTACGCTGATCGATGACAGAGTTCAACTGGCTATTGAGTCTCTAATACCCTTTAAGAATACCTAATAGAATAAGGTTATTTTTAAAAAAAAACCTATGACTCCCTATAGCGATTTCTAATATATCTCCATTTATATATTAACGCTCTATCCCTTTTCGTAATCGTATTCGTGTTGATATTGGACAGAAGAGTGCACCTTTGCAATAAAATAAAAGCTGCCCAAAAATTGTAAGACAACTATACAGTGGCTTTAAAGCTGGAAAAATAATGTCAGTTGCAGCTTAGTTACCAAATGTGTTTATTCTATTGCTAAGAGATCAGTTTTCGTCATAACCAGTCATTATTATACTCAGTTGAGCAGAGGTAACAGAGTATATTAACTTTCATTGGATATCGGTTGGTTGTACAGGTATAAAGGAATCGAGATAGATATAGACTTCCATACATCAAAACCATCAGGATCGAAAAAAAATTTTATTGAGCCATTGGTTAAATTTTGAGGTATCTTGATGAAATTTAGTATGTAGATTCCTGAGCACTCATCTCAGATCGCTATTTAAAATGAACGATATCGGACTATAACCACGCCCACTTTTTCGATATCGAAAATTTCGAAAAACCGAAAAAGTGCAATAATTCATTACCAAAGACAGATAAAGCGATAAAACTTGGTAGGTGAGTTGAGTCTATGGCGCAGAATAGAAAATTAGTAAAATTTTGGACAACGGGCGTGGCACCGCCCACTTTTAAAAGAAGGTAATTTAAAATTTTGCAAGCTGTAATTTGGCAGTCGTTTAAGATATCGTGATAAAATTTGGCAGGAACGTTACTCCTATTACTATATTTACGTTTAATAAAAATTAGCAAAATCGGAGAAGGACCACCCCCACTTTTAAAAAAAAATTTTTTTTAAGTAACATTTTAACAAAAAAATTTAATATCTTTACAGTATATAAGTGAATTATGTCAACATTCAACTCCAGTAATGATATGGTGCAACAAAATACAAAAATAAAAGAAAATTTCAAAATGGGCGTGGCTCCGCCCTTTTTAATTTAATTTGTCTAGGATACTTTTAATGCCATAAGTCGAACAAAAATTTACCAATCCTTTTGATCCTTTTTGGGCATAGATTTTATGACGTTAAATGTTTTCTGTGAAAATGGGCGAAATCGGTTGAAGCCAACCCAGTTTTTATACACAGTCGTCCGTGTGTCCTTCCGCATGGCCGTTAACACGATAAATTGAGCAAAAATTTACATATATTTACTGAACTTAGTTCACGTACTTATCCGAACTCACTTTATTTTGGTATAAAAAATGAACGAAATCCGACTATGACCCCGTCCACTTTTTCGATATCGAAAATTACGAAAAATGAAAAAAATGCCATAATTCTATACCAGATACAAAAAAAAGGGATGAAACATGGTAATTGGATTGGTTTATTGACGCGAAATACAACTTTAGAAAAAACTTTGTAAAATGGTTGTGACACCTACCATATTAAGTAGAAGAAAATGAAAAAGTTCTGCAGGGCGAAATAAAAAACCATTGAAATTTTGGCAGGTATTACATATATAAATAAATTAGCGGTATCCAACAGATGATGTTCTGGGTCACCCTGGTCCACATTTTGGTCGATATCTGGCAAACGCCTTCACATATACAACTACCACCACTCCCTTTTAAAACTCTCATTAATACCTTTAATTTGGTACCAATATTGTACAAACGCATTCTAGAGTCACCCCTGGTCCACATTTATGGTGATATCTCGAAAAGGCGACCACCTATAGAACGAAGCCCCACTCCCTAAAATACTCATTAACACCTTTCATTTGATACCCATATCGTACAAACAAAGTCTAGAGTCACCCCTGGTCCACCTTTATTGCGATACTTCGAAAAGGCGTCTACCTATAGAACTAAGGCACACTCCCTTTTAAAATACTCATTAACACCTTTCGTTTGATGCCCACATTATACAAACGCATACTAGAGTCACCCCTGGTCCACCTTTATGGCGATATCTCGAAAAGGCGACCACCTATACAACTACCACCACTCCCTTTTAAAACCCTCATTAATACCTTTACCTTTTTTTTTTTTTTTATTTTTTTTTGAATACCTTTAATTTGATACGCATATCGTACAAACATATTCTAGGGTCACCCCCGGTCCACCTTAATGGCAATATCTCGAAATGGCGTCTACCAATGGAACTAAGGATTACTCCCGAACAAATGTTCGGTTACACCCGAACTTAACCTTCCTTACTTGTTTTTTTTTTTCTGAAAATGAAAATCCACCAAAAACTTACAAATGATTTCCGGCTTTTAGTAATTAAATTTTACAGTCTCAAGATGAGAATATATTTTACATATATATCAATAATAACTTACGGTCTCTAAACGTTCTTTTAAAAACACTATTAATCTCTGCTACTCGTCTACACAATGTTCCGGCTCAGGAACCTCTAGTCATTCCTGCATAAAATTAATTCTATATCATTATTCCTTACCTCATATTTCTAGTGAATACGTACATATATATTTACAATTAAGCTGGGTTGATTTGCATGGGCGAAGGTTAACCCATATCGCGCAATCGATTTTTCGATAGGTTTTGGGCTCAGGAAAAAAAAGTTCCACTAAGCATACCCAAAAAAATAATTTTCGAGCCTGCAAAATTTAAGTTTTTTGACTTTTTTCTTAGATTTTTAAGGTTTTCTTCATGACCTACTTAAAAAATTTCCATTTGATTTTAAAATTTCCGTGTATACCCTGTCCGACTCAAAATTGTTCGCTAAAAACTTTGGCGATAACAGTTTAAAAAAATATATATATACCTTTAGGGTTTTGAGAAGTGTTTTTCTGAAAAAATTTATTTTTTCGCCATTTTTTTTTTAACAGGTTTCTTCAGAAACGTGCAAAAATGTTGCCGATGAAAACGAATTTGTCTCATAGTTCCTATCCCACTTAAAATTATGCGATAAAAACGTTGGCATAAACAGTTAAAAAAAATTTTTTTTTGGTTTTTGGGACTTATTTTGGTCGAAATCGATTTTTTTCATTTTTAAGGCTCCAAATCATTTTTTATGTATATGTTTCCGGTAGACCCACCAATAAGTATACCAAAATGATCAGTGGATGAGCTAAGTTGATTTAGCTATGTCCGTCTGCCCGTCCGTCCATCCGTCCGTCCATCTTTCCGTCTATGTGTTTGTTTGAACGCAAACTAGTCCCTCAATTTTTGAGATATATTGATGAAATTTGGTAAGCAGACATATTGTGATGGGGGATTTGACATTTGTCGGAATCGACCAGATTGGACCACTATAGCATATACCTCCCATACAATCGATTGTTCAATAAGAGCGTTTTCGCCATTTCCGCCCCATTTCTGTCTCATTTCAACAGCTAGCAACATCAAATTTTACCACAAGCTTACGTATTGGGCACAGATGGTTGCCTGTCGTCAAGATCGGACATATAAAAAAAAAATCTCCTACAACCGATTGTTGAGATAAGAGGATTTTTTTTTATATGTCCCATCTTGACTATTTTTTCAGAAAACCATCTATGCCCAATACGTAAGCTTGTGGTAAAATTTGATGTTGCTAGCTGTTAAAATGAGGCAGAAATGGGGCGGAAATGGCGAAAACGCTCTTATTGAACAATCGATTGTATGGGAGGTATATGCTATAGTGGTCCAATCTGGTCGATTCCGACAAATGTCAAATCCCCCATCACAATATGTCTGCTTACCAAATTTCATCAATATATCTCAAAAATTGAGGGACTAGTTTGCGTTCAAACAAACACATAGACGGAAAGATGGACGGACGGATGGACGGACGGGCAGACGGACATGGCTAAATCAACTTAGCTCATCCACTGCTCATTTTGGTATACTTATTGGTGGGTCTACCGGAAACATATACATAAAAAATGATTTGGAGCCTTGAAAATGAAAAAAATCGATTTCGACCAAAATAAGTCCAAAAAACCAAAAAAACATTTTTTTTTTTACTGTTTATGCCAACGTTTTTATCGCATAATTTTAAGTGGGATAGGAACTATGAGACAAATTCGTTTTCATCGGCAACATTTTTGCACGTTTCTGAAGAAACCTGTTAAAAAAAAAAATGGCGAAAAAATAAATTTTTTCACCAAAACACTTCTCAAAGCCCAAAAGGTATATATATATTTTTTTAAACTATTATCGCCAAAGTTTTTAGCGGACAATTTTGAGTCGGACAGGGTATACATGAAAATTTTAAAATCAAATGAAAATTTTTTAAGTAGGTCATGAAAAAAACCTTAAAAATCAAAGAAAAAAAGTCAAAAAATTCAAATTTTGCAGGCTCGAAAATAATTTTTTTTGGGTATGCTTAGTGGAACTTTTTTTTCCTGAGCCCAAACCTATCGGAAAATCGATGGCGCGGTACAGGTTAATAAATCGACCCAGCTTAATTTACAATGATGTTAGCACTAAAACACACATTAATTTCACAACATTTATAGTCCAAGCAACAAAATTTGTCACATCCGTGCATTGCATTGCTATCATATCGGATACTCGACAGCTGGCGTACGAGTGTTGTTGTGATCCACTAATGGCAGCGCACCAGTAATTTCAGCAAACATAAACAATTCATTATTATCAATGTGAACTATTTGAAATTCTGACGGTATATTGGGCGGCGTTTGTGTGAAATTATGGAAATCCCCAAAACTCTTGTTTTTTTTTTTTTTTTTTGAGGTTTTGCATTAACTTTGCAATTTAGTATGAATGATGAGGGAGAGAAAACGCATTACGCATTTATTGAGGTGTGGAATTAGATGCCGCTTAGACACATTTAATGCGATTTCAGTATATTATATTTGTATAATATTGCATATTTATGATTGCATTTATACTTAAATTCAAAAAAAAAACTTTCAATGCTATAGCAAAGCCATAGCGTAGTGGTTTATTTTTAACAAATATTCTAAAAGTATCGCATAATACTGATTTTGAAGAGTCTTTCCTTTAAAAGAAAATCCACTTAATACTTGATAATCAGTCTGCCTCATTGTCTATATAAGCAATTCGGAAGAGTCGCAAGGAAGCTAAGTGTCATGCAATTACCTGATTATAGGAAGGTTTATTGTGATCATATGAAATTACCTCAAGACAGTCAGGTTCGATACCTCACTGGTGTTAGTTCCTGTAGCATACATCTACAAATTTCGTAGTTCTAATTCTTCTCCTTTTTATTCTCGATAGCTACAGAAAAAGCTTCTATGATCATTGTAACTTGAACCATGCAAACTAATTTCAAAAATGTTACCGAAAAAATCCGATCTTACGTATTTAATTTAGTAATTTGATTTTACGCAATCTTCGAACTTTTCTTTTGAATATGCGGTTTTACAGCCCGATCAATTTTACCGCAACAAGGTAAAAGTCTAGGTCTCTTGAAACACGCAAAGAACTTTTCAACCCTTTTTTTCCAAGTCTGCTCTGGATTTGCTTTATAAAAAATAAAAGAAGTGAACCCTTCGTATTGAAGAAAATATAAAAGACGCTTTCAAAAAAAAAAATTTCAAAATACTATACGCGTGTTTAGAAACCTAAACTTGTATCTTGTGTACAGAAAGTTACGTATGATTTCAGTTCCTTCTCATCTTTACAGCATCCGCAGACTTTCGGTTTCAACTTTACGTAGCACTGCTTACTCCAAATATGTACCTAACAAAGGATAGATCAGCAAAACAAGGTAACTCAAGAAATGCGCAGACTTGGTCAAGTTAAATAGTCAGATAATAACTGAATAATCCAGCGCCCAAGAGAGCCGAATGGAATACAATGGTCGTGTCAGAGAAACTGTGTAAAACAACAATAATCAATAGCTTTTAATTTTGCATTTATTCCACATCGTCAATTTCGAGGATACTTTTCTAGCGATAGCAGTCTCGTTACTGTCCTGCCAAATATTGTCATATAACAAGTCAAACACATACATACTCAAACGAATCAGCTCTGTCCTTTTGTATTAAATCTAATTTACAACACATGTGTGTATGTAAAACATCCAACTAACCAAACCAAATCTGTTTTGATACCAAAAACTGGTGAACATTATTTATGAATTTTGTGTTGTTGCTGCTGCTGACATTGTTGGTGGCATGTCAATGCCACAAAACTGTTTCCAACAACAGCCACAACAGCGCAAAATAACCGAAAGCATTTTTGTAAAAAGCTTTACGCTTCTAATATTGATGTTTACCAGTGTTGTTGTCATTGTTGTTGTGCCTAAAACTCAGTTTATTGATGTGCAATACGAAAATAATTTTTTGACAGCCACTGTCGAATATTGAAGCAACAACATCACGCAATGTGCGTTAATGAATACGCAAAATGTAATTGCAAATCGATATGCACACACGCACACACATATGCGCATGTTGCTGCACACATGTATACAATTTGAGTTGGAATTTTTAATGTCGCTTTTCAGTTATTTCGTTTCAGTTTAAATGAATGGTTGATTGTGCTTATTTTGGCTATTTTACTGTGGGGATTTTATTTTCGCTATAATTGCAAGTTTTAGTGCTTTTTCGTGTTTTTAGTTGCTTTGCGAAGAAAAAACTAAGCACACCATAAAAATACTAGTTTTCAGCTAAAATTTTAAGAATAAAATTCAACTAGTCTGGAAAAGGACAGAACTGTATAATACAAAATACTATGCTCTTCAGTGCCAGAAAACAAGCACTTGTGAGCTATTTATGTTCCCAGTAAGTACCTTGAGCTATCATCGTTCAGTCGACTGAAAGGGGGATACGTCCACTGAGTTGGGAGAGGCAAGTGGAGGAAGACTTTATCACACTTAGTGCCCTCAGTTAGCGTCAGTTATCGCAAAACAGGGATCGCTGGCGTGACTTGTTACTAAACTGTCAAAATAACATGGCCGGGAAAGCGCTAATTAATGATAATTAGGGTCTTGACTCTTATCATTTATCGTGTAGTTTACAACTGGTCAATTTGACTACAAGGTCAGTTACGTAACCGCCTATTTATTTAAGTTGCGTTTGCCCTGTCGAAAATTGTCGATTTTAGTTCTATGCCTCTATACGATTGCATTGGAAAGTGAATATGAGCTTATTATATGTATGGGAATATGTCGCTATTTACCTTTACCTGTTTTGCATATGCAAATTTGTGGCATTCAGCCCTTCAAGCGCTAAGCCCTCGCTCCAATGAATGTGCAATATTTGCATAAGTAGGAATAAAACACGAACGTGTAATGTGAATTGAGTTCCCATAAACATGTGTCAAACTGCTATTTTAGCATTATTATTTTACAATAATTTGCAGCTAATGTCTAAGCCCCTCTTTCTCTCTAATTTTTACTTGTTGACCTAGGTATCGAAATATCACTTTAACGAAATTCAAATAATATAAGTTTAGAGATAATTATAAAATTATAATGGAACGATAGGACACAAACAAACAGAAAAGTTTGCAGACATGGACCACAACGTAGTGTTCTGATCCCCTGCTTCGTAGTTGATAGTTTAAGTCAGGTACCAGTTAGCCGGAAATTCTGGATAGAGGAAAGTTTCTCGGCACCCTATAAAAAGGTATCTACACATTGCGTTTACAGAAGGTACTGTTTTAAATATTAAAATATATTCTGCGATTCTACTGGATAGCAAAGCTTGCGATGTCTTTTCGAACACAATCAAAAATTTCGATACTCGAGAAATCGAGAACTTGCATTATAGCAAGACTCAGAAATCTTAAAACACTTGCAAGGCTCGCAAGTTTATCGACATTCAATTTAACAGCTAATTGGTATTTACGATTACTTCTCGAGTACAAGCGAAAATGTCGAGACTCGATAAATCAAAAGCTCATAAAGTTCGCGATCTTCTCGATATATAATTTAGTCGCTCCACTGGCATCATTATATGTGGAGCCTTCGAACACAAGCGAGAATTTAGAGATTTGAAAACCGAAAACTCGGTCCCTCGCGAAATCTTCGAATTTTGAAACACTCTTTAAGCTTGCAAGCTTTTCTATATACAATTAAATCGCTGTACTGACAGTATAACACGTAAAGCGAACACTGGCGAGAGTTTCGAGAAGACATCGCAAGCTCTATAAAAATATCAGTATAGCGATACAACTGAGTGTCGACAAACTTACGAAACTGGCAAGTATTTCGAGATTCGCGAATCTCGCAAGAAGTTGATACTCGCCAGAAATTTCTTTTTGGACAAATTTGAGAAATCGTAAGCTCCACTGGCTAGAAACTCTCTTAAAAATTGTATATTTTTTGTCTTTTACTTCCACGGTGGACGCATTGACAAGTGCTAGAACGTTCCAATATACATCATTTATCCACCCTGTCGGAAAATCAACAAAAAAAAATAAAAATAAAGCGAGTGCTAGGAACCTACATCAAGTGCCTTATACTTTCTTGATAGATAATAGTCAAGCTGAATTCCTTCAATATGATGCTTTAATCATGCCTACGCGTGATGCAATAAGAGATAGGCTTACGCGGTAGTAAAGGTTCATTTTTCTACACAGCACAGGTTATAGTACAGGACATAACCATATTCCATACTATTTCGACGTAGATCTTTTGGTCCAATTGGGTACTCCTATTGACACACTGCCAGCTGCTCCCGAACTGTTTGTTGGATCTTCAAAAATCAAACTAATTGCTGTGAAAACAAAAGAAACTCTACGGAACCCAGCGCGTTCATAAATCATACTTAAATATGCTGACTTATGCTTTTATCGAACATTTACCAATAATAATTCATGCCCGAAAGAAGTGAAAAACCTTTTTTAATGCAGATACATAATGAGTTGTTAGCATTGAGTCGCTTCCTGTTTAATTGTTCAGCGTTTGCAAGTATTACGACAAAGCATTTCGCTCCTCAAATTACTGGAATTTCTGTGACACTTATTCGAAATTATATCGCTCCAACGCAGCAGTTCCTTTAGTAATCAAATCTAGCATTACCGCTGCTCATGTGATATCACAAGGCCTTGCATGCGACCTATGTGGGCTTCAGTTCTATAGTGACTAGATATGACTTACATACCTGAAACTCTCGATTCGAAGCTTAGTGATATTAATCTTTGACTGTGCTAAGAATATTTTTTATGAGACCACAGTGAAGGAGAATCAGCTTGACTTTAATTTCAATGAGTCACTTTGAGGGGGTAAAATCGCACTATCTGGACCTGAAGCTGGTTTTTTTTTTTTTTTTTTTTTTTTGCAATACACCAACATTTCTCATCGAAGGATAAAATATTTTCAAATTTTTCATGTACACGTATCATTTGTTCGGCAATTACTCTCATTGAGAATACGCGAGTACAATGTTGAGTATTATTAACCTTGGTCTTATATGACAAGGGTTTTGGTGATAATTTTCGTTGCATTCGTAGATGGGCAATCTTTGCTATCAATTATCTGGTCCGGATATTTGGAACAATTACGGATTTTATTCTTTCTCTTTGAATTTTGATTAAATTCAAAGCTGTTTTGAGAAAGTCTTTCGTGTTGAAATTTATTATGAAATATTTCATATCCAACACTGGCTACAAAAATTTATTTCTTTGTATTTTGCAATGCCTGTAGAATAAACTCAAATACAGGAGCCCAAGTGAAAGGTGTTTAGTTGTTCTTTCCCCTTTGTCCAATTTTGGCAGCTCCACAATTTTCTATTAATATATTGGCCTCAGATATAGCTTGGTTTTCAAATTTAAGTAGCCCAGGAATTTGTTTAAATCTATTAAACAAAGAACCTTCCTTTCCCACAAAAGCATCCGATTAGCCCATAATTTGCTCGCTGCATAAGTATCGATACAAATATGTGAATAATTGCTGCTGTTTTTAGAATTTAGTTTTACGACTGCCATGTAAAAATTCCAATTACTGCAAGTCTTAATCGCACCAATTCCTCAAAAAACTTCAATCCCAAAAAACTCTTCACGTCATGCCTCAATTTCCCATACCTCCATTAGGTATTAAATTCAAACTTTCATCTTGTTAAATTTCCTTAATTCACAAACTTGACATTATCAAGATCATTTGCATTACTTAATTGCCAAAAAGTGTGTAATTTGAGCTGCCACAAACATTTAAGAAGAAATAAATTTGATGTGTGAGCAGAACGAAAAATTATATAACACATACATACACATACACAAGTATAGATGATTTCGAGCTTATCTGTGACATAATGTCAACAACAAACATTTAATATATTTTTAATTGCTTGAATGGCAGATTGGGGAGCGCAGCGTAAATCACGATTACACGCTAGCGAAGAATGCGTAAATGGGCCTTAGGATTTCTTTTGATAGTGACGTGCGTATGCCTTAACTTATACTAGTCGTAGAATACAAACATATATTATTCAGTCTTTTGTAAATTTATATATGATTAGTATATCTGGATAAAAGATAATAATAACATGCATACACACATAGCTAATGTATAATATTCGTTTAATTCGCGCGTGAGCAACGCTGCCTTCTTTCGCCTTTTGATATCAGCGAGCACTAACACTAAGCTAGTCCCTCACTTATATCATCCTTACCTACATATCGCTACCTGAGAAAACCGATGTCGAATGTGAAAATTGTCGAACTTAGGATTCTTTTTGGCCGGAGCATTCTGTGGTGCATTTGTACAAGAGAAATACCAATATAGTGCCAAAAAACTCTATTACCTTCACCGCGGGTACAGCAAAAAAGTAGTCACCGACTCACTCTCTATAGTCGTTCATTACCAAAATGTTCGTGGTTTACAATCTAAATTAAATACCTTTTTTCTTAACAGTTTCGCTTTTACAGCGCAGGTTGTTGCTTTCACCGAGACCTGGTTAAAACCTGACAATTTTAACGCTGAGCTTTTTTCAAGTAACTACGTCGTTTACCGGCGTGATCGTATATCTAGAGCAGGCGGTGTTCTTATTGCTGTGGACTCAAGCCTTTCATCCGAGTTGCTGTTGTCGGACAACGCATTTGATATTGAGTTTATAGCAGTAAAGATTTCAATGCGATGTTTTAACTTATATATTTGTTGCTCATATATTCCGCCCCGGTCGGATATGTATGTTTACAATTGCCATAATTTAGCTATTCGAAACTTGTACTCTCAGTTGCGAGACAAAGATCGCTTAGTCGTTCTTGGTGATTTCAATTTACCCTCGGTAAATTGGTTTAGCTTGAGCGACTCAAACACTTTGACTCCCACCTGTCAGCATGATTTCGTTAAGAATATTTTAGATACATCTCTCGTACAGATCAACAATGTTTTAAATTGTAAAAACAAGATTCTTGACCTGGTATTTGTGGATGAATCAGTGGGTATTGCTCTCAATCGTATTTCTCCTTTATCTTTTCCAGAAGATCCCTTACACCCTACGCTTGAAATATCAATTGATATTATTCAGCCTCCTATGGAGCTGTCTGTGCTTTACAAAATTAAAATCTCGATCCCGCTCAAGATGTTTTTATAAGGCGGACTTCATAAAACTCAACGAATTGATTGCTACTCATGACTGGTCAGATCTTCGACGTGTTAGTGCTGGAACAAGTAAACCACCTTGGTTTACAAGACAACTTATAAGACTCAATAATGTTAAATCTAGGCTTTATAAATGTTTCAAGAGATCAGGATCGTCTGCCGATTTTTCTAAATATTCGGTTGCTCGTTGCAACTTTCATTGTCTAAACCAACAATGTTATAAGTTGTACTTAAGCAGTTGTAAATTTCAATTCTTCAACAATCCGAAAAGATTTTACAGTTTTGTTAATTCCAAGAGGAAAACATCTGGGTTTCCAGCTACTTTTTCTTTTGGTTGCAAGAATGCTAGTTCTGATAATGATATTGTGGAATTATTTGCAGAATTCTTCAGGTCGACCTACTCATCTAAACGTTTTCAACCCGGTCCACACTCCTACTACTTGGAAAGTTTTAATTGCATTCCTTATCCAGTAATTGATAAGAATACTGTTCTTCAGAGCCTTCTCGGTTTGAAACCGATTTTTTCTCCGGGTCCAGATGGTGTTCCTAGTTGTGTACTCAAATACTGTGCAGTTAACTTATCTGAGTCGATACATAAATTATTCCAATTATCTGTGGAATCTGCCACTTTTCCATTGATTTGGAAGAAATCATTTATTATACCTTTACACAAAAAAGGTAGTAGGTCTAGTATCGAGAACTATAGAGGTATAGCTAAGCTTTCAGCTATTCCCAAAACATTTGAGCGAATAATTACATGTCAACTTCAACACATGTGTAGCTCCATATTATCGCCCTGCCAGCATGGGTTTGTGCCGCGTAGATCAACTACTACCAACTTGCTAGAGTTTACTTCTTTTGTAGTGGATGGATTTTTAAACAATAGGCAAACGGATGTGATCTATACCGACTTCAGTAAAGCGTTTGACTCTGTTAATCATGAGCTTTTAGTTTGCAAACTTGATTTACTTGGATTTCCGAAGCATTTACTTGCATCGCTCGAAAGCTATCTCACGAATCGGACTCAACAAGTTTTGTTTAAAAACAGCCTTTCTAGGTTGTTTGATGTAACGTCTGGTGTGCCTCAGGGTAGTCATTTGGGTCCGTTACTTTTTACCTTGTTTATAAATGACTTACCACAAACTCTCATACATTCCCGAACTCTTATGTATGCGGATGATGTTAAACTTTGTTACTCATACTTGCCTTCGGAGTCTTCCCGTGTGGAGTTTCTTCAGGCAGACTTGGACTCATTTCAATGTTGGTGTACTGCAAATTTACTAGTTTTGAATTGCTCGAAGTGCAAACTAATGACATTTCACCGAATGAAGCCAAGTTTGACATCGCATACGTTAAACAGCACACCTTTGGAGCGTATATCTGTCGTAAGTGATCTAGGCGTTCTTTTTGATCCTAAACTGACTTTTAATACGCATATTTCATCAATGGTAAGCAAAGCAACTGGTATACTCGGTTTTGTGAAGCGATGGGCTAAGGAGTTTAATGATCCGTATCTGACTAAGACCCTCTACACATCGTTGGTACGACCAATCTTAGAGTATTGTTAGTGTGTCTGGTGCCCAGGGTATCAAAACTTTATAAAGCGTATTGAGTCAGTACAGAAGCAATTCATTATATTTGCACTACGTGGTCTTAACTGGGATTCTAGTGTGCATTTGCCACCATATAGAAATAGGCTTCTCCTTATAAATCTGCCAACTTTAGAAAATCGAAGAACTTTACTCGGGGTAATGTTCATTCACAAGCTCATTATGGGCGAGATCGACTCATCTGATCTTGTTAGTCGACTAAATTTTGCTCTTCCTGGTAGAACGTCCAGGCACTTTGTGCCTTTTTATTTACCAATTTGCCGGCAAAATTTTGCCAAAAATAATCCACTGCGAAGTTGGTGTTCGCACTACAACAACTTGTATAACTGCATCAGTTTTGAATGTTCGTTTTCCGAGTTGCATAATTCAATACTGTCACGTCTGGCCTGATATTTTGTACTTTCTTTCCTATGTATGGTTGAATTTAAATATTTTTAAATCTAACATTAATTTTATGTTTTATATATCTTAGTAGTCGACCGCATTGTGTCTGTGTCGACTTTAATCCAAATAAATTAAATTAAATTAAATTGCAATTTTATAGTATACTCCTCATACTCTATCGAACGGTACCATTAGTTTCTTCCTGAACGCTATAGATTTCCAGATATCCGTCATGCATTTTGTCGTATGTCACATGATTTTAACGACCTGTTTGTGTATTTTGTCGTATGTGCAACAAATAACGAACATACGACATTTTTTTATTTAAATTGATGATTTATTTTGTTAAGAATACAGTTGTCGTATGTCATACAATTTAAATGCACTTATGTACATTGAGTATGTCATGTAACAAATACAGCAAATAGATATGAGTTTAAATAAATATAAAGTTTAGGCAGGATGCCTAACTTTTCCGCATCTGAGTGCGATCCCCCTAATGCAAGTCTGCAATTCGATACTCGAAACTCGATTTAACTCATAGCCACCCACACCATCACCGCCCAATGCATTCGCATGCACGTGTATGTGTGTTTTGTTAGTACTTAAGCACATGCATGTCGGCGCTTATGTGTGGGTGACTTTCCCCTCCGGAAACGGAAGATTTTGCGGCCCAACGGTTGTCGCCTTCGACACAACCGGTCTCTTGGATTCTAACAGCCAACCTGCACGCACCTGCCGCCAGCTATCTCCGCCGTTTCATACAACTATTCACAAGGTAATATTGTTAACTTGTATAATATTTATCTTTACCCAATGAATCACATATATTAAGACGAGAAATCTCGTCTTCTCTTATTTTATTACAACCCGCCATATTCCCACTGAGATCGACCCCGCTGCGCCCACCGACTCAGGAGTAGACACACCCCGGCCGAACATATATTGGTTTTGTTTATACTCCATACCATCTATTGTTTCTTTTGGTGAAGGAATCGAACCAATCAAAAGAAAATGTGATTTCACTTGTGGAAAATAACTATGTTTGCTGATGAACTTTTTTAAAATTAGGTACCGGTTTTAGTATGCATTGAAATAGTTGCAATACAAAATTCAGTTAACTATATTTTTGCTTGTTGGCGCGCTTGTGATTAAAAAAGTGAATTTTATTTCAAACAAAAACAATGAATAATTACACGTCCGCAAGCGATTTTTCATCGGATGATGAAATTTTAGATCCTTTAGTATTGAGGAAGAGGTTGGCGTGGTTCGTTCAAGTATTCGTGTTAACTCTAACCTGGAACAAAGTGCTAACAATTGTGAAAAAGAAACATCTTCAGGTAGGGCACGAAAGCGTCAGAGACATTCAGAATCATGGAAAATTAACGTACGAAAAGTCTTTAGCGAAAAAGGAAAGAAATATGTAAATAGGAAAGGTGTAGAACGCCCTGCAGTAAGTATGCGAACACCCCCTAAGGAAAGCTGCATTCGTGATTGCAGAAATAAAATTACAGAGAGTGAAAGGAGGGAAATACACTCACAATTTTGGCGGTTAAATTCCATCGAAAAACGTTTATTTTATGCTAGTTTTGTCAAACCAACAGTAATAAAAAGGCGTCGGTGCAAATCTAAAGATAAAGAGAATTTTCGCAAAAACAAGAGTTTCCACTATTTTTTGCAAGTAAACGCTACTACATTTGCAGTATGTAAATTTTTTTTTCTAAATACTTTGGGAATATCTGAAAGAAAACTCTATTATTGTTTCAAATTTTTGAATGACCCTAAAGAAGGACTGCGAAATGAACGCAGAAAGCACCATGGTAGACCAAAAACCTCGCAGGACAAAATTGAAGAAGTAGAAGCCCACATTAATAGTTTTCCGATCATAGATTCGCACTACTGCCGTTCAAGAACATCGCGAAAGTATTTGGAGTGCCATTTAAATTTACAAAAAATTTATGATTTGTATAAGGAAAAGTGTGAATATCCTGTACGCATACACACATATAGGAGTGTATTTAATAATGAATTCAACTTGTCATTTTATAAGTCGAAAAAAAACTAATGCGATAGGTGTGTTTACCCAAACGTCAATAAAAATATTTTAAATGAAAGTGAAATGACAGAACATAAAATGCACTGTATGCAAAAGACCCTATGCAAAGAGGAGCGAGATGCCGATAGCCGCAATAAAGATCCCTATATTGCCGTTTTGTGTTACGATCTGGAAAATGTTTTCACTTTGCCCAGAATGTTCGCTTCCAATTGCTATTACAAGAGAAAACTGTGCGTTTATAATTTGACGGGAACTCTAGTTAAGCGCAATGGTGAAAAAATAACATACAGTGCCCTATGGAATGAGTGTAGTGCTGGAAGAAGTGATAATGATATAGCAAGCGATATTTTAAAAATTTTAGTCAACGTTGAGAACGACTACCCCTAAATAAAGAAAATTATATTATGGAGTGATTCCTGCAGTCCACAAAATCGAAATAAAATAACTGCCACAGCTTTACTTCACTTCATACATCAAAGTCGTATTAAAGTGGCATAAGTGTATTGTAGTGAAAGCCAATAATTTTATTATTGGAAAATTCTTCTTCTTGATAATGATAATAAATAATAATTTTTTATGTTTTTTTTTTTTTATAAATTCCGCTTATTTGCAATCTTCTGCTAAGGTTCGAATCACTAAACTGTTGAATAAATAACTGCAATATTTAATAATGTAAAATGGCCTTTATTAAAGTACTGCACAATAACACTTATAACTCGCAACTAATAGCTTGCTTAAATGAAACTGATAATACTGCTATTGCTCGTTAGATAGCGTCTTAAATCCAACTGATTTTCGCGCCTCTACTGTTGCTGCCTTTTATAGTGTTTCGTTTCCTCGTTGACATTTCTAGGCGGTTCTGTTCTGGAATCTGCTAGTTGGTTATCTGCTATAAGTTTCTCAGCTATAACTACAGATGCACAATTTTTATAGCTTCTCTCACAGGTCATGCGCGTGTGTTTGTACGTTGCTTCTCGACTGCGTGTATGTACATATGTGTAGACATAATAATTAATTTGGTTATGTGCATACAAGTCGCTGCTTAGAATCGTTTAGAGATGACAGTACCCCTTAGTGTTGCTAATATTCGTAACAATATATATTTTGATGTCTTTTTCCTGGCGCTTTCGGTATGAAGGCCAGCACACTGTCATACCATACAAGGGCGGCCACTTATCTTAAGTGTTTTGAAACTTCAGCATCATACATACCTTGTGGTCCATAGACGTCTATAGATATATTCACTTGACCTTTCGTCACATCTTTTGAATGGCAGTATTCTCATATTTTGTTTCTTTCAGGGGATCAAATTCTAATTATATCGCCAAACATCCTAAGTAATTTTCTTCAAACAATTAATATGTTTCTTTATATTCATACATAGTATACGCTTTTTTTCGTATGCGCAATGGATTTTTTTTTTTTTTTTTTTTTTGTAAAAAAAATGTACCACACGACAAATGTATTCTGGCTAAATGCGCTAATAACATATTTGCTAAAATAGTTACAGTTAATTTTTTGACTAAGCCTGATGACAGTGCAATACTCAGTCCACAATCAGTCCGAAATTTGAGAAAATCCACAGAGCCATTTTGTAAATATTTTCTGTTGCACTTAAAAAATCGTCTCCTGAAAAATCCAGATTTGTAACATATGACATCCGTATTCTGATGTAGCGATATGTACATTCAACATAAATATATTAAAATATTTATAGGGGTCTTATCATATATCTACTTTCGTAGACGTCAAATATTCAAATTCTCTTGCACACATACATATGTACATACTCCTCACAAATACAAGTGACGGCATTTATTGCATAGTTTAATGTTACGTATACGCCCCGGGGTGTTGGCAAGTGGTTTTACTTACTATAATTTAAGTACATTTACAATAACATTTAAGTAAGGAAGTAAGTTTTAATTGATTTTAAAGCCAGTACTTTGTTTTCAAGCTGCTTGATTTTAATATTTCACTTATAAGTGTGCCGGAAAAGTTGTTAGTCTATATTTTATATAAATAATATTACCTCGCCGTTCTTAGTAGGTTGGCGGGATGTAAATATCTACTTAAAACCGAAGCCGGAAGCGGAAACAAAACCGGACGGCGTATTATCAATTTGTTAAAAAGTGTTAACGCTTTGTCATCCATAAGATAGCGATTTGTTATCGAAGTGTTATAAATAAAGATTATCGATGAGTTATAGCTTTTTGATAGATAAATTATTGGTTTTCTCAGTTATCGATTTTTTTCGATACTTAACTATCGTTTAATTGTCTTTTATTAAATAAGAAAGTTATCGATTTTTTATCGAAAACTTATCGATTTGCTTTCGAAAAAATAATGATTAACTATTGAAGAGTTATCAAAAAGTTACCGATATAGTATCAAAAAGCTATCGATTTTTTATCGACAGGCTATCCATTTGTTAACGGACAGCTACCACTTTTTGATCGGCGTGTAATCGATTTTGATCAACGACAAAACTAAGCAGATAATAAAGTTTAGCTTATCAATTTCGATCGAGCGACAAAGCACCTCTTAAACAGCATGTAATAGTTTCTTTCTTGTAAAGTTAAGTCTGTTGTGGTTGAACTATAACGCCTGGGCGAGCTTTAGTTTTCTAAACGTATTCCTGCACTGTTGAGTAGATTAAGCGCCAAATAAGTAAGTGGGTTTGAAAAGAGGAAAAAACAAATCAAAATTTCATATCAAAAAAGAATTATATGCACGTTAGCTTTGTATATATATTGGGTGAGTATTTTTGTAGTATATTTCCACATCTTAACTAACTCGCTTAGACTCCTTTTTCGGCAGACAGAAAAAATTCACATCTAAAACACATATAAGTAGTTTTATTGCAAACATCTTTGCCAACTTGCGTATTTTCTTGTTCATTCCTTAGCTAAATACTTTTACTGCCTGCTACGGAGTTATTGCTTTTATGAACTTCCGGCGGCGCCATTAAACTTTCATTAGTTGTTAAGAGTCGACGGACTGGTAAAATAAATATAAATACAGGCAATGCACTTACACACTACTTTCTTACAAACTCTCTTCTGTAAATGGTTACTACTTTTATGGCTGAATAGTTAAACGAGACAAAGAGGAAGTCACTTAGAGTTTGTTTGAACAATGTTAATGATGATGGTTCCGCTAATGGTTACTCCAAAATTTTAGTTGAGACAGAAAATAGTTGTATATTGATCATCAAATATACATATATATTAAAATCGTTTAATATATTTCAGAGGGCTTGGTAAAAGTGGCGCTTTGGATACTAGTTATGGGACTAGCTCTAGAAGTTTGGCATGCTCCAAGTCGAAAGTATCGACTGATAACTCCCCAAATATTGACAAAGAATTATGGTAGTAAAATATTAACCATTTACTGGCACCTTACTTAGGAAACGGCATCTTAGCAACGCTGGTCCCCCTATAATAAGCTTCCTTAATTTTGCGTGTATTGTGCGAAGGAAGCACGTAGTTTGTGAACTGACTGCACCTTACCAATGCAGTTTCAGACTAGGTAAACCTACCATCGGTCAGATGCGTCACAATAAATATTAGAAGAGAGGGATTGGAAAAGAACGATTCGAACCAATTTCAAATCAACTCAAACCAAAATGGAATAACCGGTTATAATAGCGAATGCTGACCAACGGCAATCTGATCGGAGACGTCCGTTTCAGGTAATAAAACCACAGGGCACTGTACCATACAAAACAATTGAAGTTTTCTTCTTCGAAAAATAGACCGCTGCACGACCACAACATTTGCCAACAGCAACTTTATGGCAAATATTCCGGTCAAAGATGATTGTGTAAAGTCGGATGGGTGCTCCGCTTCTGACTGCAGCATTTCCTAATACACCAGAGGTTCTAAGCTAAGTAGTAGGGTTGGAGGAAGTGTTAGTTCATGGGTCCAAAACCTCTAACTCTCCTTCATTTTACCGGAATATTGTAATATTTTCCAGGCTGAGTTAACAGCTATAATGGAAACCGTGGTTTGGATAAAAAAACACTTCGGCAGCCAAGCGGCTATGAAATGCCTTGGCTCTTATTCTTTCAATTCTAAACTAATAGCTACCTGCCGCAGATCTCTTCACTTTTCACTTTTCACTTGAGTTGCAAAAATAAGAAAGTTAAGAAAACGATGAAAGACTTCAGAAGGGATTTAAAGAGAAGAGGAATGGCGAATCTCTGTTTTTTTTTTTTTTTTGGTATCACAACGGGCCCGCTGACACTAGCCTATGTTTGTCTCCACGACAGCTCCTTGCATCTGGCCTAACTTTTAAAAATATTCTGCAATTTCTGGCTTAAAGAGGTTGTATTTCTAGCATTTGCTTCAAGAAAAGAGTCTTAAGTTTTGCCTGCTCAGACCAATGCTAAGGAGATCGTTGTAAGGAGAACATGATCAAGTACCTGCTGCTATGAAAAAAGAACACGGAACACTCTGGCCTTGTCACTCATGTTGCTGTCTGCAAATATGAAATGGGAACTATTCGGGATCACTCATTTACAGTGACAATAGCGTCAGCTTAGAAATCCAACGGATTATCGAAAAATGCCTCTTTGAGATGAGTTTCTGAGTGTTGTAAGTTTACGTTCTGCCTAAAAAGGGGAAATTTCATAATCTACATGTCTCCCATACTTCATGAAATGATGTACGGAATTACGAACGTTACTAAGATACAATGGGATTGCTCATAGAATAATTAATTTATGTGTGGTACCGCAGGTGGTATAGAAGTCCAAACGCTTCATTTGCTAGGTCATGATATATAAGAAAATTTCTATCGTATCCTGAAGTAAGTACCAGTGGACTAAAAAGGGAAATGTATGGAGAAAGACTTTTGATCACCCTAGATGTCTCGCTCTAGTCAAGAGAAAGAAAGAATGGCTAGTAACTGGCAACAGATTTGCCTAGGACCTAAACTAAGGTTAGTTTATGAATGAACGAATGTCAAACATCTAATTGACAGCGCTTTGTTACACTTATTAATTCTAGCCAAGTTAAAGATATTGACAGTATGCCTAGCTACAGATGCCTTAGACTTTGTCCACAAAGGGATTGAAGGGTAGCCAAGTTTTATAATAATTTGTGCTACAGCAATCCGATGTGCAAACAGAACCGATTTTTTATGCAATTTTTATTGGAAGGCACTTTCCCTCAATTGTTGCATACTTCACTGAGACTTAGCTTACAAACTTCGAAAGCAAAATTCAAAAAGTTACATATATGCAACTCTAACTACTTGAATCCTCCGTAGAATAATATTTGTTAAAGTAAGCTAAATATTCAACTTTATGAAAAGTTCAAAAAGCAAATTATGCTCAAGTGTATATATTTTTTAACGATAATCACCACAGTTTGGTTTATTGCACAGGGTTGTCTTAAACTTTTTGGAAACTAAACAAAAAACACCTGATTCATTATGCTTCATTTATACTTGTATCATATATTTTTTTTTAATGAACTCCATTTTATACTTTTGTACTTTAGCAAAAAATTTAACTCACTCTAACAGTTGCAAAGCGCTTAACTCAAATTTGGAATTTTTGTTGTCATTTAGCTAATATTTTTGCAAATTTTTTTCCTCAAATATCACAAACATTTCAGTTATGTTACCAGCAAGAAAAACTTAAGCGCTACTGGAATTTGACCCAGTTAATGTTTGTACCATTAAAGAGTAACCAATGCAAAGTAAAGTCATTCAAAGTGTTGTTAAAATAAATTTCATTTTTTTCTCTTTCGTTTTGGAAATTTGCAAGTTCCATTTCAAATAGTACAATACTTTTCAAAAATACGCCGCAAGACATTTGGTTGCTGCAACAGTTACTAATAATGTTGCAATGTGATGTAACAAAGCTGGCATGCATGTGTGTGTATGTGTTTATTTGCTCACGTAACATTGTTGTGTAACCATGGTCGTACCTTGAAAAACTGCAGTAAAGTAAATATAAGGTGAGTACTTTCAAGTACAAAACCAGCAATTTGCAACAATAATCGTTGAGTCCGTTTGCCTTAAAAGCCATCTCTTGACGAATAAAAGATGCGCAAAATTTTTTTATAATTTTTTTTCATTATACTTTATTTTACCTTTATATTATTACTATTATTTTTTTTTTTTTTCATTGAATTTTTTCCTATTTTTTTTCGGCTTATTGATAAAGGATGCCAGGTTCGAACTCGAGCTCAATGCCTATAACAATAATTTTAATAATAATTTTTTTTTTTTAATCTTTCATAATTGAAAAAATTTTTTGTTTGTGGCAGGTATCTGAAAAATTTTTTATCTTCGATTCCAACCTAAAAAAATAATAGTTATTCAATTATAAGGCAATTAAAAGAAAAAACAACGAGGCATTGAACTCGAATTCGAACCTGGCATCTTTTATCAATATGACAATAAAAAAAAAAAAACAATTATTTCTTTAATTGTATTTTATTTTACTATTTATTACTATTATTTTTTTAAATTTTTCTTATTTTATTTTTTTACTTAATTTAATTTTTAATTTAATTAATTTTTTTATTTTGCTAAGGGTTTATTTTATTTTATTTTCATTAATTTATTTCACCTTATATTCTCTTTATTAAGTTCTTTTATTTTATTTAAATTTTATTTATTCCATTTTTTTTTCTACTATTTTTTATTTTATTTTTTATAAATTTTTTTTATTTTGATCTTACATTATTTAATTTTATTTTATTTTCTTTCATTTCATTATTTAATTTTTTTATTTAGTTTACTTTTTTATTTTTATTTTTTATTTTTCATTTTATTTATTCTTTTCCATTTTTTTATTTTATTTAAATTATTATTTTTATTATATTTTGTTTTATTTTTATTATAATATTTATTATAATTATTGTTAGTTTTTTATTTTTCTATATAAAAAAATAATGAATTTCTTGGAATGTTTTATCAACAGGCCTATAAAAAAACAATTATTTTATTTTAATTTATATTATTATTTTTATTAAAAAAAAATTTCCTTTACTCTACTTTTTTTTTTTTTTTTTTGTTATATCATTTAATTTTTATTTTACCAAGTATCTTTTCATACCTCTCCCAATGTATGGCTCGGAATCATGGGCGGTGTTTACAGACGATTGACTGGCTCTTGGAGTATGTTAGAGAAAAGTACTCTGGAGTACTTATAGCCCTGGCGGTGATGACAATGGTGCATATTTAAGAAGATGAAATGATGAGCTGAGCGAATTTACGTAAACACAAGCACAGCGCAATGAATAAAATCTCAAATGAATCGGTCGCTAGGTCTCCAGAGTATACCAGCTGGAACCCGTTTTTGAAAGTGACGGAAAGGAGCACTCCTCCACTAAGTTGAGTGGGACAGCTGAAGGAAGACTTGATCACTCTTGGTGCTTCCACACTCAGAGAAAAACGCCGTTCTAAAATCCAGCACCACCGGACTCAATTAAAACTTTTCATGTCTTACTTTTTTGTTCTTGAAAAACGAACGACCTCTTCTTAAAACAACAACTTTGTTCTTGAACTGACACCATTTTCTTAAGAGAACGGCTGGTCTTAAAATATGAACAAATGTTCTATTAATGAGAACGATGTTCTTAAATTAAGCCCAAGAAAAAAGAAACGGTATAATTCGTGCGCACTACAATGTTAATTACAACATTTGGCACAAGCCACCAAACATTAGTAGTGGCCAAGCGGCTATGATGTTGTTATTGCGATCGTGTGGCGCGAGTTCGATCACCGTCAAACGCTGAAGTTTTTTAAAACGATTTTTTTATGTTATATTTTTATAACTCATATTTTTCGTTCAGTTCCATCCACATTTGCATGGGTAATTCTCAAACTTGTTATGAAATGTTTTAAGCATATATTCAGATTACATCAATAAAAAGAAGAATTTCTCAATAAGAGAAAGCCATAGAAATGCATATTATGCATTTTTTTAATTTTTGGACCTTAATAATATTTTTTTGGTATTAATATTTTTATTAATGACAAATAAGTTATTATTAATAAAAAAATAAATAAATTGGTACTAATTGGAAACATTTGCCCGCCCCCCTCGCCACCCACAAAGATAAAGCACAAACCGTTCTTGAATTGAGACCGAAAATGTTAAATAACTACAAATCGTTCTCAAAGCGTGAGAACGAAAGATCTTAAATCAAGCCCAAATGGTGCTTGAAATGAGCACAGAAGGTTCACACATCAATACCAAACTGGTCATAAAATACGAACGGTGTGCTTGGAAAAACCGTTCTTAAAATAAGCCCATCGGTCACGAGTTAAGAAAAAATTTACTTAGCAGACTTTTGTCAATGAATGGTCTTAATTTTGAACGTGTTTCGTTCGTTTTAGAATCTTCCTCTAGACCAGGGAGCAGGTGTTTTCAAAGTCATTGAACCTATTTGTCAATTGCAACCTTTCCACATATAGACATTTCAGGCCATTCGTCTGCCGACATATGATTGTTGCTCCATTTTTATATCATGCTTCGAGCCTATATCTTTCTGCAAAGCTATTTGAAAACCCATAGCAAGATTAACAAGAAAGGGACTTTAAAAAAGGAAGTCTTGAAAGCTAATGGGGCACGATTGGGCTTGATGGTCTATACAGGCTCCATATATGTAAATAGACTCAATGTATCCACAGCATTATATATGATGTAATATAAATAAGCGCTATATGACATCAATCAAACGTACTTGCAAACAAGAAGGGAATTGTCAAGAATACAGGATATGCCAAGACAGTATCCAGCATAGTAGCCCGCAATTTTAAATCGACTCGAAGGCTTACAAGTTGGTTAAAACAAAATCATAATTTTCTTTTTCATTGCACTTTTCACTTTCGTTTGGCATTCGCCTTGCTGTCTGTAATTTGATAAACTGCACCGCAATCGCAATGCTATTTTCAGCGGGTGGTTGACGCCTATTTTTGGACAACATCCAAGTCAAAAAAAATTCACTCAAGCATGCATTTCCTTTCACTCCTTCCCTGATGCATGCTGCCGGTTATTTGCTTGGCTGCCTTTATTTCCTTGAATTTATCCATATACTAAAATACATATAATCCTTACAGCTCTTCAGCTGCCAATATATACCATAAGGCAGCATGCTTGCTCTTTAAAATTATTATGCCAGTCACGATTTCAACGGAATAGTTTATGAATTTTTCTGTTGCGACTGCGCACATCCACCAGTCGTATTTATCCTAGCACACTTAAAGTGGAATGGAGTATTTATTTATTGGCAACTGGTAGTGTATTTGAATTGCGTATATTGGCAAGACAACAGAATGATGATTCAAGGTCGTCAATAGGAATTTTGTCCGGCTTGGTTTATCACTTTTTCTTGTTCTTCATCCTTTGTGTATTACAGACAATATTTTTGCTGGCCCTCCCTCATATTATTACTCTTCCCAGGCATTTGTTTCGCTTTCAGTATTTGAAGTCAATCAATATTTTAACACAATATTGTACTTCCGTCTGAGTTAGTTGTCAATGCTACTCAAGGGAAGATGGTATGGCCACACGCGGGGCTGTTGTACTTCTTCCTATTTTATGAATTTTTATGCTTACTGATAGTTTGCAAATATGTCCAAGAACGTATCTCCACGAGCTTTAGCTATCATACCTGGCAAGTCTGGGAGCGAAATCCGGTTCTGCGTTGCATAAACTGAATAATATTAGAACCAATTCACCACAATTAACACAACTGGAGGAAAGTAAAATCAAAGTTATAACCAAAGTGCAATCAACAACTATAACCCAGAATCGGAAATGACTCCCTGGCTTCCAAGCAAACGGCGTAAAAGGCCTTTTACTGACCATCACAAGAAATAGCAGAATTGAGACGAAATTTTTGAAGATTGCGGCAAATATAGGGAGGATTCAACAGTCAATCCGTATAAGCCAGTAAACCAAACATTTTAAGAAATTAGTTTTAAACATCTCAGAGAATGCGGAGATGACATCACGTATTGTAATCTTTTACTGACTTTTGCAAGCAATGACTTGAGCGCCCTGACAACCAAAATTATGAACAGTGAGGTGGGACTTCCAATCCGAAACTCAATTGTTATATACAACTGACAAACACAGATTGACTTCTGAACCCTGCTAAAACAGTCTAAGGTGTTGCCGAAGCTGAGTCCTATATAAAACGATGCAGAGCTAGTTGAGGGTCATTCAAATAAAAGTAACCAAGGCGCAGTAGTGGGAGGAGCTCCAAAAAGTAGCCAACAAAGATACCAAAGTTGATTTCTATGCAAGATATGCACTTAATAGTTACATATTACGATTTGCAGCTAGAAGCTTCAAGGGCGGTATCGCGGAAAAATACATCAAAGAAGCTATCACACATTTGATGGATGCATGGAACTCAAGGGCTTGTAAACGTTTGTTATGTTTTATCTCTCATTATCAATCTACTTCTTTTCTACGCGAGCAATTTCACTTAAAATATTTTGGAGAAATATAAGCAAGGTGTGATGACCGGAAACTTTGAAGGGATGTAAAAATTTTTTAAATATTCGGGCTACCACCAGAGCGAATCAGATAAGAGCAAAGTTGAAATCAGTCATACTTCCTCAAACCATCGTCTTATCATACCTAGTGTTTCCTACGGGTTCTAACTGTGTGTGAATCAATTCTAGAGGTTGAATCGTATTCAAAGTAACTATATTACGGCTTCCATCACAGGAACAACTACATCTGCATATGGCGAGGAAGAGATTAGCTGCATCTAGAGGTCATGAAAGCCATTTAACATGGAATGAAGTGTTAACCAGTGTTTAGGAACAGAATAGTGTACGCTATGCGAAGGTGACTTCCGCGATACCCAAACACTTTGCGGTCACCGATCTCAAATCGATATACCATGATGTTTACAAAGTTTGTGATGAGGACTCGAACAAAGACGCAACCCAAAAGAGTCGATAATGTTTTAGTAAAAAAGTTGATCAGAAGTAAGAAAACAATCTCGTTGAAACAACAAGCCGACAATACAGATAACCAATGTATGAATCTACATAAATATATTTCATAAATGATCATCTGCTCTTTACAAATGTGTTGACGATATCAAGCATCTTATGTGAATTATTATGAATATACCACAGGTCACAAAGAAAAACACACAGTCATAGACAATAGAAATCATGCTTTTAATACGGCTAACGTTGCCTACATCAAGGCGCTGAAACGACTACACTTGGGACATGTTATTGTTTTAATATATAACAATATATTTGTCAAAACAGCAGACAAGTCTACTGCTCCTTTAACAATGTAAAACTAAAATTTCTTTGTGCATGTGTATGTATACCCATATGTGCGCTGTGCCAAAATAATAAATGTGATTACAAGTCATAACAGCTTAAGTCCAAAAACACGCCATTCAAAAGGTTCTAGAAAACGCTTCAAATTTGGCATTAACAAGTCAAGCATACACAAATATCGTTCAAAGTCAATAGTTTAAATATGTACCATTATAAATTATTAAAATCTTAATTCGTTAGAGGTTACCTAAAGCGTTAAAATGCTATCAAAAATTAATTTTGCGAATAATCCGATCTTGACTTAGGCGTTTATGACTTGTGAGGTATATGGTTTATTGTTATTATTATTATTTTTTTTTTATTATTGCTTACATGGCTTTCTATCTCTGTATTGCGGTTTACTCATACAATTATTATCATTTATTCACTTTCGTTTTTATTGGAATATGTTGAATAGCTCTACATTGCTTTGGCTGACTGTCTGCGTTGCCGTGGCGCCATTCGGAGTATATTTATAAAATAATAATGTCGCATCACATTCATTCTAAACTACATTTTATATATGGAAATATTGAAATGACTTTATTAATTTATATTTATGTAAATATGTTCATATATGTAATGATATCTAAATTTCTCTACATATTTTGATTCCACTTTCAATTTTCCTTTTCAGACTCTATTAAACACCACCATAGAGTTCATATTTGAATCATAAGCATAACTTTTACATATAAACGAGTGTATTATTACGATTTAGTGGCATGTAAAATATATCCCGCAACACTCATTTGATGTGCGATTATCATAAGTAGAAAGTAAAAAATGTATATGATGCTGAAAGCTGTGCGCTTTTTTATTTAAACAAAAGAGTCATCTGCTATTTAAAAATGCCGACTATTTTTAATAAATTTTATAAATTTAGCTTAGGCACCTTTTAAGAGAACTACTGAGCATGCAGCACTTGCGAAAATGGTTTTAACAAAATCTTGTTTAACCTTATTCGCCTGTAGAAACACATCAGTAAGAACCAGCAAATCAAAAAAAAAAATCTCTTTGAATTAAAGCTGAAAAAACTGAGTTATTCTCGCTTTACTTTCGCTTTTATTAAGCAATTTAAGAACAAAGTAATTTTATCCAAATCCCAACCAGCGTGTAAAGACCACATCACTTTCCCTTCAAAGCGCAGTCATATTTTCGCATGAAAAATCAAAGCTTAGTTTAAATTTAAAAGCCACTTTTACAGAATTCCGCTAACTGAATTTTTCTGTTTGTATGTTTATGTGCTGAGTAGTTGCTCACTTTACGCATTTGATTCACAAGGCTCTTTAATATTCGCAGATTGTGTCACCTTCCCCTACCTTCCCTGCAAAAATCGCGAGTACTCCATGCATGCATGTATGGAGTACTCGCTATGGACCAAGCGAATGCTCCAAATTAACCACAATTCATACAAAAAATATGGTCTAATTAACATTGCGATGTCCTAGGACCGGACCATATACTCCAGCTCCGCATTACATCAGAGTAATCCATGGAGTACCCACAGTCCAATAAACATCGTGTAGTGATTACAATCGTTAAAAACGAGCAATGATTGGCTTACAACATGTTCGTGTAGAAACATGAGTTGGTCCATTGCTGCATTTAAGTGGAGTAGAATGGTAAGTACTCCAGTGGACCACATGGTCCAATGATTTTTGCAGGGTAGTGATCACAATCGTTAAAAACGAGCAATGATCGGCTTACAATATGTTCGTGTAGAAACATGAGTTGGTCCATTGCTGCATTACAGTGGAGTAGAATGGTAAGTACTCCAGTGGACCACATGGTCCAATGATTTTTGCAGGGTAGTGATCACAATCGTGAAAAACGAGCAATGATCGGCTTACAATATGTTCGTGTAGAAACATGAGTTGGTCCATTGCTGCATTACAGTGGAGTAGAATGGTAAGTACTCCAGTGGACCACATGGTCCAATGATTTTTGCAGGGTAGTGATCACAATCGTTAAAAACGAGCAATGATCGGCTTACAATATGTTCGTGTAGAAACATGAGTTGGTCCATTGCTGCATTACAGTGGAGTAGAATGGTAAGTACTCCAGTGGACCACATGGTCCAATGATTTTTGCAGGGTTGTTAAGGCACCTTTCTGCTACCTCCCTGCAAAAATCGTTGGATCATGTGGTCCACTGGAGTACTTACCATTC
This sequence comes from Eurosta solidaginis, assembly GCF_040869045.1. Taxonomy (NCBI): domain Eukaryota; kingdom Metazoa; phylum Arthropoda; class Insecta; order Diptera; family Tephritidae; genus Eurosta; species Eurosta solidaginis. The sequence continues at coordinate 7,188,890 of NC_090321.1, forward strand.
TACTCCACTGTAATGCAGCAATGGACCAACTCATGTTTCTACACGAACATATTGTAAGCCGATCATTGCTCGTTTTTAACGATTGTGATCACTACCCTGCAAAAATCATTGGACCATGTGGTCCACTGGAGTACTTACCATTCTACTCCACTGTAATGCAGCAATGGACCAACTCATGTTTCTACACGAACATATTGTAAGCCGATCATTGCTCGTTTTTAACGATTGTGATCACTACCCTGCAAAAATCATTGGACCATGTGGTCCACTGGAGTACTTACCATTCTACTCCACTGTAATGCAGCAATGGACCAACTCATGTTTCTACACGAACATATTGTAAGCCGATCATTGCTCGTTTTTAACGATTGTAATCACTACACGATGTTTATTGGACTGTGGGTACTCCATGGATTACTCTAATGTAATGCGGAGCTGGAGTATATGGTCCCGTCCTAGGACATCGCAATGTTAATTGGGCCATATTTTTGTGTATGAATTGTGGTTAAATTTGGAGCACTCGCTTGGTCCTCTTGATAATTAGTAAAAGGCCTGAAGAGAGATCTAAATAAAGGTTGCAGTGTTTCGAGGCTTACTAATAATAATATTATTAAATTCGATGCAGAATATTAATTCAGTAGATAGCGAAGATAGATTTAGGCAGCTCATGAAGCAGCAAGGCTGAAGATAAATACTCTTCGGCTAACCTTAGACTCTAGACACGCATATATTGAAACCATCAAATCAAGACTCGGAAGCGTCAATTGTTATTGAGTATAAACAGTTGTAAATGAGAAAGCATCACTTCAATATGTGAGTTGGCAATTTTAGATAAGAAAAAACAAATAATAGTACGAAAGAGTTATATGGTAATGAGAAATCAGCTTATATCTGCTTCGAAAGCGTTATTTCAAATGGAGAGTAATCAATTGTAAGTACCAAGTTGGGTATTATTATAGTCAAGTGTAAATGAGAAAGCTAATAGTGAATTTGCGAAAGCGGCATGAAAGGATGAACAATTTTTTTAGTTTCAGTGAATAGTGTCGATCTACCTAAACGGGTTAATTACGATGGACTGATGCCAAGCAGGTTATGCTAAGTCCCTGTTTTATCGTTTGGTAGATCTGATTAACTTTTAAAGCGGCTATGCCATTCGAGCAGGCATGCTTAACGGACGAAACGATATCATTTCGTTACGATAATCAACGCTAATAAACGAAACGAAGTCACTTCGTTTCGTTTATTAACGTTAAGAACGACAAATTAACGTTAATTTGACGATCTTAACGTTAATAAACGAAACGAAATGACTTCGTTTCGTTTATTAACGTTGATTATCGTAACGAAATGATATCGTTTCGTTCGTTAAGCATGCCTGCATTCGAGAATCAAGTGGTCGGGAAAAATATAAATGTAAGTGTATTAGTGAGAGCGAGAGCATGAGCATCCTAGCAGAAAATTAAAGTTGAAGTGGCAACGTGCATTTATTAAAAGAAGTTTTATAAAACTTTATGGAAAGTTTGATTCTTGGTTCAGAAATAGTTTAGCAGCCGTTCCGAAAATATTTTTACATGTAAATGCACATGAAACTTGACTTATCAAAGCGGCTTGACATGGCAAATAGCGCAAAAATAGTGGCGATTGCTCGCTTAAAACATCATATCAGCGAAAATAATTCGGGAGCCCCAACCAGAGAAGTGTAGAATGTTTAAAAAATATATGTGCTACCTTAAAAAAAAACATAAAGATTCATTCACGTTAATTTTTTGACAATTTTGCCAAGTTACTTTAAACATTCTTAGCAATTTTTTGCACAGCAAAAGTTGGATTTTTTTTTGTCTCAGAAAAAATGTTAGTCCAGAATGAAACTGATACAACTTTTGTTAAAATAAAAAGGAAAAATCGAAATATGTTTAGACCAGTTAAATACCGTCTTAACAGTTGTGTTTCCCCACCATATTATTTCTTACAGGGAATCTTAAAATTTGTGCGACAACCACGCGCAATGTTTATTCGTTGCTGTCTCGCTAACGACTGAACAACGGAGAGTAAGGATATGTGTGAATCAAGTCTGGTTCAATTGAGCTATGGAGCGCCGACCACTGGTTTTAATGTCAAGTGAATATGCTGGGCCTTGCACTGTACTTGCTAATGGCGATCGAGGATGTTTGTCAAAAAATTAAAACGTATGTGAGGGGACACATTACCATCCCGCAGATAAACGGACGTTGTAGAACAAAAGTTTCAATATTTATAACAACCGGTGGATGAAACGAGGGGAACAGAAGACATTTAGCATTTACAAAAGCAGCAATTTTTCACTTTCTCATTTACTTTGAAAATTGTGTAGTTCTAAATCAGACATCGGCAAATAATAGCACTATTGTGCAGGCTCAATTCACACGTATTCTTATTCTCTTTAGTTTAGTTGTCGCTGAGAATTTGGCGCAGTCGTAGTACAGGTTTACAAGTATGATATGTATGAGAAGGAAACAATTCCTTTCTCTTTCTAACACACTGCCGTTTGACACTTCGGTCGGTACCAAACTTTTGTGGAACTCAGTGGAATCTGCGTGGAACATGCGTTTGACACTGAAAGAAGTGTCAAAATTACGGGGGTTGCTGTCGTGAAAAGCGACGTAGGGAAACAAAAAAAGGACCGGAATATCAGATATGGGTTGCTGTGATGGTAAATTTTTTTGGACGAATTTAGTATGAAAATGTAGTGCACCCTATATGGGCCTACAGAATATTATACAAAAGTCTTGAATGGGGGTATCTGAGAACGCCCAGTTATTCCAGTATTAAGAATACAAACAGGGGCGCTAAGTTTTTCTACCCGTTCAAAAGGTATCCGCGAAAAACAGTTTGAAACCGAGGTCGACTACACTAACCCGTCCAAAAATGTGGAAAGAGAAATGAAAAAACGCGTTTTGTCCTGTTATCAATAGTCCAAAGGCGAAAAAGCATTCGAATTATTGGAAGCGATGCGAAAACTCGTCTATTAATACCTCCCCCAACGGTTTTGGTCGTGTTTTAGCAATCGTCCCCGGTAACAAAGTATCAAAATTTGTTAATTAAAATTGTCCAAAACATATGGATTTTAAATAGAGATGTAATTATTTCTTTGTAATTTTACGATAAAAATTTTAGGCAGTTTTCGCTAGCAGCTACTACACTTTTCTTGAACCTAAGAAGTACAACAGTGCCAAATAGCATCCAGAAAAAAATAGAACACCCCTGCAAAAATCGCGAGTACTCCATGCATGCATGTATGGAGTACTCGCTATGGACCAACCGAGTACTCCAAAATTAACCACAATTCATACAAAAAATATGGTCCAATTAACATTGCGATGTCCTAGGACTGGACCATATACTCCAGCTACGCATTACATCAGAGTAATCCATGGAGTACCCACAGTCCGATAAACATCGTATAGTGTTTACAATCGTTAAAAATAAGCAATGATCGGCTTACAATGTGTTCGTGTAGAAACATGAGTTGGTCCATTGCTGCATTACAGTGGAGTATAATGGTAAGTACTCCAGTGGACCACATGATCCAACGATTTTTGCAGGGACGAACAAGCACTTTATCAGGTGAGCGTGGCTGTGTATGTGCGTGCTGCTACATATCCTACTTGTAGACCTGTACTATGGGTGCAGTAACATCGATCGTGTTCATCGCTCGCTATGTTGACGAATGTTCTTATCAAGCAACAATCAAAGATCCTTTGTTAGTTTTTCAATGCGCACAAGCGAAAAATATTTAATGTTGACCAACCCTTTTGCGCAAATACAATGTATTTAATTGTATAAACCTTTTTGTTGCCACTGTACGCATTAAAAATATAATAACAACAAGTAAGGAAGGCTAAGTTCGGGTGTAACCGAACATTACATACTCAGTTGAGAGCTATGGAGACAAAATAAGGGAAAATCACCTCGTAGTAAAATGAGCCTAGGGTGACTCTAGAATGCGTTTGTGCAATATGGGTATCAAATGAAAGGAGTTAATGAGTATTTTAAAAGGGCGTGGCCCTTAGTTCTATAGGTGGACGCCTTTTCGAGATATCGCGATAAAGGTGGACCAGGGGTGACTCTGTAATGTGTTTGTACGATATGGGTATCAAATTAAAGGTATTAATGAGGGTTTTAAAATGGAGTGGTGTTAGTTGTATATGTGAAGGCGTTTTCGAGATATCGACCAAAATGTGGACCACGGTGACCCAGAACATCATCTGTCGGGTACCGCTAATTTATTTATATATGTAATACCACGAACAGTTATACTTCCAAGCTTCCAAGGGCTTTTGATTTCGCCCTGCAAAACTTTTTCATTTTCTTCTACTTAATATGGTAGGTGTCACACCCATTTTACAAAGTTTTTTTCTAAAGTTATATTTTGCGTCAATAGACCAATCCAATTACCATGTTTCATCCCTTTTTTCGTATATGGTATATTATTATGGTATTTTTTTCATTTTTATTAATTTTCGATTTCGAAAAAGTGGGCGTGGTCATAATCGGATTTCGGCCATTTTTTATACCAATACAAAGTGAGTTCAGATAAGTACGTGAACTAAGTTTGGTAAAGATATATCGATTTTTGCTCAAGTTATAGTGTTAACGGCCGAGTGGAAGGACAGACGATCGACTGTGTATAAAAACTGGGCGTGGCTTCAACCGATTTCGCCCTTTTTCACAGAAAACAGTTATCATCCTAGAATCTAAGCCTCTACCAAATTTCACAAGGATTGGTAATGGGTTGTTCGACATATGGCATAAAAAGTATCCTAGACAAATTAAATGAAAAAGGGCGGAGCCACGCCCATTTTGAAAATTTCTTTTATTTTTGTATTTTGTTGCACCATATCATTACTGCAGTTGAATGTTGACATAATTTACTTATATACTGTAAAAATATTAACTTTTCTTTTAAAATTTGACTTTAAACAATTTTTTTTTTTTTAAAGTTGGCGTGGTCGTTCTCCGATTTTGCTATTTTTTATTAAGCGTAAATACAGTAATAAGGGTAACGTTCCTGACAAATTTCATCATGATATCTTCAACCACTGCCAAATTACAGCTTGCAAAACTTCTAAATTACCTTCTTTTAAAAGTGGGCGGTGCCACGCCCATTGTCCAAAATTTTACTGATTTTATATTCTGCGTCATAAGTTCAACTCACCTACCAAGTTTCATCGCTTTATCCATATTTGGTAATGAATTATCGCACTTTTCCAATTTTTCGAAATTTTCGATATCGAAAAATTGGGTGTGGTTATAGTCCGATATCGTTCATTTTAAGTAGCGATCTGAGATGAGTGCCCAGGAACCTACATACCAAATTTCATCAAGATACCTCAAAATTTACTCAAGTTATCATGTTAACGGACGGACGGACGGACGGACGGACATGGCTCAATCGAATTTTTTTTCGATATTGATGATTTTGATATATGGAAGTCTATATCTATCTTGATTCCTTTATACCTGTACAACCAACCGTTATTCAATCAAAGCTAATATACTCTGTGTGCTCTGCTCAACTGAGTATAAACAATCTTTCTTGTTGCATGCTAATAAGCGAATTAACTACGCAAACCGATGCATCAAGTGATGTGCGCGATTATCGCGCTCTCACTAACACATCTGCATTTTGATTTTGCCGATGCCTGTTCTAAATCACTACTTTGCTGTTTCTTTGCTGGGATTTAACAAAGTATCTCACATATGCAGATTACTTTTAAATTTATATGCGGTTTAGTCAGCACGTATATAGTTTTAGTTTTACTCTTAAGTTATATTACGAATTTTTTGGAAGAGTTTTGCGGTAATTTTACTAAATTAATTGAAATTAAAAGCGAGTTTCCTACTTTAAATAAATTTCGTGTGGGAGTTGTAATTCTGTCATATAAATTTTATGTGAAGATAAATTTAAGTGGAGCTACCACAAGCTATGTGTGCCGGTATATGGCAGAAACTTGAAAGCCACAAAACTTCAGTGTGGTTTGGAAACTTCAAATAAATATAGTAAACTATATAATTCTCTCATATGTTGACTTTAAGGGTTGAAGGGGAAAATATCGCAAGCAATTTTATTAAGGCACGTTTTCAAATAATCGTATTCTGTAAAATGAAATTTTGAAAGAGCTCTAGTTAAAGAACTCGTGTCTTCAATAAAATTGGTGGAGTATAGACTCAACTACTATAACTGTAAGTTTCGTTCTGCATGTCCCACTACAAATGCATAAATGTTCTCCAAAACTTGTAGTTTGTATGCCTTTTTGTTCAACGGACTTATTTCCATGTAAGCGCCAAACCGTTTAATTACTTCTTTTTATGTTTGCACACATTCTTTTTAATTTTTTTTAAATCTCTCACCTTAAGCGTTTTCATATAAAAGAAAACCAGCTAACACTATTAAAGGTAATGTATAAATGAAGAGGGTTTTGAGTAAAAATGTGCTTCATTAAAAGTTTTTCGTTGAAGGCGTCAAGGGTTTTATTATCTTCGCACTTTCGCTTTGAGTTAATTTGAACGTTTTCTTCGTTCGCAAATTGTCTTACGAAAAAAAAAATTAAAATTATCTTTTGAAAGTAAGAGTTGTAAAGAAACTTTACACTCACATCATTTTATACCTTATGGGCTAATTTAGTGCAGCTGAAAATAAAAATAATTGTACTTCATTAGTGACCCACTTTTGGGAGCAAATAAACTACGAAGGCCAGTATGCTACCAAATTTATAAGACGATGCACAGACAAGTGGCGCCTCAGTAAAGAGATTAGCTGAGGTAATAGAGAACTAATCAAGCTATGATTTTACTTTCAAGTTTATTTAGGAGTGGAAGAAACCATTGAGTACGTGATGCGTTCATGTTCTGCGTTTACTTCGCTTAGGCTCCAGCTACTAGGGATTCAAGGGGTTGATAAGCGCAATTTGTAGGTAGCAAAAACGTTAAGGAGCTAGAAGTGGCGGTTGGGGATGGTTCAATGTAGTCATATGAAATCGTAGCCGAGATAGTCAGTCTATTATCTTAATGGTGATTGTTACCGGCATGTACTAGATCTATATCCAGCAAGCGACCATCTACATCGATAACACTCACCAAAAGCCTTCGGAGAGTGTCCTCATCGCTACAACAACAACAACAACAACAACAACAGGCTGATGCTTCTAGGGGTGACACGGTTTGTAGATCTCGTGCAGCTATAAACCTAGATCCCAAAACACGATTAGTATTTGCATAAGGATGGAGTTACTTAATTTATAAGGTTACACCATTGTTAAACTTTATTTGATCACCGCGTAGTACTACACTGAAAGAAATATGCACATTAATTAAACCCAAATAGTGGTTAATTCTTTCGAAATTTCTATTGTACAATCAACTTTTCACAAAATGTTGGTTCTGTATTTACCGTTTCAACAGTCAAATCAGCAAACAAAAAATGGCATCATACTTAAGCCATGGTTCCGTTAATTTCCCTATAACGATTTGCACCAATTCCGAAATAACGCAGATATCTAGTAAAAATACGAAACTAGTTCTTATTTTGCCCCCCCCCTCCCCCCCCTCCAGTTCTTTCAGCTGACACTTTTAATATTGTGATGTTCTACAAACAACAACTATCCTTCTTTGTAGACCTTTACAAAGTGTTCTTTACTTGTCCAGTCGTTACTGATTGCGAAAAAGTTGCTCAGACATAAGTACTGCAGGCACTTTCTGGCTCTGCATCCGACTAGCACCAGTTCGAAGGTAGTCATAAAACCTGTAGTGCAAAATTGCTGCGGAGCGCGACTGTCTCTCATTTACGTGCAGGGTTACTCTGTCCTCATAAGAACACTAATTAAGGCGGTTGAAATAACAGACTTTCGTTAAAATTCTGTTATTCCAAACAGTGCAAGCTTTTGATATGACAGAGATTTCTGCGGCACCATGGTCAAAAGCGTTAGGTAATGATCGCCGTGAGCATAAGTTAAGTGATGTATTTTGCATATTATTAACAATGTTTACTGTTGAAATGACCTTCGATATCAGTTCTTTTAACAGAGAATACTGTTAGATTGATTGAGATTCTTTGATCTTTACAGAATATTGTTAGCTTGAGACCTACGGTTTCTCTTCTCTTGAAATTACGAAACACATTTGTTTCCTTCAAAAAAATCGGTTCAGTTCACGATAATACGATGAGCACAAAATAATAGAGGAAAAATAGAAAACAGGAAACTTTGTAGCTGACGTCAGCACTTACTTGTCCTTGTCGTTTTTATTTATGCATTAGGGTGAGATTCATATGCAAACTGCCTATCTCATTCGGATCCCATAACCTCGCTGAAGATAAAGCTATTAAGCTGTTAATCTGTATCTCCCGAAGATATCACTCTCTCATATCTCTCACTATTCTCAGCTGTTCTTTGTTTTGCCATTTGTATTTTGGTTTCTCCAGTTTTGTAGTTTTTTTAAAGTTGCCAAATGTTGTTTGGCGAAACTTTAAATTAAAAATGCAACAGATGTTCCTCATAAATTTACAATAAAAATTTTGAATTTCATGCATTTGAAATAATTTACTTTCAACAATTGTCCAATTCGTAGAACAAAGCCATGCTGAAAAAAACCAACAATGCCAGAAAACAACCAAAAAAAAAAACAAGAAAAAGACAATAAAAGCAATAAACTTTTTTTTTAGAAATGCCAAAATTGAATAAAACTTGTTTACCGAATACACAACAATAGCGGAAACAACAATAACACTATAAAGTGTGTAACTGTAAAAAAAGATAAACGAAAAAGTTTTAGATGCAAGTTGAGGAAGTGGGGGTGGAATACTTTATTGGACTGTTATACATAGTATTTGCTGTTATGTTTGGACATGAGTAAGGGACGAAATAATGTTAAACGTTAAATTGTGTATTATATTAACAGGCTAAGCTGCTTTTAAAATGGAACCGGACCCCATATTATTTCACAAAACCATCGGGCTTATTTCTGTACGTGAAAACGCAAGGCAACAATTCATCTGCCTTCAAGGCAAATTTCATATCAGATGGGAAGCTCGTTTTAAAACTAGACGAGCTATGGATGTACCAGGCATCCGCCAATCGACGGTAGACATACGCCCAGTTTTTTCTGATTGCACAAGCTCAAGTTTACCCTCATTCAACAGGCTTACACGTCGTACGCATTAAAAAACACATTTAATCCCTATCTTACCAGATTATGAGGTTTATGTCGCATAAGTCAACTAAAGTTCATATACTCGAAAGTTCGTTCCCGTGACAGTCGGGTGTGTTGGATTCATATCTTTCAAAGAATTGCTTAAATTTTAGCCCATTTTTAAGTATTTTAGGGTTATTTATTTCGGTTACAACAAAAACAACCATATGTACCCAATTTCAAAGCTCTGCTGGGTCTTACCATGCTGTTTGGACTGATAATCAGGATTTATTCAGATTTGATAAACCGGAAGCGCACGGAAACTTCCACATATAACCTCTGCCTCAACTGGCGTAGCAAAGACTAGATACAAGGTGTCACTTTTTAGCCATTGCCATTTTCCTACGCGAACTTTATATGTCTTTTTATATCTTAGCTTAACTAAAATGTGAGGCACACGTTTGCTAAAAGAACATTGATTCAACTAATATTGCCTCTAAGGAAGAGAAAGATTAGGTTGAAATGGTAATTTGATAAAGGCCTCACATATACTGCATGCGCCAATAGTGTCAACGGAATTTGCGCCAAGACTAATGTTATAGAATAACTCCCCATTCTTAGAAAAGACTAGAAGATTTCTAAGATGTGTACGATAAGTGACTTGAGCTTTGTTTGCCAAGAGAGGGCTTTACTTTTCAATTGCCTACCTATTCCAAAGTAACATGAATTGGCAAGATTGCCTCTTCGCTGGATTTTAAAACTGATGTTATGCATTAACATAGCTTACTAAAATTATTATTTTACTTTTTGTTGTTTGCCTTTCTCATCTCATGCAATGCTGCTTATGTTTTATTAGCATTTTTCCAGTTTGTCCACAAAACCTAAGCCATCCCAGGACATTGCATTATTAATACTGTCCTTAATCCTCAATTTCTTACGAATTTAATTTGACTTAAAAGTTTTTCCATAACATCTACGCATATTTTATACACCCAAAAAACAATAACTATCAAACCTTTTTATAAACTTTTTATTACACTTCTTGCAACCAAAATTTTTTAACCTTTTTTTGGGCTGATTTTATTTATTGCAGGCGCATCACTACACCCGATTTACTCCAACTCGTTCCCTTTCTTTTTTTTTTGCGAATCACCGAATGGCCTGCATATTTTTATTGATAGCAAGCCGCACAACAAACAAACAAAGCTGTGGGGCTAAAGGGTGGAATGAAACAGAAAAAAAAGCGTAGCATACAAACAGGCGCTTTAAGCAAATATACACGCATTTACACAAACAAACATAAGCAAGTATTTATTTGTTTGGCCATGAGATTGCATACAGATTTTCACGTCTATGTAAAACGGAAAAACAAATTTAACAAACCGGAAAATATGCAAATTTATACAGTTACACAATGACCAAGTCCATATGTGTACATTTGGTTGGGTGTAGTGGTATTGAGGGCGACTGTTGCAGTAGGGACTTTGATGTTCACCCACGCTGTTTCTGGTTTTTTGTTTTTTACTTCTTTCATTTTTCTGCTGCTACAATTTGTTGAGCGTCTACAAAATATTTATAGGCAGCGTTTGTCCAGCTCACCGTCTGGTTGTCCATTTTTCTGTTTCCCTGAGTGCGGTGCGGCTCTCATAGGAATATTTCGTTTGCATCATATAAATTTTTTTTGGTATTTTATTTTGTTCAATATAACAGTTATCGTTGAAAATCTGTGCGCTTTCACGCCTACATCTGCTTTTCTGAAAAATGCACTAAGTCCTTCTTTATTTATCTGAAGCTGTGGCTTTTTGTCAAAGTAGCATAACACGATCTTTAGCGAAATATCAAAATTGAATAGGTCGAGTTACTTGCTTAGTTACTTAAAAGCGAATATTAACTTTTATAAATCAAAATATCAATCATCTAGTCATATTACAACTAATGCTGCCAATCATAGTTAAAGATATTTCGTTAATTATTTGTTAGCTATTGCCTTGTCTGAAAGGAAATGATTAGCTTTTTAGTAACTCTACATAACCAATTTTGATATTTTGTCAGTAATCGAGTTAGGTTACTTTAACGAATTACAGCCAATACATTTTTAAGCCGCTATGAACTCGCGGCTAGTTCGTTCCGAATACACTTTTTTACTACTCCATTTTCCATGCCGAAATTCTTTATTTATTTGATTGTTTTCATAATTTGTATATTTATAAGTAGGGACAAGTCCCTTTTTTTAATTTTTTTTTTATACTCAGTTGAGCAGAGCTCACAGAGTATATTAACTTTGATTGCATAACGGTTGTTTGTACAGGTATAAAGGAATCGAGATAGATATAGACTTCCATATATCAAAATCATCAGTATCGAAAAAAAATTTCATTGAGCCATGTCCGTCCGTCCGTCCGTCCGCCCGTTAACACGATAACTTGAGTAAATTTTGAGGTATCTTGATGAAATTTGGTATGTAGGTTCCTGGGCACTCGTCTCAGATCGCTATTTAAAATGAACGATATCGGACTATAACCACGCCCACTTTTTCGATATCGAAAATTTCGAAAAATCGAAAAAGTGCGATAATTCATTACCAAAGCCTGCTAAAGCGATGAAACTTAGTAGGTGAGTTGAACTTATAGCGCAGAATAGAAAATTAGTAAAATTTTGTACAACGGGCGTGGCACCGCCCACTTTTAAAACAATGTAATTTAGAAGTTTTGCAAGCTGTAATTTGGCAGTCGTTGAAGATATGATGATGAAATTTGGCAGGAACGTTACTCCCATTACTATATGTATGCCTAATAAAAATTAGCGAAATCGGAGAACTACCACGCCCACTTTTTAAAAAAAAGTTTTTTTAAAGTCAAATTTTAAAAGAAAAGTTAATATCTTTACAATATATAAGTAAATTATGTCAATATTAAACTCCAATAATGATATGGTGCAAAAAAATACAAAAATAAAAGAAAATTTAAAAATGGGCGTGGCTCCGCCCTTTTTCATTTAATTTGCCTAGGATACTTTTAATGCCATAAGTCGAACAAAAATTTACTAATCCTTGCAAAATTTGGTAAGGGGTTAGATTCTAGGACGATAACTTATTTCTGTGAAAAAGGGCGAAATCGGTTGAAGCCACGCCCAGCTTTTATACACAGTCGACCTTCTGTCCTTCCGCTGGCCGTTAACACGATAACTTGAGCAAACATCGATATATCTTTACTAAACTCAGTTTACGTACTTATCTGAACTCATTTTTTATTGGTATAAAAAATGGCCGAAATCCGTCAATGACCACGCCCACTTTTTCGATATCGAAAACTACGAAAAATTAAAAAAATTCCATATTTCCATACCAAATACCAAAAAAGGCATGAAACCTGGTAATTGAATTGGTTTATTGACGTAAAATATCATTTTAGAAAAAACCTTTGTAAACTGGGTGTGACACCTACCATATTAAAAAAATAAAAAAAATAAAAAAACCTTTGAAATCTTGGCAGGAATACTGTTCGTGGTATTACATATATAAATAAATTAGCGGTATCCGACAGATGATGTTCTGGGTCACCCTGGTCCACATTTTGGTCGATATCTGGAAAACGCCTTCACATATAAAACTACCACCACTCCCTTTTGAAACCCTCTTTAACACCTTTAATTTGATACACATGTCATACAAACACATTCCAGGGTTACCCTAGGTTCATTTTGCTAAATGGTTATTTCCCTTATGTTGTCACCATAGCTCTCAACTGAGTATGTAATTTTCGGTTGCACCCGAACTTAACCTTCCTTACTTGTTTTTTTTAATTTTTTTTCTGTTGAGTATATAGTCTTTAACTTCCAGCTATCGTAATTGTGGTCTCACGCTCAGTTCTTTTTGTATAAACAAAATTTGGCTTACTTCTCTTTTTTCATCGATCGACTGAATAATTGAATTTATAGGGCCGGCTGGATAAGTGGCGCGGTAAGAAATGGAAACTAAGCTAAATAACAAAAGAAGGAAATTATGAAGGCAAGTGATTGTATCACCTTTGAAATAAGTTTAAAACATAACTAACCAACTATAATAAATAGTAGTGATGCAACGATATTTCGCTATTGGTGATTGCATCGCCGCGAATGAAAAACCGCTAATAGCAATAGCTATTGCTATCCTAATATATCAGCGATTGGCGATTTTCCTTCAGCATGAAATTCTAATACTAACAGTGATAGCGGCGTTGCAATCACCGATAGTGAAATATCGTTCATCGCTACCAGCTATCCAAATATATCAGTTATTGGCATTTTGGCAGCATTTTGCCAATAGCGATATTTCTTCACTCGGTTATGTTTACTTTTAGCTAGTTTGCTCTTTCAGGCGACGTTATTTTGAATTGATATTTTTATAGACGACGTTTTGATTTGGTTGGGTGCGAAAATTTGGTTGTATTAATTTATTAAAAATCCGTTTTAATACTGAGTGAAAGATGAGAGCAAATTATAGCAAGAAAAGCAGTGAAATGTGGCAATTTTATGAGCCCATAAATGAAACGCATGCAAAGCCGGGTGATAATTGTAAAAGTCCCCTTTCATATAAATATTTCATGAAGTGTATAAAAGAGATAAAATTACTGATTTTTATACTCAGCTGAGCAGAGCTCACAGAGTATATTAACTTTGTTCGCATAACGGTAATCCGTAACGGCATAAAATAATCGAGATAGATATAGACTTCTATATATCAAAATTATCTGGGCGAGAAAAGAAATTTATTTAGCCATGCCCGTCCGTTAACACGATAACTTGATTAAATTTTAAGGTATCTTGATAAAATTTTGTATGTGAGTTCCTGTGCACTCATCACAGATCGCTATTTAAAATGAATGAAATCGGACCATAACTACGCCCACTTTTTCGATATCGAAAATTTCGGAAAACCGAAAAAGTGCGATAATTCATTGCCAAAGACGGCTAAAGCGATGAAACTTGGTACGTGAGTTGAGCTTATGACGCAGAATTGAAAATTAGTAAAATTTGAACAAAGGGCGTGGCACCGCCCACTCCTAAAAGAAGGTAATTTCAAAGTTTTGCTAGCTGTAATTTGGCAGTCGTTGAAGATATCATGATGAAATTTGGCAGAAACGTTACTCCTACTACTGTATATGTGCTAAGTAAAAATTAGCAAAATCGCAATACGAACACGCCCTCTTTTAAAAAAAAAATTTTTTAAAGTCAAATTTTAACAATAAATTTAATATCTTTACAGTATATAAGTAAATTATGTCAACATTCAACTCCAGTAATGATATGGTGCAGCAAAATACAAAAATAAAAGAATATTTCAAAATGGACGTGGTTCCGCCCTTTTTCATTTAATTCGTCTAGAATACTTTTAATGCCAAAAGTCGAACAAAAATTTACCAATCCTTGTGAAATATGGTAGGCGCATAGATTTATGACGTTAACTGTTTTCTGTGAAAATGGGCGAAATCGGTTGAAGCCACGCCCAGTTTTTATACACAGTCGTCCGTCTGTCCTTCCGCTCTGCCGTTAACACGATAACTTGAGCACAAATCGATATATCTTTACTAAACTCAGTTCACGTACTTATCTGAACTCTCTTTATCTTGGTATAAAAAATGGCCGAAATCCGACTATGACCACGCCCACTTTTTCGATATCGAAAGTTAGGAAAAATTAAAGAGAAGGCATAATTCTATGCCAAATATGAAAAAAAGAGATGAAACATGGTAATTGGATTGGTTTATTGACGCAAAATATAACTTTAGAAAAAACTTTGTAAAATGGGTGTGACACCTACCATATTAAGAAGAAGAAAATGAAAAAGTTCTGTAGGGCGAAATCAAAAGCCCTTGGTATCTTGGCAGGAATACTGTTCGTGGTATTACAAGCACAGCTAGATCGATGGATTTAGGGGTCCCTCAAGGTTCAGTCCTTGGTCCAGTTTTATTTTTAATTTATATAAATTCTATATTTTCAATACCTTTCCTGGGTAAAGTCACTGCTTTTGCAGATGACTTGGCTATTGTATATGCGACAAACAATACATTCAATCTTTTTGCGGATATAAATCATGATGTCCACCTGCTGAGGCAATGGTTCGCTTCTCATAAGCTGATTGTTAGCAATAAGACCAAGCTGATGTATTTCAGCCTCTCAGGCAAGGAAATGCCAAGCAGTGATATTACTCTTCATTCTGGAAGTTGTATGCGGTATGAACTTTATACTCATACTTGTATTGATCAGGCGTCTCGAGTTGGCTATGCACCTGAATTTGACTGCGACGGAAAATGCTTTGAGATCGAAGTGGTATCCAATTTTAAGTACCTGGATGTTATAATAGATCAAAATTTGAGTTGGTCGTCCCATATCTCTACTATGAAACAATATCTGTTATCCACTCTGCGCTCTTTTTTTGTCGTCTTAAAAAACTATGTTCACGCAGTGTGCTGAAAATGGTGTATTTTGGACTAGTAAAATCTAAATTACAATATGGTATAAGTTGCTGGAGAAGTGCGCTCTTAATTCTGCAGAAATGTCTCATAAGAAGAATATGTAACGCGAACCGCCTATCACACACTATGAACCTTTTTAAACGGTTAAATATTCTGCCTGCTTGTATTTCTATAAAGTTTTAAAAATATTTTTTATGAGGTGTGGGTATCTACGTAGTCCAATATACCCCCCACAAAGGCTAAGAAGCAGTTCACATTCAAATGTTGTAGTTCCTGCTTCTCGTACCACCCTGTTTCGCAACTTCTACACAATAGTGTCCTGCATGGTTTTCAATAAGCTTCCCGAAGCTATACAAAGCATTAGGAGACTATCCGTTTTCTTGAAGGAGGTGAAATTATGGCTCCTTTGTTTGAATCATGATGATATAGAAGTTCTGTTGCGGCCTGTTACGTAAAGTATTTCCCTTTAAAAATTTTAAAATTTAACAAATTTTATAATTAATTAATATAATATAATATAATATAATTACTAGTATTTTCATTATATTTTTTGTCTTTCACTACCTCTGTATAATTCTTTCGTAGTAAGCACACTTGTAAATTGGAATTTGTTTAATTCTTCAACTTCTGTAAATATTTTTTCTTCATTACATAGATTTTGTATTGCACCCCACAATGTACAATATAGATTTATAGTTATTTAAGGAAATGGTGTTATCTCTGTCCTGTTATTTGGACACTAAACACCATTAACTGCTATCTTTTGCTAATTTTATATATAGAAGTAAACTTCTGTTTTATGAATTGTATAAATTTAAGATTGCACAGGATAATAATGAATAAAATGAATGAATGAATGAATGAATGAATGAAATAAATTAGCGGTACCCGACAGATGGTGTTCTGGGGCACCCTGGTCCACGTTTTGGTCGATATCTCGAAAACGCCTTCAAATATACAACTAAGGCAACTCCCTTTTAAAACCCTCATTAATACCTT
Organism: Eurosta solidaginis; assembly: GCF_040869045.1. Classification (NCBI taxonomy): domain Eukaryota; kingdom Metazoa; phylum Arthropoda; class Insecta; order Diptera; family Tephritidae; genus Eurosta; species Eurosta solidaginis. The sequence continues at coordinate 7,205,506 of NC_090321.1, forward strand.
TAATTTGATACCCATATCGTACAAACACATTCTAGATTCACCCCTGGTCCACCTTTATGGCGATATCCTGAAATGGCGTCCACCTATAAAACTATGGCACAATCCCTTTTAAAATACTCTTTAATACCTTCCATTTGAATCCCATGTCATACAAACACAAGGTTTACCCTAGGTTAATTTTGCTAAATGATGATTTTCCCTTATTTTGTCTCCAAAGCTCTCAGCTGAGTATGTAATGTTGGGTTACACCCGAACTTAGCCTTCCTTACTTGTTTTGGTTTTAATTAAAAATGACGCCAAATAGACCTGAGTCTTTAGACTTGACCTAAGAATGGTTGCCTGTGTAATTCCTAAGTTGATACTTCTAGGCAGTATCCGTTAGCAATTTTATAAAATTTATGGTTTTGATGAAAAAAAAAAAAAGAATTATGGAAATACATATCACTCGTCTTATTGTAAACAGATTAACTCAGACTTTAGGTTTTTTGGGAGAATGCAATTCAAATTTTGTCATATTATGTGGTTGAATTATCCGGCTAATTTCTAGGGCACTGAAGTGGGTGCCTAATTTTCTGTCAAAGAATATTTTTATAATAGTTTGAAAAATTTGTTATATTTTTTTCCTCTGCATTTTTCATTAAAAAATAATTCACTTTACTATAAAAACATTATGCAGCCAAATACAAATTTCAGAATAAATTAATACGGAGTAGTTCTGAATACATTGGTGTAGTATAGAAATAATAGTAATAAATCATCATTATGGTGTTACATATACAGATTTATTTCGGGTTGATTCGTCTTACATTTAAAAATCAAAGCATTTTCAATTAGCAAAATTCATAAAACAAAGATGCATAGAGATCTATTTCAGCTAGTTTCATCTCATTGAGTGTAATACGAGACTGAATACAATGTCGTTAGCCGGTTAATAATATATATCATAATATCTCAGAAAATTTGAATTTCACATTACATCAGTTTACAATAAAAGGTACACATTTTTTTCTTTTTATTCCAATTTTGGTTCATATATTCTGTATACTAAATTTAATTAATGTATAACATTCAATGTACTCCTGTAAACAAACTTAAACATTCATTTTTATATCCAAGTATACAAATTGCAGATTCGCTTATTAAAAATAAATTAAAGCAATCGCTGTAGCTATACAAAATAACCGCGATTCAAAAATCGCCATCACTATTTTTACTGATAGTTCAAAATCGCAGTATCGCCCATCACTAATAAATAGTAAAGTTAAAGAGAAATAGACGAAAAAATAAATAATCGACTATCTAAATATATAAACGTTTATGGTATACAGTTTTGTAAGGAGATAACCTCGGACACTACTGCCTCTAAAAAAACCGCATGTGAATTAATAGTTAATGTATAGATTTTTTTATAATACGCACTGCTGTGCTACTAACGAACGAGAATGCAGGGCTGTAGCGGCAGTGTGAGTCGTAAATCAGCTGCCGTGCATTTAATTGGCTACAGAATTAGTTTTCCACGTTTTGTTGAGTGCCTGTTCCAGTAGATACATACGAAATGAGAACAGAAATGGCGAATAAGAGATGTTTGTTTTCGTTTGCATTTTTTTCCATATGCTAATTAATATTGTGACGAATATTACCATCTCTAAGGTTATTAAATAAAAGCACAACAACAGAAACATTAAGCAAGCTACATAAACACATTAATCATCATTTACCCATATACATACAAAGCAACGAAGAGATAACTCACATACAGATGTAGTTATCGGTGGAAGTATTACTCACATATACACGCGCATATGGCTACGCGAGATGCTATAAACGTGTATCGGTAGTTTATAGCTGGTAGCGTATAGCTGGTAACCAAGTAGACAATTCTAGCAGAAGAAACGTCTAGATATTTGGCACAGAGTATAAAAGCAGCGAAAGCTGAGTAATCTGTAATCAGTTTGATTTAAGCACGTTATCAGTTGCGAAGTGAAGTTTAATTGCGAAGTACTTTCAAAGTAGTCTAATAAAGACCATTTTGTAATACAGAATATTGGAGTGTTTTATTCAACAGTTTAGCGATACGAACGTAAGCAGAAGGTCGCAAATGGGCGGAATTTCACCAAATTCGTTACAATATCTTGGTTTTGTTTTCGCACTTTTCATAATTTTCATTAGTAAATTTACATACATTTACATTACCTGTATTTGGTAAAAATATTTCTATGTTAAATTTGTTTATTGAATAAACCTTCAATGGCATGTTTCAGAAGTAATCAAGTGACGGAGTTTTCATGGCAACTCTTAAAGTACAAAGGCAAGTGTACCAACTGTCGTGTAGTCGTTTTCCTCTTCAGCCAAATTAACCAAAATGTTTGCAGATTTATCTTATCCTCTCTGTGATGTTCCAATGTGAACTATTACGCTATCGTATAACGTTAAGAGAACATTCAATACGATAATGAGGTAAAGGATGCTTCATGAAAAACTCAAGGCGTAAGAAATTTTAGTGAGACATATTTATTATGTTTACCTACAATCCTGTCTTGCCTTTAATTGGGTGTCTACAAAATCGCAGTGAAACACCTCCAGATAGATATCACATCTTAAAACGGGTTTGTAGAAGGTTTCAAAACGAGGGAGAACAGCTACAATGATAACGATAACCTGGTTAAACCTACTGAGGTAACACTACTCCTCACTTCTGAGTTGCAAGAGAGACCAAAAAATAAATTGTTCCTTTTCTGGCTTGATTCAAAGGTGACCCTTGTGGTGACTGAAGAAATACGAAGGCAATCGGCAAGTAAAATCCTCTTTCTACGAACAAAGCTCACGCCCTATAAGTGCTTCAGTATATTTGCCTTCATGTATTTCTCGGAATAGTGGACGGTGGCAGAGGAAGGTGGGATATTTCTTAGCGTAAAGCAAAAAGTTTACCAGAAGGAAATGGCATGTTTCCAATGTAACTCAATGATGATAAAGCTCCGGTGTAGAAAGAGTTCATATTGACACTCGCACATGGCGGTAATAGAAGGGAGGCCTTCAGTTGTTCGGAGCATGCAGGTAAAAGCAAACTTACCTCAGTATTATCAGCGGAATTAACTGCAATAATGGAGGCCGCCCATTGGCTGTTATCTACTAACCATACATCAGTAGCAATTTACTCTGACAATTAAACGGCAATAAAAGCCCTCCAAGGCAAGCACACTTCACCCAAATTAGCAAAAGAATGTAGACAGACCCTAAACGAACTTGCATCGCAGTGCGAGACAGCTGTTGTATGGGTCCCAGGTCATAGCGGTGTACCCGGGAACTGTGCTGCCGATGAACTAACGAGGAAGGCTACTGAACAGATGGAGCTAAGCTAGCTGGAGGACATTGCTCCCCTCTTGTTACGTGCAATTACTGACTCACATTTTCACCAAGAAGGCGAATTCCATATGGACGCTGGAACTCACATGCGAGGTGCCCAAACAAACCTGGCCTCGAATAAATGAGAATCGAACTAGGTTCCTCATTAACCTCAACCGTCTCTACTTACGTTCACTGATCGGGATACTACCGGGCCACTGCCTGATGGGAATACACGGCAAATGCATGGGAGTTCCAACCAACGATTTTTGTCGGAGCTGCAGGGATGAATAGGAGATAGAAATCGTCGAACACTTCCTCTGTAGATGCCCTGCTCTGGCCCGTATACGTATGGAATATCTGAATAAGTATTTCATCGAGTGCTTAGTAGAACTTGGCTTTGCGGAAATCGAAAATATTCTACGCTTCATCAGAAGGTAAAATTGGTTCAATTTCCTGCACATCTAAAGGAGGAAGGGCTATAGCCTACACAGTGCTTTCACAATGGACCAGCCGGCCTAAGTGGGGGCAGCCGCTTCAACCAAACATAACCTAACCTAACCTAATTTTATTGAATATCTCCGCCCTCTTAGCAAAAGTAGAAGTTTTCTAGGAGCTAGTTTAAATGCTGCCTCGAGATCTGCTAATACTGAAGCCGTCATTATCTGAAGCATTAACCTCGCACACACTAAACGTTTCTTCCTGCACCTTGCACCTTTTACATCTGCTATTACGGATGAGGTATAGCTTATTGGTATGTGACTCCAGAGGGTGCTATGCCCATCATGAACGTTAAGTCATTCCTCTTATGGGCAACTTTGTGAATCTGATATCGTAGGGTTTGCACATGATCTTCGATTTTTTGCAGCCACGCGCTTCTGTCCAAGTTTTTTCTTGAACTCCTGTATGCTTCTGATTTCTACCAAGCAGATAGGATGGCTATCGTAAATTCATTGATTTCTCTACCCACCTTTGCCAACTCATCGGCCTTTTCGTTACTTTCTACCCTCTTATATGAGCAAGAATCCAGTCCGGTCTAAGCGACGTCTCTCTGGTGATTATTTGCATTCCTGTTCGCCCTTTCTTCCACATGGATTTTTCACGACATTTAACTATCTACTTGGGTTCCTTGATATTTACTGCTGTATTTCTCTCGTAAGTTTACCCCTCCCAGGATGGGCCTAGCTCGATTCGCAACCTAAAATTTCCTCTTAAACACTACAAGATCAGTTTATCGTATTTTTGACGGTTAACTTGACTGCAAATGCTCGGTCATGTATATCACGTAGCTTTCGTTCTATCAGAGAGTTGATTGTTGGCAGACATCAGCCATTTACGACGACTGAATCTCGTCCTTATCACCCCTAGCTTATTGACTGCAGTTACTCCTCGTAGTCTACGATCCTGCTCCCCTAAATCCAAACCCCGAAAAGGCAGAGCTATTTTTTAGCAGTTCCTATAGGAGAATTTTACCAGTAGTACTTTTGAACCATGGCTATCCAACAAGGCGCGCCAGTCGCTTCTTCGCTCTGCCAACAGGCGCCAATTGGTCAAACCAAGAGAGTTCAAATTGTTTTCTTGCTGGTCCTTCAAGCGGAGTGGGGCCGTGCTCTTCCTTTGCTGCCATAGTCGGGTTACGATTAAAATACTTTCTTAGCCGGCGCGTCATCTTTCATTTGCATAACGTGGACTAGCCAATGAAGCCGCTGCTTTTTAATTCACTGTCCTATGTTGATGTCTGCGTAAAGCTCGTACAGCCCATCATTAAATCTTATTCGAAGAAATTTTCTCTGGAACACTCCCAGAGACCCTTCGTCTCATGTTGTCATAGTTCATGCTATGGTTGAGATGGACGTGTACAATAAGTGACTTGTAGAGCATGAGCTTTGTTTGCCACTTTTCAATTTCCTACCTAGTCCAAAGTAACATTTATTGGCGAGAGTAACTCTTCGCTGGATTTCAGAGCTGATGTTGTTGCTAGTGTTGATGTTGGTTCCCAAATATACGAAGTCTTTTACTATTTCGAAATTATGGCTGCCAACAGTAGCGTGGTTGCCAGCAGGTACTTCGTTTTGTCCTCATTCACCATCAAACCCATCTTTACCGCTTCTTTTTCCAGTTTGGAGTAAGCAGAACTAACAGCGCGGGTGTTTAGGTCGATGATGTCAATGTCATCAGCACATGCCAGTAATTGCACGCTTTTATAGTATATTGTTCCAGTGCGGTTAAGTTCTGCAGCTAGTATAATTTTCTCCAGCATCAAAAAATTTTAAGTTGAGGATAGGAACATTTATTTCTTTTAATTTATAAATACCGTCTGGGTTTTTTATAAAATCTTTTATTCTAAGGTTAAACTCACCAGTATCTAAAGGCTCTACTTCTGGAATGCGCGAAAGCATATCAGCTACAATATTTTCTTTGCGTGAAATACATATGTTTTATGTAACTGGTGAATTGAGAAATATATTCAAGTGTATAACTGAATCGGTTGCGGTTAATATTGGACACACACCATTTGTATAGGTAATGCATAGAGGCGAAACATATGGTGTTTCAAAAAGTTGTGTTCTGTTGTAAAATCAATAGAGGGAACCAGAACCCAAAATTTCAAATGCCTTTTTGTAGGCAGCACTAAAAAATTTAAAATAAAAAGATGATAAAAAATTTTAAGGACTACCTTTATATAAATGGATCAAAAAATGGAAGGCAATTTTTCCTTCAATACAGACACAATCTTGTTGAATTTTGACTAAAAAATTTTAACAATAGCTCTTGTAAAATAATTTTGGGATTTAAAATTATAAAGGTAGAGCGCGTGGTTAAATTTCAAATAATCAATTAGTTAATCCCAAGTACATGGTTTGCCTTAAATTGAAAGATTGCGCTCCACCTTTATAATTTTAAATCCCAAAATTATTTTATAAGAGCTATTGTTAAAATTTTTTAGTCAAAATTCAACGAGATTATGTCTATAATGAAGGAAAAATTGCCTTCCATTTTTTGGTCCATTTATGTAAAGTAGTCCTTAAAAATTTTTTATCATCTCTTTTTTTAAGTAAAATCGATAATCTGAGTTTCCCGTTTTATTTGTTGTTGGCGTTTCCCAGGTCCAATGTTATTTAAATTTCAAATGTGTTCAAGGCTTTTGTGCAAATTTTCATTGATCCAATTATGGTCACTGTCTATATAAGTACTTTGAACTGTGTGCAGTTACGACAAATCTCGTGAAAGCAGAGTTCAGACAAAACTTTTCGAGAATGTATTGACCTACAACACAAGGAACGTCTGAAAGTCTGATAAAGCGAAATATTTGCGATAAAGTGATTTGTGTGACCATTGTCCGTTGATTACCTAAAATTTTACTGGAGTCTACAGCAAAAAAGTGAGCGTAGCCGATGTCACACGCTAATCCTAAAAACTAAATATTATCTAGCGATCATGTGGTTTTAATTAGTAATCACTTGAACTGAAAAGCAAACAAAAGAATTGCTAACGAAAGTTAATTAAGTGTTCCATTGTCTCGTGTGAATAAATATAAATAAGGAAACGTTGTTTCTTCAAGTTTTTAGAAACTTTTATGAAATCAACTGAAATATTTATGTTAACCCTATAAAAAAAACAAATCTGTTTTTTTTTTCTGATCATTAGGCCCATTGTCTTGTCAGAAAACATATTATGGCGATTGTTGACATCACAATTCTGTTAGTAAATAATCAGAACAACAAAAACAGCAAGCAGCCAAACTTATGTACAAGGCAACGAAGAATATTCCACATACATAACCATTAGCTCGAAGTGAAGAGGATCGACGTATCCGCGCAACACTATGAAACTATTTTAAAGAATTAATTTTGGTCGCCCGGTGCTTTTATACGTGAATTTGTACATAGACGTAATATAGAAATGACTGCTTGAACAGAGTTGGAGGTGGGGTATTGCTCATGGTACATTCTTCTGTACCTGCCACTGAGAATAGACTTTACCTATAGTGTCGTCTGCTATATAACACCATCCTCTGATCTTTCGGTGTATATGAATCATATTTCGTTGCTGAAAGCTATCAATTCAATATTGACACCCATTGATTCTATACTTGTCTTGGGTGACTTTAGTCTTCTGCATGTATCATGAGCCACATCAGACCATGATATTGTACCGGTTTCCTCCAAATTGGCCAGCAACAAAATAACTGAACTTTGCCTTAGGCACACAAATATAGTTCCAAACATGTTCGGGAGGGTTCTTCATTTGGTATTTGTGGATGATATATCAAAATTAACTCTTAGAAAGAGTGAACCTTTCACTGTACCTGAAGACCCTTTTATCCTTCCCTGGAAATAGTTTACGAATTGGAAAAAAGTTCTCGGAATTGCTTGTACGACTCTTGTTTTAGATTTGAATTCGCGAAGGTTAATTTTAATAAACTCAACCAAACTTTATCTGACACAAATATGGTGCAAATATTGACAAAAACGTTTCCGACTTCAATGCCATCATTCTCGCTGTTCTGGAAAGACAAGTACCTAAGCGTAAACGTGTTTCCACTAAACTAGTCCAAATATGGTTCACCAAAGAGCTAAATCGCGTTCCTTTAAGCTGTACAAGAAGACGTGTTCACACTGTGGCTATCTGAAGTACTCCATATTGCGTCATTGATATTTTTAATTAAAAAGTGTTACAATACCTATCTCTGTACGATGAAAAGAAAACTAACTTGCAATCCGAAAGCTTTCTATGATTTCGTAAACTCTAAACAAAGGGTCAAAGGGTTTCCTTCTGGTATTAAATAGCGTGAAGATTTCTCTAGCAACGATCAAGATATTGCTAACTTATTTGCACAATTTTTCAATTCTAACTATTCCACTTAATTTCTTTGTCTAATGAATATCCGTATCAACCTAACTCACTCAACGCAATTAATATTACAACAATATCTCCAGAGGAGGTTTTTTTCACATTTAGCGTCTTTGAAGGAATCTTACAAATACTGTCCTCACCTAATCCCCACATGCTTTCTTTAAAAATGCGCTGAAAACATTTATCAGCCCTTGACTGATTTATTCAATCCGTTCCTAAAACATTGTGTTTTTCGTGCTGCTTGGAAGGAATTTTTTCTTATACCCTTTCATAAAAACGGCAGTAGGTCATGTGTAGAAAATTATCGAGGAATTGCAAAGTTGTCTTCCATTTTTACTAATTAGCTAACATTTTCCATTTCTACGTTGATTACAGATTTCCAACACGGGTTTTGTAAAGGCAAATTTACCATTACCAATCTACTTGAATTCACAACTCATGTTCCTAATGGATTTAGAGAAGATCTTCACACCGATGTTATTTACACTGATTTCAGTAAAGCATTTGATTTCCCACTCCTTGCTTATCCGTCTACGTTTGCGGGTAAAAAATCGCATATCCTCACTTAGATAAAGTTTAGGATACCGATCTAGCGGCAACTACCTACAGAACATGTTGTACCGAAAAGCGGAGACACACACCTCTGGTGGTCATAGTGTATAACCTATATCTGAATCGGTTGCGGCGAATCATGGACACACACCATTTGTAGAGGTAATACATAGAGGATAGAGGTGAAACATCGACACATATTTCAGTTGCATCTGAGTATAATGCGTATTGAAATTTAGGAGTACTAATTTTCTGCGCAGCAATTTCAGAAAAGTAGATATAAAATTGTATGTGATCATGGAAACACAAAAAAAAGTGAATGAAATAAACTTTTATTTTTATTTTTGCAAGTGTTATATTATTCTACAACTCATTACATATGCATACATAATAATACTTCAAAGTTTCCTTTGTGGGAACTACTTATGATGATGTTTGAAGCTCCCAAAATCGGTTGGCTCTATGCGATATTATTGATTATTCGTCCTTTGTCCAATCTACTCGTCTTTGGATACCGTTTGGGTTGGACTTTCGGTATTTTTGGACTGGGCGGGGTTTTGGATCGCCTTTATTGGGCGGAATAACTTTAACGAGTGATGGTTTTGGAGGAATTTTAATTGGTGAAGTTTTAGGGCTTTTCCCATCTTGTTCTTTTACATCTTTGCTGCTTTGACACCCTTTACTTGCTGCAGTGTTATCAGTAGGGCCTTCCCCAACTTGTTTTATTTTACCTCTATTATTCGGGCTGTTTCGCCCCCCTTCACTTGGTGAAGTGTTTTCACTAGCGACTTTCCCAGCTCGTCTTGGTGAAGAACTTGGTGAACCAGTTAATCCACGATCAGTTAAAACAGCAGCAACAATACCACCTTTTGGTTGAAGATGATCCCTACGAAGTTGTGAAGGATAATTTTCAAGGCCAATTTGACGAATACTGTTAGCTGAAACCACGTTCACCATCAACACCAAAGCTACTAGGGCAGCTAGTAAAGTTGTAAGAGCTCTCATTTCTAGTTAGAGACAAACTTGATCGATCTTATAAGAAGTTGAATATATAACTGTAAAAGGCTTGTCACCAACAGTTCTTTTATGCAAAAAATTATACTCCACATTTCATGCGCACAAAAGATTTTACTTGGAAAAGATATAAACGTATTGAAATTTGTTTGTCTATTAATTAGGACTATTTATTTAAGATTGCAAGACAATGAGCGAAGTGAAGTTGTTTTCGTACTATTCTCTGATAACTTGAAGAAACGACGTCTGCTTATTTCTTATTGACACGGCACAATAGAAACCTTAATTGATATTTTGTTAGCAATTGTTTTGTTTGATTTTCAGTTCAATAAATAAAGGAATTACTGATCAACATCACATGACAGCCAGATTTTATTTAAGTTTTAATAAAAAAAATATTTGTTTCAGAGTAAATGCCGTTAGCGTGGTCCCAGCCTCTAGCTAGGGACGAATTGAATTTTTAGGTAATCGACACAAAAATCACTTTTGCTCAATATGTCTCGCTTTACAGACTATCCCACTTTACATTCTCTTAAAGTAACGTCTGAGCTCTGCTTTCAAGAGATCAACAGAAATGTTGTTACTGCGTGAAAAGCCCTCGGATTGTTTGAATTTGATGATATTGATATTATTGGCTTGAACAAGCGCGCTGTGAGTTCTGCCTTCTCGGCATTAGATAAAGATCCAAAAGAAAGTGGGACTTGCGGTAAAAAGGGACAACACGAAGCACTTGCTTAGTTCAAGATCGGCGCATTCCCGCCTTGGCAGCCACTTCACTGTTGACGGATGTAAATTCGAGACTGTGAAGGATTTCGTTTATTTAGAAATCAGCATTAAGAGCAAGAACAATGTCAGCTTAAAATTCAAACGAAGAATAACTCTCGCCAACAAGTGCTACTTTGGACTGAGTGGGTAATTGAAAAGAAAAGTCCTCTCTCGACGAAAAAACATAACGCTCTACAAGTCGCTCATCATACCTGTCCTGCTGAATAATGGATGTTGAGAAAAGATAAGATGGTTCTTGAAATATTAGAGAGAACAGTCCTCCGGAAGATTTATGGTCCTGTCCGTGTTGCCAAAGGAGGTATAATGAGGACCTGTATCAGCTTTACGCAGGTATGACGATAGTGCAGGGAACTAAAACCCCTAAAACTTCCCTGGCTTGGTCATGTTATGCGAATTGATGAAGACGCTCCGGCCAATAAAGTATTTCAATCGACACCGCAGTTTGGAAGCAGAGTTTTATAGAGTCCTCAACTGAGTTTGGGAGAGGCAGGTGGAGAAAGACTTTGTGCTCCCAACTGGCGCCAGTTCGAAACGGCCAAAATGGCTAAGGGGACTGGACGCCAATTTATGATAATGATGTTATATGGGATGTGGATGGATTTCAAATACTGCAAGGTATGTTAGAGATGCCATCAAGTTTTTTCGTATATAAAATTTGGTTAGAATGGGGTTCAATTTTTCATATAAAATCGATAATCTGAGTTTCCCCTTTTATTTGTTGCTAGCGTTTCCTATGTCCAATTTCAGTCACCCACTACATAAGTACGTTGAACTGTGGGCAGTTACGACAAATCTCGTGAAAGCAGAGTTCAGACAAAACTTATAGAGAATGTATTGACCTACAACTTTATATTGCACAAGGAACGTCTGAAAGTCTGATAAAGCGAAATATTTGCGATAAAGTGATTTGTGTGACCATTGTCCGTTGATTACCTAAAATTTTACTGGAGTGCACAGCAACGAAGTGAGCATAGCCGATGTCACACGCTAATCCTAAAAACTAAATATTATCTAGCGATCATGTGGTTTTAATTAGTAATCACTTGAACTGAAAAGCAAACAAAAGAATTGCTAACGAAAGTTAATTAAGTGTTCCATTGTCTCGTGTGAATAAATATAAATAAGGAAACGTTGTTTCTTCAAGTTTTCAGAAACTTGTGTTAAAACAATTTAAATATTTATGTTAAACCTAAAAAACAAATGTGTTTTTTTTTCTGATCATTAGGCCCTTTGTTTTGTCAGAAAACATATTATGGCGATTGTTGACATCACAATTCTGTTAGTAAATAATCAGAACAACAAAAACAGCAAGCAGCCAAACTTATGTACAAGGCAACGAAGAATATTCCACATACATAACCATTAGCTCGAAGTGAAGAGGATCGGCGTATCTGCGCAACACTATGAAACTATTTTAAAGAATTAATTTTGGTCGCCCGGTGCTTTTATACGTGAATTTGGACATAGACGTAATATAGAAATGACTGCTTAAACAGAGTTGGAGGTGGAGTATTGCTCATGGTACATTATTCTATACCTACCGATGAGAATAGAATTTACCTATAGTCTCGTCTGCTATATAACACCATCCTCTGATCTTTCGGTGTATATGAATCATATTTCGTTGCTGAAAGCTATCAATTCAATATTGACACCCATTGATTCTATACTTGTCTTGGGTGACTTTAGTCTTCTGCATGTATCATGAGCCACATCAGACCATGATATTGTACCGGTTTCCTCCAAATTGGCCAGCAACAAAATAACTGAACTTTGCCTTAGGCACACAAATATAGTTCCAAACATGTTCGGGAGGGTTCTTCATTTGGTATTTGTGGATGATATATCAAAATTAACTCTTAGAAAGAGTGAACCTCTCACTGTACCTGAAGACCCTTTTATCCTTCCCTGGAAATTGTTTACGAATTGGAAAAAAGTTCTCGGAGTTGCTTTACCACTGTATACGACTCTTGTTTTAGATTTGAATTCGCGAAGGTTAATTTTAATAAACTCAACCAAAATTTATCTGACACAAATACGGTGCAAATATTGACAAAAACGTTTCCGACTTCAATGCCATCATTCTCGCTGTTCTAGAAAGACAAGTACCTAAGCGTAAACGTGTTTCCACTGAACTAGTCCAAATATGATTCACCAAAGAACTGCAGTTCAGTGAAAACTCATCTGCCTTGCAGATGCCGTTCGGAGTCGGCATAAAACATGTAGGTCCCGTCCGGCCAATTTGTGGGGAAAAATCAAGAGGAGCACGACGCAAATTGGAAGAGAAGCTCGGCCTTAGATCTCTTCGGAGGTTATCGCGCCTTACATTTATTTTTTTTTTTTTTAAAGAACTGCAGTCTTTAAAAAGCAAAAAATCGCGTTCCTTCAAGCTGTACAAGAATACGGACTCACACCTTGACTATCTGAAGTACTCCATATTGCGTCATTGATATTTTTAATTAAAAAGTGTTACAATACCTATCTCTGTACGATGAAAAGAAAACTAACTTGCAATTCGAAAGCTTTCTATGATTTCGTAAACTCTAAACGTAGGGTCAAAGGGTTTCCTTCTGGTATTAAATACCATGATGACTTCTCTAGCGACGATCAAGATATTGCTAACTTTGCACAATTTTTCAATTCTAACTATTCCACTTAATTTCTTTGTCTAATGAATATCCGTATCAACTTAACTCACTCAACGCAATTAATATTCCAACAATATCTCCAGAGAAGATTTTTTTCACATTTAACGTCTTTGAAGGAATCTTACAGATACGGTCCTGACCTAATCCCCACATGGTTTCTTCAAAAAAGCGCTGAACACATTTCTCAGCCCCTAACAGATTTATTCAATCTGTCCTGCTGCTTTTAAGGAATCTTTTCTTAAACCCCTTCATAAAAGCGGCAGTAGGTCATGTGTAGAAAATTATCGAGGAATTGCAAAATTGTCTGCCACCCCAAAGTGATTTGAAGCCATTATTACTAATCAGCTAACATTTTCCATTTCTACTTTGATTACAGATTCCCAACACGGGTTCTGTAAGGCAAATCTACCATTACCAATCTACTTGAATTCACAACTCATGTTTTTAATGGATTTAGAGAAAATCTTCACACCGATATTATTTACACTGATTTAAGTAAAGCATTTGATAAAGTTTCCCACTCCTTGCTTGGTCTGGTCTCACCCAGTGGATCTCTTCGTATCTCTGTATAACGTGAAATGTAATTTTTTAAATGCTCTTTCAAATGTTATTAATGTTCTCGCTGGTGTCCCATAGGGCAGTCATCTCGGTCCAATTCTGTTCTTGCTATTTATTAATGATATCTTTACTACAACAACATATTCCAAAATTTAATGTATGCTGAAGATGTAAAACTTTTTAGGTCCTATGCGTCTATTGATGAACGTCCTTTGCTTCAAGCGAATTTAAACTGCTTAGTTGCTTGGATGTAAATTCATGTGCCTCTCTCGAAGATCTTTGCCAGCAACCTCTTATGTAGTTAATAATTTTTGTCTTGCATCTGTAAAATATTTTGTTGACTTGGGAGTTACGATGGATGTTAACTTAGGTGCAACCTTCATATTATGGCTACTGTCAATAAGGCTATAGGTGTTCTATCATTCGTGAAACGATGATCTAAAGAATTTAGTGATCCTTATGTAACTAAAGCCATTTTTACCACTTTAGTTATACCGATACTAGAATACGTACCAATAGTCTGGAATTCGCGATATCAAGCTCATGCAGATTGACCACAGTCAATACAGAAGCGTTTTTTACTTTTTTCTTTAAGGATTTTTCATTGGGACTTGCGTATAATCTTCCACCTTATACTAGTCGGTTAAAGCTTATCAATCGTCCAAATCTCGCAAGTCGCAGAGAAATTCTAGGCGTATTATTCACGGCTAAACTATTGAATGGACTGATTTCTAGCCCCTTTCTTTTGAACGAAGTAAACTTCAATGTCCCATCACAAGTGTTAAGGCATTACAAACCTCTTCTTTTGAGGCAATGCATAACTAATTTCGAATTAAATGAACCTTTTCGGTATTTGTGTCATGCTTTTAACTCTCATTCCATCTCATTTGATATAACGGAATCACTTTTTATTATAAAGAAAACTGTCCTATCCTATCTTAACTCGTGACAAAAAAACAAGTAAGGATGTTTAAGTTCGGGTGAAACCGAACATTATATGGCCAGCTGTACACATGAAATGCTGTTGTTGTTTGTTTTGTGTGCTTAATAGTGTTACAAGTTTGCGCAATAATACATGTACATATGGTTCTATTCTGAACTAATATTTCCTCGAGTTATAGCTCCCGAAACATAGAAAATTGCTTAGTAATAACAGGGGCGGTGCCACGCCCTTTTTTGAAATTTGAAGTTTTTCCTATTTATTGTTATAAATCCACTTGGGAAAAGAAATACCATTGGTATAAAGTTCTTTTTGCAAAGATATATCTTATTTTATTCGTCCAGGACCCTTTTAAAAATCTTTTATATAAAAGTGGGCTTGGTCCTTAACCGATTTCGTTAATTTTTCTTCAAAGTATTCCTTATAGTAAATGCAACCTCTCTGCCGAATTTTGTTACGGTATGTTTAACGATTTTTGATTTATTATTAATAATATTTGTTAAATTGATTTTATCACAAGTGGGCTGTGCCACGCCCATTTCAAAAGTTTTATCAAGAGTCTCAATATCAGTCCACACGTAAAATTTCCACATTCTGCGTGTATTATTTACTAAATAATCAGGGTTTTTCTCTTTTCCAAAATGCTATATAAATAAAAAGTGGGCGTGGTTATGATCCGATTTCGCTCATTTTTAATAGCAATCTATTGTGGGTCCTGATAAGCTCGTGTACCCATTTTGGTGAAGACATCTCAATATTTACTGAAGTTATCGTGTTAACGGACAGACGAACGGGCAGGGCTCAATCAAATTTTTTTTCGATACTGATGATTTTGACAAATGGAAGTCTATATCTATATCGATTCCTTTATACCTGTACAACCAACCGTTATCCAATCAAAGGTATAAAACCTTGCGTACAAGTACAGCTGGGTATAATAAATAAATAATAAAAAAGATCTTTATATAAAATGTTCACTTATTTAACAATGTAGTATATGTATTGTTTCGAACTGTTATGTATAATACTCGGCTGATGATTTTTATTATGTAACTGAGCAGTTTTAGATCTCGACGCTTAACAAACCTCCGCCTATCAACAACTCGGCAAAAACAAAATCCGCGCGTCATGCGGATGCGCCCCTCGTGTCGGTTGGGCGGGCTTTGCAGTGTATTTATCCGTTGGGTTTATTACAGTTGTTGTCAGCTAGTGAAATAATTATTCGCACTCACTTAAAACACATTACTAGGGCCCGGATTTCTATGCAGTTGCATATTTTTTTTGGTAACTCACAGGAACTAAAATAATGTAAAAATGGCATTGATTTGTTAGTGCATATTTTGGCATATTTTGTCTTTTTTAATGCATATATTTACATATTTTTTTCATAAAGATATATTTTGTCGCATATTTTTTAGTATTTGGTGAATTTCAGTTAAATACATTTCAAGGTTAGTTGCTAACCTTATCGAACATATGTTTTTAGACCAATAATGCATTTGCCAATGCAGGGCCATAGAGAGAAAATCCAATTCCGGGACTAATGAATTTACGGGCCCCCTATTAAAAATCTACTAATACATTTGATTAACTTGGATTAATGACGTCTCATTCATGAATCACTATTGATGGATTACATTAAAAAAAAAAATTGTTTGGCACATCAACTAAATGATTTTTGGACTACGAGCTGAAAATAAAATTAACACAGAATATTTACTATTTATACTGTTTTATAGGAACGTAGAACTAAAATTCTCTTGTTACAGCCACATATTGTTTCAAATAATCTTTTCTAGTTATTTGGTAACATTTTAGTACATTTCTGATAAATATAATTATGATTATAAATTTTGATTATTTTTATTATAGAAGGTTCGGATATCAAGGAGTGGCTTTTCCTGCTTTTTTCGCTGCAAAATCTATATATATAAGAATAAGTGCACATTTTTGGTGTTACTTTATAACTTGAGACCTTCTCCACTAAATTCAACCAAATATCTACGGTACATTTGGGCTATCATGTGGATGGTTTCTGTAAAGTTTGATTTAATTTGTTAGATCGATTCATGAGACATATAACACCAAGCTACGGCTACGTGTCATACTAATAGATGGTGCTTATTTCCAATTTGCATTATTCAATGGAATTGACGTTTCTAGAATTATAATTTAACGTTCGGCATTTCTCAAGTGAAAACCAAACGAAAAAAAGAAGTCATAAATATAAATATATATAAAAACTGTGAAAAAAAAAATAAATGAACTGGATTTAAGTAAATTCGGTTATGCTGCGCTTCAATTTGGTGTGTAATGTCCCACTAAATTTATTAAGTGTGATTTTGTTGTGTCAAAGAAACAACATTGTAATAGAATTGCGTTGCTTTTCTTCAGAAACAACCATGAATACAGTTGAAATAATCTTGAAAATTTCTAACCGACTGCATTCTGATGAAGATGTCATACATTTCGCATCGGCAAATTCCTTTTTGGCTGGGATTTTGGCAACAAGAATTCAAGGGTATCGAGTTCATCGCATTTTTACGACGAAACGCTGATGCATTATTTCGGTCAATATTTTAGATTTCTCGAAATCAAAACCCAACATTCCGCAAATTTCAACTGGTTCTTTTCAAATGTTCGCTTCCTTACTGAAAATTTACAATATCTCTTCATTACACAACTGTCCCAACAAACAATGGTTCGGCGCAACGTGTTCAATCTTCTTTCACGACGAGAAATCACTTATTGGGAAAACGAATATACAGAATCGTTGACTGTTGTCATTCAACTTGCAAATTTATGACTACCAAATCTGATAGCCATAAGATTTACATATACAATGTTACTTCGAAATACGGATCAAGTCAACATTAGAAACATTCGCCCACCTGTTTTCGAATCAATATCGCTACAGCTATTTGGTAACCTAACTCATGGTTCCCTCGAGTTCCAAAAATATAATCACCAGCGTCCCGAAGATTGTTGTTCCTACACACTTACTAACTTTTTTATTCTGATGCCTTAAGAATAAAAAAATTAAAAAAAAAAAAGTAAAGAAGAAATGTTTTTATGATGTTTTGTACTGATTCATCTGCATCTGATCGAGTTTTCTTAGACAAAAGTATGAACAATGACATGGCTGCCATTTTGGCAATAGGGATTTTTCAGATACAATGGAAAGAGATACACCACAATACAACATATCTGTCACATCGTACTTTCGGTGTATATTGACATTAGGTCTTTTTGTTATGAACTATTGAGAATCAACACATGTGTTCAATATTTATGTAGTTTTCGATTCATCATTGAGTATTTCTTCATTTTCAATTGAATTAATATCAATATTTATAATACACTAGCGGGACCCGGTGTGCTTCGCTACACCAATAGAAATACTGGAAAAAGAATAAAATATCATAGAATTTTTTAATCTTTATTTCAATTCTTAATCCAAAACATTTGGATACACCACCTTTTTGTTTTTTCCATCTGGGATATGAATAAACAAACAATTTTGAATGTCTACTCTGGAACAGGCAACGTATAGCTGTTCGTGCGAAAAGCACGGTTCCTCCAAATTCAATCCGCATACTCGAAGCGTTTGTCCTTGCGCCTTGTTTTTTATAATAATATAAAAATTTAACTGTCTTGCCAAAACGGATTCAACACAAAGCGTGGCAAGTCCTGAAACTCGCTCTTGAGATGAACACGATCTAAGAAAGTTGATTCCTGCAAGGACGCTGAAAGAAGGTTCTTGATGAAAAAACTTCTCAATGCCTGCTTAAAAATTACGTGGGCAATAAGAACAAGTTTTACATGGAGCTTTGCGAGTCATTTATTGCAGCTAATATCCCATTATGGAAGTTAACGAACCAGCATTTAATCAAGTTTTTAAAAAAATACACCACGGGATCCATTTCTTCTGAGTCAACTTTGAGAAAAAATTATGTCCATGATATCTGTTTATCGCAAATTGAAGAAATCAAAGGGCAATTGAAGAACCACTTTTTGTAGGTATCAATTGATGAAATGACTGACATACAAGACCGTTTCGTAGCAAACATTTTAGTGGAAATCTTACATCCAGGCAAAGATGTGAGCTCCAAATTTTTTTTACTAAACGTCGTTTATCTAGAACGCACAAATCACTCCACAATTGCAATAGCATTTGATGCTTCCATGCAATTATTGGGCCTTGACTTCGAATAGTCGAAAATTCTTGTATATGTCACTGACGCAGCTCCATATATGGTAAAGTCAGCAAAAGCGCTGAAGGTATTTTATCCAGAATTACTGCACGTTACTTGTTTGGCACATGCAATGCGTCGAGTGGCCGAAGATGTTAGAATCCGTTTTAGTGATGTGGACGACATAATATCTAATGGAAGGAAAATATTTTTAAAATCTGCTTTGCGTGTTGAAGCGTTTAAAAACTTGTTTCCCAATATCGCTCTTCCACCACAGCCTATATTAACAAGATGGGGAACCTGGTTAGAGGTGGCAAAATATTATTGCGAAAATTTTAACGAGTTTCAAACCTTTCTTAAAGATCTAAATTATGGCGACGCTTCTTCTATATTGAATGCAAAAAAGACAATGGCTTCAAATTCTATTGAAGCACATTTAGCCTATATTAATTCAAACTACAGCTTCTTGCCAGATATTATAACTAAATTGGAAGGGAAAAAATCGTTGGCTGAACAATTGCATATTGTGTTGGCTGCTGTTACAACTATTGAAGGGGTTCTGCAAAAAAATACTGTGTTCCAGGAACTTAACGTAATATCCGGTGTGCTAGGTTCAAGTGACTAAATGGACTCAAGTGACAGCTGTAACGAAAGTAGTTATGACCCCCACGAATTATCTTGCTTCAAGTACGCCCCAATCACCAGTGTTGAAGTAGAAACAACGTTCTCCTCGTAGAAAACATTTTTGCGCCCAAATAGGGAAGGTTTTAACTTTGAACATTTTGAAGAACAATTTATCTTGTTTGCCAATAAAGCCATCAACAAAGAAGACTGAAAATTTTATGTATGTGTACATATGTATGTATGGATTTGAAAATAATTTATTGGTATTTTACTTTTAAAGTGCTTAACTATTTATTTTATTGTATACTTTAAAAATGTGTATGTATGTAAATTTTATTAATTTGGAGTCTTTCACACTAACAGTACAATATATCCTTGCGTTAATTAAAATCTTAAAAAAAGTAAAAACTAATCCAAAAAAAATGTGAAAAATGTTTATGCATATTCTGTATGTTTTTAGTGCATATTTTTGATTTTTAGGTCATATTATATGCGCATATTTTCCAGTTTATATTGCATAAAAATCCGGGCCCTACACATTACTATTTATAAATGAATGCGCCTGCATTCGTTAGCATTTTTAAATTTCAGTTGTTTGGGTGCATTCGCTTGAATATAAACGAAATTTCGGTGAGAAATATAACAAAGGGTGTATATACGTTGAATGGCTTATCACCGGAAGCAGAAATTGCATTTTCTTTATTGGTTTAATAATTCAATTAGTTTTATGTGTATGAGGTGCAGTGATTGAATATAAAGATAGGATTGAACGAGACTGGTAGCAATTACAAAATACAAATGGGAAACATGAAATGATTTCAACCAAAATGCGTTAGAGACGCTTTGTGTTGTTTGTAGTACCAAAAGTTGTTGGAAAAAGTCTTTAAGCATTCAAATTGAAAGCAAATAAAGAAAATTGTTTAAAAAATATTCAAGGAAAACACTGCAAAAATTTCTTTAGAAAGCTGTAAGACTCAATTAAATTCTACTTAAATATTTAGAAAATTTTATTGCATCAAAACATACGTCATACTTCCGATAAATTTTTTGTGTTATTTTTTATACATCATTAAAATTTAATGTGAATCACTTTACGTGCCATGCAACGAAAAATAGGTCAAAACTGAGCTAAGCCAGTGCTTGAATCAAATATGCATACAAACATAAAATTTTAAAGACGCTTGTATTTATATGCATATGTATGTGCTAAAATAATGATTTATTTCAGAAAAGCATATCATGTGTCAAAGTGACAGCTGGCCGTTTATATGCATTGTAAAAGTAACGTATAGTAAACTTACATGATAAACATGTCAAGATGTACGTATGTACTATATGTAATATATTCTGTTACTCGCACGCAACTGTCATTCAGTTATTTTGCGTATTTATTACGCACGACGTAACATACACATTTTTATTTGCATGCGAAAAACGTGTGTGACATACTAAATTCTAAAATCTTAAAAAAAAGACGTTAAAAACAGAAAACTCAATAGTAATAAAGTGATCTGAGTAGTAAGCTATAGGTAGCATGCTCTAAGGAACACACACACCCATATTTCTCCCACGTTTTTTTCGTTGATACTCTGCAAATATTCGCTGATTAACACTCGTATGTGATAGCTCAAACGTGAGTCACAATGTGTTCTATGTAGTAATGAATCGTTTGAATTTCAGGTGGCATGCGCTATAAAAGTTGGAGACAATAGTGTAACGAATTTAGTGCAATTCTTCTTATTTGCAACCTTCTACTAACGTTCGTATCGCTAAACTGTTGAATAAATAACTCCAATATTTAATAATGCAAAATGGATAAGATATCTGCATGTGTTTGTGCATCTCTTCTCCGCTGCGTGTACGTACATATGTGTAGACATAATGATTGATCTATTGATGTGCATACAAGTCACTGCTTAGCATCGCTTAGAGATGACAGTACCCCTTAGTGTTGCTAATATTCGTAACAATAGCTTCGGGCTAATGCATATTAAGAAAAAAATATATCTGGAGATGCATCTGAAGATATGATAATACAGCAACAAAATATTTCACTTCCATGTCACTTGGTACCTGATATACTCCTCCTCCTAATTTTTACTTTCAAAAAAGCTTGTGCTTTAAGATATTCATTTTGAAATAGTATTTTAATGACCTACGAAAACTACTTTTCTTTTAGATTTTAATTTGATAGCGATTTTTCGCTGCTTTTATGAGCCTTTAACTACAACTAGAAAATATGAAACGGCACTTGCCTTGCTTTTTTACAAACTAATTCCCTTGATACAAAGCAGCATTTGCTAGCAAAAAACGATGGTAATATCGAGTACTCGTGAGGTTCGATGCGTTAACATAGAGGTGATCGTCTTAAAAAGTAATAATTTTAGATTAACAAGGGGTCGCGGTGAATTAGAAGAAGAATTAAATTGTCGTCGTGTTATCGGTTTGTTATTGCCTTGTTGTCGAGACGTCCAAGATTTATCATCGGCATCATGTTGAAGTCTTAGCGATATCTATGTTAACTATAACAGACCAATGTGTCGCCGTTAGAAAATTGATACATGTTTAATACAAATCGGTAACAAATCGAAATCTGTTAAACAATAAACCGATAACTTTTCGAGAGCACATCGAAATTCTTTCGATAGCAAATAGATAACACTCCAATAGCATTTCGATAATTTATTGTTTAAATTTTTAACATTTCGCTAAACGATAACTTATTGATTACAAGCCTATAACTTTTCGATAAAACGTCTATAAGTCTTCACAAAAATATTGATGATAAGCTGATGACAAGTTGATAACACACGGATAAAAAATCGATTACATATCGATAACATTTCGGGAACTGATAACATATTGATAACAAACCTAAAACCTTTCGATACAACATCTATAAATTTTCAATAAATATTTTTAACGCGCTGATAACACACCGATAAAAGATCGATTACACATCTATAAAAATCAATAACTTATCGATCTACAATCGGTAAGTTTTCGATAGCAAATTTGAAACAGTTCGATAGCAAATCGTTAACTCGTTAACAGCCCACCGATAAAAAAACCAATAGCTACCCAACAACAAATGGATAACGCGCTCATATCCGGTTGATAATAAATCGATTTGGTTTCGCAGCCGTGACAATAGCCGTAACCACCATTTTAATCGTACTATTTTTGATATTGTTATATACTGTTTATTTTCCTCATCTTCTTCTGCTTCTTGTCCTTTACATTTACTTATTTTCCTGTGTCGTTTCACTTTTTCCTTTATATGTAATCGATTACGATAAATTTACATTAATTCGATTAAATAAATAAGAAAAATAAATTTCCAATAATTACTATTAAACTCCAATTAACTCGTTTGCTATCTGATTTCGATGAAATCTACCACGCACATTGTTCCCACATTACGCTACAGCACCGTAACTACACACACGCTTACATTCTGGAATCGCCCATACCGTGACCAAATATCGTGACACGTTAAAAACATGAATTCTTTCCATATTGACTCATTGACTTGTTCGCACCAAAGGCCAGATCCAAGCCCAGATTTGGGGCATTCATTTTAATTACTCCATGCAGTTTAAGGTTACTCATACGCCACGCACTTCATTCGTACGCCATTCTCCCGATAGATGTTTTAATTTTTTCCTGACAAACACACCCGAAAGTCACGAATAAATTTTTCTGGTAAAATGCATTTAGCACTTTATTGACGTTACTGAGCTTTGAAGCTTATTGTTTTAGAATTTGATGCCTTAAAAACGTCGATTAGTCAAAAAAAAGATGTCCTCAAAAAACTCGCATCATCTTTATTCATATTTATTAAGAAAAGTTGAGATTCAAATTCGGTTTGAGTCTACCGTAATAAGCTCGAAATATAGCAACGACTGAGTGGAATATCACACGTTCAAAATATCACTCCCTATAACATTCACTAACATCCTACCATTGAATTTTTCTTCACCTTCATATGCTTTTCTTTCTTAAAAATCGCTGATGCAACTTTTTCTTTTTTAAGAAGTGGAAGTGGCTGTGCATCCGATAGACGTTCCAATTCGTTTGAGAAAAAAACAAAAGGAGACAGGAGTTGTATTGAACCATCCATCAAGCAACAAGGACGTAGATAGATGCACGGGGCTGCAAAATTTCTAAGATCATGTGCAGGTCATACGATATAAGTCTCACAAAGTGACACATATCTCTGAAGAGAGAAGACTTAAGGCTCACAATGGGCATACTAACTGAACAATGCCTTCTGGCGTCACAAAATATAAGTTAGGCCACGTCAGTAACAGCAGATGTGGGAAGTGCGAGCTGCAGGAGGAAACGGTTGAGCACATTCTGTGTTCGTGTCCTGCGCTTTCAAGGCTCCTGCTATAAGGGGCGACAGATTTGCAAGATCTCGAAGCAGCAATTAAGCTAGATCCTAGAAAGCTCCAAGTAATTTCCAAGAGGTCGGAGTTATTCAGCCAGTTCAACCTAACCCAACCGCAGGTAGAAGACTGTCAGTCAAAACAATCAATCTGTCTTCACCGAAAAACCTTTCTCGACGGTTTTTTTGTCTTTAAAGATAATTTGTGTGTGTGCTTGCTCAATGACGTGCAAATGGTAGTATATTGGTAGAAGAAGCAGTAGAAATAGTTTCTATATTTTTACAAAATATCACTTATATCACAGCAGTATAGTAAATACAATTTTACTATCACTTTTCAGAAAGTTACTCTGCCAATAAATGGATTTATTTACCGCACTTACTTTCATTGCATTTTACTTTATACTTACTAACTTTCTTTTTGCCTGAACCGTTACTTGCAACCATGGCATGCATTTATTTTTTATCCATTATTTAATTTATGACACTTGAAGCTACACGGATTCTATTTGACTTTTACACATGCACTCACATGATAGCCAGAAAATATCGTTACATATTTATATACGCAGGTCATATCGAGTTTAGTTCAAGATCTTCGGCAACTTTTCACATTTTCGTTGCTTTTTAAAAATCAACTTTGATTTCTATTTTTATTTTATTTCTACTTGAAACTTACCTGGCTGGAATCCGACTTTTATATTGGCAAAAGTTGTGAAATATAAGTTATACGCCTCAATTGGTCTTATGCTGTACTATGTCCTATGTACTTTCCCGTATGTGAAAGTTTTTGCGTCTAGACGTTTATACAACTTTAACGCTTCATCAATTCGACATATGAGATTTTCTATGAGTTGGCATATCTTCAAATGGTATACCTTCAGATTTCGTTAAAAAATTCTAAAAGTTTGCAAGTGTTGAAAGTATTTACTTATGTTTTCTCATGGGACTCATAAAAATGTCTTTACAGTGTTTACCAAAAGTATTGTAACACATTTCTTCAAAGGAAAAAGGTCTAACTTTGTGTGTGTGAAACATATGGAGTATAATTCCGCGAAAGCGATTATCTGCATTACAACACGCCCATTTAGGTAGGTAGGTTGGCTGAAACAGGTCTCCATTAATTTCTTAAACTTATAGGGTCACTCGAGCGAAAAGAGTATTTTCGGAGTGCCTTTCTTACCATCGATGTGCTTTCGTCATGCTTACTGCTATCGAAATGGCTTTAAGAGAATTGAAAGTCGAATATGCCATAGGGAGGCTACCTGTCTCCCCTCCTCAGGATTGAGGTCGTTAAATAAGAAATCCAAGACCACAAAAAAAAAAACTGTCAACTGGGAGCTTGTCGTCAGCATAGATAATCCTTGTCAGGGGAAATACCTGTGCATCTTGACGGACCTTCTACTGGGAGATGGTGGCTGTGGGATCTGACAGGGTTAAGTACCGTTTCTTTGTACTTGATAGCAAGATCTGTTGCAAGCGTAATATAAATAAAGAGCTATGAAAGCCTCATTCACATTGCACTGCCGAATTTCCCTGATTAGAATCAGCGGGGTTCTTCGAACAACGCAAATTCTAGATTTGAGCGCAATTTTAAATAAAGATTCAGTGGATATTGCTCGGCTTCATCCCAAGCAAGACAAATACTATGCACTAGGTTTTGTCCCAGCTGTTAACTTCACACTTATAAAGTAGGAGGCATACCTTGTCAAGAACTTTTAGTCAGCCGAAATTTTAGCCTATCTGACTGTTGCAACGTCATCCAAACAGAAGTTTGGCTCAGTATTCTGGTAAACCATGGAGGAGAGCGAGGTGGATTCATCCAATTATATCATGCGTAACTGCTTAGATTATGCAAGGACAGGGCGTAGATATTTCCGCAGGAACTTATAAGAGTTCCTGAGGAAATTTTGGGGATCGCTGCTTCCCTCATCCGGAATTATATCGTTTCTACTCAGTGATTCTTTTAGTGATAAGAAATCAGTATCGTTAGTTAATAAAGTATCACAGCGGACCGTGAAAGTGTTAAAGTGAGCTGCTTCCACCTAGTTAAAACAGCGGCTAGCAAACACAATCCAAAGTAACCACGATTTTTTTAAATAATTTGGTTCTGAGATATTTTTTGAGCGACATTAGCCAATCTGAATAATTGGATTCAGCCACCATAATTTTTGTGATTCCATAAAACTCGAAAATCTTCGAGGAGTTTTTGTCCGTAGACAAGAGGGTGAAAATTAGCCGTAAAATGTCCCGTTTTTCGTCAGTAGTGGTGAAAGTTTCGCATAAGTTGTACAATTAACTAAGAAACACTTTGTTCTACTTCGGGATTCTGAATCTCATTATCCTCTCATTGATATTAGAAATTCACTTGAAGGAAACCTACTAACCGAGAAACCGAACGAACTAAATGAAACAAATTTGGAGGGATATTTGTATTTGTCATTTCTTGAGCCCCGATTAGCCTGTTTTTAGGTAAATTTTTTTTAAATGATCTTACGATTAAACTAGCCTTCATTATTATTTTTTATTTGCAGGGAAAGCTAAGTTAAAGGCTATGGTAGCACTCAATCTACAGCCAAAATGAGCTTCCACTTTCTTTACACATTAATTTTCATAAAGATGTTAATGTGAGTTTATTGTTATCGATAATAACCCATTAAGAATTCGCCAAAAAATCTATAAAACGCCTTTTGGAAATATCAGTTATACTTAGGAACTGTTTTTTGCTATATCTGCTTGTGAGGGTAGAGTTCTTTGAATATTCCTCATGCGACCGAGCTTTGATCGATTTTCAATAGATTTGCAAACAGTCTATGCTCTAACGCAAAGTACACTGAGACTCATGAACCAAGACTCAGGAGCCGGGGTTCTTTAAAACTGCAATGGCATAGCAATGTCGGTATTCTAATTAGGGCGGGCACAGTTTGTTCCAATGTAGGTTTGCATCTTCACAAGCTGAAGGTTGGGAGAAGCTTTAACTCTAATATAATCCGTGTAATTGGAAGAGATTTACGATTGTTGCCGTTAGCTGCATAAAATCTGCATCGACAATTCAAAGATGGATTCTAGTACGAAAACAATTACCTATTATGAGTATTTCTAAGTAATTTAGCATTGCATGATATTCCAGTATATTTCGAAAAGAAATTCCCTCGATTTGGAAAGCTTGACTCAAATGTAAATGAGTCCTTCAAAGCCTGAATTTATGTAATTTTAATTCATTTGGTTATCAAATTCTTATCTAAACCCCCTTCAAATTACAGAAAATATGTGGAAATTAGTATAAAATTGATTGTGGCATGCACCACAAAATTGTCAAGCATACAAATTTATCACTTAACTATGTACGTGGGAAGGCGTTACAAAAGTAATTGCGTACACAAAGTACCATCAATATTATGAAGAATTCCAACAACAACAACAAAACACTAATTATAATTACATTGCCAATTAAGAGTAAATACAAAGTTTATTGCAAATTTCTTCTTCACTCACACCATAAAACAAACAACAAACAGCTTGCAACATTGGCAGGTGCAACCATTGAGAATGAATTCTTGCATGTTGCATGTAATCAAAAGAAATTAGCATAAAATTAAACTTAAATACCACACATGTGGTTGATGAAAGAAAACCAAAAAAAATTGTTGCAAAAAAGTTATGCTGCACGCAAAAGCATGTGTAGAAAGCGTTAAATTAGTAAAAAAGCTCACAGCGTTCACTCACCACTCGCTGTTGGTGAATAAACACACACAAAGAGGGTGATATTGATGTATATATGTGTGTGTGTATGTGTAAGTTTCTTTATGGGTATATGCGAATGCAATTAAATATTTGTAATTATCGTGAGTGACATGCCGAACAAGAGTAATACGGAAATATGAATGTGCATGCAAACACAAATAAAACAACAAACAATTTAATGGCAATGCTTCAAATTTACCATTTCTTTATTTTGTTTACTCTTTTGCTGATTTGCATTTGTGGCATGTGGCATATGCAACAATTTGCACATTAACAGCTCCTCCCTTGATGTGATATCTCCGATGTGGGTTAGCCATCACCAGCATGAAATCTGGCCATCTAAAATCAACACAACACTCAACACTTACAGTTACAGCTCTACACTTGCCTTACTCTAGCTTACACTGGACTACAAGTTTTTTGCTTATACTTTGAAATGCACATCTGACAAATGTCTTTCTATTATTTTCGCCTAGCCTTACTTTAGTAAGTGCTCAGCAGAATGAGATCAAGCGAAGGTGCCTAGGAGTAGCCGCTTATGTATACTGCTTATCGGAATAACACCCCAACTCTGTCGCCGTTGCGAAAAACGTCCTGTCTCGAACATATTTTAGAAAATACTTTTTAGAAGAACTTGGGCGAAAAACCCTGGTTTTAGGTGAACGACATGCATACAGTGTTATAGATGATCTAACGATTGGAAGTATCTGCGTCTGGTCGGAATGCTATTTCACCGCAGCTCTCTGAGAGCGCAAGTTAACTAGGCAGAATGCATGAGCAGTTGTAGAGACGTTGTCTATAGACTGCGATGGGATCAAATGAAATTGTGAATGCTACCATAAGTTTGCGAAATGCGACGAAAAAGTAGATGAAGAAAGACATGAGTGTGAAAAGCTTGAACTACGAGCCAACGAGATAAGTGTCCAATAATATAAACAAAAATGTCATCGAAAAACGGAAAGTTTCAATTAGGGGGTGTTTTCTCATAGAAAACGGTGACCTAATACGAGACACTATGTTGATCTCGAGCCTATAGTCTGTCGAAAATCTGACTCAATAAGTCACTTTTTGTTCCCGTTACGTTAGAACTCAACGAAATTAGATGTGGCGGCTCTGGGAGTATTCCACAGATAAGCTATACGGAAAATTTCGATCGAGTTTATGAAGACAGCAACACAGTCTAAAGAATAAAAAGACAACGCTAAACTGGCTATGCCATGCATAGTAAATGAAATGGCCCAGAAGGTGTTCTCAGTGATATCAGTCCATAGAAGCAAAGGAGGAGAGAAGTTTTTCTTTTCTCATAGGAAAGAAATAAATTTTCATCCCCAGCGTTCGTGGTTAGCACTGGGCAAAATATGAAAACTAAAAAAGATATATTTTGCACGTTTTTAACGTTTTCATAGTTTTTGGGAACTCACTTCAATTCTCCCATAACCCGTTGATTTTTCGATCAATGTGGGTCCTCTAGCCTTCTCGTACTAACAAGAAGCTTAGTGGTATTGGAAAAGCTCCAGTGAGGAGAGAAATCAATATCATATCAACTCAGCTAATATGATGATCGGAGTTCTTCAAATGAGTTGTTTTCCGACTGAATAAAATATTAGAAAGATATCATATAACTGGTGTCTTTCACCACCCGCTTTCCAAAAATTGTATGAAGACTGACATGTAATGCTTTCTACCCCAGTGATCCCAGTCGAAAAATTCGTTATGTTCATTATCCACGAAATTTTGTTGAATTACTGCTATTGTAGACTCATTACTTTAAGAAAAGGAGGTACCGAAATAAGTACAGGTTGCGACGATACAGGGTCTCACACTTTCGCATTTGTTCAAGTGGCAACACCTGACGTAAAAAATCAAATATAAAACACAAACATTCAATTATTTATAATCTGTGCAAAGCAGATTTGGAAATTTAACAAAATGAAAAATTATATGAGTGGCGCAAATAGCCTTCCCTTTCCTTAAACGCTGTTACTTTGGCAAGTGGAGAATCGCCCTGAAAATTTTAACAGCGTAGAGAACACTCATGACGCGCATACGGTTGCAATCCATTTTTTCTGCTGGGTAGACTAGCTTAATCATTTACTTTTAAGTTTTACGTTGATTTACAGTGAACACCTCTGTATTACCCGAAAAAGTACTTTCAGAACGCTTTCGCACCTAAAAGCACACTAGGAAGACAAACTCCAGCGGCTACCTGCATTGGAGATATGTTCGTTGTACATCACTATCAACGACTTAAACACATTCATACTGGTACGAATATTAGCAACACTAAGGGGTACTGCCATCACTAAGCCGATGCTAAGCAGTGATTTTATGCACATCTATAAATCAATCATTATGTATCTACATAAACGAATCAATCATTATGTCTACGCATATGTTTGTACACGCAGCGGTAAAGCAACGCACAACCACATGCATATATTTGAGATACTCCCTAAAGTATGCAATGAGAGAAGCTATAAAATCGTGCATCTGTAGTTACAGCTAAGAAACTTGATAACTGATGGCCAAGTAGTAGATTCTGGAAATGGAAGCGCCTAGAAGATGCGAACGAGGAAACCAAAGAGTATAAAAGGCATGAACAATAGATGCGCTGCAATCAGTTTTCGATTAAGCACGCTATCTGTCGGGCAATAGTAGAGTTATTTATTGTGAAGTACTTGATTAAAGGCCATTTTGCATTATTAAATATTGGAGTTATTTATTCAACAGTTTAGTGATTCGAACTTAGCAGAAGGTTGCAAATAAGTGGATTTGCAGTCAATTCGTTACAATACTAAAGGTCCCATTACTGATATTTAGCATAGACTTGACTTGACTTGAAAACTGTCACTTACAGTTCTGTTAAATGAACATTGCATGTTACTTATTACTCAAAACTTAGCAACAATTAACTTAACTTAGAAGTCTGTTGAGTTTTGATTTTCTATGTAAGTTTTAATTGACGTTTATATTTTGAAATGCCATTTGTTTGTTTCCATTTCATTTTGAAATTTTGTCATACAAATTGACATTTATTGATTATGATGCCAGATTGTATGCGCTAAGTGGAGTATAATCGTGGCTAAGTTGCCAAGTTTACGCCAAGTCAAGTCAACTCTTTGCTAAGTATCAGTAATGGGACCTTAATTCTGTCGCACTCATCGTCAAATGATACATCCGCAAATTGACTATGGAACTTACACAGCTAAGTCAGCTGCAATTTAGCGTTATTGACAAATAATCCCAGTGTTCTAGTTTATTGATTGTCCTGGGTAAATGCCAATATTTGCGCAGATATTTATTAATATTTTTTCAATTCATATTTCTCTTTTATTTTCAGTTTCATAATAATAACGAATGCAAAACAAACACTATAAATGGGTGAGATTGTGGTTGCAGGAGATGCAGATGAACTATAAATGCAAATGCAAATAAACTCAAGTCGTCATTAGAGGCAGCTCCATGTTCAATAAAAGTTGGCTTACGTTGAATGCCTGAGGATGCACACATTTGTCCACGTCACATACTTTTAGCTGTAGAAGTATTAGCTGCATCAACGTATATGTGAGTTGTTGCATCAGTCTGTTTTGTATACCGATTGGCACAGTGACAGAACTCTTACGTATGTTCTTCCTTGTACGCGTCTAAATATTGGCTTCATCGTTTGTTTATCTTCACTTTGAATCCTAATGCGTCTGTGTAAGCTCTTGCTAAAGTACATTTGTCCGGGTTGTATGCAGATTTGTTTGTATGACGACGGCCTATGCGACTGCATAAAAATTATTGATTTTCAATATGACATACTTTCAGTCGCATTATTTTTTTAACAACATCTCGTATTGAAGGCTTTGATGGGAAATTCACTTTTTTGTTGGTTGTCTATTAAAATACAATTTCATTCGCTCAGAAGATATGGATATCGTAAAAGTTTAAATTCAGCATTTTTAATATTGAAATAAGAATTTAAATCATCCTAAAAATATGTGACATCATAACTTTCGCAAGTATTGCTCATTGTTGCAATTTCAATTTTGTTTCGTTCAGAATGAAGTATAATACAGAGAAAATAAAAAAATAACGAAAAATAAGAAACGAAAAAGACTGAAAATTGTGTACTAATTTTTCCGGACAAATAGCAACCGCTTGAAATTTTACCAGAAATAGTTTAACACAGAAAAAAGTAAGAAAGACTTGAGACTACTGGCCAATAGAAAAGCCAAGTGAAGAGATTTCTGAGATTATTGGGAAAGAGTTCTCTGCCTTTTTAATGAAGCACCTGTGCCCAAATATTCAAGTTGGGAGAATTAATGCTCCCTCAGACGAATATGTCGAGGTATAAATTTATTGGGCGATTACTTGACCGCTATTGGCCAATTTAAGCAACGATTGTACACGCAGCGGAGAAGCAACGCACAACCACATGCCCATATTTGAGATACTCCCGAAAGTATGCAATGAGAGAAGCTATAAAATCGTACATCTGTAGTTACAGCTAAGAAACTTGATAACTGATGGCCAACTAGTAGATTCTGGAAATGGAAGCACCTAGAAGATGCGAACGAGGAAATCAAAGAGTATAAAAGGCATGAACAATAGAGGCGCTGCAATCAGTTTTCGATTAAGCACGCTATCTGTCGGGCAATAGTAGAGTCATTTATTGTGAAGTACTTGATTAAAGGCCATTTTGCATTATTAAATATTGGAGTTATTTATTCAACAGTTTAGTGATTCGAACTTAGCAGAAGGTTACAAATAAGAGGATTTGCAGTCAATTCGTTACAATACTAAAGGCCCCATTACTGATACTTAGCATAGACTTGACTTGACTTGAGAACTGTCACTTACAGTTCTGTTAAATGAACATTGCATGTTACTTATTATTCAAAACTTAGCAACACTTAACTTAACTTAGAAGTCTGTTGAATTTTGATTTTCTATGTATGTTTTAAGTGACGTTTATATTTTGAGATGCCATTTGTTTGTTTCCATTTCATTTTGACATTTTGACGATTGAGAACTACGATCCTGGTTAGTACCTGAGGGCACAAGCACTCCTTTTGTTCCTGTAATGTCAAGAGCAAACCCGTGGAGCGCTAACTCATCAGGCAATCTCGCTTACCTATAAATAACGCAGACCCGGCATGTAAATTAAAGCATCGCTCTGTCCACTTTTCGCAGACAGAAAGGCCTTGCTTTACTTCATATTAAAGCTCGCTCGCTGCAGCCTGCGGCTGCACAGATACGGCGATTGCCGAGTGTATTTTAAAGGTTTTCATTGTACTCCACTAGCCAATTTGGATTATTAAGAGAAGCTAGAGAACAGAAGTGCGGGCCATCTTTCCAATAAAGCCTGGCTGAAAAAGAGTCGCCATCAGATTAGTATATGAAAGATGGTATCTGTCGCTGTTGAGCATGCGAAGAGTAACATAAACATAAGTACGCTCATTCTTGGGCTGACGTTTCTATGATAACAAGAGATATATCAGTGAAATGTCCCATATTATGTTCGGGATATAATCTATTTATCCCTGCGATTGCATCTCAGGCGCTTCGTTGAACCTGGCTTGCCTGCTCTCCTCCAGTGCCTTTCTGCACATCAATGCAACTCAAGTTTCTATCGGTCAAATAACCTTTTTGTACGCCCATTCCAAGGCTACTGGCTAGGATTTGCCTTTGAAATATTGGAGAGGTAAACAAAAATTCATTACCGTGGCAGTTGAACTACTATCAGAAGGTGTAATGTGTTATTATCGGGGCTAACTGGTACAGTTTCTGGCCAGGTATTACCTTGGGGCGTCTGAACACTTTTGTAAAAAAAACGACGAAGGGTTTAGACGTCTGAGGTTCTAGGGCTCTATATGCCCAATCTGTGATCTTGACGGACCACATGGATCTTCTCAAATTAAAGAAAACGTGATTCAGGCTAATACGAGTCTCAAATATGCATCCATCCTTCGCTTTATAAGCTTATTTATTATCCGTAGGAAGGGTAATACCCCAGTTTAATCACAGTCAATCTCTCATCTCAGTCTACTTCATGAGGTAACGAGAAATTTTCGAATTGATGCTGCACTTGAAAGCTCAATAAGGTGGCAATAATGTCACACAGCAATTCACAGAGCAAACAAAACAGAAGCCGAAAACTAAAAATGAGAAAAAGTAAACTTAAGTAGGTGAATGAATCGAAAAGTGAAATGGAAATAAAGAGCATCAAACATAAAACTTGAGTACACAATAAAATGATGAGAGGAGGGTTAAACAAAATTAATAGTTTTTTTAAGGGCGATGCAAGGGGATGGTTCTTGAAACTGAATGAAATCCGTTTAATATCAAACCAAAGTTTATTTAAGTGAAAATGCAAAAAGTATTTAGCAAAGCAAATGGTTCTGATTTGATTCGAAATTGCAAGAAAAAAAGCTCTGACACTTCACTTCATTGGATGGTACGCAGAGATATAAAAGCAAAGGGGGTGATATATAAATTGGGTTCTATACATTTGCAAATACTTAACATCCTTTTGAACTTATATGCATGTGTGTCGCACAAATTGCATAGAAATTCGGGTGTTTTTGCAATTTCATAAGCCTGTGTAAATTATTAACCAAAAAACTTTATTTACTTTTACTTAGCTAAATGGGGTAGTTCAATCAAATTTTCTGAATAACTTCAATTGAAAGAAATATTATTGATGAAATGTTGCATGCAACCACAATTTATAAGTGCACTTGAAAATCCACAAAAGTCTACTTCAAATATTTAGGATAAAGTTTAATAAACTTCAAATAATGAACATATACTTATCTATATATATACATTAAGCTGGGTTGATTTGCATGGACGAAAGCTAACCCGTATCGCGCCATCGATTTTTCGATAGGTTTTGGGCTCAGGAAAAAAAGTTCCACTACGCATACCCAAAAAGATTATTTTCGAGCCTGCTAAATTTGAGTTTTTTGACTTTTTTTCTATGATTTTTAAAGTTTTTTTCATGACCAACTTAAAAAATTTTCATTTGATTTTAAAATTTTCACGTATACCCTGTCCGACTCAAAATTGTCCGCTAAAAACTCTGGCGATAACAGTTTTTTGAAAAAAACAAAATATTTTTTGGGTTTTGAGAAGAGTTTTGGTGAAAAAATTTATTTTTTCGCCATTTTTTTTTTTAAGGGTTTCTTCAGAAACGTGCAAAAGTGTTGCCGATGAAAACGAATTTGTCTCATAGTTCCTATCCCACTTAAAAGTATGCGATAAGACTTGTCTTGGTCGAAATCGATTTTTTTCATTTTCAAGGCTTCAAATCATTTTTTATGTATATGTTTCCGTTAGACCCACCGATAAGTATACCAAAATGATCAGGGGATGAGCTAAGTAGATTTAGCCATGTCCGTCTCTCCGTTTGTTTGAACTCCAACTAGTCCCTCAATTTTAGAGTTATCTTGATGAAATTTGGTAAGCAGACATATTTTGATGGGGGATTTGACGTTTGTCGGAATCGACCGGATCGGACCACTATAGCATATACCTCCCATACAATCGATTGTTCAATAAGAGCGTTTTCGCCATTTCCGCTCCATTTCTGCCTCATTTTAACAGCTAGCAACATCAGATTTTACCACAATCTTGCGCATTGGGCATAGATGGTTGTCTGAAAAAATCGTCAAGATCGGACATACTTATAATATATATCCTATACAACCGACTGATCAGGTAAGAGGATTTTCATCATTTTTGTCGAAATCGATTTTTAGTCCCATCTTGACGATTTTTTGAGACAACCATCTATGCCCATCGGGATAGGAACTATGAGACAAATTCGTTTTCATCGGCAACACTTTTGCACGTTTCTGAAGAAACCTTTAAAAAAAATGGCGCAAAAATAAATTTTTTCATCAAAACTCTTCTCAAAACCCAAAAGATATATGTATTTTTTTTAAACCGTTATCGCCAGAGTTTTTAGTGGACAATTTTGAGTCGGACAGGGTATACATGAAAATTTTAAAATCAAATGAAAATTTTTTAAGTAGGTCATGAAAAAAAACCTTAAAAATCAAAGAAAAAAAGTCAAAAAACTCAATTTCGCAGGCTCGAAAATAATTTTTTTGGGTATGCGTAGTGGAACTTTTTTTCCTGAGCCCAAAACCTATCGAAAAATCGATGGCGCGATATAGGTTAATAAATCGACCCAGCTTAATATACATATATACTTATTTCATAATATAAATATAGAGGTTAATCAAATTCTGAAGTGAAGGCAAACGTCACACTGTGACTAAAACAATTTTAAGGAAAATCGATAAATAGCGAAATACCATTGAATGTAGGAAGTATGATATATAAGTACTTAGGGTGGTCGTTTTTTTTTTTTTTTTTTTTGGGAATGTATTGAGCTCTTCAATGACAAAAGCTTTAACATTTAGCGATTGCGACAAGTCAAATGAAGCTAGGGTAAAGATGGGTATACTCCAGGTAAAATGATGAAAACAACCCTAAGAGTTAAGAGTACACCAGTGTCTCATATCTAGAATATACTTTATAGGCTTTGAACATAGTAAACTCTATGGGCAGAAGATCACTATTATAAGTATAGAGGTGAACTTTTCAGTACCACTAACACACTTACAAAAGCCACTTTGTTATTCTTCAGTGCAGGCATGTTTCCAGAGCAAACAGAAGTAACTTCAGTGCTAATAGGAAATTAAAGGCTGATAGAAAATTTAAACAACTGTGGTGTAACCTTGGTTGTACTTTTAAGAAGTCAGCGGTTTTGTCGCTTCTTCGTTGTGTCGCCTAAAATCTTTGTCCACCTAGCACTTGTAATGGAGTATGCCCTCTATTTTCTTCTACACCTTTCACCATATACAGCCCCATGGCCTATGCAACATAGCAGCTTTATTCTACTTTGCTGGACTTAATTCTGCACAAAGTACAGTCATATCATCATTGAATATTTTTCCGTGCATACTGCGAGACCTGTAAATATTTCATGGAATCCTTCGAAAAGAGCCTAAATTATAGTTTTCTGGTGTATTTTAAGGTTGTGCTGTTGTTAGTGTCGCTGATTCTTACACCCCTATTATGAATTTTCATACGATATACGATAAACGCTTGCCAGCGTATCGTAAAAAATCAGCTTTCATATTGCGATTTCCACACGCCCGATAGATGTACTATTGTGAATGACAGGAGAGTTTTGTTTACAAATTTTTGTGAATCTATAAAACTGGCAAAAGTTTTAAAAAGCTGTAATAATACAATGTTTTATGCAACTTCTGTTACCTTTTCTATAAACTCAAATGAACAAATTGACGAAACTCGCATAGAGGACACTGAAAAAAGAAAACTGAGAGATGCGTCCAGTCTTCTTGAAATGAACTCTACAATGTAAGTACTTGACATACTAAAAGTAAAAAAAAAGTTTAATAAAAAAATTGAATTCAGAGTATGTCTTAACAGAAATAGAAGGCAGTTTGCGCGCCCATAAAAATAGGTCATCAATCCCAAATATTTTGAAGGTTGTGCCACTTTAAAGTTTCTTGCCCAGGGAGTTGCAACAGTGTGTTGTGAATGAGGCTTTAGTTGGATTCTTTTGGATTATGTTATAATTTTATATTTACTTTTATTTAAATAGCTCCCAATGTATCGTGGAAAAATGTTTCAACGATAACTAGCGTAGAAAATTTAACAGCTGATGCGATAGTTAGCGGGTGGCAATACCACGATAAACGCTACCATTCGGGTTTCACACGCTAGAATTTATTTCATAATACGGTATAACAGATGGCAAGCGTTTATCGTGTATCGGATGAGTTCATAATAGAGGTGTTAATTGCGCCAATGATGCTAATGTCGGTAGGCAATCTAGCAGAAACCTCGTTAAAGATCCAGCAATGCTGATAAGCCTTTTTCAATTCTGACTGAGTCAGTGATTTGCTTTAGCAGCGTAAAGGGAGCTCTTCTTTGAATGCAATTCATTCTGGTCTGAATACAAAAGGATATCTTAAAAATTTTATCTTGACTTGCTGTAACATACGATATTATTGTATAGTTTCGCGGTTGTAAAAAGACTCACCAAGGCCTGTGTGTGGTACCTAGGAACACTCGAAACGAAATTCAATTGGCGTACTAAATAGTTGGAATTGATGCTTTATTTGCAATATCGGCCCACCAAAAACAACAGGTTCAAGCTGACGTCTGTTTGCTATATAAATGTCTTCCCCAATCTAACGTTCTGGATTCTGTTCTGAACTTGGTAGTCCCTGCGAAAGCACTAGTTGCAATAAAAACATGTCAATGTCATGTCACTTACATTCGAATTTCACATTAAAATGCTGTTAAATTTCAACAACCAATCCATTAGATTTGCGCTGAAGAATACCAACTCTAAAAAAAATAGTGTTGCTAATCCATCTAATATTCAGTAGAAAACACCGTCAACGCCTGCCGACTGAGTAAAAACCTATTCAAAACACACTACCTTTCAAGGGGTTTCCAGCGCAATTTACAGCTTCTCCAACCCAGTTTTCAAGTTTAGCAGGTAAAACTGTGGCCACCCCAAGCTCTTCATGGCACTATGATTTTGGATGCGGGATTGCCTAGAATGCGTTCAATGTGGCCATATTCAATCGTTCCCGAGATGGTCGGGTTTGTATCTTAATGGTACTTGTTATCAAAACGTACCGTGTCTATATCCAGCAAAGGACCATCAACATCGATAATAATCCCCAAAACCTTCGTGCAGTGTCTTTATCTCTACAACAACAAGAAAAACCAATTAGTAAGAGGAGAGGTGAGGTATGAACAACTGCAGCACATAACCTATTTCAAATATTATTTTCTCTTTTTTCTTAAATTTCTCATTCCATTTTTCATTGCTTGCTGTCTCATTTCTACTTTCGAGTACTGTTTACAGCTGCAATTACACTAAATTTGAAGAAAACTTGAAAAAAATTGTTTTTTTTTTTATTTCTGTTAAACTTTTTATTAGCAATTTATAATGTTATTGATGAGCTTGTAGTTGTTGATGTTCGTAACTTTTTAACTTTTGAACGAAAAAAGCAACAAAATGAGTGTATCGTTAAGCAGGTCAATTCAAAGTTTTTCTTTTAAGTTTAATTTGGAAAATAAAATGGAAGGTCATGGGAAATTTGGGAAATATAATAAGGAAAGCTAATAAAAATTTACAAGGCTGCAACTTTTGTATAAAGGAAATAGAGAAAATTTATTATGTAGGATTTATTTACAATTAGAAATTTTTTCAAATTTTTTTTTTTTTTCATTTTTATTTTTTGTTCTTCTCCCTCACTTTGTTCCTTCTGATTTCTTTTAAACCAGCCATATTGTTAATTTTTTTGGCTAGATAATTCACTGCGTTT
This sequence comes from Eurosta solidaginis, assembly GCF_040869045.1. Classification (NCBI taxonomy): domain Eukaryota; kingdom Metazoa; phylum Arthropoda; class Insecta; order Diptera; family Tephritidae; genus Eurosta; species Eurosta solidaginis. Next base: position 7,244,526 of record NC_090321.1, read on the forward strand.
TTAATGACCTTCAATTTTAAGCTCGATCGGACAAAATTTTTTTAATTCTACCTAGGCTGGCTAAGAGTAAGATGACGTGTCCGGATTACCGTCACCGTTACAAAAAGGCAGTTACTTTGATTTATATTCCAAGGTTCGCTAAGACGGTAGCCTGCAATTTTTCTTAAGAGGTCACATTATCACTCTCTGTAAGATGAGAGAGAAAAATTGTGCGATCTTTCCTGTGATCATCTCTTAAAGCTTGCTTTAAATGAAAGGTCGGCTCGTTTTTTCGTTTTTTTCATATTTTTTATACCTTTAATGAACATGAAATGGTATACTAACTTTGGTCCGATGTTTGTAACGTTGAGAAATATAGAAGATAGACTCACCATTAAGTATACCGAATTGATCAGGGCGACGAACTGAGTTGATATAGCCATGTCCGTTTGTCCGTCCGTCTGTCCGTCCATCTGTCGGTTTGAACGCAAACTAGTCCCTCAAATTTTGAGATATCTCAATGAAATTTGGCACAAGGATGTATTTTTGTATTATATTAGACATTTGTCGGATCCGGTAGGATCGGACCACTATAACATATATCTCCCATACAACCGATCGTTTAGGAAGTATAAACGTGAAACTCGGTGATATATATTCTAATATATCATAGAAGATTTGATGAAAAAATCATTTCGATCGGAGCTATATATAATATATATCCCATACAACCGATCTTTCAGATAAGGGGGTTTTTGCCATTTTTTATTTTATATTTATCTTAAAAATCGTTTAGGTATGTATATCTGTTCACTATATATTTCCTACCTTATACATCCGATTATTTGGAGATTACGAACGGGATAAGATTATTGTTCAGCCCCATTCATGAAAGGTATGAAGTCTTCGGCACAGCCGAAGACAGTCCCGTGCTTACTTGTTTTATTTTGTAATCCCCACCATAATAAAGCTCCGACCCAGCAAAATGCTTACTATTATCAAAACTCATATAAAAGGAAATGGGACACTTTTTCCGAGTTAAGACAAATAATTGACGGAAGACTTGGCCTCCCTTGATTCTCTAATCAGTTAAGATCGCGTAGGCAGTTAAGGGCAAATTAACGAATTAATAATTGTACACATTGACTCTTTAAAGAGATGTATACTGGAACGATTTTCCGTCAAAACTTTGTCAAATTTGGTTTGCAGAAAAACTGGATTCGCGTTGTGGCATCGTCAGTGTCATTATCGGGAGAACGATTTGTCCTCAAATCAAGCTTAACATGGAATGACGGAAAATTTTTCCAATACACATCAATTATCCACCCTACCGGAAAAATCCATAAAACCAAAAGAAATCTTTACAAAAGTTTTATGATGATATCGTTCCGTTCAATAAAGAGCAGAAATCAGATGATCTAGATGCTATAAGATCCCACTTTAGCCAAACATATAAACTTTTGCTTGCTACTGTCTTACAGCTACACAAATATCGCAGAGGGTAGAGTGGGAGTGAGGTGCTCGTATGCAGATGAGAATTAGTGATTGTAGCTCGAAGCTCGATAGGAATATCGATTTTTATCTTATAAAGAGTTCAGAGTTAGCCGTTAATGTTGGCTTTCCAATCACTGTAGCATTTTCAAAGAAAACGTCACAACCATTTTGGATCACTTGCAATCTGCAGTTATCTTTGATATTTGAAGATTGAAGCTTTCAGAGGCCACATTCAATTCATGATCAGCTGGCCAGCTTTTCCTGCGTTAGGCAAAAATTGCCTATCTTGCGTATAAGAGAGTATCCAGGGAACTTAAAAACAATCTACCGTATCAGAAAGTAGCCGCCTAGTACCTGGAAGAAAGTAAGGAGGTAGTGGCTCGATTTTAAGATAACGAAGTTGTTTTCTGGCGCACCGAAGCAAAGATTCGATGGGTTAAAAAATCCTTCCCGAGGTAGTCGAGCTAGTCACAAAAGGCGCTAGTACCGAAGCGTGCTGTTTTAAAATCTGGAAAAGGACTCTTCATGTTTGAAAAGCTCCCCAATCATCGGAGAGTGTTCTGTATGGTTTTAAGGCCCAAATTTCTTCTTACTCAAGTTTCCTTTCCGCAAGAATGCAAGTTAAAACTCCATATTTTGAACTCCCAATATCCATTTGCCTTTTCGATGGTTCGTTACATAATTAAATGCTATATATAAGTATTTTCGTATGCAGAGACCTGCTCAATACGACTTTGCAACGACCCCAAGCATATAAGTCATTCAGTCAATGTCATACGATTTCAATTTATTCATTGCGCCAACAGACAATATAACGTTCAGGGCATTGAGAATTGGACCAAAGCTGCTAACGCAATACGGATGAAAATTAAGATGCTAAACACGTACGAAGTATTAACCCAAAACTACAGCAAGCAAATTTCCATAAGTCGAACTCGTAAGTATGCAAAGGAGCAATCAAAACAGTGATGCACACGAGAGTTTTGCAAAGGTTGCAACTGAATCGAATGTAGATAGCTGTAGGCAATACCTAGTACCCCTGAACACCTGTGGTCTGCTCATACAGAGCTGGGCCTAGAGTTAACTATGAAAACACCATGCGGACACAACCTACTGCATGGTAGCGATATTTTTTTTTTTCATTTTTTAGAAATGGTGATTGGGGTTAGATGGATCACTGTTCAATGGAAGTCCACGGGGTGCATGTTTATATATCAGAAAACCCCTGTTACAGCAGCTGCATTAGGGATGACGAGGTGGAATTATCGAGACTAGGCGCGAGTATTTGGGTCTCGGACACAAATATCTATCTTAGGCGTATCCAGGGTCAATATCGATGTCGTTCAAAACAACGTCGTTGCCACGCAACGGTTCTCTAAGTAGCTGTAACTTACGTCACCTTTCTCTAATGTGGGATCACAACGGACATTCCAAATTAGCTTCCCCAGCTGGTATGGCAACCACTCAACCTAACCTAAGCTGTTAGCAATTTTTGTGAACAAACTATATCTTTGCAAGTTATTAAGCATTTAGTGCCTCTGTTAAAGCCTAAGTTACTTCATGGAAAAAATTTGGGCATATATGCCATTTGTTGAGTTCTTAGCCCGATTCGAGAGCATTTGATGATTCGAAAGCCATCACTTGTGCATACCTGGTTTATGCGCACTGTCCGACAACAACCGATGTTAAATTATGCGAGACTGGCAATTAAAAGTGACGCTACTTTAACAAACTAAATCAAGGAGCAGGAGCATCGTGGAACTGCTGGCATAAACCATCAGCCATAATGCTAGAGCACTGAGAATATGACCAACAGTTAACTTTATTGTACTTGTATTCTTGCAATAGACTAGCGTTGTTTGCGTGCACTTCCTTACAACTCCCATTTCTTGCCTCAGTTTTTCTCCTCCTTCTTTGACTGAGTAATATTCAAATCACTGGTAACGCCCAATTAATGTACTCCAAATCAGTTATAGCATACTAATGAGTACGACTGCCCAAATATTCTAACTAACAAGCGAAAAGAAGCCAGAAAGTAACGGTTGAACTCAGTAATAAAGCTAAAGCTGAGGAAATACGTTTTCCAAAATGGAGTATGTGAGATTGTTAACGTTTTAATTAAATATATATTTCCTCGTTTTGCATGAGTATGGATATAATTTTATTTATTTCTTCTCAGTAACAGTTTCTGTTGTTTTTGTTTTCACTTTACATGCGAAACATATCACCACGATTTTTGACTTACATTTTTAATTGATATTTCACATGCTCTATGGCATAATTAATTCATCTCAGCTCCTTCTCACACTTTGATACGAACAAATGTTTTTTTATGCATAAAGGTCAAAGGTTAATGGTCCTACGAAGACAAATATTCAAAATATATTGTAACGAATTTACTTGCAAATCCTCTTATTTGCACTTCTGCAAAGTTCGAATCACTAAACTGTTGAATAAATAGCTCCAATACTGAATAATGGAAAAATGGCCTTTATTAAAGTACTTCACAATAACACTTATACTTTGCAACTAGCTTGCTTAACAACCAAACTGATTGATAGCTCAAATGAAATTCTACTATTGCCCGACAGATTGCGTGCTTAATCAATAACTGCTTGATAGCTCAAATCAAACTGAATTCCAGCGCCTCTACATTTGCTGCCTTTTATACTCTCTGATTTCAAGGTTCGCATCTTCTAGGCGCTTCCATTTCCAGAATCTACTAGTTGCCATCAGCTCTCAAATTTCTCAGCTGTAACTACAATTGCACGATTCTATAGCTTCTCTCATTGCATACTTTCAGGAGTATCTCAGATATATGCATGTGTTTGTGCATTGATTCTCCGCTGCTCGTATACGTACATGGTACATAGGTGTAGACGCAATTATTGTTTCGTTTATGTAGATACATGATGATTGATCTATGGATGTGCATGATATCACTGTTTAGCATCGAGAGATAGCAGCACCCCTTAGTTTTGCTAATATCGTAACAATATTAAAGAGTGAAATATAATATTGCGGAAGCTTTTATGAACCAGGCAAATTTTATATACTTATGGGGTGACAGAAGGTCAACGGTCGTTGAAAGTGGTCATAAGGCCACTGATATTAAGTCAAATTTAATACAATTTTGTGACAGAAAAATTTTATGATGAACTATCTAAGCGCAACTGACTTTATGATAACTTCAAATTGTCGTAAGATCATAAGGTCAATAAGCCTTATGACCACAAAAAATGTCCATAAAGCCAATTTAGTTTATGGCCCTTTGAAATGTAGCCCTTATTGAGGAAAGTTCCATTTGGCTTTATGAAGCTTTCGTAGAGAGTTTATTTTTTACTGTATTGTGGTCAACATAAAATAAAAGGCATGTGACAAGATGCACTATATCGGAGCTTCGTTTATGTTCTTTTCATTTCAAAGAAGGCCTTGTGGGACCAATTTTACCTAGTTCTGACTGAAGTGAAACCAGAATATAAAACCGCAGCTCTTAAGGCGAAAGTTGTCATTTGACGAGGTCAAAAGATAAATTGACTTTATGGCCGCTGACCTTGTGCAGTTGCGGCGCCTTCCGTCTATGGGTCAAAAAGCTTTTCCTCTATCGACGTTCAAATTTGACAGCAGAGAAACGGGAAGACTTACGCTGAGTTAGAAGAGACAGGTGAAAGAATATTGAATTTGCTCTCCTACGTGACATCGGCATTGGTTACCGAAAATCAGGGATCACGGTTTATATTGTTGCTTAGACATATACAAAGAGAATGAGGGGATCCTCCCCCCCCCCCCCCCCCCCCCAAACATTAATGCGGTAGGCATACCTTGAAGATTTGAGATGGTCCGGCTAGTTCTTAAAGGTGCTAAAGACCATCATCATCGGTGATACTCCGCAAATCCTTCGGGGAGTGTGTTTATCGCTGCAAGAAGAAGAAGAAGAAAAAGATCACAGGCGACAGGGGATTTCTCCAATGACAAAATATAATATCACGAGTCAAGTTAAGTTGAGCCTCTGCTGTTTTTGTTTTGTCCCGAAGGTTCGATGGCCCTTTGTCGGATAGAGATCCCGTAAACTCCAGTAAGAACAACCATAAAGTGCTGCCCGACCATATCGAAAACAACTTAAAATAATCATATTGAAGCTTCTAGATCATACCCACGCCTTCTTGTTCCATGAGGAGCATGGCGTCGCCAGAGCCTCACCTGCTGAAGAAACAGATATCGACACGGGCATGTGAGGTTGACCAATGGGTTGGGCTTCAGCTCTTATGGCAAACTATTTGATAAGCTTAAATCACATTAACTAAGCAGACAATGAAGTTTAATAGCTTCATCCGTGAGAATCCTATACAAGTACGTGTAGAACGACTAACGGGTAGGGAGAACGCTGAGCTAAAAAAGGAATGAAAGGAAATGTATTATACCATACAAGAAAAATAAATGGTTAATTCTTTGTAGTTATATAAATAGAACTAAAGCAAAAATACCAGTTTGTTCGAAACCTGCTAACAACTAAAAAGCATATCTTTAACATATTATAATATACGAAGTATGTTCTGTGTTTGTAATACTGCAACCATCGTAGGAGTGCAGGTTCAAATACCACTCCTGGGAGAAAAAGCTTTGCAGAGATTTACAAGGTATACTCGAATCAGCTGTCGCCTTGTCCGTCCTGATGTCATGTTGTTTAAATTTTTACCAAATCGTTAAATAAGAAAAGGGATGTTTTTGACGAATTTCTGACGTAAACAAGTAAGGAAGGCTAAGTTCGGGTGTAACCGAACATTACATACTCAGCTGAGAGCTTTGGAGCCAAAATAAGGGAAAATCACAACCTAGGGTAACCCTGGAATGTGTTTGTATGACATTCATATCAAATGGAAGGTATTAAAGAGTATTTTAAAAGGGAGTGGGCCATAGTTGTCTAGATGGACGCCATTTCGGGATATCGCCATAAAGGTGGAACAGGGTGGGTCTAGAATTTGTTTGTACGATATGGGTATCAAATGAAAGGTGTTAATGAGTATTTTTAAAGGGAGTGGTCCTTAGTTCTATAGGTGGACGCCTTTTCGAGATATCGAAATAAAGGTGGACCAGGGGTGACCCTGGAATGTGTTTGTACGATAGGGGTATCAAATTAAAGGTTGTACATGCGAAGGCGTTTTCGAGGTATCGATCAAAATGTCGACCAGGGTGACCCAGAATATCATCTGTCGGTACTGCTAATTTATTTATTTATGTATTACCACGAACAGTATTCCTGCCAAGATTCCAAGGGCTTTTGATTTCGCCCTGCAGAACTTTTTCATTTTCTTCTACTTAATATGGTAGGTGTCACACCCATTTTACTAAGTTTTTTCTAAAGTTATATTTTGCGTCAATAAACCAATACAATTACCATGTTTCATCCCTTTTTTCGTATTTGGTATATAATTATGGCATTTTTTTCATTTTTCGTAATTTTCGATATCGAAAAAGTGGGCGTGGTCATAGTCGGACTTTGGTCATTTTTTATGCCAAGATAAAGTGATTTCAGAAAAGTACGTGACTAAGTTTAGTAAATATAACGATTTTTGCTCAAGTTATCGTTTTAAGGGCCGAGCGGAAGGACAGACGGTCGACTGTGTATAAAAAGTAGGGCGTCGCTTCAACCGATTTCGCCCATTTTCACAGAAAACAGTTATGGAGCATAGAATCTATGCTCCCACCAAATTGCACAAGGATTGGTTAATTTTTATTCGACTTATGGCATTAAACGTATTCTAGACAAATTAAATGAAAAAGGGCGGAGCCACGCCCATTTTGAAATTTTCTTTTATTTTTATTTTGTTGCACTTTATGATTACTGGAGTTGAATGTTGACATAATTTACTTATATACTGTAAAGACAATCAATTTTTTGTTAAAATTTGACTTAAAAATTTTTTTTTTTTTAAGTGGGCGTGTTCTGCATCCGATTTTGCTAATTTTTATTTAGCGCATGTATAGTTCCTGCCGAATTTCATCATGTTATCTTCCACGACTGCCAAATAACGGCTTGCAAAACTTTCAAACTACCTTCCTTCAAAAGTGGGCGGTGCCACGCCCAATGTCCAAAACTTTAATAATTTTCTATTCTACGTCATAAGGTCAACCCACCTACCAAGTTTCATCGCTTTATCCGTGTTTGGTAATGAATTATCGCACTTTTTTAATTTTTCGAAATTTTCGACATCGAAAAAGTGGGCGTGGTTATAGTTCGATTTCGTTCATTTTAAATAGCGATCTGAGATGAGTGCCCAGGAACATATGTAGCAAATTTCATCAAGATACCTCAAAATTTAATCAAGTTATCGTGTTTACGGACGGACGGACGGATGGTCATGGCTAAATAAATTTCTTTTTTCGCCCAGATCATTTTGATATATAGAAGTATATATCTATCTCGATTAGTTTATTCCGTTGCGGATTGCCGTTATGCGAACAAAGTTAATATACTCTGGGAGCTCTGATCAGCTGAGTATAAAAAAAACTCTGTCACTTGACAACCAGCCGACAACGACGGGTAAATTGAAGGAAATCAGACTTGTAAACAACAAAACCGGCAAAAACTAACTAACAATAACTGACAATAACCGAATTGAACCCAACAACTAATACACACTCAAAATAATGCAGAGAGATAATGCCACAGTAGTAGATGTGGCAAGTTCATGGAAAACATTTGAGCACCAACCAATTGAGTCCCATCACATGCATGTTATTCAATAATAACGCAGACACACCACAGGTAGCCAAACAAACAATCAATAAGATGCCAAAACACTGAGTCAAAGTCTGACTAGATGGAGAGCATTCATACGCCCTGCTGGTAAGGATCAACTACGGCCGGAACAATAAACAAGCACAATTTGCGAAATCAAAGCAAATCGAATTGCTAGAAATTTGTGCCGTTATCCAATAAGCGCCAACTCCAAAGCTAAACAAAGCAAAGTAAATAACTCGACTAACTGACAAATTGTAGTTTCAGTTTTTGAAATCGTATCTATTAAGCTAAGAATGAGTTTCTATGAAATTTAAGTATGTATTGTTGATAAAACTTGGCTGAGTTTGGTAGTCATAGACTATAGCCTTTGGCTGGTTGCTGGGGGGCGCATGATGCCACAGTGATAATTGCAGTCGAAAACAGATGCAGACAAAATATCAAAATCGAAATGAAATTGAGCATTAATGTGCTTCACATACATTTCCAAAATTCGATTTGGCGCGAAAAGTTCTCCGTGTGTTATAAGAACATACCGTAGCATTGCAGAGTCAGAAAACAATCTGGCACCTCATTTCAATTCGAAAATAGACTAAACGAGTAAGTAAATACCGTTTGAGTTTGACTCAACTCAGCTTACCACAATAGAATAAATAACAAAGATCTGTGGTCGGTTAGAGCTTTTACTGGGTGTGTAGTGAAACTTTGTCGGTATTGCGCAACAACAAAAAGAAATCATGCAAACAAAAAGTATTCACACCCAGCAACATAATGAATGTCTAAGTGTTTTATGACGCACAGTGGCACAATTCAAAACGTCTTCATCATTCCCTTCTACAACATGGTTTGATCTAACAAACCAGATATATTATAATTACGAGCCGAACCAGTGCGGATCTTGCGCAAAAAATATAAAAGTCTCATATCAAATACTAACAGAAATCAGCTGTTCTATCAATCAAACATCTATAAACATACATGCGCTTGAGCTGCCATCTGGCGCACGTTAGAAACTGCCGGTAATGCAGTGTTAGTTCTAATCAAATATTCACAGTAGTGTCACAGTACAAATAGATTTCTTTGTGTGCTCACAAACGTTTATTTTTAACAAATTATTTTAATAAAATATAGCTAAACAAAAGCAATACTACCAAAATTGCCCAAAGCTCGCTAATAGCCCGAATCTCCGTCTTTACAACCAAAACTTTTTGTATAGATTTGGATTCCAAATAAGAACGCCAAAGGGACCTGTACATAAAAACTGCAATTAGAAATAATATATGTGACCCGGCCTATGAAAAGGTGGCTTTTAACTCAAAAAAGAAATTGCGAGAAACAGCTGTTAAAAATAAACAATGCATTTCTTCAGTTTCTTAGTAGTTTTTTTTTTTTTTTTTTTTTTTGTTTTTTTTTTTTTCAGTCATATGCCACCTTTTCATAGGCCGGGTCACGTATAAGAATTGGTAAAAGATCTCAAGTTCTCAAAATAGTCCGCAGATAATTATTAAATAGTCCCGAAATTATCGCGAAATAATCGTTCAAGTACTTTCGAAATATTCTCTAAAGGTACGTCCACACCGGTAACGAAATAGCAAAGTTGTATAACAATTGTTTTAAAACAATTGCAACTTGTTATACAACCAAGTTATCTAATTCCTTTGATATTTACCGACAACCTCTGGCTAACATGTAACCTGCTATAAAAACAGAAAAAAAGTTACACAACATCATGTTATACAACATTTTTCAGTTGAATTTCTAACAAGTTACATAACACTGGTTATATAACTGTTTGTAACACGTTTTGTTACTAGTGTGGATGCACCTTAACACTTCTCATAAGGACCGGGATGTAGTATCTACATATATAATCACGAAAAAGTCGAAAATAATCTCGAAATGCTCTCAAAATGGTCCCGGAATGATGCCAAGGTTAGTACAAAAAAATCTCAATATGATCCCTAAATTAAACCCGAACAGTCCAGCAGTGATTTCAAAATGGTCCTGGAGTAGTTAAACTATGGAAGTTTCGCAGAGAATTTTTCAGTCACACCTTCTTTGATGAAAACCAAAATTAACTTCAATTCTACCCAACTTAGAAGTGAAAACTCGATTGAAAAACAAAAACATGGCAAACAGCTGTACAAAACAAAAACTCCCCAAACTATTGAAAAAAATTGCTAATACTCCACCTACACTTGCACTGATTGCTATAAACAAACTGATAATCTGCAGGTCGGCTAGTAAACGTACCATTTGATTTGTTTGTCTACCTTTGCATATACGCATATGAATTCGCCCCTCATTTGGAACGTTGATATTATACTACGTCCTTTAATACACTCATTCCCCAAAGAGTTTGTGCTGCTGAGCTTCTTTGTGGAGTATGACGCGACATAAACGCACCGCTTTTGTTTATCAACAAACAATGGCGGCAGCATTCAGCCTCTCCACATACTAATTCCGTGTGTATAAATCAGCTGGTTTGCAGCTGGTCAGTTTATGTTGGCTGAGTCATGCCACTACCAAACCCACTCTACTCAAAACCCTCTTTACTATACTCTGCTCCCAAAACTTCATAAATGCTTTACAACCCAATGCTTACGTCGCCGCCACCGCAGTCACAAACAGATTTAGTTGGATCACTTTAACTCAAACCATTTTTCAATTTTATTTAATCCTACAAAAAAAAAAAAAAAACGCTACCCACTGACCACAATGCAATGGTGAGCTTTGGCGACTAACTGAAGGTCTAATATACACCATGACAGGCTGTGTGTAGTGTTGGACGAATGGTTTCACATGTGTTGTTTTTTTTTTTTTTTTTGCTTTTTTGTTGATTCCTTTACTGTTTTCGTTGTAAATGAAGCGCGTTGTGTTTCAGTTGAGAATAGTAGAAGTAAAGGGCCGCTTCAATAACAAAAAGTTATTAAAAAATAGAGTGGAAGGAAAGTTTTATATTGGTTTTTGGGTGAGTTAAATTGCAATAGAAAATTGCTGATATTGACAGACATTCACATACCCAGCGGGAAAATGCCTTAATAATAACTGAAAGTTCTGTCCAGAGTACGGTTTGCAGTAAAATGAAATTAGAACGTTTAGGACTATAACCAGAGCATACAATCTGAAAGCGGGAGTTTTTAAATATACTCTATTGGTTGCTGTCACAATTTTTTATAGCATTTCCACAGGTTCACAAATTTCAGTTAGCAACTTTTATTACAATTTTGTGGTTACTCGTTTTCTGGATAAATTTGGTTGCGATGTGCTGTTTTATTTAAATTTACAAAATTTGACTTACTCATTCAAGAGCCTTTTTGAAATTTGTATATGGGAACAATTGCTTTTAATGGCGTGATGCAAACTTTAGGCGACCCTTTCGATATGCAAGTTATTTATACTGGAAACATTGCTTGGAACACCTTAATGCAAAACAGGAACAGCTTTCAGAGAGAAAAATTCTCAGTATTAAAACGAAAACATTGAAAATGCGTGTGTTGAAGGTATTTAAGCTCATCATACAGTTTTTAAAAACAAGTGCTTGTAATTGGGTAAAGTTTTTTCATTTGAATGGGAACAGGTTACAATACAATTTCGAACACTTTTTTCAGATAGGAAGTTCAATATTTTCTTCCTTGTTGAGAAATTCAGTTAAGGCTTTATTGGTACGGCTGGTTCTTAAATACCTTTTTGATGCAAATTTTCTTTTTTGCAACAAAGTTTTGTAGGTAGTTGAGTCATAAGCTCTTTCTGTCACCGATTTTGATTGGTCACATGTCTTAAAAGATATTTTTGGATCAAAAATATACGGCTAGCTTATTTAAAAAGTATGTGTGGGTGAGAACAGTTTTTAGTTCAATGTTGATAAATATTTAAAAGCAAAGTGGCTTAACTGGATACACTAAGATGTTATCAAGCCTTTGCTATAAAGTTTCTTAGTTTAAATGAATTGCCGCACTTAATTTTGGGTCAATTTTTTAACCCTTTTTAACGCTTTTATAATATATATAAAATATTAGTAAATTTTTATAAATTTCGGATATACCTTTCCATTTAGATTAAAGGCTTTTTTATCCTTGATCTTAACACACTCAACCAGCAGCTAGTTTTTATGGTGTTTTAGATTTTAAACGATTGTTATTTTAAAGTGGGAACAAATTTTGAACACATGCTATACAAATTGTATATCGTTTGGTTTTGAAAGACAAAATATAAGTTTATAACTGGGAAAGATTTTGCAGTTATATCAATATTTTATACTCTTTTAGAACCTAAGCCATTATGTCTCCACAACAACGTTACCTTACTGATCATGAACGGACCATCAGAGAAGTTGTGTAATCCATTGGAATTGAAACCGTTCCTTTTTATAGCTATAGAAATATTTTAAGATCAAATCATTTTGTAAGTGATCGTCACCTAAGGAGCAGAAAAATTTGCTGGTATTTGGTTAATAAAACAGTAGTTAACTGGGAGCAGATTGGAAAGACATGTCAATAATTCAATGGCTAGCCAAAAAGTTTCGTGCTCTTTTGGAACGGAAAGAGTTGTTGTTTTGTAATTGGGAATACATTTGAAAATCCCCAAATTATTTAATGAACATAATTAAACTGGAACAAAGTTGCATAAGGTTTGAAGTAGTTTCTTTTTTGAAAGTAGGATTGAAAATTTTGTGGTTTATACTTGGGAACGTATTTGAAAATCATGTATGTGTTTTTCTAACCTTTCTGACTTCTAAGTAGTGCTTGCTTTATTTCTAAGAAGTGTTAATTACGTTTGATACTGTTTTTTATGAGAATCGTTCTCTACTTATACTAGTGCTAAGTATACCCCAAAGTTTGGGCCTCACCCACCAACGACATGAGGTATAGTTTACTTTTTTTTTAGAAAAGGGTTTAAAATTTACCCCGGAACAGAATGTTTGGAAAAATATATCTATATAAGTAAACCATAATTTATTACATTATAAAAAATTTTGTCATTTCATGGTAGAATAAAAAAACAGCATTAAATTCAAGATCTAGCATAACAGATTCGGGGTTCATGTTTCAAAAATTTTAGATAGTCGATGCTTAATTCGCACTTACCTCACATATATTAGTACATATTATTTTTTTGCGTTCAATAGCCGCTGAAATAGCCGCTAATGCACAGAATGTTCCAATTGTTTAATATAATCAATATATGTTGTGTACGAAAAAGGTAAGACATACATAACATGACGTTTACACACGTCTACAACTGCTGTCAACATAAACTGTTGCTTCACCACACTCATTGTGCAGCCATCGTTATTTTCGCTAATCAAATGCATATTCATTGTGCATTTTCCCAACTGCATGTTATTGTTATTATCGTGCATCACCCACAACAAAAATATGCGTACGCTCACTGTTCCCAGGTGGGATTGAGTCGACAGAGCAGTGGATTGTATGTGTGACAGTCAGTAGCAGGCAAAATAGCAAACGGAAAACACAAATAACATTTACGAAGTTGGCAATAGTGCAATCAACGTAGAAAATCAACAACAATAACATGTATATACAAAGACAACAGAAACAACAACAGCAACATAAACACATCACATTTTAACAAGCATACGCTTTACATGCGTTGATTTGCGGAAACGTTGATATCGACGTAAAACATAGAATTCTGCATTTACACGCTCCTGCAATTGGCAGCAACAAATTGTTTCAAGGTGAATGAGTGTTTAAAATGGCATATGTGGCAAAACAAGGCTTAGCATGTGCGTGACATCGTACAGAGCCATACAAATTTTTACTTTTTCCCTTAACAGAGCGACCACAAATTGTTTTTCTTTAGCTACGTGCAACAAAAGTTCAACACGCAATAGCAAGTACATGTTTGCTTTGTAACAGCAATACCTACTGTCAACAGCAACAAAAACAATTACCACACTTTAAACGCCAAACGCCGTATTTTTGTTGTTGTTCAAATGTTAACTGTGTCGGTCATCACTCAAGTTTTTAGGTTTTGCCTTTGAGTGGGGGTAACCTCCATATCCACGAAGCTTCTGCACGCACACTAGGCTTTTGTTGGGGATTTCATCCCCTTTTCGACATTATTTTCAATTTCTGTCGCCTGCAGTTATTTTTCACGCACTTTCATTCAGTTAAATATCGTGACATATGGGTCAAGCATGTATTTACTATAGTAACAATACCAGTCAAACACACGCAACTACCAAACACCAATTTCGTCCTTCTGTCTGATATCAACGTCACATGTGACGCATATTACTTAAAGCTCTCCATAAAAGCCCGAAACGCGCTTACATTTAATCGCTCCTCTTACTTTCTTCAGCCCACCCATTCCATTTAACAAAACGTCTTCTACACCATTTCGAACTTGATGTAACATTTTTCTATCTAAAAAATGTTTATAACTTTAACGCTATTGCTTTCTTGTCGCGTGTTATCATCTGCTATTTACATTTTTCATAATTTTCTTTCTTCACGCTTCTGTTATCGTAAACACGTTCTCTCCATTATTTGGCCTTACAGGTGTTCAAGTTTTTATTTTTATTAGTTGTGTAAGTTCGTTTTTTACTTCTTTTTGTTATTGTAGTTTTTACTACAATGTAAGCCCTAGTTTTACACTCATAATAACCTAACATTTCAGATGTCGTATTAAGGCATAAGCTTCCTTGTTAGAACATCAGGTTTTATGTCAATTTTATGAAGATATTGCATGTTCGTTACCCTTAACCTTTTCAAGCGTAAAAGGAAACGAAGGCTTATATTCATAACTAGCAGACCCGGCAGACGTTGTCCTGCCTAGAATTTTACTTTCCCTCATTTGTGTATATTTCACCTATTCCAATTCATGATCCACTCCCTGTTCCCCAGTAACAAAATTTTTTCCTCTAAGGGAATTCACAGCCAAGTGCAAATAGTACTGCATCGTTTCATAGAAAATCATTTTCAAAACAACAACAAAATAGATGTATACAGAAAATTCATGCGTTAACTCTGCCTGTGAGGTTACCATAAGTCTTAATGAAAATCTTTATAAATTTTTAAAAGCAGAAATTATAATTACACCGATAAGATGTATAATATTTACTCCTGATGGTTTTAATTTTCGCACGGTGAACACATATTTGCTTCAGAGAAAGACTTTTTGAGTTCTTTTAAAACTATTTCAACCGGGGTACTCGTCACTCTAGTGGTAGAGTCCTGAGGCTTTGTTTTTGATTCATGTTAAGGTAATTTAAGGAGGTAGCTCACGATTCGATGTTATTTAATGCAATTGCATAGTTTTATTAAACCATATGCAAATTTCTATGAATATGATTTATTTGAAAAAAAATTCGTAACTATTACTATAAGATATTAATTTTTTGTCATACTTACTCAGATCAAAATTGAGCAAATTGATTGAATTAGTTCAGCACGTGATGATAGACAACGTTTTGTTTGAGCGTTTTCTGAGTAAAGAGCAAGCGACATAAAGTTGGCCGTGTGCGAAACATGGATATTCCAAATTGATTCCGCAAACTCTAAGGGACTGGCCTTGCGACTTATTAATTGTCATTACAAATGCAAGACGTACCGGAAACTGAATTCTTTTAAAATCAAAGGGAACATCATTTGGCGCCATGGGTATTCGGGGTAATAATACATCTTCGCCTTTATATTTACCCTGCAGAATATTTGCTTCAATTACATTTTCCATTAGTTTCTTAACGGATAATCTGGTGCCGTTACAAAGTCGTGGTTGATTAATATTTCGGAGCATCATTATAACTGAACCAACCTTTAACTGCAGATTATGGGGTGAAATCCCCGGCAAGTCGATGGAATTTAAAAACTCGGTTGGATAGTTGATGGCTTCATCCTGGTTCATTACTACATCTACCGATTTGTAGGAAATAACTTGGCCTTGTTATTTATATATGTAGATAAGGCAAAGTACTTGTAGCAATCACGGCTAATACTACAAAATGTACGCTAAGATAGATAGCAACCCCATTGTTTCGGCTGTGAATTTAGAATTTATTTATGTTTTTTTTAAGAAACTCAGCCGTTGCCAATCATAAAAAAAAAATCAGACATCTGGCAACACCAATTTTTTTTTTTTTTTTTTCTAAAACCGAGTTCAAGTAGAGCATAAGAAAACAGCAGTAGAACGAAGTTTATGCGTAGAGCCGTTCGAAAGTGATTCGCTTACAAACATGCCAAAACTCATTATTATTTATATAGATAA
Organism: Eurosta solidaginis; assembly: GCF_040869045.1. Lineage (NCBI taxonomy): Eukaryota > Metazoa > Arthropoda > Insecta > Diptera > Tephritidae > Eurosta > Eurosta solidaginis. Next base: position 7,260,970 of record NC_090321.1, read on the forward strand.
TGTTATAATAGTTTTTCCTTTGAAATTGCACCAACTTATTAAAGTAGACACTTTCGAAAGAACCAAATGACTTAAAATGCGAAAATAAAAACACGTACCTACTTATCGCAACGGCTTGCTAAGTTCATTTAAAATTTTGGTATACAAAATTTTTCATTTCAAGAATGAATAACGGTATCAAACATGGCTGCTTTGTTCTTTTGAGTTTTTGGTAAATTCAAATTCTCGTGAAACGAATGAAAAATCATAAAGCACAGTGGGACGAATGACCATTCAAGGTGAGCAAAAGTAATATTTTGCATCTAAGTTGTCATGCATTTACAACGTAATTTTTGGCGAAATTTTAACTCATTAGAAAATATGATTGAAGTATAAAAAATTATAAGGAAGTGCGAACTCACAGAAGAGTAAAAAGCTAAATAGTATCAAAAATATTTTATTAACCACTCTTACAGAACACCAAGGACGTTTTTTGATTTGACCGAATAGTGCGAAACACTAATACATCAAATCACCGGTAGGTAATTCACCACAGGGAAAATGTAACTGGAAATTCGCTAAATTTAACACTAAAACTCTTTTATTTTAATGCAGTATTCACAACTTAACTATTTTATCACTTGCACATTAAAATTTTTGTGAAAGTTTAGCCAAAACACTGCTTCTCTTCAGGAATAATTCATTGTGGCACATGGTTTCACTCAATATATGACGCAAATGTGAAATCTTTTATACAACTAAATTGGTAAATTACAATTTTGATAAAATAATGGACTGCTTTTAATGTATGCTGCAAGATAGTCATTTTTTGAAGCCGTATAAATGTTGAGCATGCCGAAAGTATATGTAAAGTGGCAGCAGATCGACATACAAGCAGACAAACATATACTTTCCATGTATTCACTGTTTGCAATTATCTGGCTATTAGTTATTATTTTTATAAATGGACATTTTCTAATTCCGATTTTGGAGTAGTTATATATATGATCTGCCATGAAAAAGCTTCTCACCAATAATTCATCTGCCTATTACTGCGAAAATTCGTTCGTTCACGTGTACAATGGGACTTGAATTGCAAAAATCCGTAACTTAGACCTTTTCAAAGAGAAGCTGAAAATAACCATGCAGATAGAAAAACACACGATGGTATTGAACTGACCCTACAAATTTGAGTTTTGTCCTCGAAGAATTTGATTTTATTAAATACTAGCAGACCTGGCAGACGTTGTTCTGCCCTAAATTTGGCCTATCTGCATTTTTTAATAAGCTTTTTGCGTCTAACTCTGCCCTCCCCCACCCCTCTTCACTTTTTTCTGATCCTTTTATTCACTCCTCCTTCCGTATTTTTCGCTTCATCTATCTCCATATTCGTCTCATTCTATTTCTTTCTCAGTATCCTTCTACTTCTCTCTTTTCTCTTCTCTAACCTTTTTCTCATTCTTCTTCATCCCGTATTGCCTATCCCAGAGGGTGGTATGTATTTTGTTCCAGTCCCAGTCCCACTCCGGGTCTCAGTCCCGATCCTAGTTCTAATCCCAGTCCCAGTCTGTCTCTGGTAAACTTCCCGGAAAAAAAGATCGTAAATACTAATATATGCAAATTTATATACCAAATTTTCAAATTTTGAATTTTTTCTAAAAAAAAATTATAACTCAAGAGTGGCTAAACCGATTTGGGATTTCAAAATCAACTAACCATCATCTCTCCTTCCTGTATCTTTCCTAAAAATTTCATGGCAATCTTTCTATCCGTTCTCGAGTTATGGAGTGACAATCAAAATGTACACTTCTTTTTATATATATAGAAGAAGATAAGGCAAAGTACGCTAAGATAGATAGCAACCCCATTGTTTCGGCTATTCATTTAGAATGTATTTATTTTTTTTTTTAAGAAATTCATCCGTTGCCAATCATTTTTGTCTATATTATTTTACACACCACATCACCTGGAAATATTTGCTAGTCGAGACTCCCTCGCCAAATGAAAATATTTGTTTATAACTATGTCGTTGTATCTCATCAAACCCTATCACATTGATCTTACCTCACATCACTAACTACATCATTGCGCATAGCAATCTTCATAAAGCTCGTGAAACATGCTGTAAATTTACAAATCAATAAACGTAATATTAAAGTGTTGTGAAAATACAATTTCTCCAACCATACCCAATTTTGAACATCAGAAAATATCACTTCAAGCTATATCATTTTGAATTTACTTAAACTAACATCATATTCTATATAACACCTTAATTTATCATATATCGTCAGCAATTGCTTTTATCTTAAGAGATTCTATCACATTATCTAATAAGTTTTAAAATTTGTGTTATATTCACCGTATCACATCACATCTATTATGTCGAAACGACTGGGATGTGATGCGAAGTGATGTGATTTGATGTTTACAGGTTATAGCTGTCTTTCGTTTGAAACCGCCTCCTTATAGGAATCAATACATCGCATTCACACATATATATATTACTCATATGTTGTTGTATTAGCAAATTTAAGCGCGGCTCCTTGAACCTGCGGGTTTGTAGATTTGTAGGGAAATATTACGATATGTATACTCTAAGCATTGGACATTCATGTCATATCATGCCCTTATTATCATATCATATAATTCCATTGATTTGCATACGATTACATCGAATTATACCATCACGGTAAATATGATATTTTAAGGTGATCTTGCTTCATTGACGGGCGCTCTTTTTCCGGAAATGCCTGGAAATCAGTAAAACCAAACTATGAAATTTTCATAGAGTGTTACCCGTATTACAATTCTTTATCATTGGTTGTTATGAAACAATTTCATATCCGCTTTTTTCTATGGTAAATTAGTAGAGTCTCGTTAAATACGTGACCCAGTGCTTGATCCTCTCTCTCGTTTTCAAGGAAGAAAGTACTAGGAATTCGTTTTGAAAATGAAGGGTTGTTAAGTTGTATGGAGCCAAAATGCTGGATTACTGTAGTAACTAAGCAATAAAACTTTTCTTTCTTTGAATTAAGAGAAAAAAGCGCATTATGAAGTAGGCAAGTCATAAATGAGTTATTAAAACCCATAACTAATTTCAAGTGCTAAGCAGCTATTATATTCATAATTCCATTTCAAATTTTTCGAGAGAAATATTCCAAGTAACATAGCTTAGCTAACCTTGGTACATATGCACATAAGTATGTATGTATGCCTTTGTGAACTGCTTATAAAACTCTGAACGAAATTCTCAGTGGAATTAGGTCAATGATGTTCCTTTTATCGCTTAGCGCTTTCTTCCTTTTAAATTTAACGATACTTCAAAAAGTGGTTAGGGTAGCGAAAGTTAAGAAAGTCTATGTGTATTTATTAAGCGAACAATATATTCATAATTTATTTTTACTACCTTTCAAGCTCGTTATTAGCTTATTAACCCCTTTTAGGACTTTAATAAATTATTAATTGATAGCATTACTTGGCGTTTAGCTTCATTCCTTTGTAGTGCCGCTAAATGCTAAGGGATGGGCAATGCCTTTGTAAACTTTAAGGAAACTTTTCATGTGTAAGTATGTGTGTGAAATTGTTTGTTATCCCAAAGGTAAACGAAAACTCATACCCGCTCAACAAAACATTGAGAAGCTGTTTTAGCATATTCCAATTTTCTTCAGCTCAAAAAACGTATCATACCCAAAGGGCTCATGGTGGAAAATTTCTCTGCAAACCATTAATCAATTAATTAAAAATTTAATGAAAATTTTCTAAGTTTAACACTTTGCTGAGGTATACATGGGTTAGGAGCGAAAATCGTAAAAAACGATAAAGAATTTTTCGTATATATGTACATTAATAAATAGTCGATGCAAATATATGCCGAATAATTTTCATGAAATTAGAGCGCATAACTGATGATGACACCTACGGTGTTGGTGAGTCGCATGGGTTCGATGACTTGTCCGATGACTGGATGCTTGGGCGGGTGGAAGTTGCGCTAGAATGGAAGTTGGTGACAAACCAAATGCCAAGCACACCTACAGGACAGTGTTAATTAAAGATGAATAATGGGTGCTTTAGGTGTTTGAGATTATTCAAAAAGTTTTCTTCGTCTGAAATGAAATTACATAAAGAAAAGCTACAAAAAAAAAAAACAAAAAAAATAAATAAAAAACACAAAATAAATGCTGTACTGAGTTTTCCGGACGAATAGGGATAGCCAAAATTGAAACTAGAAGACTGAGATGATTTTTAGTTCAGCACATCATGTCATATCAAATGGTGTCCAAACAATGGCATCCTCAATCACAATCAATCTTTACTGTAACATCACATGATATCAAATGGTATCACTGCGGAAAATATACGAAAAGTCTCAATCTGATGTATGTGAGTTGAGAGGTGATTTATATTACATAAAATCTAGTTTCATAAACGCAAAAACATTGATGCCATAATTTTAGTTATCAATTGTATTAATATATACGGAGTATTCCATCCCATTTCGACCAATTTTGAACCCGACCCCTTTAGAATTGGCTGAAAGTTTTTTTCTTTTTCTAGCTTACGAAAGACGTTTTTAAGAATTTTTTCAAATTTTTTCATTCAGCTCAAAAAAAGTTATGAATTAAAAAAAAAACACCTTTTTTTTTAAATTCATAACTTATTTTGAGTTGGACACCGTTTTTGTTTTCAAAATTCTATAACTTTTTCAAAAATTGACCGTATGGGATCTTTTTTTTTAATACTTTTTTAAATGTACTTTTCGGAAAAAATACAAAAAAATTTTTAAAGTTTTTTTTTTTGTAATTTTTCAGTTTTTCGAGATTTTTCGAATTTCGCCATTTTTTTTTTTCTCATAAAAACCAATCAATTCTGCAATCATCCCCACTAATCCCGGAGTGGGCCGATTTTTTTTTAATTGAAAACAAAACTTAAAAAATTTTTTTGTATTTTTTCCGAAAAGTACATTTAAAATCAAATTTAAAAAAAAAAGATCCCAAACGGTCAATTTTTGAAAAAGTTATAGCATTTTGAAAACAAAAACGGTGTCCAACTCAAAATAAGTTATGAATTTAAAAAAAAAAACACCGTCGATCGAACATATTTATATGATCCCGAAGATGACTTTAGAATAAAGCCGAAATATCGACAAGAATAAATTATACAACTATAATACAAAAAGTTGTGTTTTTATTTAAATTGGCCTTCAGCTAAAAATTTAAAAATATATTATAAAAAAACTTTAAAAATTTGTTTGTATTTTTTCCGAAAAGTACATTTAAAAACAAATTTAAAAAAAAAAAAGATCCCAAACGGTAAATTTTTGAAAAAGTTGTAGCATTTTGAAAACAAAAACGGTGTTTTTTTTTAAGTTCATAACTTCTTTTGAGTTGGATGAAAAAATTTGAAAAAATTCTGAAAAACGTCTTTCGTAAGCTAGAAAAAGAAGAAAAACTTTCAGCCAATTCTAAAGGGGTCGGGTTCAAAATTGGTCGAAATGGGATGGAATACCCCATACACATATTGCATAACATCATAACTCGTGTTAACAATGTTAACTCTTAACATTATTTAAGTTGTCATATGTTGTCAGATCAAATGTACTATATAAGATTCAATATTATTTACTATCTTATTTACGACATCTAGCAGCATTATTTTAATATCACATCATCACATCAAATTAATTTAAAAGGCATAAAAACGCGTTTATACTGACATCACTATTCAAATTAAAGCGATCGATATATTTACTAATATAGTTTTCAGTATAATATGAAGTGATATGAACCGATATGACGAGGTCTTGTCAAATTATCAAGTCACTTCCCACAGCAAGTCATATCACCTCCTAACAATTTCATTATTATAATGATATATATATATATCGCCCGCATACAATTCTCATCACCTCACACCAAACTGACAACTGAATCCATTTTAAATGACATTTTATTCTAAAAACATAATATTTACATCAAACCAAACAAATAACTTAATCTAACCAATGTCATAATTCATATCAAATTAAAGAGCTTCACGAGACATGGGAAAATATTTTAATGCTAACAACTTAAAAAATTGGAAACCTCAAAAATTAAGATAAGTCACCGTATATAAGACGTTGATGTTTCAATGTGATATCGCTGTCTGAAAAAAGGCAATCATTGAAAATAAGATTTGATATTTTCATTATGTCCGCAACAACTAAAAAGGAAGATCTGCACGGATCGAAGTTTAATGTTCAAAGACCTTAAACATTGGCCACAGGAGGCATCTTCATCGTAAATGGCGACTAAAGACCACAGACCCAAAGATGTGAAGAGTTACAAAAAAGCGCTCCTCAGGCAGGTCGACTAGTATCTAACGCCTTCTTAGAGTATTTATTACAGTCAAACAAATGAAACATAGCGACCCATCCAGCACTTCTTCAGCTACAGCCTCTTCATCATTATCATCCTTCCTACTTTTCTCTCCTTCTTTTTCTTCTTTTTCGCCCACGACGATGCACCCTATACCGAAGTGTGAAATACCAACTCACCAGCGAAACTCTACAAATAGCACCAAAATGTTCACCCATAAAATTATTAAAACCTTACCTACTGTGGACAGCTAGCAATATACCAGGCGAGCACACTTTCCTACATCGCTATGGGCATAATATTTTATAAGGATAGTAAGTATAGAAAGTGGAAGCTATGCAGCCTAGCAATCCTGCTTAGAAAATTAACTCTACTACTACACCATAATTTACATCAACACAAACTTTCTCGTGAGCGCGCCGAGCTTGTCCATACAAATGCGGTGGCGTTAAATAAAATATCGCCGTAATGCTTTATTACGTAGCTTTTGCAAGCGTCGACCTAAAATGATAACTATAAAACAATAAAGGCGCAAATCAAATATGCAAGAATTGGAGCATAGGAGAGTTGATAATGTTGGGGCTTTGTAAAGGAATGAAGTTGAAACTACCCTAAATGAAAGTTAATAACATGAAAAGAGAAAAAAAGTAAGAATGGGATTAAAGATTAAGGGTGAATGGAAGAAAGAGAAATTGAAAATATGAAGAATGATGAGGTAAAGTGGTAGTGAAATATTGCAGTCGAGTTTAGTTAGCCATCTTCAACATTGCTTCAAAAGCGCGACAAGAAGCACAGGTGATGATGGCGATGATGATTGCAGCTGCCGAGATGATGTTGCGAACATTTCTTGTTATTCATAGTTCAGAAAAAAATAGAAATTTGCTTTTTCTACATAAAAGTGCTCGTAAAAATGCAGTCAACTTATTGAAACATTTGGTAGAAGAGGTAGTTAAGAATGGGATAGATAATGGGGATAGGAAAAAGTCTTACTTTTGATATAGACAAACTAGTTTTCGTATCGAACAAAGTCTGACCAATATGCTAGCGAATCCATATGTGCCTAAGCCAAAGGTTCGTCAACATATAAACTAAAGAAGTACTCTTATAAACTGGAAACTCATACTAAAATCCCTTGTACCTCACAAGTCGAAGTTTCGGCTTGAATTCCATAAAATGCAGACTTGTTTGAAACAAATGTGGCTTGCTGGCCTCGCAACCGGCAAGTCATCCATCTTGTCATTATTAAAATTATCCAAAGGAGCGCATCACATATCTGGAAATTATCTCATGGTAGGAAAAGTGGTAAGTTTTGGAGTTACTTGCAGAATCTCTAATGTTATTGTCGCGACCTCTCCGATTCTACACCGACTCTCTGCAGATTCTGTAACGATCTTGTATCAATTCTGAGGCGAATCTGTATTAACTAAGCTGGTTCTGCACTGAATCTGTGCTGATTCTGCATTGATTCTACATCAACTTTGCACGAACTCTGCACCGATTCTGCAACAATGTCTGCACCAACTCTGCACTGGTTCCTGATCCCATTTTGAACTGTCTCTGTACCAACCCTGGCTCAACGAACTGGACGAAATTTCAGAAACATGTGGAAACAATGCTGTTATTGGAGCCATTAATACGCTTAATTATGTTAAACCCAAAGAAGAGTTTTCGTTTCCACAACCAAAAATTATCTGACTGGTAAACCGAAGAAACAGCAATGAAACAAGGGTTAAGTGAGGTTGAACTGGCCGGTCCATGAGGCCCTCATACAGACTGAGTGCGGCCATAGTGCTATCAGAAGTTTATTTACGAACAAACTGGAAAACCGCATCAAAAAAAAAGACCTTACTTACTTGCTTAATTGGCGCTTAACCGTTTAAATGGTTATGCCCGCCCAACAAGGCGCGCAGGCGCTTCTTCTCTCTGCCAACCGGCGCCAGTTGGTCACGCCAAAGTGTTTAGATGAGTTTTCACCTGTTTTCTCCAGCGGAGTGGGGGCCACTCTCTTTCTCTACTTCGTCAGGAGGGTTCCGATAGAAACACTTTCTTAGCCGAAGCGCCATCTTTCATTCGCATAAACCAGACCCATTGTTACAAAATAACTCCGTCCACTTGGGAAATACTAGAAGCTTTCTAGGACCTGTGCCACTTTCTGCTTCTAGATCTGACAGCAATATCACCCCTTAGAGCTGGAGTCTTAGCCTCGCAAGCGCATGGCACGAGCACAAAACGTGCTCCGTGGTTCCCTTCTCCAATCCGTACTTCCTACATCTGTTTTCACTGACCAAGACTAATTTAAAGGCATGTGACGTCATACGGCAGTGTACAGCCAGAATATCCGTCATGAGTTTAGAGTCCTCTCTTTTTAAGGATAGAAGTAACTTTGGGCCTCAATGCTGAGATTACATGATATCGTATCGGGGCTCGTTCTAATAACGGATGAGTTAATCCAAATAAAGTTTAAATCTAGTCCAAATTCTAGTGTTACACTTAACTGCGCACAACATGTTCATACACTATGAAGTCCAGCTTCTTTATAATTCTCAATTTGTTAACTTAAGTTTGCTTAAGAAAACAATATTGCAACTTTTGTGCCCACCACTGTACTCAATATTCAAGTTTAAATCTTACCGATAACGATGATGTTAATAACGTCGCATTTCTTCTTAGCAAGTTAATACTAATTAATTAAATGCACGTTAATAATTTTTACCTAACAAAACTTTAAACCAACAACAAAATATTTATATTTTAGCACAGACTTGTGAACAAAAAAAAAAAGTTGAAGACGCTGTCTTACTCCACTAAAGATGATGGTTGAAGTTGATGAAAACATGCAAAGAACGCAATTTTGTCGACACTTTGCATTTATGGCGCGCTGCCCATCTTTGTTTTTTTTTCTTGCGGTCTGCGACGCGGATGAGCTGCGGAAGCTCGGTATAAACTCTAGCCGCATCCAGAAAACAAACAAAATTGTTTAAAAAAAGTTAAATACCACTTTCCTTTCAAGATATCGCATTAAACAAAAAGTTAATCGATGAAGTTTAATATTTAAATGTTTCAACTTTGCTGTCAGTCGGAAAAGCCACGACAAAAGCATTGCGACGCAGGATAATAGCGCTGAGCTGTCGATATGGTGTTGTATGTAATTAAAACGGTGTATTTTTGTATTGGGCCATGCTAATGTTCGCCTTCCAGTTGGTAATTTATTTACGCTCATTTTTCTTTGATTTTTTTTTTTTCGTTCGTCTACTTTTCTTTTAACTCAGCTTGCATAAATTGTTCGCTTAAGAAAAGCAAAAGTTTTTAATGAGTTTGTTAAATATGTCGGGAATTTTTCACGTACTTGAAAATTGCATGCCCTTCATGCTTTTCTTCCTCTCAATATTCCTCTGTAACTTCCTCCTTGCTGGTTTGGTGTCACTCTTTTTCTTCATTTATTTCATCCTCTCCAAACATTTAATGCAAATGACATTTGGTTACTGCACTCCTTAGAGCCAATGTTGTCGTTTCGTACGTATTTTCCCAATTTGGAGAGATTTATACTACGAATTTAACAGCTTTGTGGATAATCTGCGTTATTTTGTGGACATTTTCCTTCTTAAATAACTTTATATATATATATGAAAAAGTACATACCGATAAATAAATATATAATGTTACTACTCTTGGATCCTTGTCATATGGCAGTTACAGAAAATTACACGGCTACCAACTTGGTCAGGGTGAGCTCTGAACAGTCATACCTGTGACCGCAAAAAGTTCTGATACTCTCTCATTTTTCTTGAATATTGCACTGAGATAAGGAAAATATCTTGCGACTTCCAGCAAAAGTTGCCAGAAGAAAAGGAGCTAAATACAATCTAACTAGAAATTGGTTTCCCTTAAACTAAAGTTGGCGATGACGGAGAAATAGTCAGAAGTGGTGGTTTCTCTGTAGGAACTATTTCGGCTAAATTTTTCCAATGCCAATGTTACAATGGTTGCCAAGGCAACTGTGCATGACTTTCAAGCAGCCACTTTCCTAAATCCCGTAAAGAAGTCAACTATTAGTTAAATTTTTTTACCCTTGGATAATTTTTTTCTGCTTGGGTTGTGTCACCGTTTCGTGGATATTTTTAAATATTCGTTTTGGCAATAAATGTCACTGAAATTGGCAGCTCTTCTCTTAGAGAGGCAAAATAATTTACTACATATTTAAGAGCGTTTTTATCGCATGGAATGAGCAAAACTGTTTTCCACTTAAACAACCCAAGACCCTGACAATGGCAATGATTAAGCTGGAATTTCTTATAACTTCTTTACTCTGTAATGCAAATTGAAAGCTGCAGGTTAAGTTTGGATAATACGGCGTGACTTTTCGGTATTTATTTGCTTAAAAATTTAACGAATTAGTAATGTGTACAGTTATAGTTACGGTTAGAGAATGAACTTAAATGGCGGGCAAAAGTAAGAGCAATTAAAAATTGTATAGTGTTTAATTTTTGGAAATTATCGGATAAGTTTTAACCTGAGCAAGAAACATATTTATAAACTAGCTAAGGTCTGAGGTCTTAAAATTGATTATGCAGTGAATACTAGCCGACACTTACGCATTTCGAGAGCCTTTAGTGAAGCATACAACGCTGAAGTGCCTGTTATGGGAAGGGTGATTCCAACAAGAGTTGACAATGCAATTGCTCTTATGAAGTCTTTTGGCTTAAGCACCATTGCAAAGAGCCAGCGCATGAAACGACGGGCATGACCTTTCGCCTCATCTGTAGTAGCATTAAGAAGCCGCGGTCATCTTTGCCCTATCCTTAACACCAACTTTCACTGCGTTTCTGTAGAGCATCGGCTTGGTAAGCCAGCATACACTGCAGTGTGCTATCCACTTCCCCTCGTCCTTCCTTTTTTCTGCTACTAGGTCGCCAATGCCTTTGCCACCCTTTCATTGCCGCCATCTCCTTACGACCTTGATTATCCCGAGGTACTTAATCTTGTGTAACAATCTCAATGGTACTTTCCCAAATTGAGGTTAGTCAGAGTTTACAGATCGATTTAAACGCACTAATTTTGGGGCTATTGTTACCCAATTGGCAAAGCTATGAACCATCTAGTTACATATTCAAGTATCCAGTAACTCATATTCCTTCTAAGGAATGTCATTTGCTTAAACCTTCATTATCCTTTGAATTCCAATTTCCCTGCTTTATATTAATAATATAACATTTTTCCAAAAAATGCCCCATACGTATAAATTATCGCAAAATAAACTCCAAAAAACGTTCATTCATTTGGATCTCCATATCATCAGAATCGTAAAAATCTATAATAAACCAATAGATTTTTATCAAGTGGCACAATCGAAATTGCGTCGCAATAAAAAAAGTTATGAATTAACGCATAAAATGTAAGAGAACCGGTCGAGTGTGAGTAATGTACAAAAACGTACTTCAAAGATATTTATATGCATATATGTGAGTGTGCGTAATAAACGTGCCACATTGTTAATGTTGCAAGTACTGTGTATGTATTTTGAGCATTTTTCATTTTGCACTAAAAGTATTAAAGTATTAAGGCCAGAAATGTAATGGAAAATACTCAAACACACACACGCATACATCAGAGGCGCAGCCGGACAGTCCTTTCAGTTAATTTCTTCAACTACCGCTAAGCGATGCATCAGAAAGCTCTTCACAATTTGTACAGTATGCGCGCGAGAAGGTGATGAAGAATCGGGTTCCAACTGCCCTTCGGAATAAGAACTAGCCATGCGGCAGAGTATTATATTAGTAGCATGAGAAAAGATAACAGAGCGTAATCAAATATAACATAGCATAGTATAACATAACATAATATCACGTAACATCACATAACATTAAATAACCAAATATGAAATAATATAATTTAACACAATATAACATAACATAACATAACACCACATAATATAACATATCATAACACAACATAGTATAACATAATATAATATAACATAACCTGACCTAACATAACATTACATAATATTACATAACCTAACATCACGTAACATCACATAACATTAAATAACCAAATATAAAATAACACAACATAACACAATATAACATAACATAACATTACATAGCATAACATAATATAATATAACATAACCTAACCTAACATATCATAACATAACATATTATAACATAACATAACAAAACATAACATAACATAACACAACATGAAATATCCTAACATGACATAACATAACATAACATAAAATAAAATAAAATAGAATACAATGTCATCGCATAGCACCATAACAGTACGCACTTTAAATTCGATGCATGTAAGGTAACACAAATAAACTTAGCTTCATCATTTGTATACACCACAGATGGTCATTTAGCACAGTAGCATAATATAAAATAAAAAGGCATATCATACGCTGTATTAAGACAGAACAAAGCAAAATAGCTATGTGTAATTGAGAAAATAGCAGTATCGTGTCACTTGTTCTGTCTACGGATAACAAAACCCAACCACTCCAGTGCTTGGATAAAAGCCCGAAGGCACCGTAGACGCCTAGTTGTTGTTGTTGTAGCGATTAGGTTACTCCCCGAAGGCTTTGGGGAGTGTTATGGATGTGATGGTCCTTTGTCGGATACAGATCCGATACGCTCCGGTAACGCAGCACCATTAAGGTGCTGGCCCAACCATCTCGGGAACGATTTATATGGCCACATTGAACCTTCAGGCCATCCCTCCCTCCCCACCCCAGGTTCCATGAGGAGCTTGGGGTCGGCAGAGCCTCGTCTGTTAGTGAAACGGGATTCGCCGCTCGAAGGTGAGCTTGACAGAAGCTATATATTGCGCTACACAACCCCTTGAATCCCAGACGAATAGTCTTATCCCCTTTTGCATACGCCCATGTCTATATATCGCATCAGTGATAAGAGCATAGAGTCATAAACATATTTTCATTGTTATGAACAATGTTGATGCAGACAGGTTATTAGTTTTTGTTGTTTTTCCAGCCGTTTATTTCTTTGCGGTTGCAACTTTAGGTTGGCAAGAACATGCCACTTCACTGCCTACAAATGCACCAATGCATATTAAGTTTTGATGACGGAAATTAAAAATTCCACTATGGAAGCACAATTTATACATACAATAACGCCTGATGATGCAAACAAAGTTAGAGGCAAAGCCAAATCTAATAGAATTAACTAACCAAACTACGCACTAAAGCGGTACAATTAATTTTGCTGGTTGTGAGTGCGGTATGTGGCAAGATGGAGCGTAAAGCAAAACGCATGTGGCACGCTGTTTATGGCATGTAGCATGAAAATGACAATTAACCAACAAAAACAAGCAACTCGTTTTTACGCCAAAGCTGCTTCAGCTGGATGTTAGTAATTTCACACATAAAAAATCACTTGCCATAAAAGTTTGTTGCAAATACCTAAATATGAAAATTACTTTGTCTCGCCTACAGGCATTAAATAGCTTCTATAGTCGTAGAGGCCAATAAAATTGGGAAGCTTTCTATATGCCCATATGCGTTGCTTATCAAATTTCAATTGTACGGGTTTTAGTTGCTTCGTGTATGTACGACATTGCTTAACAACGGTACATCAAATGGTTTATTTCAACGCTGATTTGGCTTGTGTATGGGAGAGATATCTAAAAAAGATCGCTAAAGAAAGTTTAGTTAATGGAAAGCAAAGAATTCATAGATAGCCAGGTCATTTGTACGAAATAACACCTCTTATACCAACGAATAAATTTGGTTGGGTGAAATAACTTGGGGCTTTGCGGTATTGGCTGTGGATTGTGGACAACTCTGTTTGCTAAAAAAGATTGTCGATTGGTGAAAGTAAGCTTAACTATTCCTTAAGAATATATCATAAGGCATTTGCAAAAATATTACAGGGGACTAATATAAAGATATAAATATGGTTAAGAACTGTGCCCATCCGTCGGGTTTGCAGGGCGGCATAGAGTTGTCAGAACCACCTTCATTACCGAACATACAAAACAAAAACCACTTAATTTTCGAACATATACGAAAAAAATTTGAATAAAGGTGCCCTCACATGAAATACTTTCTTAATATACATATTTCACGTGGTGAATACATAAACACAGCAGCTAAGAGCGGAAGCGACATTACACACACACTGCAACATAGAGCGCAGACGACGTTACTCATACATATACAAGAGCGAATATGAGATGCAGCAGCTGAGAGAAGTAAATAAGCAACTAATAGAGAACGCTGTTCAAGTCAAGAAAAATATACACCCTGCGAGACAACGAGAGTACAAAGACAGCGTAATCAAAGTGATGGGAAATCAATTAAATTTTATATACAGAAAATTTGTCTGTATTTATTCCAGAGTACAGCCATTCGAACGATAATTAGAGGCGCAGAATTTTTTTACAATACTGCATCATGCATCTACGAACTCTGAATACAATACAAATGATAAAAAATATCGGATTTAAATATGACACTGAAGATGGCACAACACCCGGCACAACCCGGACGGTGTCCAAGGCGAAATTATTAAGGGATGACCGAAATATGTTCCTATATACAGGATCCAACAGAAAAATAGTAGTGGTACCTTTTTTTCGAACTTCGTCAATTGAATTTTTTCTTTTTATAATTGCGATGTTTGAAAAGTAAGCTCCCAGGAATTTTGTAACTGAAACAGGCAAACCAATCTCGAAACCTCTTCGAAAATTAAAAAAGTTGCGAAAGTTTCGAAATTGCAAATTGGAGCTCAGATTTGTAGCCCAATAATTTTTGGTCTAGCCAAGTTAAGGTTTTTGGTCTATCAAAATTCGCATTGATGATTAATAATTTTTTTTCTGAAGGGTGTTTAAAGTTTTTTCCCATACAAAGTGTTAATATAATAAAAAGTTCGAAATATTTGTAAAACTTTGAAGTTTTTTCGAAATTTTTTTTGAAATTAGTTTAAATATTTTCGGTTAAAAAATTTCAAAAATTTGTTTCTTAAAAATTAGAAAGTAAAAAGATAGTATGCCGCAAGTGACCAAAGTTAATTATGTTTTCGTGTGGGAAGCAAACTGGCTATAAGAGATAAGCTATGGGGTTTTGAATAAATGACTTTAGTTACGTATATTAAAATATCTATTACACCAACCTTTCACAGACACTACCGATGCCTTATTATCATTCGTACCCTTAGTTATTTTCATATAATTAGCTCAGTTCCACAATTCAAATAACCACAAAGCGGATTATTTGTGTTATTACCCTACAGCAAATTGCACTAGTTGGGAACAAGCGCAGAGCTATCCCATTAGAGACGATAAAGCTCTATTTCTGTCGTATGCAGTGCTTTCAACTTGCACTTTCAACATTGTGATTTCCTACGAAATGGAAATTGTACCCATTTACAAACCTTATGACAGCGTTCTTAGTTGGCTTAAGCTGCAGACATTGGTGCTTTATCGGTAACCGTATCGGTAACCTTATAACAGCTGATTCGACCAACCTTATGGGAATCAATGCAATCGATTATTGGTGCCGCTAAGGTCGTAACCGTATCGTAGCCAACCAATTGGTTTTTGGTTACCGTCGTAACGATAAACAGCTGATTACGTTAGGGATACGACTACAGCGATACGACATACGGCACCATTGACTCTCGCTTTATGCGGCAGTTACTCACGAACGTACGTACCAAAAACGTGTCAGCTGACACGACCTATCTTATGAGTGTGCTATGTAAACGAAAACTCACCGGTGTGCAACGCCCGTACGTACATAGCCCGGAACGCAGAAATCAAAACAATTTTGATTTTTTCCGTAAAAACGTGTCAGCTGATCGCTCTCTCACTAGACAGAGTTGCCTAGTAAACTTTTGTGCACTTATTTTTGACCGTTTGCACTTTTATGCAAAAATACCTAATTAAAGTTTGAAAAATTGTGAAAATAATTCGAAATAATTATGTAAAAGTGCAGATTATAAATATGTAATATATTTATATTTATTTAATATTAATTCCAGCCTTTTACAACGTCAAAAATTAAATTGAAAAAAGTTGGTGTTTCCTTTAGCATGCATGCAAAATCGTCAATGGCAACAGTGCTTATCTGTAAAGAATACACACACAAATATGTTATGTACATGTACACAGATGCACACATTGATTCCTACGGGCTTGAGGGTTCGGTCAAACGTGTTTCGTATGACAAACGTCCGTACGTACGGCACACGTCGGTGGGTAATTGCCGCTTTAGTCGTAGGTGTTTCGGAAATAGTCGTTGCCTTTAAGTAGTTAAGTTAAATTAATAAAGCTCCTTCTTAAGCACGGATGGTACAATTATGCTTACCAACTGTACCGCTTTGCATCCGACTAATACCAGTTCGGTGTTCGGTACTCATTAAATCTGTAGAGCGAAACTGATGCTTTGCGTGACTGTGTCTCATTTTCTTTGCAGCGTAGTCAAAACGCGAAAAATTCATGTTTTGTTATTATAAACTGAATAATAATCCCCGCATTAATTCGTTAATAATCTGTCTGCGATTTATATGATAAAGCTCGAAATATCAAATAAACCAATCAACTCAACTCACACTTAAAGTGGGCGATCAACAAAAAAATTACATCTCTGCGCCAATCGCTCATAATGCCACACACACATATTGAGTACGTATGTATGTATATGTTTAGCGTTGCTTTTGTTATCGTTAACCATCGCGCTTCAAATTTATTACCCATTTTTAGTCTTATCTAAAATGCTTTTTAACATAGTTTAGTAATTTTTATACGATTACTAAAGACCAGACACATATTTCATGTCAAAAGGACATTAAAAGAGACAATAAAGCAATTTCTGAAACACAAAAATAGTTGCCACTAACAAAGAAAGAAGGATGTCAAATGAAAGGGATGGGTATATGAACTAGCCAGAGGTGCAGCAAATTGCGCAATATAAAGTGAAATGAGAATAGCAACAGTTGTTTGTTCTACAATTAGTAACAAGAAAATTTTTGACATTATTTCCATGGTGGTACAGAGAGTGGGGTTGCGTGCCGGAAGCAATGCGTCATCAGTGGATGGCTTATGAGCACAATATGTGAAGTTTCTAAAGAATTTTCATATTACTCTTACCGTCCAAGTTTTTATTGTTTGAACTTTGTGAAGAATTTTTTAATTATATTAAGGAGGAATTTTTGATTAACGCATACGAGTTTGGAGCAGGTCGGATTTAGTATGTTTAGTTATGATGTTTTCGAAGATATTGTTGTTATTAAACGGGAGATTTTGTGGAGTGATTCATTCCTTAAATTACACTCAAAAACACAATGTTTGTTTAACTACATATACAAGATGCCTCATCCAAGAAAAGAAGGTTGTTCCCTATCTTCCATGCATAAATCCACAATATTGTGGGGTTGTAAGTTCATTTAGTGCTTTACGAGTTTGTCAAAAAATCTAAATAAATAAATACTTGATGCGATTTTCCTGCGAGGAGATCTAGGCCGCGCCTCTCTTCCAATTTGGATCGTGCTGCTTTATCATTTTCCTACAAATTGTCGAAACGGAACTTGCATATTTTATGCAGAGCCCGAACGGCAACTGCAAGGCAGATGAATTTTCACTAAGAACCTTTTTATGGCGGAAATACAATTGGAGTGTTTACTGAACCACTGCCGAGGTGCGACCACTTTTTTCTAAATTTTTGACGTGGATTGTACAGTGACTTGAACCCAAGACCTTTGGTATTGTAGACGGAGTACGCTTCCACCAAATCACGGCGGACGCCTTATAACTTTGTCTACTCTTGGCAAATTTCAACGGGTATACGACTCATCAACAGCTTTCATTTGATATCAAATTGTATAAAAACATTTTAGGGGTACCCTGGTCCACGTTTTGGCCTACATCTCGAGACCCGAGTCACCCAGGGGTACGAAAAATATCAAAGTACTCATAAACAGATTCCATTTGATACCCATATTGTACAAACACATCCCAGGATTACCCAGGTCCACGTTTTGATCTCAAGACCCTAGCCAGAACGGGATAAAAAGTATCTTATGTCCGTTCCCTGGTTATAAGCTACCTGTCCACCAATTTGCAGCCAAAGTGGGTCATCCGTTCTTGAGTTATGCGTAGTGTAACTAACACGACTTTCTTTTATATAGTATTTTTCTAAAAAAAAATCATAACTCAAGAATGGCTTAACCGATTTGGGATTTTAAAATCAACTAACCATCATCTCTCCTTCCTGTATCTTTCCTAAAAGTTCCATGACAATCTTTCTGTCCGTTCTCGAGTTATGAATCAAAAATATGAAATCAAAATATACACTTCTTTTTATATTATAGCAAATTTACCAGAGCTCTTGCCATAAAAGCTATTGGTTGGACCAAACACATTTTTTTCTCTGCAGCATAGAAGTCAGTTCCAATTCCAGATGACATTGATTCCTTTTTTAGAAGCATCTTCCAATCCCAAGAAATAATCTTACAACTGATCACTAGCAGTTGTCTCATACAATTTTGCAGTTTTGAAAAAAAAGTAACGTTTTACAAGACGGTTCACCACCTAATTTTGAACAAAAATTTTCAAAGTTGGTATCAAAAGACACGTTACGACCGATTTAAGAATCCGAAAACAAAAAACAAACATTTAATTTCTGTCATATCATTTCGATTCAAATTTTCATCTGGTTGTTGTATTTTGCCATATTTTTTTTTTACACACTTACACACTAATGCAGAAAGGCGCTGACCCACCCAGGTTTATTTTTACAAATCGCGGTCAAAGGCCGCCAACGCAGAAAGATATTCTGTGCAAAAAAAACTGTTGATCGGGCCCCATATTTCTGATCCTCTCGGGCCATTTTGTGGGTTTTTTGTAAATATTTTTCTACAGAAATAAAATTTTTAATTTCCGCTTTCGAATCCTAAACGGAGATCGAAACATGTCTTTTGTTACCATCTTCGATAAGAGTTAGATGGCGCACGGTCTCATAAAACGTTACCGAAAAAAAAAAAATTTAAAACCGCTGATTAAACCTTTTTTAATCAAACAATAATCATCAATTTTGTACACATTTATAGAAAAACCAACGTTTAAACGAAGGATTACATTGAATTATTTTTGACTTTATGGAGCGACATTCCGAAGTTGGACGAGGCTGGCCGCAGTTCGGATGCAGTCAAAATAAATGAAATTATGCAAATGTGAGTCCCATTGATACCAATCACTATTCCTGAGAATCATGTTTTAGAGTAAAATACAATTTTTGCTGTTTGGGATTTTAATCCACTTCGCACAAATATGCTCTTCAATAATATCTAAAACCAGTCCAACACCAAAATCATTTCCACAGCATATTTGATAGCTGCCGTCAGCAAGGAATCTGAGTGAAGCACATAATTTTAAAATAGGGGTAAAGCTTTCTCTCGAATGCGTTTGCGGAAATCGTCCTTAATTGTGTTTAGTAATGAGCAAAATGCTTCCTTTCAAATCTGCAAAATAACTTCATTAGAAGCTCATCATTTGTCATATAAACATTTTCTTACTTGGTGCTTGGTAGTTGCAAGGGATTGGAATGATCACTCGAATATTTTCCGTATTCGCGACATGTCAATCACCAACATTTTCGGCATTATGAAATAGATTTCATATAATATCCGTTTTGCTTTTAATAACAAAATCACTTTTGCAACCACAACCACTTTTTCCGCCACAAATAGATCAGCTCTTCAGTTATCTATCAAATCACCACTTTTTTAGGTTGGCAACATCAATTCAACTTCAACTGAAATAAGTTGAAATTCGTAATGCCAAACAGGAGTTGAGTTGTCTTAAAGTTGAGTTGTTTTAATTACAAGCCAACTATGTTGAGTTGTTAACCGTAATAGGGTCATAGAATCATCGCCTTACCCTGCACTTCTTTCTGGTTCTAAATGCTCGCTCTACCACTGCCAATAATGACCAAATGGTTGCTCTGTACCACTTTTTCATTACATCGAAGTTCCCTTGTCTACATCTAAAACTGATAAATGGGTTCATGCTTGAACCAGCCAGACTGGTATTAACGCCTTTGAGACTTCTGCAGAAGTCATGCTGCGGAATAGCTATATTTCTAATCGTAATGAGTTCAAAGAAATACTATTCTTGTATTAATCATAAAATTTTAAATATTAATTCTTAGTCTGAAAGGTTTGTAAACCATTGACTTAAATAAGTAAATAAATGAGTAAATAAATAAATTTCAGACTTCACAACTGAATTCATTATCTACTACGACCGGGCTTTCCTTGCAATCAATCCTATTTTGGATAGTTGGTATGTTTCCAGCACGCAAATATTTTTAAGTTACTGCGTGGTTTCTGCCTATGTACAGAAAATACAAAAGTTTTTAGGGAGCAATCTAAGGCAGGCGCAAGGCAGATGTCATAAGCTCCGAAAGCGCTAACTCAGGCTGTGCGCTAAACTTCCTGTTAGCAAGTGACATTGTAGTTCTTCTGCAGATCTTCCTACTGCACTAAAGAGCCAAACCTCCTACCTATTACCTGATATTATATGGAAATTAAAAAAAATAATAAGTTAATCTATTCTTCCTTTCTTATTTTCCGGAAAAAATACTGCATACAGATTAAACAGGCGGAAGAAGAACACAATAAAACACTATACATAAAAGAAAAAAGCATAATAAATAAAGCATGAGAAATGCATTCCAACACCAGCCATTGTCAATGTCAAGTGGAGCCACTGAAGGACAGGCACAATTACAAACAGAGAGAAGCGAACTAAAGAATTGAAATAAATGACTTTGAAAACGACAAAGGAGTGAGCAGGACATTGTGCAGAAAATGTAAATGAACAACGAAAATGAGAATGAACAAGTAAAGTAAAGGTGTGAATGACTTATGAGAAGCGAAGACAATTTCTATACACCAAAAACCAATGAATGGGTAATGGTGCACTAGGAACGGGTGGGTGCGTATGGGGTTGTGACTTCTGCACTGAAGGAGTCCTAGTTGTTAAGCTTTAGAAATTAAGAAGTCTTATTGAAACATTTGTACATAGAAGCTAAATAGTAGCTTATTTGTAAGCTAAAACTTGTACTGACCGACTGTCAGTGTTAAATGCTTAATTGTTATTTTGTGCGAAAGTCGAAGAGGGTGATGCATAGGCAGTAAGGAAATTGTAAGCATCAATGCATCAATACAAAGGTTTCAACTTACAAAAAACAATTCCGCCTGTACTAAATGTTTAAATTTTCCGGTGAGAATGAGAGTCGTTAACAATTAAATGTCTCAAGAACTGTCTGACTGATTATTTAACAAAAATGTCCTTTACTTGCTAAGCAAGTGTGAGCTGTGCTAATGAAAAGAAATGGATAAGCGTTGTTAGCTAGAGGGGATGAATAAAAAAAACGTGGTAAAAGCCTATTAAACAGGCAAAGAGGATATAATTCTTTTTAATACTTCAAAGTATGTGACAGATTGTGGCGACCGCCGTGGTGATGGTAGCGTGCTCCGCCTACAACACCTTATGCCCTGGGTTCACACCCCGGGCAAACCACCACCTTGCAGATGCCGTTCGGAGTCGGCATAAAATATGTAGGTCCCGTCCGGCCAATTTGTAGGGAAAATCAAGAGGAGCAAAACGCAAATTGAAGAGAAGCTCGGCCTTGGATCTCTTCGGAGCTTATCGGGCCTTA
This sequence comes from Eurosta solidaginis, assembly GCF_040869045.1. NCBI lineage: Eukaryota > Metazoa > Arthropoda > Insecta > Diptera > Tephritidae > Eurosta > Eurosta solidaginis. The sequence continues at coordinate 7,282,993 of NC_090321.1, forward strand.
GATTTATTTAATGTGACAGATTGTTTTTTTTTTTACTTTGAGCTAAATGCTGGCTTTTGTGTACTTCGATTTTCTCCAAGGCAAAGAAGGTCCCAAGACCTGAGAAAAACTTAGCTAATTGTATTTTCTTCATCTTTCATGAAACTGTTTCGAAATTATTTGGAGATTAAATGAAGTTTTTGAATGTAAAATGTGAGCAGAAAAAATGCCCATGTAGACTATTCACACCACAATCGGCTCTACATATTGGTATGTTCGGATGTTGAATAGATGGAGTAATTCTGTCGACTTTCGACAAAATACAGAGCATTGCTAATAACTGTCGACTTTGGACTAACAAAGTTACACATACACATATAATAAATGAGACCGAAGGCTTATTATGGGTGTACTTAAGAGCACTGACTTTTCGTCTCACATTCTTCTGAAATAGGCCCTTGCAAGCTTCTAGTATTTGGTGTATCGAACGAATTTAAGGTAACAATAGGGTTACGCTGTCTGTGTGAGGCCTGAAGGACCGTTAAATACTCCTTAAGCTACACTCACAAGAGGTGCCATGATCACAGGTAAATTTGTGTGACTTCTTTTTCTTCGAGATAGGATGTTACTTTTCAATTGCCTACTCAATCCAAAGTAGCAGTTTTTGGTAGGATTTATTTTCTTTTGATTTGGAAGCTGATATTGTTGGCGCTGTATCAGATAGACGAAGTCCCTCACAGTCCTTAATTTTTATCCATCAACAGTGACATGTCTGCCAAAGGGCTAATGGTCCAATTCTTTCTTGCATTACAACAAGTACTTTGCTTTATCCTCGCTCACCTCAACATCAACTTAATTGCCCTTTTTATTCACCAAGGTGAGGCAGAAGCCAAGCATCTACATGCCTTCGCAACCAAATTACTGTTGAGGTGAGATCAAAAAGGGCTCATCATTTCAAAGTAGAGACTGGTAGAAAGCGATAGACAAAAAAGCAAATAAACGATAATAATAAAGGCGCACATTCAGGTGTCCAAGGAATATCAAGCAAGTACACCCCTCTGGCTGGGAAATCTAACATTTGCAAACTAGCCTACTCTGTAAACAGAACGATAATGGGGAACAATTTAACAACGGTCAATGTAATCACGTATCAAACATGGGCTGTATGACTTTTAGATAAAGAATACAAAACTTTCGAGGGAGCAATAGCAGGTGAGACTAGGCAGCATTATAACGTATAGGCCATACTGTAATATTTGCAGTTCAGGCATTCTAATCTTGGGGTTACCTTGGTAGGAAAATTATCTTGGTGGGAAAGTTGCGCAGTCTCATCTTCCTTATAAGTGCTCATTATGCCATCGTACAGGCATGCTGTCATAATGGGAAGAAAGAATGGTCGATACTGCACTTTCTCTGTAATCTTTAAGTCAACAGATAAAGCGACTAATATTTGTAGAGACACGCTCTCTCGATATTCCGTAGGAGGGAAATATATAATTAGATCTCACTATTGCTTTAGGAATGTAAGTGATTCAATAGCGCACTGAGCGTAGTCAGAACGATATCCATAGTTGACTCCTAAAAAACTTGTGGACAATTGCGCAAATGCCTTGTGAGGACCCCAAAGCCGAGGACTTTGTATCCTCACAACATACACATATCCATACATTTTTCTAAAGAAGATACGTTTTGAAATAACTTGGAGTTTATATTTGAATTTACCACTTATACATTTTTTATGAAATATACATATGTATACCCTTATGAATTATACTCTAAATACATATATTCGGTTGTACGTTGAATTGATAATTATTAAAATGAAGAATAAATTACACTTGCGCACTTTTGCACGCAAGCCAAATATTTACATTTTTCGCAAACATAAACTTTGAATATAGGATCACCCTAACATGCATTAAATATTTGGAAAGTAGATACGCACAAAACATAAAAATGCAGCGGTCGATCAACCCTTTGCACACTCAAAATCCAATGTACCCAGTTACAAATACAACATACATAATAACTTAAGTGAACGGAGATCAGCAGCAAGTCGTCAAAATAAGCGCCGCTACTAATTGAAATTTCGTTATACATATTTACGCACTAGCATACAACACACCAACGCACGCCATACAACAGAAGGCAGAAGCATTGGGCAAAGCAAAACACAACATTAGAATCAGGTGACCACAAACAAATATACAAACACACAATATGTAAACCAAAGCCTGGAAAGCGCAGTATGAGCAAGTACAAAGGCATTGTATTCAATAAGGAGCATTATGGTGCATGGAAATTCATGGGAAGGAAATATTTACCGGAATAACAGTTGTTTTATATTGTTAATACCATTAGTTCAAAGTTGTTATTATAAAATAACCGTTTGCCTGCGTGCAAAAATTAGTATATAAGGGCGACGAGTTCGCATTGAAATTCAGAGATTAGGAGACAGGCATACGAGTCGGTAGGCTTTATCACTACCGACCAAGAGTACACCTGAAGGCTTTTTCACTTCATTTGTACTTAGAGTATACTCGTCTGGAGGCTTTATCACTCCATTCGACCGCAGAGGTTGGCCGAGGGCTTTATCACCTCCGTCACCTCTTATAGAGCAAGGAAATCAGCCTAGGAGTAGAAAAGTAGAATTTTGTTGAATAAATAATTTTTATAACGTTTTGTATCGAACAAAACAGAGTTATTCTTTCAGAAGGACCGTTAGGAATTTCTACTTCCAGGAACCCTGGACGGACTGAGACCAACCCCGGCAAAGTCAAGGAAAAGTCCGTCACATTTTGGCGCCCGAGCAGGTTAAACAAATCAAATTTTAAAATATACTTTCAGAGCATCAGAAACGAAGAGGGAAACAAGATCCACACACTTCTGGGTTAATGCGACGAGGAGCTTTATAAGTGATGCAATGGCGAGAAGATTAAAAACTGGCAAATTCAAGGAAGTAAAGACGCGAATAAGAATGGGCGATGGCAGAGCAATAATAATCAAAGAAGCGGTAGATGCAGAATTAAGAATGGGTGATAAAGTACAGAGGAACGAGATGCTAATCCTACCGGGACTGGGTGATGAGGTGGTAATTGGCACGGACTATCTGGCGAAGGTAAACTTTGAGATGAGATGTGGTGGTCAAGAAATAACGTTGAGAGTAGACGAACGGAAGCAAGAGGTAGTGACATGTACAACTATGGTCGAAACGAATAGCGAAGATTTCAGGGAACACGACCCAATGGCGGCGATAGCAACTAGCAAGACAGAAGATGCGGTGAGTAAATTTCTGAACCAAGAATTACAGGTGTTCGCAAACATGTCAGGAGTATCCAACGTGGCCACACACAAAATAGTTATGAGAGACGACCGTCCAATTAAGCAAAGGTACTATCCGAAGAATCCGAAAATGCAAGAAATTATCAACAAGGAAGTCGACGAGCTGATCGAAAAAGGTTGCATCGAACCATCGAATAGCCCGCACAGCGCACCCATAGTTTTGGCAAAGAAGAAGAATGGCAAATGGAGACTCTGCGTAGACTACCGTCAACTAAACGCAAGATCAGTACCAGACGCATACCCTTTACCTCGTATACAACATATCTTGGACAAATTAAGAAGCGCGAGATTTATCAGTAGCTTGGACTTGAAAAATGGATATTGGCAAATCCCTATGGAAGCAAGCAGCAAGCAATACACCGCATTCACAGTACCTGGGCGTGGACTATACCAATGGAGGGTGAGGCCATTTGGCTTGCACTCAGCCCCAGCAACTTTTCAAAGAGCACTTGATCGTGTCATAGGACCAGAACTGGAGCCATACGCGTTTGCATACCTCGACGATATTATCATTACAAGCAAAACATTGGAAGAGCACATTGCACATTTAACAGAAGTATTTCGAAGGCTGCATAGAGCGAACCTGAGGATAAACCCGGAAAAATGTGAGTTTTTTTAAGAAAAGGTTAAAATATCTAGGTCATGTCGTTAGCGAGGAAGGCATCCATACCGACCCAGACAAGATAGCAGCCATCAAAGAACTGCAACCACCGAAGAATATACGAGAGTTACGACGTTTTCTAGGAGTCGTGTCATGGTATAGAAGATTCGTGCCGGATTTTTCACAAGTATCACACCCGTTAACATCTATGCTTAAGAAAGGTAGTAAGTGGAGGTGGTCTGAAGAGCAACAATCAGCATTCGAAGCACTCAAGGCAGCACTGACGCAGGCACCGGTACTCGCTTGTCCAGATTTTTCGAGGAAGTTTAGTTTACAGACGGATGCAAGTGATTTTGGTCTTGGTGCAGTACTTACGCAAGGTTCAGGCGACGAAGAGCGAGTAATAGCATACGCAAGCCGCAGGTTAAACAAGGCAGAGATGAACTACTCACCAACAGAAAAGGAGTGTTTGGCAATAGTGTGGGCAATACGAAAAATGAGGCCGTACGTGGAAGGATACACGTTTACAGTAATAACAGATCACCTAGCGTTGAAATGGTTGAATGCGATAGAGAGCCCGACTGGTCGGATTGCGAGATGGGCGCTGGAACTACAGCAATACTCATTTGACGTACAGTACCGAAAAGGAAAGTTGAACGTTGTGGCAGATGCATTATCAAGACAACCGATAGACGAGCAGTTGGGTACGTTGACGATGGACGACGGAAAAGACGAGTGTAAGTGGCTTAAAGCTAAGATGGAAGATGTAAGGAAGGCGCCGGAGAAATTCCCAGAGTACGTTATCGAGGATGGAAAGTTGTACAGACGCATAGAAAGTCAGGTGGATGGCGAAGATGCAGTGCCATGGAAGCTGTGTGTCCCGACTTCACAGCGACGCAGAGTGCTAGAGGAGATTCACGACACACCGAGCGCAGGGCATATGGGCATCCGAAAATCGATAGCAAGAGCAACAACACGTTACTATTGGCCAGGAATGTTCAGGGATGTAAGAAAGTACGTACAGCAATGTCACACATGTCAAATTTACAAACCGAGTCAACAGCCAGCCGCAGGTAAGATGCTAACGAAGATTGCAGAGGAGCATTGGGCAACAGTCTGTGCAGACTTTGTTGGTCCAATGCCACGATCGAAGCATGGAAACACAATGGCACTAGTATTCTTAGACAAATTTTCAAAATGGGTAGAAGTAATACCAATCAGAAAGGCAACGACAGAATGTTTAATAAGAGGATTTCGAGAGAGGATTTTGGCACGGTTCGGTGTTCCAAAAGTATTTATTACGGACAACGGAGCACAGTTTATCAGCAGACGTTTTAAGAGATTTTTAGAGGAACATGGCGTGAAACACCAATTAACGGCACCGTACACACCGCAGGAGAACCCAACAGAGAGGGCAAACAGGAACATCAAGAGGATGATAGCACAATTTACGGGAAAAGAGCAGAAGACATGGGATGAGTTGTTACCAGAGATAACGCTGGCATTGAATACAAGTGTATGTGAATCGACAGGTTACAGTCCAGCATACATAGTACAAGGGAGGGAACCGAGAATCCCCAACAGCCTTTACGATGAGCAGACATTTGGTACAGGTGAGAAATTAGCGAACCCAGGAGAGAAGTCAACGAGGATGAAAGAAATATTCGAGATGGTACGACGGAAGCAAGAGAGAGCATCCATGGAGCAAGCGAAATATTACAATTTAAGAAGAAGGCAATGGCGACCGGCGATAGGCGACCTAGTGCTGGTAAAGGAACATCAGCTGTCAAAAGCGGCAGATAACTTTGCAGCCAAACTAGCGCCAAGGTACAGTGGACCTCACCGGGTAATGAACTTTGTGTCACCAGTGATCGTAGAACTAGACAAAGTCTTCAGAGGAAGGAGGAGGACAGCCCACCTAAGTGAGCTGAAAGCATACCACGCAGCCGATGCCGCCGACAACAACGAATCCAGGAAGCAAAGTCATAAAGAGAGATACAAAAAGGACGCTAGTGAAGATCAAACCGCGTCAACACCGTCCAATCGAACAGCAAACAACAAGCCAGAGGTACAACAACAGAAAAATAACAGCGAGGTAGCCATTTGCGGTACGCTCACACGAGTCAGCGAAGAGACCGAGAGACAACACGGAGAGAACCAAGGTACAAGTCAACAGCTGATAGCATACAGAGACGGTCAAGTACAAAACATTGCGGAGAATCAGGTACGAATATTTCCAGAAAATAAATTACAGATCGCCAGAGAACCGGCGCATGGAACAAGATTACACCTGGGAAGGCAGTTCGCTATGGCAGCCTTAAACGAACACACACCCCGAGACAACTGCGGAATTACAGACTATTTTGTAAGATTCTACTTCAATCCGGATGAAATCGGTAGTAACGGACATGCCCAACCGAGACATTGTCAAATTATACACGAAGAAATTTCATATCAAGAAGTACCCGGAAGTCGGATCAACCAATAAAAGCTCGGTAAACTCGTACTACAATTACATAAATATCCCATAAATATACTCTTTAACTATGCGCATGATATACTACGTTTTTTTTAAATCCACCATACACGGTGGGAACACCCTAAGGAAAATGCACCAGTTTTTCATTTACTTTATAGACTGGCATCACACATACCGTCGACGGGAAGGGCAGCGAAACGCCAACAACCAACGACGACAGCGAAATATTAAGCCGTAAAGCCAGTGGGGTGACGGACTTTTCCTTGACTTGCCGGGGTTGATCTCAGTCCGTCCAGGGTTCCTGGAAGTAGAAAGTCCTAACGGTCCTTCTGAAAGAATAACTCTGTTTTGTTCGATACAAAACGTTATAAAAAATCATTTATTTGATAAAATTCTACTTTCTACTCCTAGGCTGATTTCCTTGCTCTATAAGAGGTGACGGAGGTGATAAAGCCCTCGGCCAACCTCTGCGGTCGAATGGAGTGATAAAGCCTCCAGACGAGTATACTCTAAGTACAAATGAAGTGAAAAAGCCTTCAGGTGTACTCTTGGTCCATGCGCCGGTTCTCTGGCGATCTGTAATTTATTTTCTGGAAATATTCGTACCTGATTCTCCGCAATGTTTTGTACTTGACCGTCTCTGTATGCTATCAGCTGTTGACTTGTACCTTGGTTCTCTCCGTGTTATCTCTCGGTCTCTTCGCTGACTCGTGTGAGCGTACCGCAAATGGCTACCTCGCTGTTATTTTTCTGTTGCTGTACCTCTGGCTTGTTGTTTGCTGTTCGATTGGACGGTGTTGACGCGGTTTGATCTTCACTAGCGTCCTTTTTGTATCTCTCTTTATGACTTTGCTTCCTGGATTCGTTGTTGTCGGCGGCGTCGGCTGCGTGGTATGCTTTCAGCTCACTTAGGTGGGCTGTCCTCCTCCTTCCTCTGAAGACTTTGTCTAGCTCTACGATCACTGGTGACACAAAGTTCATTACCCGGTGAGGTCCACTGTACCTTGGCGCTAGTTTGGCTGTAAAGTTATCTACCGCTTTTGATAGCTGATGCTCCTTTACCAGCACTAGGTCGCCTATCACCGGTCGCCATTGCCTTCTTCTTAAATTGTAATACTTCGCTTGCTCTATAGATGCTCTCTCTTGCTTCCGTCGTACCATCTCGAATATTTCTTTCATCCTCGTTGACTTCTCTCCTGGGTTCGCTAATTTCTCACCTGTACCAAATGTCTGCTCATCGTAAAGGCTGTTGGGGATTCTCGGTTCCCTCCCTTGTACTATGTATGCTGGACTGTAACCTGTCGATTCACATACACTTGTATTCAATGCCAGCGTTATCTCTGGTAACAACTCATCCCATGTCTTCTGCTCTTTTCCCGTAAATTGTGCTATCATCCTCTTGATGTTCCTGTTTGCCCTCTCTGTCGGGTTCTCCTGCGGTGTGTACGGTGCCGTTAATTGGTGTTTCACGCCAAGTTCCTCTAAAAATCTCTTAAAACGTCTGCTGATAAACTGTGCTCCGTTGTCCGTAATAACAACTTTTGGGACGCCGAACCGTGCCAAAATCCTCTCTCGAAATCCTCTTATTAAACACTCTGTCGTTGCCTTTCTGATTGGTATTACTTCTACCCATTTTGAAAATTTGTCTAAGAATACTAGTGCCATTGTGTTTCCATGCTTCGATCGTGGCATTGGACCAACAAAGTCTGCACAGACTGTTGCCCAAGGCTCCTCTGCAATCTTCGTTAGCATCTTACCTGCGGCTGGCTGTTGACTCGGTTTGTAAATTTGACATGTGTGACATTGCTGTACGTACTTTCTTACATCCCTGAACATTCCTGGCCAATAGTAACGTGTTGTTGCTCTTGCTATCGATTTTCGGATGCCCATATGCCCTGCGCTCGGTGTGTCGTGAATCTCCTCTAGCACTCTGCGTCGCTGTGAAGTCGGGACACACAGCTTCCATGGCACTGCATCTTCGCCATCCACCTGACTTTCTATGCGTCTGTACAACTTTCCATCCTCGATAACGTACTCTGGGAATTTCTCCGGCGCCTTCCTTACATCTTCCATCTTAGCTTTAAGCCACTTACACTCGTCTTTTCCGTCGTCCATCGTCAACGTACCCAACTGCTCGTCCATCGGTTGTCTTGATAATGCATCTGCCACAACGTTCAACTTTCCTTTTCGGTACTGTACGTCAAATGAGTATTGCTGTAGTTCCAGCGCCCATCTCGCAATCCGACCAGTCGGGCTCTCTATCGCATTCAACCATTTCAACGCTAGGTGATCTGTTATTACTGTAAACGTGTATCCTTCTACGTACGGCCTCATTTTTCGTATTGCCCACACTATTGCCAAACACTCCTTTTCTGTTGGTGAGTAGTTCATCTCTGCCTTGTTTAACCTGCGGCTTGCGTATGCTATTACTCGCTCTTCGTCGCCTGAACCTTGCGTAAGTACTGCACCAAGACCAAAATCACTTGCATCCGTCTGTAAACTAAACTTCCTCGAAAAATCTGGACAAGCGAGTACCGGTGCCTGCGTCAGTGCTGCCTTGAGTGCTTCGAATGCTGATTGTTGCTCTTCAGACCACCTCCACTTACTACCTTTCTTAAGCATAGATGTTAACGGGTGTGATACTTGTGAAAAATCCGGCACGAATCTTCTATACCATGACACGACTCCTAGAAAACGTCGTAACTCTCGTATATTCTTCGGTGGTTGCAGTTCTTTGATGGCTGCTATCTTGTCTGGGTCGGTATGGATGCCTTCCTCGCTAACGACATGACCTAGATATTTTAACCTTTTCTTAAAAAACTCACATTTTTCCGGGTTTATCCTCAGGTTCGCTCTATGCAGCCTTCGAAATACTTCTGTTAAATGTGCAATGTGCTCTTCCAATGTTTTGCTTGTAATGATAATATCGTCGAGGTATGCAAACGCGTATGGCTCCAGTTCTGGTCCTATGACACGATCAAGTGCTCTCTGAAAAGTTGCTGGAGCTGAGTGCAAGCCAAATGGCATTACCCTCCATTGGTATAGTCCACGCCCAGGTACTGTGAATGCGGTGTATTGCTTGCTGCTTGCTTCCATAGGTATTTGCCAATATCCATTTTTCAAGTCGAGGCTACTAATAAATCTCGCGCTTCTTAATTTGTCCAAGATATGTTGTATAAGTGGTAAAGGGTATGCGTGTGGTACTGATCTTGCATTTAGTTGGCGGTAATCTACGCAGAGTCTCCATTTTCCATTCTTCTTCTTTGCCAAAACTATGGGTGCGCTGTGCGGGCTATTCGATGGTTCGATGCAACCTTTTTCGATCAGCTCGTCGACTTCCTTGTTGATAATTTCTTGCATTTTCGGATTCTTCGGATAGTACCTTTGCTTAATTGGACGGTCGTCTCTCATAACTATTTTGTGTGTGGCCACGTTGGATACTCCTGACATGTTTGCGAACACCTGTAATTCTTGGCTCAGAAATTTACTCACCGAATCCTCTGTCTTGCTAGTTGCTATCGCCGCCATTGGGTCGTGTTCCCTGAAATCTTCGCTATTCGTTTCGACCATAGTTGTACATGTCACTACCTCTTGCTTCCCTTCGTCTACTCTCAACGTTATTTCTTTACCACCACATCTCATCTCCAAGTTTACCTTCGCCAGATAGTCCGTGCCAATTACCACCTCGTCGCCCAGTCCCGGTAGGATTAGCATCTCGTTCCTCTGTACTTTACCACCCATTCTTAATTCTGCATCTACCGCTTCTTTGATTATTATTGCTCTGCCATCGCCCATTCTTACTCGCGTCTTTACTTCCTTGAATTTGCCAGTTTTTAATCTTCTCGCCATTGCATCATTTATAAAGCTCCTCGTCGCTCCCGTGTCAATCGCTGCTCCTGCTTCTTCTCCGTTCACATACGCTGTTACCAATATGCGGCCGTTTGTGTATTTGAACATGCTTAACTTCTCCGAGGTTGCACTTCCGAAGACCCCATCCCTCGGTTCCAATGTGGTCTCTGGTCGTTTCCCTGTGGCTTCCTACAACAATCACGAGTGAGCACGCCTATCTTACCACAAATCCAGCAAAATTCTCTTCTTATGCCTCGGCACCCGTATGAGAAGTGACCACCTCTTCCGCATCGTCTGCAGGCCGTTCTTGTATCTACATATTCTTGTTGTGGCTCTGACCTCTGCTGTTGTTGGATTTCTACTCGCTCTTCCTGTCTTTGTTCTGCCTGGAGACACTGGTACTGACCTTCTTGCCGCCGTGGTATGAATGGCCTTGTGGTTGGTCGCATTGGTTCCCTGTCAGGAATAATATTTTCATAGTCTTGAGCTAAACTTACCAGCTCCTCAAGATTGTTGACCTCTCTTCGCTTTATGTATAGTTGGTACTCTCTGCGCGAATTTCTGTAGATGCGGGTTAATTTCTGCTCCTCGGTGTAGCCCGCGTGACGCATGATTCCTTGTAGTGCCAAGACATAATCTTTAAATAGCTCACCTTGTCGTTGTACGCGCATACGAATTTCATCTTCCAATTGCTCTAAGTATCGGGAGCTTAGGAAGAACTTCAGGAAGTCCTTCTTGAAGGCGTTCCACTCCTGCCAATGCCGGTTGTTATTCCTGTACCATACCAATGCTTTGTCCTTCAATAACTCCGGCAGCGCTTTTGGAATTGTGTTGCGGTTGATTTCATACCCATCTGCTAGCTCCTCCACTCTTTCGATGAATCCTAGGGGATCTTTGCCTCCGTCGTACTTTAATCCCCACTTCCTTACTCTGTCCATGGTCGTTGCATATGTGCCAGGCTGTTGAATATAATTTGTCGTTGCGTACATACCAGGCTGCTGAATAAAATGTACCGGCGGTTGTCCGACCTCCAATTGATTGGGTGCACCATTTGCCTGTTTATCATTTCTTGGTGAATTTAGTTCGTTGCTTGTCTTTGACGCTTGTGGATTTGTTAGCCGCGCGTGCCGAATCGCCAACTCTGTGAATCGATCCCGTAAATTCTCGTTATCCTTCTCCTCTTGGATGAATGCCGCCAATCGTTTTCTTAGCTCATCAACCGTTCCGCCATCCTCTAGTCCAAATTCCGTGCTGTAGGCTACCAGATCCTCTCGAGTGAGATAGTATATCCACGATACCTTTACCATTGTTTTGCTTTATATCCTCGTCGTATTAGCCCAGAAGTGTGTGGATCTTGTTTCCCTCTTCGTTTCTGATGGTCTGAAAGTATATCTTAAAATTTGCTCTATTTAACCTGCTCGGGCGCCAAAATGTGACGGACTTTTCCTTGACTTGCCGGGGTTGATCTCAGTCCGTCCAGGGTTCCTGGAAGTAGAAAGTCCTAACGGTCCTTCTGAAAGAATAACTCTGTTTTGTTCGATACAAAACGTTATAAAAAATCATTTATTTGATAAAATTCTACTTTCTACTCCTAGGCTGATTTCCTTGCTCTATAAGAGGTGACGGAGGTGATAAAGCCCTCGGCCAACCTCTGCGGTCGAATGGAGTGATAAAGCCTCCAGACGAGTATACTCTAAGTACAAATGAAGTGAAAAAGCCTTCAGGTGTACTCTTGGTCCATGCGCCGGTTCTCTGGCGATCTGTAATTTATTTTCTGGAAATATTCGTACCTGATTCTCCGCAATGTTTTGTACTTGACCGTCTCTGTATGCTATCAGCTGTTGACTTGTACCTTGGTTCTCTCCGTGTTGTCTCTCGGTCTCTTCGCTGACTCGTGTGAGCGTACCGCAAATGGCTACCTCGCTGTTATTTTTCTGTTGCTGTACCTCTGGCTTGTTGTTTGCTGTTCGATTGGACGGTGTTGACGCGGTTTGATCTTCACTAGCGTCCTTTTTGTATCTCTCTTTATGACTTTGCTTCCTGGATTCGTTGTTGTCGGCGGCGTCGGCTGCGTGGTATGCTTTCAGCTCACTTAGGTGAGCTAGTAAACTAGCCCATCTCTTCAGTGGGCAGGCATGACTGCACCCATTTCACCAATACATGTTTTACTCCCATTTTAGTACTTTTTTTTGTTCCAGCTCAATTAACTTCACAACTCAGCAAGCGCCATTGACCTTACACCCCTTAGTTATTTCCCAAAGGCTCACACTTTTTTTTTACTTTGTCGGCGGCACCTGTTTTTGTCATGTAAGCCATTTGAAATTGCAAAAAAAAATCTTCCGCACAAATAATCGTTTTTGTTTGCTTGGCTGGTTTCCGCTACCCGAGAAAAGGTGTGAACTCAATTAAAGTGACTAAAAATAAAAAGACAAGTAAACACAAACAAATCCAACAGCAACAAAAATCAAAACAAATGTAAAGCAAAAAAACTCTCTCTCAAATATGTTTGTTTATGAAATATGGAAAAAAAAAATACAAAAAAAAACCAAAATAAGCGAACATATGCCACGAACGAATGTGCACTTCCGGTAAAAGGTCATACATATCCGTGAGCTTTTATGTAGCTTTTACACATATGAGACGCAAAAAATGACTCTATTTCATACCGGGAAAAGTATCACTGTATATGTTTACATACATATGAATGTGTAAGCGTTATTGTAAGGACTTGGGTATACCAAACTTAACTGCAGACAAAACGTGCCATTTCGGCATTGAAATGTATTATTTGGGCGAGTAAAGCTAGACAAAGCGGGCAGCTTCTATAAACGCATTTTTGGTGGTATGAGTGTAATATGCATAAATGTATGAAGTTATACATAAATCATTCCATTTTTTTTTGCAAATTTTCCAAAGGTAAGCACAACTCAGCCATCCAAAAGGGATTTATGTGGTTGTGTGCGCCTAAAAGTTGACTATGCGTTATGGAAATTGTAAAGAGAACTTCTTAGGAGAATTGGTAAATTGTTGGCAAAACTTAAATTTGAAAAAGGGTCGAGCTTAAACAATTTTTTGAAGTTGAACTTAAACAATTTAAAACTCCTTTCTGTTGGTTAAAAAACCTTTTCTTTTTTCTCTAAACTGTGAAACAATGGATTGAAGGATTTCCATAGAAACTATTAAGAGTTTCTTTCTAAGTGTTTAACAAAGCTCTTTATGAAACCAATGAGGTGCTTTCTTAAATATACTTAAACGGACTTTGAAAGCAAAGATATATAGATAATAAAAAGCACCCCTTATTTAGAAGTGCAACTTCAATCTCAAAATGCAACAACAATAATCCTTACAGTGTGCACACCGTGAATATAAGGGAACAATAACTGCAGCGGAAAAGAATTCGCATTGCTAGAAAAGTCAACAAATGAGCAGTTCATAGAAAATTGCTTTGCTTCCGAGCCCACTATCCGCATTTGTTTATGCAAGTAAAAGAAGCCACATATAAAGCAACGCAGCTCCTGCTATTCACCCAACACATTCATATGCATGTAGACACCTCAACACATATATCCAATTCTTCCCCTTCTTGACGCATGAAGACAATGTAAGGAAACTCAATTTAACAATTGCTAAGCGTCAAAGAGGGCGACGTTCGTAAAACAACAATTAGGTATATCAATTCCACACCAGGGAGCCACGGTTTTAGTTGACTTCTTTTTTATATACTTTTATGTTGGTTGTTGTTGTAGTCCTTTGCCCGATACAGACCCTGTACGCTCCGGTAACACAGCTCCATTAAGGTGCTAGCCCGACCACCTCGAGAACGATTTATATAGCCACATTAAATCTTCAGGCCATCCCTCCCTCCACACCCCCAAGTTCCATGAGGAGCTTAAGGGTCGCCAGAGCCTCGTCTGTTAGTGAAACGGGATTCGCCGCTCGAAAGTGAGGTTGACAATTGGGTTTGGAGAAGCTATATATTGCGCTGGCAACCTGAAGAGGTTGCGCTACACAACCCCTTGAATCTAATATTTTAGTCGCCTAACCCGCTGGGGGTATATATTCTTTATGTTAACTGTAATTCTATAACATAAGTTCTGGTGCCTGCTTAGTCGGAGTTTTTTCGTTAGGTTTTCAAACAAAGTCTCGTATCACTATGGACACATTCAGTTTTTATTGACCAGCCAGCTCAACCTAACCTATGGTTTCATAAGAGAAAATGCGCCTTGTAATTTATATAAATTTTTTTAATTTTATTTTTTTATTTACATATTTTAGTTTAATTTATTTTATTTTTTTTTTGCATATAACTTTTTTCTTATTTTACTTAATTTTATTTTATTTCATTTTGCTTTATTTTAGTTTACTAAATTTTTTATTTTTTTTATTGTATTTTACTTTGTTTTGCTTTGTGTTATTTTATTTTATTTTATTATTATTTTATTTTATTTTGCTTTATTTTATTTATTTTTTTTTAATTTTTTTTATTTTATTTTCTTTCATTTTATTTCACTATATATTTTCATTTTTGTTTAATTTTATATTATTTTTTATTTTTGTCTTAATTTACTTTATTTCATAGCATTTTTATTTTTTATTTCTTTTTATTTCATTTTGTTCTAATTTATTATATTTTTCTTAACTTTTTTTTTAGATAAATTTAATTTATTTTATTTCGTTTTATTTTATTTAATTAATTGTATTTTATTAAAAAATTTTAGTTAATTTTTTTCATTTTTGTTTTATTGTATTTTTTTATTTATTTCATTTTAGTTTTTTTATATTTTTTTATGTTTCTTTTTTTTTTTTTTTGTTTGTTTTAGATTATTTTATTTTATCTCATTTTAATGTATTTTGTTTGATTTCATTTTATTTTGTTTGATTTCATTTTCATTTCGGTTTACTTTAGCTCCATTTCATACAAGTCAGAAAATTTATCTCATGCGACAAATTTTACAAAGTCACAGATTTTTGTCTCATTGTCAAATCTGCTCTCCTTTTTCGGTCTCTCTAAAGTTTCCATCTCCTATTGCTCTCTGCTCTCAGTTTAATCTTCATAATTTCATGCAAAAATAAATTTCCCTGCTTTTCTTGTTCTTTCGTACGTTTGCTGCACTTCGTTTCCGATATACTCTGGGGTTTTCCGCGTTTTTCCGTTGTTTTATTGGGAAATTTTTCACAGTCATTCTTAAATAACAACGGTAATTCCAAGGATTAAGCACAACAATAACGGATAATTTGTGTTGCCATGTATGTGTGTATGTACAAATTGCACTGCTAGTCGGTTGCTAGCTGTGTGCTTTCTCGTGAGTATATTTTGCGAATAGGAAATTCCTGTAGTAGCACTTGCCTTCACTGACACACTCCTACAGTTTCCTCACCCAATATATGTATACATGCAGATGTATATGTGAGCCATTCCTTTTCTGATTCGCTTCACTCGGTCAATTTGCCTTTAGCTGTAGTGGATAAGTGTATCAGCCTCAGACATCGGAATGCTTTCGAATACAAAGACAGGCAGGCAGACTCGAGGTGGGTGGATATTTTGTTTTTGTGTTGATTGTATGTCGATTTATATATGTTTATTTGAGTAATGTATAGATATCATTCAATAAATTATAAATTATTTCATTATAGCTTGCAACAGCAATTTGAAAGCTATGGATTTTCCCATCGATTGTTTGCCAAAGGGCTCAATTATTGTCACACAACTATTGTTATTGTATTTGTCGATAACAAATGTAATTTTCTATGTATCATATTTATTATTGTATTTGTATTTATTTTGATATGCTAATTTATTGTCAGGCATATTGAGAAGTGTGTCAAATTACATAATGCTACTTATGTGTTTATCAGTATTAGAATATCTCATATCTGATTCTGTGCGTAAAAGCTGCAGGGGTATGGAAAAGATATGGTCGAGAGGGTGCATATGGATTTATAAGTTATCCAACCACAGTCTAATACCAACTTGATGTTATCGAAGATGGCGTCTTTATATAAACGAGCTCTAATATTTGGCAGGTACGATAAGAACATCAGATGTGATAGATCTGGAAATATTTAGTTGAGAGGGCCTTCGGAGAATATTTCGAGGTGTTTCTGGCACTGACGGCGATTGTAACCGACAATTATCGAAGGCATCATTCAACGTGTAGAAATTCTAGGCTTGCGCTGGCTAGGCCGTACTACCCGCAAAGATTAAGATAATTTGGCCTATAGCATATTATGCAGAAACCCACTGGTAGCAGAAGTGAAGTGAGACTTTTGCTATTTTCAGTCAAGTTGAGACGGAATGTTGCTCCCTTGAGATTTTTTACTAGTTTTTTTTTATTTATTTTATTATTTTATTGTTTTATAGCATTATATGTTTTTTATTTTATATCTTTTGCTTTATTTTATTTTATTTTATTCTATTTCATTTTATTTTATTTTACTTCATTTTATTTTATTTTATTTTGTTTTTTAATTTTTTGGTTTATTTTCTTATATTTTATTTTTTTTTATATTATTTTGTTTTGATATATTTTATTTTATGTAACTTATTTTATTTTATGATTCAAGGTTCGATTCGAGCTCAAGGCCAGAACAATAATTTTTTTCTAATGATAATTATTATTTTTTAATTTTTCTAAATTTGAAAAATTTTATTTTGTTTTTGGAATAAAATAAATGTAAGGCGCGATAACCTCCGAAGAGATCTAAGGCCGAGCTTCTCTTCCAATTTGCGTCGTGCTCCTCTTGATTTTTCCCTACAAATTGGCCGGACGGGACCTACATGTTTTATGCCGACTCCGAACGGCATCTGCAAGGCAGATGAGTTTTCACTGAGAGCTTTTCATGGCAGAAATACAATCGGAGCGCTTGCCAGACACTGCCGAGGGGCGACCCCGCTTAGAAAAATTTTCTTCTAATTGAAAAATCTTATTTCTAAAATTTTGATGTTGCTTTGCCCGGGAGTTGAACCCAGGGCATACGGTGTGATAGGCGGAGCACGCTACCATCACACCACGGTGGCCGCCGGAATAGTAAGTAAAAAATGTTTCAGATAACCCGCCATAGCTGCGCGATAGATCCATTTCGAAGGGTGCTAAGCCTTCATCATCAGTACGCTTTTAGGCACGCTGCGCTAACCATTTAGCTACACAGCGGTTGTTTGTTTGACTGACAAATTGCTACTTCTATTCCTTCTTACAAATTATATTCATTCAGTGTTGCGCCATCTGTTGCAAATCACTGATAATGCTGGATTTGTTTATTTTATTTTATTTTATTTTGTTTTATTTTATTTTACTATTTTATTTTTTTTAATTTATTTTATATTATTTATTTTAAGTTAAATATTTTATTTTATTATTTTTTTTTAATTTTTTTTTTTTACATATTCGAATGCGACTGGAATAATAAACGGTTAACATCTTTGGTGGTTAACCAAATATTAAAAATATTTTATTTTTTAAAAATATTGTTTAATTAATTTTATTTGATGTTTTAAAAAATTATAATCAAAAGTTTTCTTTTTGAAGTATTTAAAAATGTTCAAGTAAAAAGAAAACTCAATTAAAACAAATAAAGGTGCCTAAGTTCGGATGTAACCGAACATTATATACTCAGCGTGAGCTTCAACTGTACATTTTATTTCAGATAAATTACTTTTCTACATAACACGTGGCACCGCCCCTTTAAAAAAATGTTCTCCCCATTTCTTCTTACAATAAAACTTGATAAGTGAAATATCATTGATTCGAACAATTTTTTGCTAAGTTATAGCTTATTGTTCTAGTCTACGACCCTTTTAAACTTGTTTTAAGTTGCCGTGGTTTTAACCGATCCCGTCTATTTTTACTAGAAATATTTTTGTTGCGATATGTAAATTTTTCTTCGAGTTATTGCGCCCGAAACATAGAAAGTTGCTTAGTCATAAAAGGGGCGGTGCCACGCCCATTTTTTAAAATTTGAAGGTTTTCCTGCTTATTGTTATAAATCCACTTGATATAAAGCTCTTTTTTGCAAAGATATAGCTTATTTTATTCGTCTACGACCCTTTTCAAAATCTTTCATATAAAAGTGGGCGTGGTCATTAACCGATTCCGTTAATTTTTCTTCATGTCATTCCTTATAGCAAAGGCAGCCTCTCTGCCGAATTTTTTTACGACAGGTTTAACGATTTTTGATTTATGATAAATAATATTTGTAAAATTGATTTTATCACAAGTCGGCGGTACCACGCCCATTTAAAAAATGTTTTCAAATTTTTATCAAGAGTCTCAATATCAGTCCACACATCAAACTTCAACATTCCAGGTGTATTATTTACTAAATAATCAGGTTTTTTGTGTTTTCCAAAATGTTATATATATAAAAAGTGGGCGTGGGTATCATCCGATTTCGTTCATTTTCAATGCCAATCTATGCTGGGTCCAGATAAGCTCGTCTACCAAATTTGGTGAAGATATCTCAATATTTACTCAAGTTATCGTGTTAACGGAAGGACGTATGATTTTGATATATGGAAGTCTATATCTATCTCGATTCCTTTATAGCCGTACAACCAACCGTTATCCAATCAAAGTTAATATAATCTGTGTGCAAAGCACGCTGAGTATAAAAATATTTAAAAATTAAAGTAAAAAGTACAAAGTATAATATTTTTGTAATAATAGTTAACATCAAGCCGACCTTTATCTTTTTAAGCAATGCGGAACATTTCTACTTAATTTGATGTTATTCGTTTTAAAAAATTAGTTTTTACTTCATGCTTCTGGTATATAGGTATTTCAGGTATTAGAAGCTGATTTTAATTACAGAAAATCCTAAACAATTCCTAAAATATTTAATACCGTACTTTGAACATTAAAAGCACTTTAAAGCGTAGCTGAACAACAAACGGATTACAATTTATACTCACAAAACTGCAGTCTTAAATTGCACATCAAATTTTTACCTAGTAGCCATGAACTTAAAATCGGCCAACAACATAAAGAAGCACTTATAACTCACCCACCATAACAGTAAATCAATAAAATAAAATAAAATAAAAAATAAGAGTAAAAATAGTTTCTTGAAATTGCCTACCAACTTTGCATACACTTCACTCTGCCCATTATAATGCATAAATTCGATCGATTTGATTGGAGTTCAAGCTTGGCTACGTTCAACGAGAGTTGCATTTACGGTAACC
The DNA here is from genome assembly GCF_040869045.1 of Eurosta solidaginis. NCBI lineage: Eukaryota > Metazoa > Arthropoda > Insecta > Diptera > Tephritidae > Eurosta > Eurosta solidaginis. Next base: position 7,302,424 of record NC_090321.1, read on the forward strand.
CCGCTCACATTTCTTCTGCTAACAAGCTCTTATGTCTGGATGTTGTACGAGCTGTACTCAACTGCTGCTGCTGCCTTATCAGTAAATTGGCTTATCGTATTCATGCCAGCGCAACCTAAAAGCCAAATTGTACACAAAACGATAAGCAAATGCTCAGCTCGCTGCATTTACTCAAAAGAAAAGGAAGAAGAAATAAAACAATATACCCAGCCAATTGATTGGACTGTATGAATATTGTTGTTGTTATTTTGTTTATTTGTTTTATTGTTGTTGCTGTTGTCACAGTAGGCTGTGTGGCAGTGAGCAACAACTAACTGAGTTTACTTTACTTTTATCTTATCTTGCTGTGCAACTGAGATAACGCGAAAAACATGTTGCATCCATCAGCAAAATTGAGTAGGTACAACAACAACAATAATAACAGGACAAAACAGTGCTGAGATAATGATGTCTGCAAAAAATAAATAGAATAACGATTTATTGGTAGAAGTAAAGGTACATCTTATTTATTTTCATCGGTGACACACTTAACCGAGGAGCCGACGAGCCGAGACTTTATCCATTTATTTATAGACGATTTAATTTTCAAAATCATATAGGTTTAAAACTGAAATCGTATATCTTGCGGCTTCAAGACATTTTTTTGACAAAAACTAGTGCTGCTCATTTTTCAAAACTAAGCCAATTGAAGCAGTCTACGTATTTAAATTGGAAGCCAAAATCATTAACCAAGTTCGAGATAGGAACCGTTTCCGTCACCATTTAGGGCCGGTTTCACGTCCTCTAGTTAAATTTGAAATTGACTGAAGGATAGCAGTCCTTAAGATGGCTTTATTTGACATATTTTTTCATCAATGCAGGGTGATGAACTTCCAACAGTTAATTCGATAATTATGGGTAATTTGTAGAACATATCTCCAAAATCTTTTATGAATACACGAAAACCAAAAAAAACTATATTTCGATAACTTATAAAATTGAGATTGTGAGAGCAACCCTGAAGGCTGTTTCATTTTTAAAAACGTACACCATAACTTTAAATATTACCGTAAAATTCAGTTAATTTTTTAAAACCTATTCCATTCACTTAAAGCCATTTCATACGCCGAAGCTATAAGCATAGGTTAGGTTGAACTGGCCGGTCCATGAGGACCTCACATAGACTGAATAAGTCCGTAGTGTTACCAGAAGTTTGTTTTAACGGGCAAACTGAAAAACCCTATCAAAAACCAGGACCTATGTTATAAAATAACTCCGTCCTCTTGGCAAATACTAGAATCTTCATAGGACTTAAGCCACTTGCTGCTTCTAGATCTGACAGCTATATCACTCCTAATAGCTGGAGTCTTAGACTGGCAAGTTCAGGGCACGAGCACAGAACGTGCTCGATCTTTTCCTCCTCCAGCCCGCACTTCCTGCATCTGCTATCACTGACCAAGCCTAATTTAAAGGCATGTGACGCCAGAAGGCAGTGTCCAGTCAGAATACCCGCCATGAGTCTACAGTCCTCTCTTTTTTGTTTTTTTTTTTCGTGGAGCTTGTTCTTCTAAAGGGGCATAGTCTCAAAAATTAGGTAAGAAGTCTTAAACTCATTCGTATTGTTTTTAATTACAGTTAATGAAACGAACCTGCAGTGTGCAATTAAAAATTTTACTGTCTCAACATAACAATTAAGAAGGAACTCCTCCATGTGTAATTGAAACTTGAAATTGAATCATGTCCTCAGCTTGTCAGAGAACGAACGAGTACAAAATTTGCGATACATTCGACCATCACATTATTCGAAGACATAGAGAGTTCTACTCTTTCATCAGATATACAAACCAAGTCCACGATATGGGTGAATCAGTCCTTCTTTGTTATCAGACCTCTAAGCCGAGCGTAAGCTACCACAGAATAAAAAGCGGAAATTGCAAACTAAGGATAGTCATATCGACCATTATTTCTGTTTTGCACAGCAGTGAGGTCACAGGAACCCTTACTATTTCTTACATCTTGCTTGCAAGCGCAGATAGATCGATTCCGTTAAAACGCACCACCATGGCCCTAAATGCCATATACACCCACATACTTAATCACCGGCTGTGTAGAAAAAAATTCCTGATGCAACTCAACCTATGTAAATAGAAATTCGTTTACTCGCTTTCATTTTTTCCGTCTTCGTGCTATTATTATTTTTCTTCTTGTAGCGACGATAATGAATATTGCTCCGCCCGAAACTATCTCTATTATTTAATGATGATGAGCTGTACGAGCTATACGCAGACATCAACATAGTCCAGCGAATTAAAACGCAGCGGCAGCGCTGGTTAAGCCATGTTATGCGAATGAAAGATGATGATCCGGCCAAGAAAGTGTTCCTATCGGAACCCGCCTATGGAAGCAGAGGTAGAGGGCGGCCCCCACTCCGTTGGAAGGACCAGGTGGAAAACGATTTAAACTCCCTTGGTGTGACCAATTGGCGCCGGTTGGCGGAGCGAAGGAGCGACTGGCGCGCCTTGTTGGACGGCCATAACCGTTTAGACGGTTAAGCGCCAATTAAGTAAGTAAGTAAGAAATTATCTCTATTATGCCCGACCATCTCGCTAACGATTTGATGTGACCATGTCTAGCCTTCTAGCTCTGCCCTTGCCCGCTGGTGATCGTCAGGTTAGGTTAACGATCCTGAAGGATTTTCCATCAAACATATTTACAATATACCTAGACGCTCTGCGTCAATCCCCATTTCAGCTAGAAGGATCTTAATATCCCACAAGAGGTAGTTTATTCCCTGCGCTTGTTTAGCTGGTTCAAAGCATTTTTTCTTAGGAGCAGACTAAGCGTGGCCTGCGTGATATGATAGACATACACACGAATTAATACTAAGACTCTTCCTCTGATACATATCGAGGCAAGCCTTTTATGCTTAAGTGGTTAAGGTAATTCCATCATACCCTCCAGAAATATTCGGCATTTACATCGAAATGCATTGCACAAAACGAATTTGCTGACTTGCATATAGGAATTTACGGTGAGTTATGTATCTAAATGCTTGAATAGGGAGCAGTGGTGGAAAGCAGGTATTCTTGAATCCCAACCTAGTTCATAGTGTACAGCGCAATATTTTATACCACCCTCACCAACAGCCTTATTAACAATTGCGCCCAACGTAGGACAGCTTAAAGTCTTTTCCGACGACAAGCACTTTTAAATTCGCACTTGACGTGACAGATCTACATGTAAGGCAGTATTCCTTAGAAGACAGGTAGATGCAAACACTACTCTTATTCGCTTGAGATTGCCCACTTTGATGTAACTGGATACATTGATATTAACACATAGGAAAAAAAAAACAATGAAAAAAGTCTTATAAAAACGTGTTATGCCTAATTGTAATTAAATACAATTGAGTTCGTGTTGCAATGGTATAGCTACAATTTTCTAGCACTAGAAATTAATTACGACCACACTAAACAAAAAAAGAAAAAGCAACAACAACTATGCGAAAGGTAAGCAATAAAAAATCTTATGTTTAATAGTTCGTGCCAGAATGCGACCAATGTTGCAACTACAAATGAGCAATAAATTTCTAAAACAAACTACAAGCATTCATTACAGGCGAATAATATATATGAAAGGACGGTCAAATGAGTGGATGACAAGAAGGGCTGTTGAAGGATGGAGTGTGGATGAACGGAGAAGGGCAGTTCGAACCGCTGGTATGATACTGCCACTAACTTGGCTAACGAACATGGAGCGGCTAGAATAAGGTGAACCATTTGAACGACATTGGATAAAGCCAGACGGATTGTGGAACCAACAACTGACAGATATATAAGCAAAATTGCGAAGCACCAAATAGCAAAGAGAAATAAATTAATGCACAACAGACACGGACACCGTTTCACTAACTAGTTAGTTAGCCTGTCAGTTTGGTAATCGGAGAAGTGACTCCTGACTAAAAATACGACAAAAAAAGTGTCGGCAAAAAAGCGAAAACTAACATAAATCAGTTAGCAGTAAATTAGGAGAAATAAAGAGCAACGACGACTCACAAAAAAGTGTGCAATAAAACAAATCGAAATGCGAAGCCACAGCAGAGACAGGTAAGCGATATGAAAGCAAAATTATCTGAAAACTGGTTGCAGTTGAGTAAGCTTAAGACAAGGGGATGCGGAGGACGTTTGGCATTGAAAATGAGACGGTTGGCAGTTAATTTAATTTCACTTTCGTTACAAGTCATTAAAGTGTACGCCCTCATACAACAGAAAGTAGTGAAGTCTGATGTAAAGCAAACTGGGAATGCCTAGCTTTGCCGAAGAGGGTGCGCATGCTAACAATGGCTATAGAGCAGTGGTGGCCATGTAATGCTGTCGAATTCGCACTTTTGGTGCCAACGTTTCTGTCATCACATGCTCGGCGGAGAGCGAAGTCCAATGTGCTTCACCTTCATGTTGTTATTCCTCACCTAACAACATTTTTCTTTTCGCAACTTTTTTAGCAGCTAATACGCAACAAAATACCTGCTTAGTCATACTCCAATCTATGATTTTTTACGATAGTGCTACACTAGCTACACGTCAACTTAGCAAAACACAACAAGAAATAGCATCGAAAAGCGCGACACGTTTTTTCTCTTCGCAACTAATTAGCGCATAATTTGCGGCAAAATACCGACCTATAAATTTGTTCATCCGCCGAAGGTGCTTCACACAGTTCACTTTCATGTCCCTTTTCTCTTCCACACTACTTATCGCAACCTCAGGAATGAATTTTTAGAATAGGTTGGTGTGTATATTAAGTTTTGCCAAATATCAAGGAAGGTTGAACTGGCCGGTTCATGAGGACCTCACATAGACTGGTTGAGTCCGTAGTGTTACCAGAAGTTTGTTTTAACGACTAAACTGAAAAACCTTATCAAAAACCAGGACCTATATTATAAAACAACTCCGTCCTCTTGGAAAATACTAGAATCTTCCAAGGACTTAAGCAACTTGCTGCTTCTAGATCTGACAGCTGTATCACTCCTAATAGCCGGAGTCTTAGCCTGGCAAGTGCAGGGCACGAGCACAGAATGTTCGTTTCCTCCTCCAACCCGCACTTCCTACATCTGCTATCACTGAGACCAAGCCTAATTTAAAGGCATGTGACGCCAGAAGGCAGTGTCCAGTCAGAATACCCGTCATGAGTCTACAGTCCTCCCTTTTTTTTAATGATAGAAGCAACTTTGTTAGTTTAAGGTTGTAAAAACTATACATAATCTTCGACACTTTACAGCCCCGCGCTTGAACCCACGCCTTTCCCGCTTGGTCGATTATGTGCACTTCTCGCCTTCGCTTAATCTCGCCCAGTCTAATTGGGACGTCTGCGGAACAAGCTTCAGGAGATGCTCCCTTTTTAGTTAGTTCGTCCGCTTTTTCATTACAATCTATTCCCATATGCCCTGGGACCCAATATAGATATATGTCTCTCCTGTTCCGATTCTCTCCGAAGACTTCTTACACTCTAACACGCATTTAGATGCTGTGCTATCCGAGATTATTGACTTAATTGCTGCTTCTCTGTCAATATAAACGTTAACACGGTTGCAGCTTCAGCTATTTGGTTACGGCTAATATTTCCGCTTGGAAAACGCTACAGTAATCCGGCAGCCTGCAGGATCTGCTTATTTCCGGATCAGCAGTGTATACCGTAGACCCTACTCCTTCCACTACTTTGGAACCATCGTTGTACACATGTATCGCCTCGTCCGCCATTTGCGCACCCTTGCGCCAACCGTCCACCTCTATTGTGGTCTTAAGATCTCCCTGGAAGCGCAGATAGGGAATCATGTGGTATGTTCGTGTTGTGATTGTTGACGCTATACTACTATGACCATATGGTCGGCGCTCAAGCTGCCCCGAGGCACCGAGCCTGATTGCAGTTGTTAATGCTATGTTCAAATTTCAAGGAAAGCGCTTGAGGATTTTTTTCGATTCCGGATGGCTTTACCTCTTCTACAGGAGCAGGTGATTATTATTTCAAGAAATTTTATAGAGACACGGGCGAACAATAACTTTTAAATGTATGTATGGTTTGGCCACCACTGCCATGGAGGTCAAATTTTCAAACGCTTGTGCCGCCTAGCATATGAGGTATGGAGCTCATAAATTTTTGCATGAGTAGGCAAATGAACTATTGCACAAGTGGTGAAATTCAATCACAATTTCGTTCCTTTTTGCCCACTTTACCTGCATCTCTCTGTCTAGTCGACTGTCTGCGTGCCTGTCGTCATGAATAACGTTCAACTCTGTATTTCATATTTAATTAGCCTTGCCACATTTAAGTACTTCACAGACAAACTTTGTGTCTGTATGTATGATTGTAATAAATTTCAATTCTTTTGCCAGCAAGCATAAAGACTACATAATTCGTAATGTGATGTTGGTTGATTGTAAGTTCGGTGAAAATGTTAATTTTGTAGTTAAAGCTTATGACAATTTTTTTAAAAGAAGGTATGACAACTTTGAAGGCATATTAGATGTACTTATTAGCAGGCTAGGTTCTAGATACCCCACGTTCCTCCCGGGGAAAGTTGGATAAACTGGAAGGTACAATCTGATCATATCAAATCGTTTCCGCCATGGTCGGTGCTATGATGCTAGTTTCCAGAACGTAACGGATCTTTAAACGGTAAATGAGCAGGAACATCGATACAACTCCCCACAAGAAGAAGAAGAAGGAGGGTGGTCACATACGCTAACTCTTCATTGTTTTTATTATTGAACCTTCCCTCATTTTCGTACTTTGGCTGAACTGTAGTTGGAACGACTAACTGTTGTGACGTCGTCCTGCAGTTTCAGAAGACTGGTTGTAACTTAAGTCCCCTTTTTAGTCGGAGTATTTTAATAGAAAACGGATAGCTCAAACATGTTTCACCAGGGTTGACGCGGTATATATCTAGGTACCGTTAGCATACACTTATTAGTCAACTGAGCTTCGCTATTGATAGAGAATATATTTGGCATAGCTACGTTTACTAAGAGGTGGATATTGAAAATGTATGAAAATCGCAGGTCAAATGTGACTCGATGTGCTTACATTCACTTCCAAAGTAAGTTGCTAGAGATCGACAGTCATATCCTGCTTCGAATATTCCTTCATCAATCGCCAATTATAACCACCATTGACCAAGGGAAGTCTGTATGCAATGCGAAGAGCGCCTGTATAAGATCCGAGAAGCGAAAAGTGCAGGAGAGCTAATAAGACTAAAGCTGGCTGCTTATGTTCACCAAAAGGTGTGACTCAACGCGGTCGCCTGGCCTGGAAGTGGCCTCTCAGTGCATGCATGTTTTAGTTGTATCTCTAGCTGCCGGTCACAGAATGTTTGGGTGGTTTGGGATCAGCTAAACATGGCCATTTGACTAGGAAACGTCAGGAGCAAGTTTCTTCTGGAAAAATATTAGCATGTACTTCAGCTATATACAGAAAACTTCGTCACGTTCTAAGTGCGTAAAGAGTTATTCAACCCGAGAGAGAAATATGGATACTAATATCTCATATAGCAACTAGGTACCTGCAAGTGGGAGATTACCAACAGAACTATTCCAACATAGATGTTGAGGCTTCGAAATGTAAAGTGCATGCATCAATTCTTACGAATGAAGATTTTGGCCTCACAAGTGTAAGTCTACCATTTGGATCTTAAGTATGCACTACCCAACCCAACAGTGCTAATCATCCCTAGATAAGTCTGCTTAATATCGCAAATATAGTTCTCTATAAATCAGCTCTCGAATTTCTTCAACTTATTGCTGTAGGAAATGCTAAGAGTGGGAGAGCGCAATCACACAAACCCCACCAATAACAAGAGCTCGCAATATCTTAGGTGAGAGGCATTAACATGTATTATCAGTCTTAGTAGTCGGAATGTTTGAAAGAAAAGGAAGAAAAGGCAAAAGGAAAAGAAAAAGAAAAAAGTAGGAAAGGAAAGGAAAGAAGTCAAAACCGAACCCAGACGGTATCTTATGGACTTGATATCAAAGTGTAAACGGCATGTAAACAATAACAACCGTTATCGACAAGTTATCGGACTGTTACATACGAGTCATGGGTGTGTAATATATTTCTTCTCGACAAGCTATCTTTTTGTTATTGATGAGGTATAGACGAGTTATGGATTTTTAATCAAAATGCTTTAAATTTGTTTTCGACAATAAACTTTATCGATGAGTTATCGGTTTTATTCGACGGTTTATCGACTTTGTGTCAGTTTGTTACCGAAAAGCTATCGATTTGTTATCGAAAAGACTTCGCGTTATTTCATTCTTATGACTGAACAGAGATGCGTACAAATATGTATGTATATAAGTGAGGGCAAGACAATTAAATATTTTTCAGTCCCTTTTGCGCTGATGGTAGACTTTTTCGTGACGAATCAACTCCCTCAATATCATCTTCCGAAAGATGTGCTACCACAAACGATACAAATTTTTCTTTATTGAAATAATTGATTGTAATGTACGAATGAATTTGGCCAAAGAATCTTGGCAATCTTAGCAGAAAGTGGTGACTTTAATTTGAAAGAAACAACAGAAAAATTAAACAACAAAAACTGCCACCACTTAATCCGCACTCCATCTACATTGGCGGTGACAAGCGCAAAATCTACAAAGAAAAGTGCAAAGCAGGGGCAACAAAAACGTTTGCTGAAAAAAGGGAAAATCTAGACCCGCAGACTCCGTATCTTTTTAATTTTCTTCATTCTTGTTGCGCGTTGCAACATTTTTTATTGTTTTTGCTACGGTCATCACAGACAATGTCACAATCAATTACAATTTCGCCAAAGTAACTGGCAATCGTAGCAAATCGTCGTCGTCATCTTCATCGGTGTTAGTGCGTAGCGCACATTGAAATTGCTGCATGCAACATACCTTTTTAGTTGCAACGTTTGGCAAAGCAGTTACCGTGTAATTTCTACTAATGTCAACGCGCAAAGACAAGCGGCAAGTGGTAAGTGGCAAATGGCAAGTTACTGCCAGAGGCAACACAACACACAACAACAGGCTTGCTACGGCAATGGCCAATTTAGCATTTGACGACTGTTGCATGCCATATTTTATTTGCTGCTGCTGCTGCTTAACCTTTTTCTATTCGCCGCATCATGAACAGTTAAGTGCTGCGCTTACAATTTAAAATCAAATTGCCATATGAGCTTGTGTGGCAAGGTAAGTTTTGTCGTTTGCTTTTAGCTGCCACGCAATTACGTGCCAACAGCAAAGGCTTTGCAACGCTGCAACTAAAACCTTTTTGTGCCCGCTCTACCTGCTATTTCAATGCGCAACAAGGACCAGAGGCGTGGACGAGTAGATTTTGGATCAGTTAATTCACTGGCGGTCGATTTATTATGAGTAGAAAAAGCTTCCCTTACCCTCAGCGAAAGTTCCAGGTTCATATCCAGTTGCGATTTCCAACAAACGAGAAAATGTTTTAAGGACAGTATCCCTCTCCAGAGACTTGGCATATTGTGTGAGTGTATAATCTCCATGGACAATTTTTAATCTGGAAATGTGACTTTTTGTATACAGTTGAGTATGTAATGTTCGGTTATACCCGAACTTAGCTTTCCTTACCTGTTCCATCTATATTTCGATCTTTTAGATGTTACTGGTTATTGATAACAATCGTTATTTATAATTTATCGGTTTCATGTCAAAGGCTAATCGATGTTTTAGATATAAAATATCGATTTTTATCGAAAATTATCGGTTTTTATCGGCGTGTTACAGGTTTATTATCGAGGAGTTATTTGTGTGTTGCCGTTTTGTTCTTTTTTATCGAAAAATTGTGGGTATGTTATCGATTTGTTATCGGAATCTTATTGATTTGTTATCGAGGAATTATTGGCTTGTTATCGATATACTATCAACAATTTTTCCATTTTTTATCGGTCTGTGGGCATTCTTCTTTGGACATAAGTGGTATCATGTCGTACAACGTATGTCCACATCCACAGAACTTCCCTTTTCTCAAGAGCACAGTCAGCATTAAAGGCTGCAAGCTCTTCTCTAACCAGAAAAGGCAGATTTTTAGCAAACTACGTCTATATCTGCATAAAGCTCGTACGAACCTCAGGTTAATTTCTTTAGTTCTAATTCAATCGAAATTTTTGTGTTCAGCAATTTCATCATATAACAATTCGAATGTTCAGGTTTCTAATCTATGGCTTCGCATCTTCATCTTATGGATTATGTTGAAAAACTCGTCTCATCTGAAATAATTGTTTTAAATGCCTCTACCACCGAGAGCAGAATGGCATTCCACTGTTCAGTGACTCGCTTTATACAGATTTTTGTTGCATACTTTATATATTTTGTAGAGATCATTCAGTTCTTTAAGACCCAAATCTAGGCAGTGATCCAAAGAATAACGCTAAAACTAAATTTTTGGTCTAAGCTAGATAGCGACCTCACTTGTCCGCCCCCTCTGTAAACACCCATGTTATGAAACATTTTCGAGTTAATACCAACTGCGCAATTGCGGCTTACAGCACGGCAAAACGGCGCTTCCACTCATGGAGTTAGTTAGCCATTCGCCGCCATTAATGATGCCACAGCATCTTTCCTTGTACCAACTACTGGACTTGCCACAATTTAATTCACTTTTTTCTCTGGCCTGTAATGCGCCACAAATTGGTTTCGAATGTAAATTGCAAATTGCCTGTAATATTTTCTAATTTTATATGTACCCACGTTATACATATGTGTGTGTATATGTGTTGCCACAATTTTCTCTAACTTCATGCTACATGCCACAACTTGCATGTAATGACACGCATGCGCATGTAATTGAGACAAGTTGTGCGCTGTCTCCTTACTTGGTTCTCAGGTAACCAATTGCGTATGTGGTATGCGCTGACTTTGAAGCTCAGCTTTTGTCCCTCCCTCTTAAGGGGCCCTCATGCTGCACTTAATCGTCTCATGCTCTGATAAATTCGGTCTTCTATTTCATCTCGATCATCTATTGTAATTTGCTTATATTTACATGCGATCACAGCAGGCACTTGACGTTGTCCATTGCGGAAGTTTTAGCCATTTTTATTAATAATTGTCGCGGGAGCCTCGAGGATATCGCAGTGACTCTTCAATTGCCCTACTATAAAACTCGTCTTTTTTTATTGCCTCCGGCTGGATTTGATTGTTACTCTGCTTGCGCTTCTACATCTAAATTGTTGTCATTCGAGATTTCATCACCAAGTCAGTCAGTGATAAAACGATTCAGGTGGCAGTACTGCGTGCGGTCCAAATGCAAGTGGATTGATTTATTGAAACGCCTTGAGTAAGAATCCTGCAGGTTTGCTATTTTTGCCTTTTCGTTCTTGTTGATAGCGTAATTTGCTATAAGTTCTATGTTTTTACAGTTTTTGTATATCTTACAGCGATGGCACGGTGATACGGAAAATCCAGCACCGTCCAGTTCTGGGGGGAAAAGCTAGTAGTCATTTAAGGTGGCCATATAGAGAGCAGTCGAGAGGTTAGACTTGTGGTGGTAAATATACGCTAAAGTGGGTTACGGTAGGTGAGCGAACATCTTTTTGTGATCCGCTTCAGATAGAATTGACTCAAAATGTCGTTTATCTGCAACTAAAAAGCCTTGAGGTCAGGGGGGGCTTAGCAAATAAGGAATACGTTGCCGTCAACATGATGTGGAAATATTACCTTGGGACTTGACCGACGTGGTAAAAGAGGGGGTAAAAAAAGCAGTGAAAGAGTCGGAAATTTCAGGGCCATATTTCCAATATAAAAAGGCTTATTGGCTCTGCAGCGTTTCAAAATATAGTGCTTAGTGGGATGTCATCCCGACAGCGCTATGCATAGCTTCTCCAAACCAATTGTCAACTCACTTACCCTTAGAGAATTCTGTTTATTTGGCAGGCGAGACTCTGGCGACTTCAAGTACCTTACAAAAGGAAAGGGTTAAATGAACTAGTAGGTTCAATGTGGTCATATGAAATCGTTCCACGGAGGTGATTCTAGTACCTTTGCCGGAACGTACCACATAAGTACCCTCAAAGAACCGTCCATAAAATTCCCAAAATTTTCGGAGATTCTCCTTCCCGCTTCAAGAAATAGAAAAATATAGTCCTAATTAGTACCATGCGCCACAATGAATAGTTCGTCAGCTACCATGATGCGTTCAAATATGAAACCGAATCGATCACACCATGGCCGACTGCAAATTAAGTCAAACCGTCTTAGAAATAGTGCGAGGAGTGCAGGAGCGATATATATTTATATTGGGAACATGGTAACCATAGGACAAAGGGCGCTTTACTCGTGAAAGAAACTGTTCCTCCTCAATTGAAGGCATTTAAAGAAATATTTCCCGCTCATTTATGACGAAATGAAAATCGAAATATCCTGACAAAATTCAATTTAGATGACGAACCGTTCAAACCTGAAGGGAGTGAGCTAGTAAAAATATGCATCAACTCACGGTGGGTACCTGTAAGTTCACTTCAGGCTATTTTATCTTAATTTAAAGTGGCTGCAAGGCTTATACCAAACAAAGCTGCAGACAGAGGACGAGAAGCGTGCTATTTTGGTTAACTGAAGGTTGTGAGATCCTGCAGTCCCTCGCGAGCTCGGATAGCGTTGATATTATTAGATTTAAGAAGCCCTCTTTTTCTTGTCTGGAAAGTAGGCACGTGTTTTTTAGCTACGAGAGAGTTCCAAGTCGATATTGACATCTAAAACACTAGAGGCACGTCTTCTGTCTATTGCAACATAGCCCTCCGGTTGTGTGTATTTTGATCGGAAACAGACATGCAGATTGATAGATTTGATGTGCCTAAATTAAGTCTTCCACTTCAACATCCATGAACGACAAAACTTGGCGACTGGTGTTTATGTACTTGTACCCGTATCCGACACTGGAACTTCATTAAACTGCAACGCAACGCCAGTTAATGTCGTAAGTTCTAATGATTTTAATTCCAAGTTCGGTTCATCACGTCGCTTGGATGTTGCTTATGTCAGTTTGTTTCCGTCACGAGGACATTCATTAGAGACCCGTAATAGTACAACACTCGTCAGGAGACTTCAAAGGTTACATGGCGACTCATTTAGGGTGTAATGAATGAGTCGCCATGTAACCTTTGAAGTGGGCGTTATCAAACCAAATCAGAATTCACTCTGTGGATAATAGTGTCTCTTTCATATGTGTGTATAGCGAGCCGATTGAGCCAAGATGAACGCCCCGCTTTAGCCGCAACTTATGGTTGTCAGACAGTAAAGATGAAATCACACAGGTAGCCCTTAAACGGATGATACTTTACCACAAATCTCATGTTCAACACCAGAAATTTATGATCTGTTTGAACAGCACAGAGAAGCTATGTCTTGAGCATTTTAAACGTACGCCGATCAGCAGCTTTTCATACTTCTGTGGACTTCGACACACGTTATCATTTTCCATTCAATTAAAAGTAATTTCCAAGAAAATTGCGAAATATTAATCACTCAAAAATTAGCATAGTAAATATAAATTACTCACCTCTACTAAAAGAAATAATACAAAACAAGAAAACTAAAACTGAAAAGAAAATTGTGTACTCATTTCCAGCTGCAACTGCGGTCTAATAAAAATAATGCGTACAACAAATCAAGAAAAGTTTAATAGTTTTTTAACTATGCATTGAATAGCTGAATGGGAATTGTGAGCAAGCAACGGCGGACAGCAGAGGGTAGCCAAAGGTATTCAACCAGCATTACCAACAACAACAACATGAGCTTATAAAAGTTGACAACTGAAGAAGCGCTTGTTGTTGTTGTTGTCTTCGCTAAGTTACAACACCAAATACGCGACTGCAGTTACGGTCTCCGAATATCGCCGTTTCAGTTGTAGCAATCATCTGCCAATTATGCAGATTTTATGCAAAACTTCATTGAAATGACAAAAGTAATTTGCAAATAAATTTTTCGTTTACCAACTAAAGCAAACCGCAAAGCAACTAGCGGCCAGCGGACGTCCAAGGTACAGCAAAGATGCAGGAATTTGTTGTACGCCTAGAATTGTCTTCACACGGTAGCCAACGGCAAGCAAAAGCAAACAAAAACTATTCCTGCGCAATAAAGTAGCCGCAGCTTTTGGGCCTCGTTTGTATGTGCCACAGCTACTCGTATTACTTGAAGCTGATCAGCCTGCAAGCGACTGATGCGTTTGTGTATTTGTAGTTAGTCGGTTCGTTGGACGCACCTGCGATTTGCATTTTATAATTTCGCTTCTCATCTCTTTTCATGTATTTGTTGTTGTATGGAAATTATTTTAAATTTTTTATTTTTTTTTTGCTCTCAGCCTTGATTAGCCGCGATAAATTTATTTTATGCTAAGTAAAGTGAAAAAATGTTTAATGAACGCACATAAATTAGTGCGGAAGTTATGTAAGTCATTAAATTAAATGCTAAAAATTTTTAAAACTAAATAATGTTACATAAGCATGCAAGAGACTGCGGGGCGTTGGACGGCAGTAACCAGTAAGCGACTTTTTGTGTCGTACCATAAAATTACATAATTAAAGCTTTAGATGCTTAGTGAATGAATAAGTGGGATACGAAGGATATAAATCAATGGTTTTCAAGAGTGTCTCATCAGGCTCGGTTCAGGTGAGATTGAAGCTTGGTGCGTTGCCTATCAAATCATACAGTTGTCCTCCAATTTTCTTTTCCAACTCGTCCTAAAAAGAAGACTTCTGTTACTCTCTTATAACGAATGAAACAGCTAAAAATGGCGCATCCCTCGAATATTGCTCCATAGACGTCCCAATAAGATTGGGCGAGATTTAGGGATGGCGAAAGTTGCGCATGATTGATCAAACTATAAAGGCGTGGACCCAAGCGCGGTGCTGTAAAGTGTCAGAAATCATGTGAAGGTCTTACAACCTTACTCTAACAAAGATACTTCTATCATTAATAAAATAATTAAAAACAAGTAAGGACGGGACTGTCTTCGGCTGTGTCGAAGACTTCATACCTTTCGTGAATGGGGCTGAACAATAATCTTATCCCATTCGTAATCTCCAAATAATCGGATCTATAAGATAAGAAATATATAGTAAACAGATGTACATACCTAAACAATTTTAAGATAAATATAAAAAATGGCAAAAAATCCCCTTATCTGAACGATCGGTTGTATGGGATATATATCATATATAACTCCGATTATTATAGCAAATCCTCTATGATATATTAGAATATATATCACCAAGTTTCACGTTTATACTTTCTACATTAAGGGAGAAATGGCCAAAAATCTTTCTATCTGAACGATCGGTTGTATGGGAGATATATGTTATAGTGGTCCGATCCTACGGGATCCGACAAATGTCTAATATAATACAAAAATACATCATTGTGCCAAATTTCATTGAGACATCTCAAAATTTGAGGGACAAGTTTGCGTTCAAATATACAGACGGGCATGGCTATATCAACTCAGTTCGTCGCCCTGATCAATTCGGTATACTTAATGGTGAGTCTATCTTCTATATTTCTCAACGTTACAAACATCGGACCAAAGTTAATATACCATTTCAAGTTCATGAAAAGTATAAAACATTTTTAAGTTAAACGGTTTTATTGAAAACAATATTTACATGAAACCTTTAGACTAACAAAGTTGCTTCTATCATTAAAAAGAGAGGACTGTATACTCATGACGGGTATTCGTACTGGACATTGCCTTCTGGCGTCACATTCCTTTAAATTAGGCTTGGTGAGTGATAGCAGATGTAGGAAGTGCGGGTTGGAGGAGGAAACGATCGATCACGTTCTGTGCTCTTGCCCTGCGCTTGCCAGACTAAGACTCCAGCTATTAGGAGTGATACAGCTGTCAGATCTAGAAGTAGCAAGTGGCTTAAATCCTAGGAAGCTTCTTGTATTTGCCAAGAGTAAGGAGTTATTTTATAACATAGGTCCTGGTTTTTGATAGAGTTTTTCAGTTTGGTCGTTAAAACAAATTTGTGGTAACACTACGGACTTATTCAGTCTAAGTGAGGTCCTCATGGACCGGCCAGTTCAACCTAACCTAACCTACATGAAATAATAATAATATTAAAAGCTAGAAAATAATTAGGTAGGTCCTAGGTCCTAGTAGTCAACACACTCCTCATCAATCTAGGGCGTTGATCAGACAATTAAATAAAAGCGTTGGGCGCGTGAAATTTCTAAAAATGTGAGGCGTTACATAACAGTAATAAGATTCAGTTGGTCTTATATATGACTACCAATAGAAACTTTACGCGTCCAACGCTTTTATTTAATTGTCTGATCAACGCCCTAGATTGATGAGGAGTGTGTTGACTAGTACCTTGGACCTACCTATTTATTTTCTAGCTTTTAGTATTATTCATTTATTTCATATATTCATAGGTCCCTTTCTATTCTTGTATGCATTATGTGTTCCAAATATGGACCAAATCGGACGATTTTTTTTAATATCTCGATCCTTGCGGCACCTAGCGGCGATTTTTTGCATAAGTCGTTTTCTATTCTTGTATGTATTATGTGTTCCAAATATGAGCCTAATCGGACCACAAATACGGTTTTTTTGAATATCTCCATCCCTACGCCACCTAGCGGCGATTTTTTTATAGGTCGCTTACTATTTGTGTATGTATTATATGTTCCAAATATGAGCCAAATCGGACCACAAATACGGTTTTTTGTGAAATATTTCGATCCATGCGCCACCTTCGGAGTTTTTTTCTTATTAATGCATTGTCATCGGGTTTTGAATTATATTCCAAGTTTCAAGCTTGTAGCTTATCGAGAAGTTGCTTAAATTTCAATTACAAAATTCGTTCACAACGGCCGTGCAGCCGGCCTGTCAAGTGAAGCTAAATAAAACCGTTTAAAAAGAGAACACTGTCGACTCATGAAGGGTTTTCTCGCTGGACAACCCCTTCTGATGTCACATACCTTTAAGTCAGGCTTTATGAGTGATACAACTGCCAGATCCAGAATCAACAAGTAGCATATGTCCTAGAAAGCTCCTAGTATTTGCTACGTGGACGGAGTTATTTCACGACATAGGTTTTTGAAAACTTTTTTCAGTTTGGTCATTAAACAAATTGACTTATTTTGTTTTGTTGATTTTCCGACAGAGTGGATAAATGATGTATATTGGAACGATTTTCCGTCATCCCTTGTCAAATTTGGTTCCGAGGCAAACAAGTTTCGGCGTTGTACCATCATCACTGTCCATTTTCGTTCTCGAGAACGAACAAAATTCTGGTAACACTACGGACTCATTCGGTTTAAGTGAAATCTTCACGGACCGGCCAGTACAACCTAATCTAACCTTCCACCTGATAAAAAAAAAATCGTTTGAAATATTTTCAAAATAACGTTCGACAACATTTTCGTATCGGCATGTTTAAAGGGTTGTGAGCTTTATATACTGATTGCAAGAAATGCAGTAGGTCATGGGTTCTAGCTGCCTGTTACTACCGAATCTTCCAAAATAAGTACACTTTCATTAAATAAAAGCTTGGCTGACACCAACTCTTAGAGGGTGCGCAGATTGTTTTGACGAAATTTTGCACGCAAGCGCTCAGTTGAATTTGATAGGATCAATAAATCTCTTTTTGACTGATGACTGGACGTTGTTGCTGTCACTCAAGAAATTGGCACCGACTTTGTATAGGTACGTGGGCGGAACATTACTTGTTTATCTGAAACAAGCCACTCATTATCTTTATGACGTCTTCGGCTGACAGCAGGAAAAGAAGTTTCTTGTATGCTGACTTGTCCGAATTAAGTTGCCTACAAAGTTAATAAAGCTCTACCAAATGACGTTCAGCAGTACCACACGCTTCATTAGAATTGGGAAGGACCTGTGCGAGCAATTTGAAACCAAACGAAGCTTCAGACAAGGCGACTCGACTTCATGCGATTTCTTTAACAATACAGTGTCGAAGGAAGATGAGATGGCTCTTGGAATGTTGAAGAGAAAAGTTCTCCGGAAGATTTATGGTCCTGCCTGCGATGCCCACGGCAATTATCGAAGGAAGTATATTGATGAGCTGTATGGGCTTTACGCAGATATGACGATCGATCAGCGAATAAAACTTTAAGTCTTCGCTGGCTAGGTCACGCTCCGTCCCAGAAAGTATTGCACTCTTCACTGGGTTTGGAGGGGCATGTGAAAGAAGACTTTATTTTTTGCTAATGATTAGCTAGCAGTAGCTTTGCGGCAGAGTAGAGGAGGAGAAATGTTACAATGTCTTCGCTACATTCAATAAAAAATTTAAGTTAAGTTGGGGTTCAATTAAAAATATTTGTTCAGATTTCCTTCACTCCCTGATCACAATAATGGCTGAGTTTCGCTGTTTGTTTTGTAAAATTAATTCCTTTCCATTCTCTTTCTGATCTTTACATCCTTTTCGCCATTTATAACTACCATTCACTGATAAGCTATGACCATTCGGATCAATCTTGGGTTTCCGTTTAATTTTCTGATTTCTGCATTTGAAGCTTAAACACGTTCTTAACTCCCCTCCTTAGGACTCATTCACCCGCTACGAAGTCATCTAATTAGCTGTGCAACATGCAAAGCTTCATACGTGCGCGCTAGCGCGGCTCCATCACTACAGCCTGATTTGCTATAACAAGGAAAACGATAACGCGAAATCGTTTGGCTTAATTGAAATGGAGCTAAACATGAGATGCTAGCTAGAGTATAACCATTAGTATGAGGCAAAGAAGAGAAAGAGAGGAGAGAAAGGGATTTAAAGGATACTATGGAACTCATCATGAACGGCAATAAAACCATTTCGACAATGAGCTTACGACGAGAGTGAAGGCAATCCGTTAGTTAAGCAATAGCAAGCAAGAGAAGTGATGCACGATAAAATACAATTACAACATAAGCATTTGGTGCTTTTGGAAATACGCGAAGTCAACAACGAAAGGATGGTAAATGTAGAGGTTCATCCTTTTTCAAATAACCTCCATACAAATACAATCAAATAATTTAATTCATACATACAAACATATATTTACGTATAAATTCTCTGACATCAATTATTCCTCTCGTTTAATGTTTGGCCATTTACAATACGCCAACAAGGATGGAATGGCTCAGCTCTGCCCATTACTGAGAAAACACAATTTTGAATTCATTAATTGTTACTCATGTAACAACAACAACAAGTCCAACAACATTAGCTAGCGATAAAATTTGCATGCGCTTGTTTTCCAAAAGCTTGTTGACTTAGCGAGGGATTTTCTATAAAGCTTCGCGAAGTACACAAGCGACTTTCAAGTTGGGTAGTCGTAAATTTGAGATGGAATTGAAGCGTTGGAGTATTTTGTATTTTTAAGTTCATGGGCAGTAATTTAAGTTGTACTTATTGTTTTTCTTTAATTACTTAGCTCAATACATACAAATTTATAAGTAAACAATAAAATTTAAGGAAATTGCCTGTGGACAAGGTTACAGCTGACGCTTGAGTTAATTTAGTGCCGAGTAAGCGAAATTAGGCGATGAAGTGTGAAAATGACTCACACTAAACTTAATTATATTCAATAGTCCACAGTAAGTACAGGAAATGTACTAAGCTAAAAAAAATGTATTTAGTACCGCAATAGGAATGGACTAGAAGTGCTGACATGGGGTGCATTGTACAGAACAGGTACTGACAGTCCGAAATGTTAAGATTCAACATTTCCAGTCAGTTCATTGCGTGCTCAGACCTCTGCAACCAATTTTGTAACATTTTGCACTACGAAAAGAAGCGAATCTTCGTAAAGACCAAGATTTCAAGGGAGCTAATCAGGACGAACTATCCATAAATTCATTGTACATAAGTGACTAGTACTTCCTGAGAATGGGCTTATTTTCTACAAGCTTGAATTAAGTCCGATCATACGAAATGCCCAGATTCATTGCAAGTAAGAAAGACTTATCTACTGGGGTACATAATTATAAATTAAGAAATATTTCCTTCAGAGAGGCTAGACCTTTTTCCTTCCTTAACCTGAGCTACTCAGTACCTGTGCAGAAATCACATGAAATATCGTCCATTGCACTGTTTTAATGTTTATTTTAACAGAACTTGTCCGGTTCACAAAAAATAACAAAAATTCATTCCTTTAATTTACTGAGACAAAACGGCACAACGATCTATTCTGAAACCAACTATATTGTCCTTCTTATCAACTCCAAATTAAGCTGGAAAGGGAACGTTGAGGTGAGGTTTAAAAGAAGCTCTTGTATCATATTATACCTGCGAAAGGGCTATCGGGAGGAACTGGGCACTGCCACCATATATCATCTTCAATAGGTAGAACACTGTCACTCTACCGATACTGACGTATGGTACTCTTGTCTTGTGGAAGGCTCTAGACAAAAAGAGCAATCAACATAGAGGGTCAAATGTGAAAGTGCGGGGTTTAAATTATTTTATCTCTTTTTGCTGCGTCCCAGGGCACAGTGATATTGAAGGGAAGAAATTTACATATGAGTTGGCCAAAAAAAATCCCTCAGCAGAAGCTATGAGGATGTAGGAAGAGAGGTCAATTCCTCACTTTCTCCGTTGATGTTCAAATTTCTGGGAAGATACATTTTTCGCTTTTGCTTAAGTTCATCAGAGAAAAGTTGTTAATGAGGAAGTAATTTGGTTGGACGTTTGTGCCAGGTGGTGGCTGAGAGCATTCACAATGCATAAAAATTTATCTGAGTGGAAGTGTGGGAAGTTCCTATGGCCGCTCTCTCAACCTAACCTAACATAACCCAACTTACCTTACCTAACCTAACCATTCCTACACCCCCGACTCAATAACTCACAACTTTTTCATGAAGACGCTTTGAAAATGTTCTACCGACCAGACCTGTAAAGAAAAAGTACCAGTACAAGTACAAGTGTCAGTACCTCAGTACTTCGAAAAATGAGTACAAGTATAAGTATCGAGGTACTTGTACTTGAATTGTTGAAGTATAAGTAAAGTACTTGTAAGTACTTTCGAAGTATTTTGATAAGTATTAAACGGTTTTGAAGCAGATCAACCAGCACCCTTACGGTCGCCTAACTTTGACAAAATGGTTGAAGAACAGTTTTACAGGTATTTTAATGATACATCAACAGATTTCAATATGCTTCAGAGTTATCCTCTTATGAAGGACCTATCACTCAAAATGAATACACCCTCAGCTTACTCCGACCCAGTATAGCGTTTATTTTCCTACGCAGGCATTATTTATAATCCTAGAAGGCAATCAGTCGCGGACTTTTCGTTTGAAAAGCTAGTACTAATGAAGGCAAATGCAAAACTACTTTAATATTGTTAGCTGTTGTATAATTTCTACTTATTTGATATGCTGTTTTACTTCTTGCTGCTTTCTAATATAAATTTTACTCATATTTTGATTTTCCATTTATGAATCAAAGTGACATATTTTATCAGAAAAAGTACTTTGTTTTACTTGCAAGTATTTCGTAAGTGTATCTACTTATACTTTCGGATTCAAAGTACAAGTACCGTAGTACTGATACTTGGTACTTAGATTTGAAGTACTTGAGTACTTGTACTTATTTGGTACTAGTACAAGTATGTACTCAGTACTTTACAGGTCTGCTACCGATACATGTTCTACCTCACATCTGACCTACAGCCTTCTATGTATAAGAGTCATAATGAATATCTTGCAACCCTTCAAACATCTTCGTTTATATATTTAGTGTTGTCTATCCAAGTTCTTACACATTAAATGCAAATTAGGATAATCAATTAAAAGTCACGAAATTGAAGCAAACGGTACCTTCACCCCTGGCTAGATTGACAATAGGAAGAGTGTGTAAGGAAGCCCAAGGGAAACCATAAAAGCTAAATCCGCCACCTCAGCAGCGTAACAAAGTAAACAACCCTTACTTAGTGATGCATAGCAAATTGCAAAAAAGCAACAACAAAACTTGTTAAATGAATACATTTGTCATTAATTCAAAAGCAATACAATGAAAAATGGACCTTAAATATATTGGGCTAGGAAGAGAGGTGAAGATAATTCACTAAGTTGAAGACATTTTTACAAAATATAAGCAGATCTCTATGATGAGTGTGCTAGCTGCGATTACCTCTGAAGAGATTTTAAGCCGAGCTTCGCTACAATTTGCAACGTTCTCCCTTTGACTTTCCTGCAAATTTTCGAGACGAGAGCTACATATTTTATGCCAACTCCGAATGGTATATTGTAGACAGCTGAATTTTTACTGAGAAGTTTTCATGGCAGAAATACACTCGGAGTACTTGCCAAATCATTTGCGCTGCCATTCAGCAGCTGCTGGCACGCAACCCAGATTTTACTATCTTATACTCCACGCTCTCAACTGCTACGTCCAAAGTTATGCTAGGTTAGGTTAGGTTAGGTTCAAGTGGCAGCCGTCCACATCATAGCGGCACAATGGGCCTATTGTGAAACCACACGAATTTGTTCCTACCCTCCTAATAAAACCACTTCGTTGAGTTTGGGAAGCTAACTAAGCGTCGTGTATTGGCCTCAGTTATATCAGTGAGATCTACGAGAAACATTTTGCTCATTAAAATTTTGCCTTCTTCTACGGAGCGCTGGACATTCACAGAGTAGACGCCTAACAGTTTCAGGCTGCTCTTCGTTGCCGCAGCTTCTACAATAATCATTAAATGGAGCGCCAATCCTTTCCGCATGCGGTCCAATACAAACATGACCAGTGAGAAGACCTACAACTAAGGAAAGATCCCTCTTACGGAGGGTGAGAAGCTCCCGCGATCTCTTCTCATTCCATTCTGGCCATGTGAGTTTTCCCGTGTGGCGTCTATCATGATGCTTCCACCTGGCTCCCGCTTTCATCAGTAGAGCCTCCTTTATCTTGAGCTTGCAGGTGGCGAGCGGCATGCCCAACCTCTTCCAGGACGGCGAAAGTGGAAAGGAGGTATCCTTTCTTGCAAGCTCATCCGCCATCTCATTACCTGGTATGCTCTTATGTCCCGGAACCCATACCAGATACAGAGTAAACTGTTCAGCCATCACGTTTAGTGATCTGCGACAGCCCACCACAGTTTCAGAATTAGTTGTGACAGAGTCAAGGGCTTTCAGTGCTGCTCGACTGTCTGAGAAAATATAAATGTGCTTCTGAGAGACTGCGTTCTACCTAAGGCAGTCCACAGCGTCTTCTATGGACGCAAGCTCGGCCTGAAATACGCTACAGTGATTCGGAAGGCGAAATGATCTTTGTATATCCAATCGTTCCGAATAGACACCCCCTCCGACCCTGTTATCCAGTTTAGATCCATCTGTATAGATCTGAATGCTGTTAGTGGGCCACTGTTCCCTATCAGGGATTAATACCTCGTATCCCTTGTTAAAGTTTGTATGTGGTTTGCAGAAATCTGTCCATTCTGGTATGCAGAAAAATTCGCGAATTTCAGTATGGTTGAAGTGAGACCATGTGGTCAGTTTCCTCAGCCTAATAGCTGCATATGTTGCATATTTTATGCCTACTCGATCTATAGGTAGTAGGTTCAGTATAACACTCATAGTCTCCGTTAGCGTTGTGCGCTCCGCTTATGCGTAGTAGTGTAGATCTTTGCATCTTTTGAGGAGCAAGAACCGTCGAGGATTTATTCACGGCGGGCCACCATACCGCCATCCTGTATAGCAATATTGGCCTAACTATTGCCGTGTATATCCAATGTGCTATCATAGGGGGCATACCCCATTTCCGTCCAATTGCCCCTTTACATGTGTGGAGGGCAACCGTGGCCTTACGGACACGTTCCGTGGTATTTTCTGTCCAGTTCAATTTCTTCTCAACTGTGAGCCCTAGATAGTTGGCGGACTCACTTAACTTAAGCACTGTGTTTGCCAGCACTGGAGTTGAGAGAGGTGGTATCTTATACCTACTCGTAAAGAGCACCAGCTCCCTTTTATTTGAGTTCACGCCCAGACCGTTATCAACGGCCAATGCTTCGACCCTTCTTATTTCCACCTGCATCGTCAGCATATGCTATAACTTTACAGCCCCTCTCCTCCTCCATGTCCCTTAGCAGCTGATTCACCACCAAGACCCACAGCAGAGGGGAAAGGGCTCAACCTTGTGGAGTTCCCCTACTGACGAACCTGCTCACCGATACCACTGCCAGTTCTGCTTGAACTACCCTGCATAGCAGCAATTGGTGCACAAGACCCACCACCACAGCTGAGATTCGATGCCCAGATCACTCAGTATCTTAATGATTGAGTCAGGTTTGATATTATTGAACGCTCCTTCTATGTCTAGGAGGGCTACCAGGCAGTATTCCTTGAAGGAGAACGATCTCTCTATGCACGATATAATTTCGTGCAATGCCGCTTCCGTTGATTTACCGTTCGTATAGGCGTGTTGTGCTTCAGAGAGTTGGTCATTCACTGTCTCCCTGATATATGTTTCCATCAGCCTCTCCATCACTTTTAGTTGAAACGAAGATAGACTGATGGGTCTGAAGTCCTTAGGCTTCGCGTGGCACACTTTGCCTGCCTTGGGAATAAATACCACTTTAGATATTTTCCATATACGTGGGACGTGGTTTAGCGCCACGACACCTCCTATTATAGCGTATAACCAGTTAGTGCTGCATTGCAGTGATTGTTGCAGTTGTATAGGTGTAACTCCGTCCGGCCCTGGAGTTTTGAATGGTTCAACAGATTGGATGGCCCAAGATATCTTATCTCTTGTAATTAGGTTGTGCAGTATAGGTTACAGTGTTGCTTGTGTCAAGCTTTGTGTATCCCCTGGTTCGTTCCTAGTTGCACTTGGAAAATGTGTAGTCAGCAGTAGATCCAGGGTTTCCTCCCCAGTTTCGGTCCGCGAACCATCAGGCCTTTGCAAGCATCCTGGGGTCATATTAGCCGATCTGGAAAGTACTTCCCTGAGTCTCCGCCCTTCAGACACTGTTTCCATGCTGGTACAGAAATCTCGCCAAGGGGGTTATTTTGGCTTTCCTTAGCTCAAACTGATAATTTCTAAGATGTTCTTTGTATACTTTCCAATGTTGCTCATCGCCAGAGGCTTTAGCTGCATTGAAAGCGGTCCTACTTAACCTGCGAAGGTTTTCGATTTGTGAATTCCACCATATTGGTTTATTTTTACCCCCTTTTAATTCTCTGGGGACAGACTGTATCTAGTGCCTTGCGGCATGCCCACGTGAAGTTATTTACCAGTCTTTCCAGTTCTGGTATGCTACCTGGCGTTTCAGGTACGCTCTCAAGTGGCAATATCTTAAATAGTTCCCTATTGTATTCTTGCCAGTTTTAATTTTTAATATTTCTGTTGGCAGCGCTCTGTTTTTTCACCAAATCTAAGTCGAATTGGATGTAACGATGGTCGGAGAATAAGTGGTCCTTAAGGACCCTCCAGTTTCCGACCAACTCCTCCGCATCTTCTGAGACTAGGGTGGCATCGAGAACTTCCCTTCTTGTTTTTGTAATAAAGGTTGGTTCAGTTCCCCTATTGCTTATGGTTAATCAAGAGTTTAGAATGAAATCAACCCTTTCGTTTTCGTCATTACTCCCCCAGGTGGAGTGGTGCGCGTTTACATCTCCTCCCAGTATCAGTGCACCTGATGTAGCTTCCACCACCTTCCTGGCGGTCGATGTCGGCACCGTCTTGTCATGGGCTAGATAAATTGATGGCAGCCTGATTTGACCCATACTTACGCTCAGGCTGATCGTTGTTTTGTCTTCATCACTAAATTGAGGAAGAAACAAAACATTAAGTTTGGTACTAACAAGTATATACGATCTAGTGCAGCGGAGGCTGCTTTACTGTGGTGCAGGGGTCATATTCAGTAAGTATGAGTTTTGAAATGTACATTTTTCTTTCATGCAAATTATATGAAGAAAAAGTGTACATTTTAAAACTCACAGTTACTGAATAGGGCCCCAGGTTTATCTGGAGGAGCCGCACCAACATCGCACACTATCGCTCCCTCCTTGAGCATAGAGTTATGCTAAAAAAAGTTTAAATATTCAAACTCAGCAATCTATAAAGTCTCAGCTGTCAAAATGTGAAGTGCAACAGTTGCTGCCCAAATGAACTTTCTTAAAAGAACTTAACTCAGCCATGCAATCTCGTATCATTCACATATTATGGTCTTTTGGCAATATGAAAATGCCACACCCATTCAAATTCGTTTACTCCTCTTTTATCAGTCACTATTATTTCTAAATCAAAAGTTAGTACGAATGTGATGAATATGAATATGTGCTAAAGACTAACATCAATCCAGGCGTAAAAGTGTGAACTAAGGAATAAAACATTCAACTCCTTTAGCTAATTCAATAAGGCAATACATCTTGTACTTACAATAGGTTTCGGTAATAGCGCACAGTGGGACTGTTTTAAACAAATATAGTGTATAATTAGTGGTATTAATAAAAGGTAAAAGATCAAAGTACAATATGTTATTCAAACTCCAGCGGTTGATTAGTGCTTGGCCGGGTGAACAAAGGGGACGACCGACATTATTAGTAAACTTAATAGACAGTCGACGATTGGTGCAAACTCTAGAAGGTAAATCGAGACCTTATAGTCAAAATATCGTTCCCGTTTTAGCAAGTAATGCCGCGAAAGTTCTGGACTAAATCGACTTCTCTACATATTTCTTTGCATCTTTGCTTGAAATTTAGACAAATTAAACTTTCTATTACTTCAGCGTCTGACTCTTGACTAAGTTGTAATTGTTAAGCCGGCAGCTTCCTGGAAAGTAGCAGGATTGAAAATCATGAAAAATTGCTTTGATATAATCGGTTCGTGCGAGTTCGTGATTAGTGGAATGTAGGTAGGATTGTGGAAACTCTTATAAAATTGTATATGGATTCCCCAGTTTCATATGATTTTTGTAAATACCTCGACCAGTGCGCCCCCTTCCGTAGATTTTTGTGATAGATCCTTCACTTCCAAAGGCAAGTCTGTAGCATACCGGGATGCTCCTTAAAATCCAATCTCAAAAGATCAAAATTTGATCTCAAAGCAGACTTACTTACTTCTGTGCGCCCACTTCCGTAGATTTTTGTGATAGGTTCTTCACTTCCATTGGCAAGTCTGTAGCATACCAGGATGCTCCTTAAAATCCAATCTCAAAAGATCAAAATTCGATCTCAAAGCAGACTTACTTACTTCTGTATAGACTCCCTAAAGATCACTAAACATCCCGATACCTGCCCGATCGATATGGATTTCTTTTAGGGTACACGTTCAAATTTACAGGTCTTAGGACCAGGTTTCGTTTACGCAGATATACAATATTCTTGAATTTAGACCACCGTCTATTGGGGGAGTACCGCTGTCTGACAATGCTAAGTATCTTGGGACTACACTTGAGATTATGCTTCCATAGAAGCTTAATATGTAGGATAGGCCTATGATGGCTTCGGTTGCCTTTTACCGCTGCCAAGGGGTAAATACATGCAGTCACTTTATGCTCTATCGTTGATAACACAAAGCGTGGACGAGGCGTAAATATCTCGGTCGGGACATAATCGAACCTCCACTGGAAACTTCTAAGATTGTTGTATGCTTTATTCGTAGCCTTGTCGTTGCAACGCAGCTATTTGCTAAATAAAGAGAAGCCAGGTTCACCGTTAGAGTCTGTAGCAACACAACGGAAAAACATAAAAGCATCTAAGTCAGCTGTTCCAAAATTTATGAATATGTGGCCTTATTTGAAACCTGTACCAGTCCTAATTTTCAGTCGCAATGCCAGTCCCAGTCCCAGCCCTATTCCCAGAGGATTGCATGTATTTTTGAATGCTGTTTCATAAAAAAATAAAACAATAAAATGTTTTTAAAACAAAAAAAGGTTAAAACATCCGTACCGGAAGTCCCTACTTGGGCGCCAATTAAAATTCTTTCGCTTTTAACTTTTGCAAATTATGCAATATTTTTTTGAGGATGGTTAAATTTATTTCCTACACTGTGTGTTCCACCTGTCCCTAATATCGGGTGGCTTGATTAGTCACCCCAGTCTTTCTAAAAGCTTCATCGCAGCTTCAAAACACAATTTCGTTCACTGTAAACTCTTCACGTTTTCTGTTTTTTTTTTTCGTATTAAGGTTACATTACATCCACTTACACTTCGCTGGTTATTTTATCGTTAGGCGCCACTGCCTGCATACTGACATGCATTCAAGCACGAATGTAGGCATTCAAGATACTACCAAAGACACTACCAAATCGCAGTCTACCAAATCGCAGTTTGAGTTCAAGTCTGTTGCACAGTTGCAATTGTCGATAGATGCTTAGCGCCTTAGCGTGCAATATTTTATGTACTTCCCTACCATAAATGGTTTTGAGCAGCTATCAGCACGCCTCCCACAACTGCATTCTCAACACGTTTCACACATGTGCACGTTCAACAAAAAGAACATGTAAATATGTATGTATGTGTGTGGTAATTGTATGTGCAACAATTCTTTGAAATTCTACTTCGGTAGTTCATTTTTATTGGACTTTTTTCTCCTTTTACATTCAATTCCGCATTTGTCTTGGAAACTTTTGTCTTAGTGCATTCGAACGTGGATGTAAGAGAGAGTTTGCTACATCTTTGAGCTGTTGATTGCAGGCCTTTGGAGATAAAAGTTTGGTCACTTATCGCCATTCGAACATTCTTTACGAGGCGTTTTATCGAATGTTTGAGATTTGCCGTTTTTGCTAAAAAAAAATCTAAAAGTGTTTGGTTTCGAATGATGCATACAAATTTGAATACTTTTCATTGAGTGTAGTCAAGTTTGAGTTTTGTCTTAAATTGGCTGAGGTTGAAAATTTGTTAGACTTTTTGGAGTAACACAAATTAGATTGGGTTTAGAGCCGTGCATAAGATTTTGCACATTTCCCCTCTGAGACACATCTGAGACACAAATCCATACGTCCAGTGTGAATGCGCTCCGCTGATATGTGTTGAGCGCCTCGCTTCCCCCTTTCTCTTCTAAAAAACTACAAAATAGTAAAAATTTAGTTGAAGATTTGATTATGCACAGCCATGTTATCCTAAAAACTATTTCATCATTTTGGCATCCAAGCTATGAATCCATCTTTCAGCCACTCATTCACTTATCTATTCTGTCAGCCATTAATCTCAGTCAAATCAATCATAGTAAATAACCAAGAGTTCCAGTAGACTTCAACTCAATATCGCCGGCGGTAAAAAATGTGATTGATTTATTGTTGTAATCGCAAACACTTTACGTTGACATCTCGCTGGCTTCGCGATGAACGTTTTATGACGATTATCGCCATTGGAAATCCACCAGAAAAAGAATAAAATAAAATAGAATTATGAAGATGCAGTTTATTGCATTGCTTTTTTGTATTTTGGAGCCCATTTTTATTCCTTGTGGCAGATTTTATTTCCTAGACAAGGGAAGTTGAATAAGTCAAAAAGTTTCCAATTACTCAAGTTGTTACTGCTCTACCTTTACAGACAGATATTGTCAGCGAAATCCTCTAACTCTCTAGCTGCGTATGCTTTATATTCTTCGAATATACCCGCTGGCATGCCTTTCATGATAGCCGAATAATATCTGCACACTCAAAACCTCAAGGGGCCAAAAGCTCGCTCCGCAGCAATCGAGTTAGTACCACAAAGTTCTAGTACCGGAGCATACCGCAACCAAATCCAACCAAGGACTGCCCACATCCATTTAACTCCTCTGACTCTTTAGGAAGGAGTTATATTCCTGCTACTCGTTGCAAATACGCGTGCGGTAGTTTGAAAGATCTGCAACTTTCTCTAGCGTGCGTCACATTATGAGCATTTAACCTATTGTCTACACCAGAGAGTTGGTCAAATTACCATCTACGCTGCCTAGTATTTCCCAAGATTTTAGCAGCGAATTAATTGAGGATATTCGATATTCGATGATTTTCGATGAAATGAAAAGGTGGAGCGGCTTCAACCGCCCTCGCTATTAGAGAAAGTAGAAATAGCAGATCAGACATATTTCGTCTTAGCTAGAACAAACATAGTTTCGAAAGTCGCCGTTAGCTCAAAGACGCTTTCGGCTTCTTCTTTTTTGATTGTGATTAACCGAAAATTTTGTGTAGTTTCATCGATATTGATGTTCCTATGGCGAACACAAATCTGATGCGTTTCGGAAAATAGCCCAATTAAGGTACTGCCCCGATCTTCTCGGGAACGATTTTATATGATCACGTTGAGTCTTCGAGGTTATGTAACCCTCACCCTTCCGTGAGGAGCTTCCGGTCGCCGAACCCTCGCCTGCTAAATTCTTTGGATTCGCCTTAGATAGGTTAAGTTGACGTTGAGTTTAAGACGCCATAAATTTTGCTGGCAGCCCCTTTAAAATGTTAAGCTTTTAACAGTTTGCTATGTGGAAATTGATATATGTATGTTTGGCATTTGATGAATTCCGTTTTATAAAAAATAAGATATTGTTTGCTTTCTTGTGGAGCGATGGGAGATCTTATATGGAGTAGTGGACTGCTGAATATGAACATTTACTCCTGATTGGTGATCTTTTGGTAGTGAGACGATCCCATCTATTCCAGATATATTAGAAACCAACAAGGTACCCGACGTTGCTCAGGTTGGGTGTATTGGCACATACCTTCCTATTACCAAAAGTCACCAGTATAAAGGCTGCTGTCTTCACGTTTGCTCTACTTTATATGTTCACCCTTTAGAGAAGTGTCTTAACAGATCTCAAGTGATATGGTCGGCTACTTTAATATTTTTTTATGCCCACTTCTACCAAAAATCTACTAAGGCAGATGCACTTTAGCCGAGAAACGTTGATGGCAGAAAGTTCGAGGCGTTTTCATGTTTAAAATGAACTTGAAACCTTTGGTATGATAGGCAGGAAGCACGTGCACAGATAACAAGACAAATCAAGAAATGGCCCAGTTGTACTTTATTTCATTCCCCGTATTAGAGGCATTAATTTTTTCAAAGCCATCTTCAATGGACAGACATGACTCAAAGATAACGATGACTAATTATCGCATGCTGTTGTTGTTGTTGTGCGACATCAACATCGCATCACCTTGTATACTGCATTTTTAAGAATAAGGCAGGGATATTTTAAATCGAAGAAACCCTCATACGGAGTTTTATAGCTGCAAAACAGCGACTCACTAGCTAATGTTAAGTATATACCTCTGGAAGTACGACTTTTTTTTGTGACCTAATATTTCACAATTTTGGTCTCAGTGGAAAACGGGCAAGGCTTACCGAGATCTATGTATTATCACTTTTAGTATCTAAGGATTTCCTGATGGTAGTCAGTTTGAACTTTTAGAACTCAAGAAGATAACTTTTTCTTGATGATTTTTTAGACTTTGCTGATTGACTTTAATATTGAAAAAAAATTCGGCCACGCACCGAAGCTCTATAATGATCAACTTACACGCTACGCCACATATAAAATTAATTAGTGATTTTCCTACAACATTCCCACCAGAATGTAGTAAATGCATAGTAAAAGCCAATTGCGCTCTGTGGATCCGCCTCCTTCGAAAATGCATGCTTTTGATGTACCACTTTTTGATTCCATCCCATCAATAGCCTGCACCAAACAAGCATTATTGTCATCATGGAAGGCGTCAAATGGCATTTTAAAAAAGTCACATGTTGAATTCATCTACTACAACACCCCTCCTCTCCTATATCACACAATTTATCCAGCAATCCTCTTTTCGAAATTTGCATCGACACCCGTTAGCGGCGATGATCAAAGTGAATACCGTCGCCGCCGTTGCGCGAAAAATGCATGCCAGACACCAATAACAGCAACAGCCCGAAGCAAAATGAGGCAACAACAAAGCGGGCTTTAGTACTGAGGTGACCTTAGTTCGGTGGTGTTGTTGTTGCTGCAGCCATGCATTGCTGCATGTGAGAAACACATAAATTATGCGCTTGCAAAGTTGCAATGCTTGGCCGCCGCCGCCAAAAAAAGGCATAAAAACGTGAAATCGGTGCTCAGAAAAGTGTTGACGAGGACATAAACCGAACACAATGATAGCGGCAAAGAAATAAGTAGTGAAAGATGCGACGACCTGATGCTCAAACGCAATTTCATTGATTTATGTTTTGTTTTGGTTTTTTTCGTGATAATTTATATAATTTTTCGCTATTGAAGCAACAGCTGTGCAATGTAGCTATGTGTGTCGCGATACTTACTCGCGATTTGTCTCATCTACACTTTGTCCGACTGCCGGCAGAATTTTTTATTGGAATTTTATTTGCATCTACAAATATTAAATGAAAAATCGCTCGGGTTAAATATAAAACTTCTTCGAGCGGTTAAAACAAGACATTGACTTATGTGCCGTAACGCAGACGTGGGCCTTTAGCGGTTCTATATTTGTTGTTGCCGCAATCTCAAGAGCAGTTGTGCAACAACGGCCAACTACCAGGTGGCAAGTTTTAGGCGCATAAATGAAAGACATAGGGAAGAAATTTTAGTAATTTGGCAGTCGGGAAAACATATTTTTGATAGTCTGTACACGAGCCCAGCAAATACTTTGAAGAGAAGCAAAGACCTTGATTTCAGTACTAATTACAAAAAAACAACCTACCGGGACTTAAAACTCTTATCCATTTTATTTTCTGTGACATCAAATCTACATAGTTGTGCAGAATATCTAAGCTCCCTAAACTCTTTTTCAAACGAACGTGGATTCTGCAAGACGATCGTCTAACTAACTAAGTCTTCAGTGCCCTAAAACCGAGCGATATTTTGGTATAGGGCCTTAAAACTAAAGATCTTACCATTTTGGACAAATTCATTGTACTCATAATGAGACTTCAGGTTTCATACAACGACTTAGTACCAATGTACGACCACTCAGTGCCACTGAATCATCCAATCACGTCCTCTAAAACAGATATTAACAGAGACATAATCAACAGAAGCCGCAAAAAACAATTTATGGTAGCTAGAGACCTGCCATGTTGGTAAAAGAAACTAGGCAGAAAGCAGGTTTAAGGGAATGTAACGGCACGAACTAAAACTAGTACAACTTTTGAACAGAGCGTGACGTGCAACTCTCACTATAAATATTCCGCTTTCTTTCACTTCGGGAAAGCGATAAACAAAATAACATTATCCAAAGTTCTCAGTCTAGGCAGGGTTGGATAGACCTTTTTCCTCACCATTTTTAAATAACTATTCGTAAGTGCACGGATTACGAGATCAACTGTTCGGCCGTACGTAACCTAGACATGGTGATCAGAAATTACTTCTGATCGCTCCTACCACCTTGTTCCTCGAAAATTGGGAGTCGAGTCTAGGCAAACACTTGGCGAACATGACCTTATTATAAGTGAACAGATTATTCTGCCCAGTTGTGGTTGCTAAGCACTTAGACTCAGTACTCAGTTACACAGAAGCTATTGTCTCTATGATGATTGCAGCGTTCATTTCACAATAGGAATACATGCCGCGAAGGCAAGTCACAGAACCTTATATACGATAGGTATACATCAGGATAACAATAAACAGATCGAAGTTTGTTAAACTTTCTTACTGCAAAACGATTGCCCACTTTAGTAGTACATAAGCCGTAGTAGCTACACTAGGGTCTTTTTAAACCGAACATGCAGATTGTGAACTTTCCTTTCTCTCACGTGAGGGAAAAGGCCCCGAAGTTCTGATGAAAACAAAACAAACTGAATGCAATATATTTGCTCTGTTTGCAACTGCAAGCTTTGGAACTCACCGTATAGGCGCTCTTTCTCACCCCTAACTTCCTTCCTCTTGTAAAACATGGTTGCATCTGGAACTGTACATGCAGCCGAAAGATATATCTGCCGCAGACCTTTTTATATCGCGCAGACCTTATCATACTAAAGCAAAGAAAAGAAAGTAAGAACTATATCAAGACTGCACACTCTTGTTGTTATGTCCTTTTTCTTCAGCCAACTAATTTGCATTTGAATCATCATGAGAGAATAAATTGAGAACTGCAAAAGACAAGTGAGAACACAGAAAATTAATCGAATGAGATTATAAATAACTCAAAGCTAACCATTTGTTGTTTTTGGTGCTGTTGTCGCGCATAATAAAAGCTTTACCACCAGTTAAATTAAAACTATTTGCCAACTTTTGTGCAAGGAGGCCTTTTTAACTTAGAGACGGTCACAGATGCCAAACGACATAAGACGGGATCCAATAGATTGCCATCCACTACATTTTATGCAACAAAAAGCCACACACACAACAGCAACTTCTTTTCCACTTTTGCATTGAGTAGGTTGTTAACATGCGGCACAGTGATGTTGTTGCTGATGACGTTGTTATTGCTGTATTGCTGTTGGTTGTTGATTACGCGCTCGCTTGCTCGCCTTGGCTGACCTCAAGTGTCACAAAAGCTGCCAAAGCAATAAAGGCGACACCAAGCAAAACATTTTCAAGTGGCAATGCTACAGGAAGAAAAGAGGAAGACAAAATTGAAAGAAGAATAATGATTTCTAAACGCTGTACACAACAACAACAAAAAATGCCTCTGCGAGTCAAACATACAAATTACGCGCCTTTAGTATGCAAACTAAACCGTCAGACTTCGTAGATTTTCACATTCCTTTAAATTATGCAACTACATCAATTGGCTGTTGTTTTTGTTAGTGTGCCAGGAACTCCGTTGACCGAGGTCATTGGCACATTTTGTTGGGGTATTGTGAGGACACCGCCAAACACAAATACGTGAAACAAGTTCATTGACTCTTTTGATAGAGTTCTGCGTGCCTCTGTTGAACTCGAATACTTATTTGTAGCTTGTAGGCCAAAGTTTTAGTATGTTTGAGTTTATAATCGACTAAGGAAAGCTCATCAACTGTGTCAATTTAAATTTAATTTCTTTCGTCAAATCTGTACCATTGAGCTAGCAGGTCGCTTAGTTTGGACAACTCAGCTGTGTTTGCACTTAAACAAGGAAAATGTGTAATTACCCTGGCAGACTGCGCCATTTTCGGGCAAGATCATCTCAGGCATCATTTCGCTCGTAATATAACTTATGCTTATAACGATGAGGCCTTACTTATAAGCATGTGAATGATCTCACCTATTGGCCAAAGATTACCGATCTTTGCAAAGTTATAAGAAGCAGATTTAGGGGTGAATTATGTATAGTTAACGCAAAACGAGTAATTTTTCCTCCCATGACCCAAAACTCCTATCAAATCAGAGCACTCATTCCCTTAAGTGAGGAACAGTAAATCTAAATACCTTCATGAAATTTTTGGTATTGTAACGAATTTACTGCAATTCCGCTTATTTGCAACCTTCTGCTAACGTTCGAATCACTAAACTGTTGAATAAATAACTCCCATATTCGTTATTTTCATAATAACACTTCTATTGCTCTACAGATGGCGTTCTTAAATCAAACTGATTGTCGTGCATCTACTGTTGCTGCCTTTTATACTGTCTGGTATCCTCGTTGCATATTTCTAGGCTTTTCTATTCTAGAATTTACTAGTTAGTTATCAGCTATAAAATTACGAGCTTTAACTACGTTTATAGCTTCTCATATGCGCGTGTATATGTGAGTGATACTTGCACAAATTATTGCCTTCTTTTGTGAACATCTCAGATAAGATATATGCATGTGTTTATGCGTTCTTTATCCGCTGCTCGTATGGACATATGGGTAGACATAATGATTGATTTGTTGATGTTCATACGAGTCACTGCTTAGTATCGGCTTAGAGATGATAGTACCCCTTAGTGTTGCTAGTATTCGTCACAGTATTATATAGTGGTGACGGTGAATGTGAGGGACTGCGGCGCTAAGTGTTACGGCGTAATACATAATTTGTTCGTTATTTCCTTCTTGGCCCTCAGTCAATACTATTTAAAAATAAATTCAAATACTCAAAAACATAAGCTTTATATTTTTTTTTTTTCGAAATGTCTTAGAAGGATTTTGCTTGGCAAATGTGATCGCCACTGCGACCTTGCCGAAGGCACCCTTAAAGCATAATCTGTGTCCTATCCGAGTTTTAGGTCTTGTAGCAGTGCTTTGCCCCATCCAATAGATGCGACCACTTACAAATTGTCATCTTCTAAGGGGAGTCCGATGAAACTTGCCGTTTCGACAGGGTTGGACTGATTGGTTTTGGCTTCACATTGCAATGGAAAAGATGGTTGGTGTCATGCGGAGACACATTGCAAGCAGAACATATGATGGGTTTGTTTGTATTGAGTCTGGATAATTAAGAGTTTAGCCTATTGCAGTATTTAGATCAAAGCTGAGCTAGAGTAACGCGCGTCTACCTGGGGAGGCTGCTATCCCCAACTGCAACTTCAGGGCATTTGTCTATAAGAACTGCTTTTAGTAGATGCCTCTGAGGACCTTTAAATACCCTTTTTCTTCCTACTGCTGAATTATTAAGTGCTGGATTTTTTTTTTTTTCATAATGGCAGCACACTGGCCTCAAGTGGCCCAATGAAACCAGGCTAATCCTTTTCATTATTATTTTTTTTTTTTTTATTTTTTTTTTATTTAGTTTTTTTTTTTTTTTGCCGATTGGCAATGGTTCATCAAGTGTCGAGATCTAAAACTGCTCAGCTACAGAATAAATTTCATCAAACCTAAATTAATAGAATAGAAACAAACGTATTCAGCAATAGCTATTAAGTCTTCTTTTATAGAAAAAAGGGATTCCGACCTATTAAATGTGTTTGAGCGAGAGCTATAATCTTGGCGCAAACATCGAAAAGGTTTGTTAAGTTCGAAATTTGTTATTTTTCTAGTTATTTTTAAAATAAGAGGTTTGTTGAAACACTATATTTCATTTCGTTCAGAAGAAATGGGCTTGAAATCGATCCATTCAGTAGTTCTATCATAAATATTACTCCCAGTATTTCACTTCGACTATCAAGAGTTGGAATATTGATAAGCTTTAATAGTGACTACGGAGATGACTACTCAAGTTCCTGGGAGGCGGGGCCGCTTCAATCAGATGTCTGTTGGGTTTATGTGTATTCAGCAGACACTGTTGCGGCTTGTTG
The DNA here is from genome assembly GCF_040869045.1 of Eurosta solidaginis. Classification (NCBI taxonomy): domain Eukaryota; kingdom Metazoa; phylum Arthropoda; class Insecta; order Diptera; family Tephritidae; genus Eurosta; species Eurosta solidaginis. Next base: position 7,339,429 of record NC_090321.1, read on the forward strand.
CGTACTTGACGAGTTGTATAGGAGTAGCTGCTGGACTCAGCAACCAAAGAAAGCTTACTTCAAACATTTTAAAACATTTTTCCATAACGAGGTGGCCCCCTAACCTTAGTAAGAGGATCCATATTTGTGTATTTTACTATGAAAGGACTCGAACTCAAAAATATACTCGACCAAAGCCACGTCTTGTTGTTGTACAACTTTTTGCCAATTTAAAGCACAAGAGGATACTCTCCACTTAAGCAGCAATCACTAACATTCATAGTTAATTACAGCATTTAACAAAAATTCTATTGAAGTTGTAACCGGTCTCAGGCACCTTAAATCTACAACTTTTTAAATTTTTTAAGTCCAAACAATGCTCATGTATATTAAGCTAATTTCAAAATGTCTCAGAATTTGTGCCGTAACGGTTATTTGACCTTTGAACTCTTTGCACGGCTACAGTGCATAAAAATGTCTAATTGGATCATTGCCAATGGGTGTCTTATGCCAGCAAAAGCAACAAACGCTCGTAGTACCACGTATATGATAGACGCCAAGATGGCTAGTGCGAATTTGCAACAAAAGGGAGATTTGCCGACGAACGGACATTCTGCATGCCTATGTTTGAAAGGTTTCCGCAAAAACGGCTTTGGGTTTGGGTAGGAGATATGGTAATTTTACATTCATTCGATATATAACTTAATTTGTAGATGTGCTTTTTTATTGTTCATACTATTTTTTATTTGTCATACTAAAAAATTCCTGGCAAATATCAGTGGCTCGCGACTGCAAAACGGCACAATGACCTGCCACAATGCATTTGTGCGTGAGGATATAAAGTGGTTGCAATTTTTTTTTTTAATGTAATATCATTCAGCAAAGCAAAAGCCAGAAAGAAGAAAGCAAAGCTACATAGCAGAAGACAAATGCAGGCGCCAGCAACTCTTATCGCCAATCTAATAATCTCCAATTTTGCTTTGTCCAGCCTCCGAAATTTTAATAAACCATTAAATTTCTTTCAACATTCATCAATCATTCGTTGAAGTCAACCTACGTGCAGCATTCTTGCAATTGAGTTACAAACAAACATTTAAACACACACACGCACATAATTATTAGCCTAGCTAATTACTTATTTACGCAAGAACATTGCTAAGTAAATCTAAGTTGGCGTTTCTGTCCACTCAGAAGGCAGTAAATGAAGTTGCCCACAGCTGGCAAGCAACTTTGCTATGACTACGACGAGCATCCTTGAAAGTTGCAAGAACAAACGCACGTGGAAAATCATGTGGAAAAAGAAAAGCAACGAAATCAATGTATTTGCTGTAAAGTTGGCAAAGATTAAACAAAACGCCCACTATTTTGTTGTTGTTGTTGTTTCTTCATTAAGCTGCTGCCACCTTAACTAAACAAATATTGGAGGCGTGTATCCCGCATATCAATGTTGCCAGATGCAATCAAGTCAATGTTGCGTCGTATGCGTTGCAAAAATTCCTTAGAAATCATGTATGCATGTTAACCTGGGTTCATTTGTATGGACGAAAGTTAGCCGATATCGCGCCATCGATTTTTCGATAGGATTTGGGCTCAGGAAAAACAGTTCCACTACGCATACCCAAAAAATAATGTTGGAGCCTGCGAAAAAAAAAATGGCGAAAGGGTCAATTTTTCGACCAAAATACTCCCCAAAGCCCAAAAAATATTTTTTTGTCAAAAACCTGTTGTAAAACGTTGGCGATAACAGCTTTTTGACAAAAAAAGGAAATATTTTTTGGGTTTTAGGAGTGTTTTGTTCGAAAAATTGACCCTTTCGCCATTTTTTTCGCAGGCTGGAAAACTATTTTTTTGGGTATGCGTAGTGGAACTTTTTTTTCCTGAGCCCAAATCCTATCGAAAAATCGATGGCGCGATATCGGTTAATAAATCGACCCAGTCTAATGTATGTGTTTAGTTGACCAACTAACGGTCTATATACACATTCAAGCATATTTACATTTAGCGTGTTGCCTGCTTTATCCACATACTTCATGTGTTCCTATTGCTTCGTCGTTGACATTGTGGCCATTCTTAGAGCGAAAGCTATTTGTTTGGTTGCGCCCCTTCAAAAGTTGTATTTGTTTTTTTTTTTTAAGACAGTTTTTATTTTTGGCGGAGCTGAGGGGAAGCAATTTGTAATTTTAGAAATCAGCAATAGGACAATTTTCCCCACAAGATACCATCCCTAGCAAAAAGCTATGGACACCTTTCAGGTGGTGTCCGAGTAGGGACACCAATTCCAGAACTATACCATTGCAAAAGTATGCCGATATTTTCTACTCTACAAATTTGTAACGATATTTTTAGGTATCTGGTATCAAAACACGAAATGTCATATAATTTTGTACTGCTGGGTGAGCGGTTTGAGTTGCATGGCCACACTCACACATGGGTCCTAGTCGGCGCATGCTGGCAGTCATGAAAAATCGGTTCAAGATTTATCATTATGCCTTTGCTTGCAAAAGAAAAAAGGAGACAACACTGCTAAGACTTTGAAATAGTTAGCTTCAAACCTCATTGAGGTTTGCAACATCTGTGCACCGCTCGTTCCCCTGATTTGTAGCAAGAGACTGGTAGATAAGTCAGAACCTCGTATACCAACAAAATCGCAGATGAGGTTAATTTGTCTAATGATGGCCTTGGAAATATGATTTAAGGACACGAATCGGAATGCTTGCTCCATTTTACAAAAAGGCAATCCAACCCTGCTGCTTGGTATTTGTCTTCGTGATTGCAAAAGCTGACAGCTCCCTACAAGATATGCGATGATCGGAAAAACCATGAGGTTTTGCGGCTTCTATTTTTGACGGGGGACAAGCGGAGTCACGTTATTTATTTTTTGGTGGGAAGGGGATGCTTAGATGAACTGATGTGGAATCTGTACGGTAATTCACTTATTACCGCTGCATTAAGATTTAATACATATAACGTTTTGTGTTCTGAGCTGTGCGAGAGAATAACACCCACAGTCAATAAAGTGAATGCATTAAGTTTACTTACAACCAAATTATTAATTTAATTTCGAAAGGAATACATAATTTCGAAATATATTATCATCCCGAAATTTACTATCATTGCGTTAATAGTATCCGTCCAAGTAAAAATTATTGGAAGGCGTGCGGTTTCACGGACTCAGAATTGGCTCAAGTGTGGGAGTTGGAACCTATTCGCATTATCTACAGATTCATGCGTCATTCAAGCTGCTGTCATGCTATAGTGTGTTTCAAGCAGAAGTCCTCGCGGTACGGCAAGCCCGCAAATCAATCGAGGTCCGGATCATAACTCTCAAGGTATCTTTTCTGACGGTCAAGCAGCAATAAATCCGCTAGCTGCTCCATGCAACTAACCTAGAAGGAAATAAAATTCCGGATGTGGAACATCAAGAAAGCATACCACTAGGAGCAGCCAAGGGGTAAATTGGGAGATTTTGCATGTAATAAGATCCGGCTGTCAATTTGCAGAGCATACTCTGATCTGTTTAATGTCCACTCATTGAGTTTTTCACTTGATGTCTGATTGCATTCACATCTACATGACGATATAATGCAAGTAGTTACGCGTGACTAGCAGGATGTCTACCCCAACGTGAGCAAAGATGTTTACACATCAAAAATTATAGAAGCTATCTAATTTTATAGATTTGCATTTAAATGTGTTATAGCTAATAATTTTAATGTCTATTGTCTTGAAATAAAAAATAGCAATAAAATAATTTTATTAATAAACCGCAATAACGCAGCATGCAACATTTTCCTGCGATGGCTACTTAACATGTACCCCGCCATCCAGTGGCTGCAACATACATACATACAAACATGTTTGTATATTAAGTTACCATTTCTCTTTCCCTACTCTATTAAGCCACTTCATAGTTGCTATTTTTACCACATTTTATTTTATTCACGTTTTCCTTATTTTCAACGTTGATGACTTTATCTTGTTCGTTATCGCTCCAACAATATCTTTGGGCGCCACACACTCACTCCACCACCAACAACTTCCTTAATAATTTCTTAGCAATTTATTGATTTGGTTTTAGTTAAATATAAGTTTGCTATGATTTTTAATTATGGCTTAGAATTTTTTATGGCATCAAGTTAAGAGATCAAAGATATGAAAATATTTGTAGTTTGATATGTTTAAACGTGGCCAAGAGGCTAAGTGGTAGCTACGCGCATGGGAGGTGGACAAGCAGTGGGGCGATCAAATTGCTTGTTTATTTGGTTGTAGAAATTATGTTGTGGAGAGCAACAAACAAGCGACGACTAAGTAGGCGTTACTTAGTTACGGCGGGCAAAATTGACTACGATAAAATAAATAAACTGGTAATTTGAAAATGCCACTTTTTATGCGAGGTTAAAGCTAAGCTCTAAAATAAGCCCATTGGGGGTTTTAAGCTGTGAATAAAAAATATGAATTGAATTGCTGGTTTGGGGCATTTGGTCAGTTTAAAGTGGGATCGAACTAAAATACTTACTATTAAAGGCAAACTAGTTAGTAGAAGACCGATACTTAAGAAAAAACGCTCTAATCTCGTGGAAGATGTTAGTCGTAAAGTGCATTAAAGTAAAATTTGGCGGAGGCTAGCGTGTTTTGGAGTTTTAGGATTTAGCCTTAGACCGAGGTTAACATGTGGAAATTAGCCAACTATAGACACGCTGCAATAAACTCTGTAAAATCTGGCATAACAACTGGCACTGCACAGAAAAAAGAGTATTATTAGACTGAGGAAGTGAAGAAAGACTTAAACAGTGATTTAAAAAACTTGATCTGAACTATGTTCGGTTTATCTTCTAACATATTTGGTAAATTTTATGCCATAAAACTCGTATAAACCCACTGATTCTAGAAACGTTTATATCGTACATTATATACTGATAGCCTACATCCAAAATGCAGCCTTTTGAGGACCTTAGATGTGTTCAAGCCTCAGGAAGGCATATGAATAAAAGAAAGTCAAACATTAGTTTACAGATATATGTATATGGGGTATTCCATCCCATTTCGACCAATTTTGAACCCGACCCCTTTAGAATTGGCTGCAAGTTTTTCTTCTTTTTCTAGCTTACGAATAACGTTTTTCAGAATTTTTTGAAATTTTTTCATCCAACTCAAAAAAAGTTATGAATTTTAAAAAAACACCGTTTTTGGTTTCAAAATGCTATAACTTTTTCAAAAATTAACCGCTTGGGATCTTTTTTTTACAAAAATTTGTTTTTAAATGTACTTTTCGGAAAAAATACAAAAAAAATTTTTTAAGTTTTTTTTTTTTTTGTAATTTTTCGGTTTTTTGAGATTTTTCGAATTTCGCCATTTTTTTTTCTTCGTTTTTTCTCATAAAAAACTTCAATCAATTCTGCAATCATCCCCAATAATCCCGGAGTGGGCCGATTTTTATTTTTTTTTTTTTTAATTGAAAAAAAAACTTTAAACATTTTTTTGTATTTTTTCCGAAAAGTACATTTAAAAAAAAATTAAAAAAAAAAAAAGTTCCCAAACGTTCAATTTTTGAAAAAGTTATAGCATTTTGAAAACAAAACTTCTTAACTTTTTTTGAGTTGGATGAAAAAATTTGAAAAAATTCTGAAAAACATCTTTCGTAAGCTAGAAAAAGAAGAAAAAATTTCAGCCAATGCTAAAGGCGTCGGGTTCAAAATTGGTCGAAATGGGATGGAATACCCCATATGCTTTTAGAGCGATCATTATACGCAGTACTTAGTATTCCAGATACGATCCTATCATCCGATGACCGGCGTAGAAAAGTTTAAGCTTATGGAAATCGGTTCTAGAACTAGAAGCCTTGTTCTTCTTTTCTTTTTCCACAGTATAACTTGGAACGTCAATGTCGAGACAAGTTGGATTGGTGGAGAAAAGTACAGTTACAGCCACCAACATAACAAATTTTTTTGAGAGCCAGTTTGGCGTAAAGCAGTGATCACCAAAATTGAAATTGTGGCTGTGTTAGTAAGATAAAAATCATAGCAGTGGCAGTTGTTTAGACGGTGATTAACGAGCAACAAAGGAAGACATATGCAAGCATGTATGTTAATAATAAAAAAAATAGTAAATATGTTTTTGAAAATATTATTTTGTTGCTTGCGTCTGACAAAAAATTTTAACAAAATATATTGCTAATATTAATTAAATAATTGAAAAATCCTGCGCATGACCTCTTTATACTCAGCTGAGCAGAGCTCGCAGAGTATATTAATTTTGTTCGTATAACGGTACCCCGTAACGACATAAACAAATCAAGATAGATATAGACTTCTATATATCAAAATGATCTGGGCGAAAAAAAAAAATCTTTTGGCCATGTCCGTCCGTCCGTCTGCCCCTAAACACGATAACTTGAGCAAATTTTGAGGTATCTTAATGAACTTTGGTATGTAAGTTCCTGGGCACTCATCTCAGATCGCTATTTAAAATTAACGAAATCGGACTAGAACCACGCCCACTTTTTCGATATCGAAAATTTCGAAAACCGAAAAAGTGCGATAATTTATTACCAAAGATGGATAAAGCGATGAAACTTGGTAGGTGGGTTGAACTTATGACGCAGAATAGAAAATTAGTAAAATTTTGTACAATGGGCGTGGCACCGCCCACTTTTAGAAGATGGTAATTTAAATGTTTTGCAAGCCGTATTTTGGAAGCTGAGTATGTAATGTTCGGTTATACCCGAACTTAGCCTTCTTTACTTGTTTTTTGGAATGCGCAAATAAACAATAGCCCCTTCCGATGTTGTTACTCTGCTTATTCACCTACTTCCGAATAAAAGAGAATAATAGTATGTGTGAAATGAGCAACAATAACAATTTCACTTCCAGACGATCATTGCCTAAAGGCATTTAAATATAAAATCATTAAGTCTGGTATGTATTTTGCTTAAGTATTGTGCTCAGCTAAATTATATATTCAAATGAAATTGCCAATGAGATGGTCAAACTTATATCACTACCATGGGGGTTCTACCACGCAAAACTGAGGAATATATTACTAAGGCAACAGATCTCAAGTCCCTATGATCATGTTTTGATACGAAAACATCGTTTGACCTTCTTAGCCACAACAAATGTGTAGTGACGGTAATCAACACTTAAATTGTACTATCACACGAAAGCTTTGATGATAACGTACACGAAAGAATTCCACCTACAGAAGCTCGCAGGCTCAAGAGGAAAATCTATCTATTCATCGCTGGTTCAGTCAAAGTTCAGGACTGTAGGCAGAGCGACTCGGAGTTTGGGGGCTCCTATCTATAATAGTCTGGCTAAAGTAAACGAGATGATATGTATGAACCTCTGCTAAGACGAGCGTGCTTCAACCAGCACTCACTATCGGTGTTCTAAGAGACATACATTATCGAACGGATATTTAGGAAATTAATATGCACGCCCCCTCAACCTCACCTAACCCTTTACAAGATGAAGCTAGCTTTCTGCCCCGAAAATTGGAGGAATTGTAACCTAACTCCATATGTGAATATTTTGTCTCAGCGAAGCAAAGATTCCTCAGGTTCTGAAACAACAAGAACTCCCGACACCGAATTGGATCTCAATTCTTTGAAGTTTTAATTAAAGCACGCTTTCTGAGTCCGGATACCGGTCAGTATGGATCAGTCCTTGAAAACCTAAATAACGCATTTTCGACTAGTTTGCACACATAAACAAATAACCAAAATTCCAGTAATTTTCAATAAGAAAGAGGATTTTAAAACTGTACTGAAGACATTCGCGGAACAGTTTGGGACCATATGTATACATTTCGTTGCGTATTACGTTCAGAGTATTTGCGGCTGCCAATTTATTTTCCTTAAGGTGTATCACGTCCAGCAAAGGCAGGAAGGAGACATAACCTACTGCTAGTTGATTATCGGACCACACTACGGACGGGGAAACCGGAATTAAAGTAGCTTCCTTTGCTTACCTACCTTAGGTTTATTTCATGCACTCTCCATTCTCATTTCCTTTTTCGCCTTTTCAGTTATGACTAGAGCTTTAAGAGTTATTTAACAATATTTCTTAGAACTTAGTACATACAAGAATATCTGCAACATTCTTACTATGCAGCGCTGATTTGAAACCACATCAATCCGCTTTGGCGACTTGCAGAACCGGATCATTGATTAATGGCTACAGTAGATGTATTAGCTCTGTTCGTGTATCTTCCTTCTAAGAGTTTATTGGGTAAGGCAGAACTGAAATCCTAGTCCATAACTTAAAAAAAAATGTCTTAGCGGGTTCGCCCCTCGGCGGTGGTTTTTAAATACTCCGAGTGTATTTCTGCTATGAAAAGTTTCTCATTGAAAACTCATCTGCCCTGCCCGTTCGATCCCAACAATACGTTGGAAAATTAAAAAGTTCATAACGCAAATTATGAGAAAAGCTCGACCTAGATTTCGCATCAGGTATTTATTTTTTTTATACTCAGTTGAGCAGAGCTCACAGAGTGTATTAACTTTGATTGGATAACGGTTGGTTGTACAGGTATAAAGGAATCGAAATAGATATAGACTTCCATATATCAAAATAATCAGGATCGAAAAAAATTTGATTGAGCCATGTCCGTCCGTCCGTTAACACGATAACTTGAGTAAATTTTGAGGTATCTTGATGAAATTTGGTATGTAGGTTCCTAAGCACTCATCTCAGATCGCTATTTAAAATGAACAATATCGGACTATAACCACGCCCACTTTTTCGATATCGAAAATTTCGAAAAACCGGAAAAGTGCGATAATTCATTACCAAAGACGGATAAAGCGATGAAACTTGGTAGGTAAGTTGAACTGATGACGCTGAATAGAAAATTAGTAAAATTTGGGACAATGGGCGTGGCACCGCCCACTTTTAAAAGAAGGTAATTTAAAACTTTTGCAAGCTGTAATTTGGCAGTCGTTGAAGATATCATGATGAAATTTGGCAAGAACGTTACCCCTATTACTATATGTATGCTTAATAAAAATTAGCAAAATCGGAGAACGACCACGCCCACTTTAAAAAAAAAAATTTTTTAAAGTCAAATTTTAACAAAAAATTTAATATCTTTACAGTATATAATTAAATTATGTCAACATTCAACTCCAGTAATGATATGGTGCAACAAAATGCAAAAATAAAAGAAAATTTCAAAATTGGCGTGGCTCCGCCCTTTTTCATTTAATTTGTCTAGGATACTTTTAATGCCATAAGTCGAACAAAAATTTACCAATCCTTGTGAAATTTGGTAGGGACTTAGATTCTGGGACAATAACTTATTTCTGTGAAAAAGGGCGAAATCGGTTGAAGCCACGCCCAGTTTTTATACACAGTCGACCGTCTTTCCGCTCGGCCGTTAACACGATAACTTGAGCAAAAACCGATATATCTTTACTAAACTCAGTTCACGAACTTATCTGAACTCACTTTGTATTGGTATAAAAAATGGCCGAAATCCGACTATGACCACGCCCACTTTTTCGATATCGAAAATTACCAAAAACGAAAAAAATGCTATAATTCTATACCAAATACGAAAAAAGGGATGAAACATGGTATTTCGATTGGTTTATTGACGCAAAATATAACTTTAGAAAGAAACTTTGTAAAATGGGTGTGACACCACCTTATTAAGTAGAATGAAATGAAAAAGTTCTGCAGGGCGAAATAAAAAGCCCTTGGAAGCTTGGAAGTATAACTGTTCGTGGTATTACATATATAAATTAATTAGCGGTATCCAACAGATGACGTTCTGGGTCACCCTGGTCCACACTTTGGTCGATATCTGGAAAACGCCTTCACATATACAACTACCATCACTCCCTTTTAAAAGCCTCATTAGTACCTTTAATTTGATACCCATATCGTACAAACACATTCTAGAGTCACCCCTGGTCCACCTTTATGGCAATATATCGAAAAGGCGTCCACTAAAAACTAAGCCCCACGCTCTTTTGAAATAATCATTAACACCTTTCGTTTGATACCCATATCGTACAAACAAATTCTAGGGTCACCCCTAGTCCACCTTTATGGCGATATCCCTAAATGGCGTCCACCTATAGAACTATGGCCCACTCCCTCATAAAATACCCTTTAATGCCTTTCATTTGATACGCATGTCATACAAACACATTCCAGGATTACCCCCGGTTCATTTTCCTACATGGTTAATTTCCTTTATGTTGTCACCATAGCTCTCAACTGAGTATGTAATGTTCGGTTACACCCGAACTTAACCTTCCTTACTTGTTTTTTTTTTTGTCTTTGATTTGGCTGACATCTACCTCCGTATATCCTATGAGTGAAGTTTGTATCTGAGTTTTTCACGAAAATTAACAAATTTTTTAAACCCAAAAACTTTTTTTTAATTTTCATATGTATGTAATGTCTTCTGCTGCATTTAAAAAAATATAGATTTTTCATAAAACCCGAAGCAAAAAAAAGCTTAATTAACTGCACACACATTTCGCGCCACTCACAAAGGAGCTCTCTCAAAAAATAGTCTTTGAAGGATTCCAACGCAATGTAAATATATCAAAGAAAAACGAGCTTAGAATAAGCTGCTGGCATCCAATTTATTTCTTCTGCTCACTGCCAAATTCATAACAAAGTATCCTTTTTGAGCAACTTTAATGCCGTCGTCCGAGTAAACAAAGTGGACGTTTGTAATCGAAAAAATCCTTGAAAGTATTTCGCGCACAAAAAAAAAAACTAAAACAAAATAATAGAAACAGAAAAAAACATAATTTGCAACAAATATAACGGTAAGCTTTGCTGTTGTATATATGAGGGAATAACTGTACTCGCCATACTTAAGTTGTACATAAAATCGCTTAATGCAACTGTCAGCGCATTTGTCATTTCCGTTTGCTTGAGTCCAAGCATTGCCGACTCCGCTTGCATCGTTTGCTGACCTTTGTAATTCCAAGATACTTAACGCTTTGGGTGTGAGAGACTGGGATACTCGTAGAAGACTTGAGCGTTGACAGCTAGGACTAGCCGCGTCGCTGGGCCGCGCTTTGCTTCGTTGCCCATAACGGTATTTTACACATACATAATTCACAAAAATGCTAACGCTGGCTAAGGTTGGAAAAGTTAGTGAAACAGAGCGAGGAGTAGTGGAGACAAATGTGGAAGAGTGTGATGTTAGTGAAGAGTACAAAGTGCAGTTGCTGCGAAGAATTATTGTTGCAATAATTTGCAGCGATGTGAAAAATTTAACAATAAAGGAAGGAAACTTTGCAAGGATATGTGTATGGGCTGTACTTGGAAATGCTTTTACTTACAGAAGCCAAAAAAAACAGTTAGAAGAATAAAGGCATAACAGAGCACTGAAAGGAGCTAAGAAAATTTTAAGTAATAGAAAGAAGAGTTAGGATGAAGAAGTGGGAAATCAAAACTGCTTATTTTAAAGTTCTTTTTGAAGTTAAAATAAGGATGTTAGCCGATTCTGTATGGAAGCCAATTCACATTGCTAAGGAGGTAAAAAAAATATCTGCGCCAGTTGGTTACTCATTATATGTGCTTCATTTGAATTAAGTGATCATAGTAAACATGGTGACAGAAAGTGGCAAGGCTTCTCAAAACTCCGGAAGTGACCTTTAAAAAATATCGAAGGTATGCTGCCGAATGGATAGAATCTACTGTGGGAATCCAAAGCTATTTTATTCAGCCAGTTAGGTTAAAATATTTAAGAGCTACGCCAGGCTGCACTCATTCATAAACTGGTTAGTCAATAATTGCTTGCAATAGCTAACGTCCAGTGCAAATCATAGCTTTTCAAACGCAAATCTCCACCTCACTTGCCCATAGCGTATCCTGTTTATCTAGCAGGCAATGCTTTGGTGACCCGCCCCTCACAGAAGGGGGTTGGATGGACTAGAATTTTCAATGTGGTCATATCGAGCTGCTACTGCCGTAATGGTGCTATTTTCAGGAAAGTAACTGATGAATATTTCGCAAAAGACCATCAACATCGGTAAAACTCACCTTCAGCGAGTCTTCTTTTTGCTACAAGAAGAGGGAAGTTCTTCCTCTTCGTGCTTTTGTTAACTCATTGAAGGTCTCCAAGCTCCTCTGCTATGAAGTTCAGAGGGCGTTAGGAATACTTTATGCAACAAATCTCTTCAATGACTAAAATCTCTAAAAGAAGAAAGCGTGTTTCCTCTACCTACCCTTCTCCACTCAGCGGAGGCTTCCCAGTTCCTCTGCAATTAAATTCGGTGGCCGATAGGAGTATTTTATGGACTGACTCCCTACAATGATCAAGTATACCCGATTTTTTCGTTTCAGAACCGAACTTCCAAAGAGTCCTTGTAAGTCCATTACTGATATAAAGTAACAGTGAGTCATATCTCTTCTATAGAAAATTTGTATTGAAAACTTTGACAGTACAGATCTTGACATAGTACTCGTTCCCACAAGCATCTTCCTTCACCGTTGTTACCTAGCAAGATATTTATGAATTTCATCTCGACAGCGTTCCACGGTTCTGTCACGCAGTCAAATGTTTGTTGAACTCTTTGAGCTGAATTTCGACTCCAATTCTTACCCAAATATACATACAATAGTATTAACCGGCTCGAATTGTTCATCTGTGTCAGATCTGATATTAAGGCTTTCGTGAAACTAGCTTAAGTGATAAGTTTATGCTTTTTCTTAGTATCCTATGATAGAAGAGCTTTCTGTATTTTTTCAACCCGAATACTCTAAGAGCTAAAAAAGGGATCTAACTGAAGAACTCTACAGCGATATTAAATTGTATCACTCGAAACAGAACATTCATTTAGTGCCAAACTTACTTTTGATACTTTCTTTTTTAACTTCTACTCCTCTCAGTTTCCTTTCAATTCTCTTTGTTGCCTTAAAAGATTTCTTGGCTCTTCGAAACTTCTTTCCTTCCCAACAAACCAATAATAAATTTTTCTAAATAACTTACATTGACGTTGGTGGCAAGAGCCTATCAAAAACAGTAAATTATATGCACCGTTATGCTTTCAAACAACCGTTAAGCCGCTCGTTGTATACACATTTGCATGCTCATGTTTTTAGCGGCTTTTACTCTCTCTCTTTCTTTCTTCTCTTTTCGCTTTTACAACACAAAGTTAACGCTTCGCTGCCCAATGTCGACTTGGTTGGCACAATCGTCTTAGTAAAATTGGAGGTAAATGGAAATAGGAAGTGGATGGAGAAGATACAGATGATGTAAAAAAATTACGCTAAACTAAAGCAGAAAATTGTATTTCCGTTTGTTGGCGAGCTCCTTTTTGCAGGGAGAGTAACGATTATGCACTTCATTATAATATACTCTTTTTAGTTATAATAAAGCACTACCTCGAACTTTCTCAGTCAAAAATTAATCAAGTCCAAGTCAGTAGATATTTCTTTGCATATATCAAAGCTCTTATTATTGTAACGAATTATTAGCTTAAGATATTAGATCGATGCATGATAAGCTGCATCAAGATTACATGGGTTCTATATGAGGCTACGAAATCATACATTGCCCCTTCGCAGAGTGGATTATATCCCATTTCTGTTGTGGGCATTGGTCGTCAACCTACTTCTTATGAAGTTCGGCGAAGGTTCTGTCAAAGTTGCAGAATAGATAGCACTTCTGAGCTTTCATACATATCTTTGAGCTACTGTAGAGATGAAAGATTGTGGGACAAGATGGGGAAATAATGGAAGGCATCGATGGTCCCAAAAGTACAGCGTCTGCTATAAAGATGATGATTCCAGAAGTAAGCAGATTCTAGAAGCTAGCAGATCTTTCATGCGAAAAAAGTGACCGTATCAGAAGCATGAAAAATGCCGGAAAACGTGTTTAAGGAAATACTCTCAGAGAGATAATCAATCAAAATCATTTAGGATGGCAAGAAAGACTAAAGAGGATTTACTTGAGGAAGGCCTATATTTATGTGCAGTGTATATACGGTACATGGGTTAAAACTTCTGCGAAAGGGATTATTAGCTGCATATGAATCAAACAGGGGCAACTTGGATATCCGATGGAGAGGTGTAAATTTAGAAACACATCGTGGTAAAACTCGGCGTCAAAGCTTCAGTAACATTTTTTAATATCAGTTTACCAATCTTACAAAAATTATTTTAGTTTTTTAAATCTGAACGAATGAGTTTCTGTTCAATGCGGTCCCTGCTTATTTTACATCCCCTACCTGCGGCTGCCACACAACTCAAATTAAGAAAAACGTCAAGACTCGACCCCATGAATAAGTATTAAAGAAATTGGTAAAGAAATGAATTTAAAGAAATTTATTAAATAAAAAAGTATGTTAAAGAAAAACTTACTGGAGTTGGGGAAAAGCAGTTGGCAAGCAATGAGAAAGTTGAAAGTGTGGCAAAACTTTGCACAAAAAACTCTAAAGTTGCAAGCAGCTGGTGGCTCACCTGCGATTTTCCAGCAAAAGTTCCGTTACGACAATAGCTGTTTATTTACATTTTTTTCGCTCGATACTTCCGTTAAACTATACGCTCCGCACCAACCGGCGTTAATATCAAAAGAAACTCACTCTTTCCGGTTCCACCTGCATTTCTTATTCCGAACTCTTTTTACGCTCGTATTCTGTTTTCCCTCTGAGAATGTGACTTGTTTGCGTTGGCTACTGCTTTGTTTGCTTAGTTCTAATGATTTTTTTTTTATTCCACCCTTCCCTTTTCTAACTTTTTGCTGGGTTTTACAAACAAAAGTCTCACAGTTGCTGATTTGTAAACATTTTGCTTCATTTTCATTGTAGTTCTCAGCAGTCATAACCGGCTACCGAAAAAATCTAACGCTTTGGAAAGAAGCTGTTTTTACTGGAATGAAAAAGAAATGCTCTCACCATTGCAGCCTTTGGGACTTTTGTTAAGGCGATAATACAAAACAGTTTCTTCCTGAATTTCAAAAAAAAAAAAGTTCCAGCCAGCCTCGTTGATGTTGAAATATTTGCAGGGACACGTATGGTTAATTTTTTACCCTCCTAAGATTCCATTCCGCTGGTTGACTTCGGCATAGACTAGGCCATCGTCGTAGCTTTTATAGCTCTAGTAAAACAAGAAGTCCTCCATGAAGCTTGAGGAGAGTATTACTGATGAGAAAAGTGCTTTTGTGGATATTTACTTCGGTACGACGAGCTCGACTACAAGGGGATCAATTTGTTAGACCCCTACATATATTTGCAGCTAACATTTCCACCTTACGTAAAGGAGAGCAAGGGATTGATAGTGGCATATGAAATGCATCATCGCCGTATATCAGACGAAACCTCCTTCTTTTGTCTCCATGAGGTTGATTTTATTATTTGTAGCATGAGTAATTTAACTTGCCCATTCCATAGGTCCATTCTTACAGCTCAGCAGTGAAGATTGCTGAAGGGTTAAACATAACGCATAAGATGGCTGCGATTGAGAAGTCCGCCACTGCTGAATTAGGAAACTGGCAAATTCTTCCCTGTAAGCTTATTACAATTGAGGTGCTTTGCGCTTATCCTTTGCTGGGAAGTGGCCCTCAATCTAGCAGTCACAAATTGATGCCTAAACTTAGGTAACTTGCATGCGCTAATGGTTCCGTGGGAACTATTTACCTTTTGTCTTTGGAACTGGAAGCATCATAGCTCGGAAGAACTCAGACTTGTGGTAAATTCTCTCCAGGTAGCCTGTGGAGAGTGAATGCAATTCACACCAGATCACCTAGTTCGTTGAACTTTCTATGGGCTGAAGAGTTGGAAAAGTGTCCAAAAAGCTGCTTGCCCGACAACGTAGTCATAGGTCTGCAACTGTCACACCCTCGTTCATCCATAGCAAACGGCTTCGCCTCAATTGCCATGGTATTACATGATAGGCTTAATTTGTAGCCATTAATTGAGTAGATGGCATGTGCTTTTTCCTGTAAAATGGAAGATCCATCTCTTCCGAATTCAGCCCACTTACTTCTGCCCGCCTACATTCTTTAAACAAAATAATAGGCATGTATGGCCCAAGATCGGCACCAGGTAACTCATATGATATGTCGTGGTTGACGAGTAAGGTCGCTCCCTCTGGAAAGAGCGAATTCTATCGCATCAAGATCTGCTAGTCGCAGTGCTTAATGCAATATAGTCTCTGTCGAATTCTACCACAGGTAAGCACGCTGCAGAGAATACTAGGCTCCCGACAATTTAAGCTGCTACTAAACTTATTGACACCCTCTCGTTGATGTGTTTCTGATCATTTGGACAGTGCACCCTTCATGGATCAGAGCTTGCGGACTTCGCCTAAGGAGTTGCAGCAGCTTATCATCTTTTTTTCTCCTCAAATACCTTCCACTCACAAAACTTTCTAGCTTTTTCTCTCTCCAATCAATGTTCTTATCGCCAACTTACTGGACCGTTGTCCGTAGAAAAACTTCCATAAATTATTTTCAATCAAATTTTTACAACAAAACTTAGCAATACAAATATAAATATTGTTTATTTATGCAACAACAATACTTTTATGAACAAATAATTCTTTACGTAAGTATAAATAAATAATGGCCAAATTGTTGAAACATCTTGCTTACAACAACAACAGCACGCAGATAATAATGGCGTCAAATGCAACTTTTTGTTAACAACAAATTGTTTAAATGTCTTTGTGCCATCTTCAACTGCCAAATTAAAAAGAAAAGTGTAAAAGAAAAAAAAATAAACAAGAACGCTTAAAAACTTTTCCACTTTGTTCAAATAAATGCAAAATTTTTTCAAGTTTCCTCAAAGCAATAGCGATCCAGTGGGAAATTGGAATGGAATATGGAATTTGGCGTAACCAAATTTTGAAAATTTTAATTATCTATATCTGCGCAACCAGCTTTTTAATTTTTGATAGAGGGCTCCTTTATTTAAGCGAGTAGGTCTGGGAGAAAAAAAAGAGAAGAAAAAAAGAATCGGAGGAGATATAGAGACACAAGAGTCAGAAAGAGGTGATGGGTGCAGGAGAGGTTAGATGGAGAATGAGTAAGAACGCCACGGCTGGTGCGGCAAAAGTAAAAGAAGAAATCTTGCATTTTTGTCCAAGAGAGGTCTCCAAAACTACGTAAAGGTCATCACGTTGAAATATGTATACTTCTAAAGTTTTATTAATATAATTTATGAGCCAGGTATTGCGAAGGCTCTTGAAGTATAATCCAATACTGGGGTCTTTAAATACACGATCGAGCCATAGAAAACACCTGAAATTTTCCTTGGTCAAAGAAACTTTACTGCGGAGATAGTCTTCGAAGAAAACAGAAGGTAGATCTACCAATTTTTAGAGGGGTCCTTCATCATGCTAAAGCTTCTTATAAACCGCTATTTTTATACTCAGCTAAGCAGAGCTCACAGAGTATATTAACTTTGTTCGCATAACGGTAATCCGTAACGGCATAAACTAATCGAGATAGATATAGACTTCTATATATCAAAATGATCTGGATGAAAAAAGAAATTCATTTAGCCATGTCCGTCCGTCTGCGCGTCCGTCTGTAAACACGATAACTTGAGTAAATTTTGAGGTATCTTGATGAAATTTGGTATGTGGGTTCCTGGGCGCTCATCTCAGATCGCTATTTAAAATGAACGAAATCGGACTACAACTACGCCCACTTTTTCGATATCGAAGATTTCAAAAACCGAAAAACTGCGATAATTCAATACCAAAGACGGATAAAGCGATTAAACTTGGTAGGTGCGTTGACCTTATGACGCAAACTAGAAAATTAGTAAAATTTTGGACAATGGGCGTGGCACCGCCCACTTTTAAAAGTCGTTGAAGATATCGTGATGAAATTTGGTTGGCACGTTACTCCTATTACTATATGTGTGCTAAATAAAAATTAGCGAAATCTTATGACGAACACGCCCACTTTTAAAAAAAAAATTTTTAAAGTCAAATTTTAACAAAAAATTTAATATCTTTACAGTATAAAATTAAATTATGTCAACATTCGACTCCATTAATGATATGGTGCAACAAAATACAAAGTTAAAAGAAAATTTCAAAATGGGCGTAACTCCGCCCTTTTTCATTTAATTCGGCTAGAATACTTTTAAAGCCATAAGTCTAACAAAAATTTACCAATCCTTGTGAAATTTGGTAGGGACATAGATTTTATGACGATAACTGTTTTCTGTGAAAATGGGCGAAATCGGTTGAAGCCTGTTTTTATACACAGTCGACCGTCTGTCCCCGCTCGGCCGTTAACACGATAACTTGAGCAACAAACTATATATCTTAACTAAACTTAGTTCACGTACTTATCTGAAGTCACTTTATCTTGGTATAAAATATGGCCGAAATCCGACTATGACCACGCCCACTTTTCCAATATCGAAAATTACGAAAAATGAAAAAAATGCCATAATTCTGTACCAAATATGAAAAAAGAGATGAAACATGGTAAATGGATTGGTTTATTGACGCAAAATCTAACTTTAGAAAAACTTTGTAAAATGGGTGTGACACCTACCATATTAAGTAGAAGAAAATGAAAAAGTTCTGCAGGAAGAAATCAAAAGCCCTTGGAATCTTGGAAGGATAACTGTTCGTGGTATGACATACATAAATAAATTAGCGGTACCCGACAGAAGCTGTTCTGGGTCACCCTGGTCCACATTTTGGTCGATATCTCGAAAACGCCTTCACATATGCAACTAAGGGCTACTCCCTTTTAAAACCCTCATTAATACTTTTAATTTGATACCCATATCGTACAAACACATTCTAGAGTCACCCCTGGTCCTCCCTTATTGCGATATCTCGAAAAGGCGTCCACCTATAGAACTAAGGCCCATTGCGTTTTAAATAATAATTAACACCTTTCATTTGATACACATGTTATACAAACACATTCCAGGGTTACCCTAGGTTCATTTTGCTAAATGGTGATTTTCCCGTATTTTGTCTCCAAAGCTCTCAGCTGAGTATGTAATGTGCAGTTACACCCGTACTTAGCCTTCCTTACTTGTTGTCTTTAAAATTACACAACATAAAGTAAAATGTAAAAATGAGGCTATGCTTAGGAATTCATTCATAATTCATAGACCATCTTAACTGCCGATATTTTTATTAAAAGCCATCAAACTACAAGCAGAAAATGTTTCCGTATTCACTTTATATTAAACAAGTAAGGAAGGCTAAATTCGTAAGTAACCGGGCATTACATACTCAGCTGCCAAACTTGCTTGTAAAACTTTTAAATTACCATTACAATTAAATGCCATGCACATTGTCCAAAATTTTACTAATTTTCTATTTTGCGTCATAAGGTCAACCCACCTATCAATTTTGATCGCTTTATCCCTCTTTGGTAATGAATTCTCGCACTTTTTCGGTTTTTTCGAAATTTTCGATATCGAAAGGTGGGCACGGTTATAGTCCGATTTCTTTCATTTTAAATAGCGATCTGATATGAGTGCCCAGAAACTTACGTTCAAAATTTCATTAAGATACCTCAAAATTTACTCAAGTTATCATGTTTACGGACAGTCGAACCGACAGACGGAAGGACGGACAGACATGGCTAAATGAATTTCTTTTTTCGCCCAGGTCTATTTGGTATATAGAAGTCTATATCTACCTCGATTAGTTTATGCCGTTAGAGGGTACCATTATGCAACCAAAATTAATATACTCTGTGAACTCTGCTCAGCTGAGTATAAAAATTAATTGCCAACTTCCCATAATTCCAACACAAGTCCTTACTAAATAGCGCCGGAAAGTATGTATTGCGTTTTTCCTACACTCTACATTTGTATGAAATTGGAAAAAAACACAATTTTTTTCTCATCTAACTTATTTAATTTTATTTATTGTTTGAAATGCGTGCCGCTCAATGCGTAAAGCGAAAACTTTTTCAACTTTTTCTTAGCTCAGTAAGCGAATTTTCATGGCAGCAAAATCGTGACAGTCAAATAAAATGTGGAATGGCTTAAAGCAGCTGCACGGTCGAGGGGTAATACCATCCATCTTGAAGATGTAGGTAAATTTATTTTTCACACTTTTTTTGCACGTTTCACCCGCTTGACGTAAGCAATACGTCAAGCGTAAGAACGGCAATTAATTTTTGTTGATTGTCGAGATCAGCCCTTCCCAGCCCATCTCATGAATAATAGCAATCAAATGAGAAAACTAACTAAAAAGAAAGAAGAAAAGCATGTCGTTATCAGCAGAATTGTGTGCGGTAGTTGCTGGGTAAGTGGAAGGAAGGGAGCAACTGTCTTACGTTAATATAAATCAAATCGCAAAGAGCTGTATGCTTTAGCATTCCTACTGCTACTCACGCTACTGCTCTGCTCTCATCTGCCTTTAGGTATTTCTTATTTATTTGTATTAATTAATTTAATTTCACATTATTTATTTACATTGTTATGCTGCAAATTTAAAAGAAATTTCGATAGTTGCTGCTGGACTTAATTGCTCGCGGCAACTTTTTTTTTAAATAGACCTTTCTCCTCGCAGGCTCTCACTTTCCTTGCCTACTTTTAGGCGTTGGCATAACAAAGTGGGGGAAATATTGCTTTGTTAGTAATTAATAGGATCTTTGATGTTTGCGCGGAGGAGGAGAATTTCTGTAGTTTGTCTTTCAAATTGTCTATAACTATATCAATAGACAATTAAGTATCTGCAGGTAAAAATATGTAATATTTTATACAGTTAAACAAATTTGATTTTAGTTTTAAGCAATGTTGTCATACAAACAAAATTCAAACCTTCAAATTCCACTTAACGCAAAGTTCAAACTCGATCATCAAAATAGTTAAATAATATCAAATAGTCCTTTAAGTATACAATTTCTTGTTACGCGTCAGACAACGTACTAAATATTGCATACTTCAAGGCTACATTCTTTAGAGATTTTTGTTAATCAATGGCGCGGTCACATTGATCTGAGCAGTAGTAGTAAAATTTTAGGCTTCCAAATGCAAGTGGCACGAAATTCATAGAGCAATGGTTCATGACTTTTAATGAACTGAATAGGAACAGCACTAGGTGAATATTAAATGCATTCGAAGGTCGATCTACGTGAGAAGAGTGGATCCGGCATAGACGTACTCTTTAAAGAGTTCCCTAAACATCTTCAAAGATGTGAACTTTTCTGGCAGAGGCCGCACACCGGATAGCATAACCTTTCTGAGACATCAGGAGCCCTCTGAGAAGGTCTACTTCATTCAATATAGATAGGGTAAAAGTAGGAGTGGCTGACATAGTTTTCTCTAACATAATTACTTAGGCACTGCAGCAGACTCATATTATACTATAGCAGCTGAAGTTATGCCATTGATTTTATGTCAGGAAATTATATATTGGACGAGGAGGAGAATCAAAGTACTCCCTCATATTCTTTGGGCTCTCGCACATAATAAGGTACTGCTCGAACTGAGTAAGACTTCGATTTAAGTAGCAGCAGATAATGTCGCCAGTGCAACCACAGAGTATTTTGCCTCAACAATTCTAAGATTTCCTGATCCTTTTTGCATACATACCCTGCAGTCAAGTAGATTATATGATTTCAAACTAAAATCAGCTTCATGCATCCTTTTAGGCGTCCAGCTTTATC
The DNA here is from genome assembly GCF_040869045.1 of Eurosta solidaginis. Classification (NCBI taxonomy): domain Eukaryota; kingdom Metazoa; phylum Arthropoda; class Insecta; order Diptera; family Tephritidae; genus Eurosta; species Eurosta solidaginis. Next base: position 7,360,984 of record NC_090321.1, read on the forward strand.
ATGCCAACCACCACACGTATGTGTAGTATTCTGTTACGAATATTAGCAAAACTAAGGGTCCTGCTATCTCTAAGCCGATGCTACACAGTGATATCATGCACATCCATAGATCAATCATTATGTATATACATAAGCGACACAATAATTGCGTCTACACCTATGTACCATGTACGTATACGAGCAGCGGAGAATCAATGCACAAACACATGCATATATCTAAGATACTCCTGAAAGTATGCAATGAGAGAAGCTATAAAATCGTGCAATTGTAGTTATAGCTGAGAAGTTTGAGAGCTGATGGCATCTAGTAGATTCTGGAAATGGAAGCGCCTAGAAGATGCAAACATTGAAATCAGAGAGTATAAAAGGCAGCAAATGTAGAGGCGCTGGAATTCAGTTTAATTTGAGCTATCAAGCAGTTTCGATTAAGACGCTATCTAGCGAGCAATAGCAGTATTATTTTGAAAGTCAGTTTCATATAAGCTATCAGTTTGGTTATTAAGCCAGCTAGTTGCAAAGTATAAGTGTTATTGTGAAGTACTTTAATAAAGGTCATTTTTCCATTATTCAATATTGGAGTTATTTATTCAACAGTTTAGTGATTCGAACTTAGCAGAAGGGCAAATAAGAGGATTTGCAAGTTAATTCGTTACAATACTTTAAGGTGCCCTCAAATAGAACGAACTTCCATTCCACTGCATTTGTTGTTGCTTTTAACATAATTTGACCAAGTTTTTAGGCATATAAATTTTTATTACAATGAAAGTAATTTTCTGTACCATCAAGTTTTTGACATTTTCCTTTTTTACATGAAAAAATTATAGCCATTCTATTTCTGCGCCTATAAAAAGATTTATTGAAAATCTTGGATGCTGCCACGTGTGAAAGGCACGCACGTGAACTCCCACACTTGTTTCCCATAAAAAGAATTTTGCAAGACTGGTGCCTGTAAGTGTCACACACAAACATACCTACACGCACACGTAAGGATGTGTGCGTTAATAAGCCACAAAGCTCAAATGTTGTTAACTTTTAAGCAGCCGAGCGGTTAAAGTAGTTACAAATTATTACACGGCCAGTTGAGTGTGTAGTGAAGTGCAGTGAGATGGAAAATTTTTAACGAAATTTTATGACATCAAATGTGTGGACAAAATATTAAATTTTAAAAAGGATATGTTTTTTTCTGGTAAGATTTAAATGATGTCAAACTAAGCACAAAGCCAGTCCGGCCAGATTAACTTAACCTAACCTAAGCTCAAAGCAATGAATTTATATTTCATACTGAAAATTCAAAATCTTATTTATGGAGAAAACAATAAGGGTATTCACGTTAGCAGTCCTGTTCATGAATAAATTTTCTTCTTAGTTCGCATGGATGGGTACACGGGTACCACAAGGCAGTTCATACGCGAGAATTATGAGTGGTACCTGGGTATCCCAGTCATGAGAACTAGCAATAAAAAACTAATTTATTAAAAAAAATCATCTTTATGAAATTATATTTGAAAAAATTGTCTCTCCTTTTTGTAGAAAACTTATTTTCATACCATGCCACAAAATTTAACTCGTTTCTATTTGTAGATTTTTTAAAAATGGCTTTTGAATATGCAAAAGGTACCCGGGTACCCAGCTATGCACAGGACGGTTAGCGTGGTTAAAAATTGATCTGATTCGACAGTTTTTCTCTCTTTTTTTAATTTCTGTTGTTAAGCGAATTAAATCGCATGTGGTGGGGAAATGGAGGCTTGGCGTACGAATAACTTTGTTTCATTCCTTTTAATTGATTTCAGAAATTGAGTAGATTTTTTTGCATGCACTTAGCATCAGCTGCCTTCAAGTCTGCTTGTTTGATAGAGTTCAGGCAAATCTAGACATATTTGTGTGCTTTCAAATCCTGGTTCAGTTTCTTTTTCGCATTTCCTGATGTTATCATTCTCTGGATTAAAGGTGGGATTTGCAACCATTGCTTTTAAGCGGTATGTTTATCTATGCATCTCATGTCATTTCAAATGCTCCCTGCGATCAAAGCCACAAGAAAAACACCTCACCTGGATTTGCATTTCCTTTGCTGTGTTGCCTCTACGGTATAATTCACGTCCTCGATTGCCCCTAAGTGTTTTTCCATGTCGGAAGCCATATTGACCAGACGCGAGCCCTCTCCATTGTTAAGTATACAGCAGCTGCACTGCTTGGACTTAGGAACCGTTCGGAATTTGGATCTGTTTTTCTTTGCTATTTAACACCACCTGCAGCTCTTTTCATACACCTGTCCGTTATCTTTCCAAGAGAAGGACCTTTGGTCGCACTTTTATAATTTATTTGTTGGCTGTCATTTCTACGTGAAATCTGGAGCTCTGGTATGGTAAACGGTAGGGGCTAATCAAGCATGCTGCTCTGTCTTCAGCTAGTTCCCTTCCTTTCTTTGTGCTTGTGCTGCGCCTGTATTTACTTGTCTCAAGGTTGCGCAGTGAGGGTTAGCTGTTCAAAATTGTTATGTCACTTCATCCTGCTTCCTTTTGGATCTAAAGCACGTGACCTTTATATGGTTGGCCTCCAAAATCAGGAACGACCAAAAGCTTCATTTTATGAACTTAAGCTTCCTTTAGTTTACTGTGCTTTCCTTCAAATTTTTTCTGCTTATTGCTTTACCTTTGTAGCTGTTAACATTAATAGCTTAAATTTTTGGTTTCCATCAACTTAAATAAGTTTTCCCTCATATGAGCCTTAAAGCGTGCTATAAAACTTAAATGAAATGCATAGCTCATTTCGGTGCCACATTAACTCAAGTTAAAGGCGATGAAGCTCTGGCATATACAGCCTTGCTCTCTCTTTTCACCGTAGATACTCTAACGAAAAACTCAAAACAGCGAAATAAAGTAATTTTTTTTTTGGCGCCCTCCATGGAAAAAACTTTCTCTCACACCTGCCAATGCTCCCACAGCGGCAATACGTACCAAAAGTAAAATTAGAGCTGTAAAATGAACTTAAAGCAGCGGAATTGGTGGAGGCGAAAAAAGTTACACAAAAGCAGCACAAGGCTGTTAAGCTAAAAACAAAAAGATAAGGCAATGCTCGAAATGATGCTACTCAGCAGCGGCGGTTTGCGGCAACGGAAATGCCAAATAGAATGTTGAACTCAAGCAAGCGGATATCTTGTGAATGTGAGCTGTTAAAGGAAACGAAGCAGCAGATTGGCTTGAAATACATGCTAAATGGCAACAATTCACTGACACCACTGAGATGCAGTAGAGCAAAGTGTTGTAAGTAAAGGAAATGATGGCAGAATAGAGGTTGTGGTAGTGGAATTTTTGTTGTTGTTTTGTTTTGTTTTGCTTACTTTACGAAAGCATGAAATTAAAGAATCCAAGGAGGGTAATTTGAGTTAGGCAACTCTGCTGTGGCGAAGAAATTGTCTAAGCATATTTAAGCAAAGGGGTGCAGGTCTACAACTCAGGAAGCTCTCAATGTTATATACACATTACTGCGGAGAAGGGGAGCAATGCCTCCGTTTTAAGCAATGAACGTCGTGTGACTTGTCGGAGTGAGTGGGCAAAAAATCAGCAAGAGTTCCGGCAGACACTTGATCTCACACCAGTTCACACTGATTCTCCTACCTTTAGCCACAAATCGCGTTTAAGGGTTTAGGAATTCGGCAAGAAACAAACCGAAAAACTAATTTGCAGCTTTAGCGCCTAAAAGTATGTGAGGATTGCGATATTTTGCTGCATTTCTTGTTTGCTGTGGTAATCTGCCTTCAACGGCTGTTATTTGTTTTGTTATCTGTTGGCGCATTTCGTTAAAATTACAACACCCCAAGGTGTAATTGAAATAAATGAAAAGAAATGCGAGATTGCTTGGGAAATATGGCTTGGAAATGCAAACGAATATATTTGGTTGCACAATTGGATAAGAAAGACTAAATTAGCCAGACTTTTGACAGCTGCAAGGTAATGCAGCTCAAGTAGCTTAACTGTTTTCCAAGCAGTCGACTGTAGTGTGCTATTTAAGATTAAAGTTGCTAGTTTTGGTAGAACTGGTATGATAGACTGGGGAGGAAAGGATTAATAAGCGAAAACCTCACTAATATGTGATGGAAAGTAGAAAACGGCGCAGTTTAATCCGGAACATATAGCCTACTTTTTCAACACGATTAAACTACAGCGGTAGAACTCTTTATTGTTTCCATTAGGGATACGTGATAGATCAAATTTAAATTGGAGTAAGTTGAGTTAATATTCTGCTTAATGCCGTGGTTGACCTCTGATTACAATATTCGAAAGAAATTAGTACTTTCAAAGCTCCTATACAACATGGATATAAAGGAGGTAGAATAGAAGCGGACACATTCTTTTTAAACTTCCTGAAATGTGTGTCTCATTCCGTCGGTATCATGAAAGTAAAAACTGAATTCCGCGTCCTTTCCATTCACTCTTAATCTTTCAGTTTCCACATGGATGGAAGTTCAAAGAATACCACTGCATATTGACAGCTTCGTCTAATACATTTAAGGCGACTGGTATCTCCTAACCATGTCTGCTTAAACTACCGACAAGGGACTTCAAGATGTTTCTCTTAACTGGAGACTAGTTACAATGCAATGTACCTTTAAGTCGGAAGGTTTTTGGTGCAGAGTAGAGACCACACAGAATCAGAGGTTTTCGGACTCATCCCACATAAAGCTTGTAGCTTAATTTAAAGTCGGCGGCCGCTACCGTTCACAAATGCTACAAAAATTTGAGCTAATATTGCGTGGATCGTAGTTAGTGAGAGAAGAAGCACTTAACTCTGGCTTTATCGTTGGAGACCTGACCATTTGAACTCACTCTAACGGCCTAATATATGCACAAGCCAACCTGCCTTTGTTTGCTATGTAGTAGTAGGTGGAAATCAACAGTACACGCTGACCAATTATAATTTTCTATTTATTGTTTTTGTTGTTGATGTAACCCTAGAATTCTCAAAATAAACCATTTAGGCTATGGGCTTATAATATTTCCAAGGCAGGGCATACCTGTTGTAGAAAGTCTCTGAAATCTACAGAGCTGAACCTTCACGGGGTCAGGTAAATTATTTTAGCTGATGGGCTACTAACACTACGTGCTAGTATCGGAACAAATCGGATTCATTACTGCCAAAAGACAACCCACATGCGCAATTCTCTTTACAACAACAACACATAGTTTTATATTATGTAACACTTCATAATACGGTGTTCGGCTGCCTTTTCCTACGCTGCTAAAATATACTCAGCAACTCATATTAGTTGATCGAGACCATCGAAGGTAGAGTCAGATATTCCTTCCCAAGCTAAAGCTCTCCAAAAAATTTAAATTTCCCCTTAAACAAGGCTGCCATACACCCCCCCCCCCTCCCTCCCCTGCAATATCTAACGGCTCATCAGTTCGTCACAATTTTAAATTTAATCACAAGCTTAAGAGTCACGTCACTACAAACTTAGACTAGCTCTCCAGATTTTATTACATTTACACTTTTTTCTAATTGAAAGACTGCCGCTGCAATGACAGTCGACTTGGCTTCTAGTTTACTTCACATAGCCTTATTAAAGAGCTACCATTCCTCCCTATGCGCTACTTTGTAGAAGCCAGAGTCAAGCCTCGGTCCTCAACATTATCAAAAATTAAATATCTCCTATACCCAAACGCCCGTTTAGCTGAATTTCATTGTTTCATGCCACAACTTCCACTTTACTTTCATAACAGCAGAAAATGTTTCAACGACTCTTAACATCCGTGCTCTCTGCCTCGCTTCATTTAAACGTTTATGTCAAACCACTTAAATGCCCACATAATATTTTTCCATATGAATAGTTTGTGGTAACAACTCAATTAAAAACTAACCAGCCTGCCAACAAAAGCATCATAGCCGCTAGCAAATAAAAGCTACTCGGACAACACGTAACCCAATTAGGATGTCAGGATAAGGCAAAATGAACTGGACCCCAACGTCAAAAGAGCCCAACTCAGCAAGCAAACCAAACGGAAATGACAGTTATTACAAAAGATAAACCGACGAGCAATTTTAGAATATTTGTATGCCATCGGATGGACGATGGGAGGGTGAGTCTAAGTAAGCAGCAAATATTAGCAATGTGGGTGGATGCAGCACACGTCAAAGAACAATAACGGTTATATCATATTTTCGCCACCAACTCTGCATTTTCTTTGGTTTTTTATAATTTTTTGTGGTTTTGCTTTTTGACCGCAACATAAAACACTTCAAATTTAATTTCACGCTTTACGCACTCATTTTTTGGCACAGCAATCAACTAACTAAATGGGCGAATAAACGAACTCAACCATGGGAGGGAGAACGCGCCGGTTATGGAAGTGCGTGGTTAGTGAATGTGCGGGATAGCAAAAAATTTGGTTTTCTAATCCAAACATAAAAAAGGAAGTGTAATTCCGGAAGTCATATTTTGGTAGGTATTGAACGGAGTAAATTAAATTCACTGAAAGAGGTGAGCGGTTGGTGGGCTTTTGAAAAGTCCTTCTTTGATTTTTAAAGAAAAAAGTCTCACAACTAAATTGACTGCTTTGGCAAACTGAGAACTCTTAGTCATAAACTTGATTAATACAAGCAAATTTTATTCTCATTTAAGTGACTGGCAAAATAAAAAGTAATTAGAAAAGTTGAAGCGCGAAATTAATAGAGAACGATAAAGTGTCTGCATAGATTAAAACAGGAAATTAAATATTGTCAACAACAAAAGAAAAGCCACATATTAAAAAGAATTAAGAATTGAAAATGGAACGGGCAGGGAGGTCACAATGGTACTGTACTGTGCAAATTTTTAAAAAACTGCGCCTAAAATCACGCTGGAGAGCGGTAGATCAAATAATATGGCTTGCCAACAGCGAGTACCAACACATACAAACATATGCATATCAAGTAGCGACCGCACGTCAAATATAGCTAACTTCTGTCAAGAAGCAGGTGCTGTAATTCATAACCGCTTTATAGTTTTATGCATATTGTTCAGGTTTGGGAAAACTGAATACCTTGCCCTTTAGTCAGCAGCAGTCAATGTAATCAGGAGTAATGCTCCGCCGACCGACTAATGCCTTTGCATTTTGATCGAAACATGCCACACAAAGTATCGAAGGCTTTGGCCGATAACATCGAAAAAAATAAATCGTTACACAAAATATCATAACTCATATAACTATTTTAAAAGAAGCGTTATTGAAAACTGTAAAGAGCAGACTCCACGCGGCTCGAGTAATCCGAGGATACATATATAATAAACTTTACCGCGCGCGATACAAGCGCTATCTGCTTCTTTATGGCAATAGAAGAAGGTGTAACTGTATGCTAGGCTTTGGCTAGTCAGTCGTCTTGCATAACGCATAAAAGCATAAACCAGATCGCGGAAATGGATTGTTCTATCGACTATATCGGCTCATAATGACGCTGCCTAGCATGGTAAGGATAGCAACTACCTTACTTTGAAATGAAGGTGTATTAAACTAATTTTTTGAACATCACTTATCAGAAGTAAAATTTGCCAAATTTTTTATTACGGTTGCTTTTGGGCCTTCTGTACGCAAAAGAGATACTCTAGGTCAAAAGGCAGTACGAAATGGAATTGAAGACTTGCTTTCTCTTATACCATGCTATAACAGCTAGGTCCGTCTTAACCTGTGGGACGAATTTCTCCCTTCTACGCTGAAACCTTTTTGCCAGCATAAGCTGGCACAATACCGCAATACATTACAACTCCTACAATGGTTATGAGCAAACACGGAAGGCGGAGATCCCGCGAAGACGCCACTCTCTAAGGGAGCCTCCCTTGTTTCCTCTTCTGTTACTTTCGGACACCCCTTGTAAGATGGTCCATATGAGTAGTCAGAATACTGATAAGTTTCCGTGTTGTTGTTACGTCCTTTAAAGCTCGACCCTCCTGTAATTAAACTATTGTCGTTTAACCATGACTCGCTAGTGAATATGAAGCTTGAGCAGCACGGATATTAATTCTCTGATCCATGCCACATCCGCAAATGAAATCTTAGCCCAAAGATGAGGGCATTATCTTAGCTACATAGGTTCACTAAGACTCTAGCAGGGAAATATAACGAGCTGCTGTCCATTAATCTGAAACAATTTCCAATATATTTATTTTGCGCCAATTTTTTGTTACATGTGTAATTATTTGGAGCTTTTCGGCCGAAAAAATAAAGACAAAACACCAGGTTTTTCTTTTCCTCCTACGCGTTTCGATGAAATTTTTTCATCTTCATCAGGGAGACTGTATATCTTAATATATAAAAAACACGTGTCACACAATTGAGGCCAATGGACTCCTAAACTACTGAACAGATTTTGAATTTGTTTTGCACCCCGTGTGTAGTTTGATCTAACTTGAAATATAGGATGGGTGACTGCGTTACTAGGGTCTCGATATATATGCCAAAACGTGGACCCGGGTACCCCTAGAGTGTGTTTATAGAGTATGGATATCAAATGAAAGCTGTTGATGAGTGCTTTAGTAGAGGGTAATTTTCATACCCCTGGGTGACTAGGGTCTCGAGATATAGGCCAAAACGTGCACCCGGGTGCCCCTACAGTGTGTTTATAGAATATGGATATCAAATGAAAGCTGTTGATGAGTGCTTTAGTAGAGGGTAATTTTCATACCCCTGGGTGACTAGGGTCTCGAGATATAGGTCAAAACGTGGACCCGGGTGCCCTAGAGTGTGTTTATAGAATATGAATATCAAATGAAAGCTGTTGATGAGTGCTTTAGCAGAGGGTAATTTTCATACCCCTGGGTGACTAGGGTCTCGAGATATAGGCCAAAACGTGGACCCGGGTGCCCTAGAGTGTGTTTATAGAATATGAATATCAAATGAAAGCTGTTGATGAGTGCTTTAGCAGAGGGTAATTTTCATACCCCTGGGTGACTAGGGTCTCGAGATATAAGCCAAAACGTGGACCCGGGTACCCCTATAGTGTGTTATAGAATATGGATATCAAAATAAAGCTGTTGATGAGTGCTTTAGTACAGAGTAATATATTATCCAGAGACGGAATGGGACTGAGACTCGGAGTGGGACTGGGACTGGGACTGGAATAAAATACATACCACCTTCTGGGACAGGCAGTAAGGGATGCAGGAGAATGAGAAGAAATTGAGAGAAGAGAAAAGAGAAAAAAGAGAAGGAGAAGGAGTTTGAGAAAGAGATAGAATGAGACGAAGATGGAGATAGATAAAGCGAAAAAGACGGAGGGAGGAGTGTATAAAAGGGTTAGGAAAAAGTGAAGAGGGGGGAGGGCAGAGCCATACGGAAAAAGCTTATTAAAATGTATGCAGATTGGCCAAATTTAGGGCAGGACAACGTCTGCCGGGTCTTCTAGTTTATCATAAAATATAACATAAAACAAATTTCATTTTACAAAATAGGAATGATTTTTTGACATGGACATTTTTTTCTCAAAACAATGAAATTTTGCTAAGATCACGGACATTTTTTGATTGTTAAAAAAGTCTAGTACTAAATTTGAGGAAAATATGTCTATGACACAAGATCAATCCTATTATCTTTGCTTTGAGGAAGCTATTTTTGTTTTGTACAAAAATCGCAAATGCCGCTAGAAGTGAGTTCGAACCATTCTTTAGATATATAACCCGAGTTCCCCAATATGCTACAGGGCACAGCTTAAGCACGCGACAAAGAATGCATTTAAACAGCCATACTTACTGTCCTAAAAGGCTCATGCACACTTCAGAAGACCAACAGAATGCAAAAGGAAGCTGCATAATATACATTGCCCTATAACGCTATGATATCTCTGCAAACTGGGGGAAAAACGTGATAGTATCCTTTGTATATCGTACTGTTAGACTTATTAGCGCTGAAAGATGGAGGCTTTGGATAGCAAAACAGTCATTAAGAGCGCATTAAAATCGCTAGCCGATAATGTAGAGACAAAACCGCAAACGTCTAAATAAACAGGATTCTCTACGGGTTAGTGAGGAAGACAATTACATTGGCGAAGCTATGAATTGTGCCGATAATGCCTTGACAGGGTAAAGCTACATAACCCCTGGAATCCCTTTGGCACATATTGTCAATCTTTGGTGTGGTGGAGCCACGACCGACAAATGCTCGAGCAGAGAAACGGTTAAATCTCTGTCGATAATTTTACAGCAAACATTTTTAGCGGCTATGTGCCAACAACTCATCAGCCAACCAGGGCCTAAATCACATCATTCATTTTTTTTAATGTAAAGACAGTAGCGCAATGGTCATTATTGCATTTTTAATATATTTTTGACTTTTTCACAGCTTGGCGAAATTGCAACTAGACTTTTTGTTGGTCACTACAACCGCCAACTACTCTGCGCTCAACAAAGCTTACTGAGCCTTTTGGTACACATTTCGGAAATCGCTAAAGAACACGAAAAAATACAAAGCAATCACAGTGAAATCGCAATAACAACCAGCAATGTTTTGTATAAAATAACAACAACAGTAACAAGAAACTCATAATCAGAGCCGAAAAGCAATACAACACACTCAACAATCTACAATAATATTTACAACAATAAAACACTTCAAGAGTGCCACTTCGCCTGAGGCGTTGCGGTCGAAACGCGTTGCCTTTGCGTTGTGAATTTTAAAATTAACATTGGCAACAAATTTTGTATTATTGTTTGGCAGTAGTTCAACTCAAAGCATTGTTGTTATTGTTGTTATTGCGATAACTCCTTGTATTGTTTATGCATTTCGCACAAAACTTTTCGAATGCTTTGCCTCAAATCATAAACTCATAAAGTCAAAAGTTGCCCCAATGAAGTGGCGCGAAAGCCACGCGACCACCGCCACCATCCCGCTAACCACAATAGTCACATTGACTGTGGCGCGAAAAGTGCGCTGAACATTGAGAATGAGAAGGTGCAGCAGTTGTCTGTGCAAACTACTTGCTTCTCAACTACTATCAAGTAGCAACAAACATTCTGTGCATCAACAGCAACAACAATTCAAATCTACAATGTATCTATTTAGAATCATTCCATTTAACGCGTACTCACTCGCCATCATAAAGTCTTCGTAAGACCAAAACGTTGCACAGTGGGTCAAGGACATGGCTTTGCTGTAACATGAGGTTCTCCTATCAGCACCTGCATTTGAAAGCAGAGATATGGAGAGACATCTATTGATTTGCAAGATACATGTGGAAGAAAACTTGAACTCCATTGGTTCTCCCAATTAGCATCAGTTATCAAGAAATAGAAGTATCTGCGGGTCTTGTAATCGAAAGGCCAAAATCTTCCAAGCTGGTAAGCCTAAGGATACCACAGCGCCTTTCAGTTTTATTCAGACTTATTCTACAAGATGAACTGGCTGGGAAACTTACCTGATAATTCGCGACAAATATAATATAGATTGCAGTTTAGCAAGTGGTGGTATAAATCTGTAGAGATATAGACATTTAGCGTTTTGATCTCTTCACTTTTTAACCTTCACTTTTTACAACACAGTAATAAATCCTCTAAGCCAATTATCCTCACTCACTCTGTTAGTTAAGAGGAGCCTCTTTGTCCTTTCTCGTTCCTCGGGATGCGGTCGTTGCCCGATATGATATTACGGGAAATCTTGTTTTGTTTTTTAAGTGCACTCTCCCTCAGTTGACGGATCGGCTTATGAAGTCAAGACTGGTACTATTCCTATTTCAATTCGCACACTATTTATGTACCTCTCTCTGATAGTGTCATTCTATCAATCAACCTTACTCCACTCCTGCTGCTCTTATTCGACATGCTCTATGACTGTAGTTAATGTCAGGCTCGCTTTTGCTCAAACGTCGTCCTTGGCTAACTGCATTGAATATGCCACATCATAAAACTCTTGCTCAATAAATGCTGCTCCGTTGCGTTGCTCTGCTGCTTTGCTGTTCCCAAAGCAGCTCAAAAACTGCACTTTGACACTCCAAATAAGGGGGTTGCCGATGCCATCCGCTCTCAGCTGGTGTGTTCTCCCAACAACGATGATTGTGTGTTTTTTCGATTAAAACAAATAAATATAACTGGAGTTTTGTTGAGGGCTCTCTTAGTTTTTGACAAACTCAATCTCATTAACTAACTCCTTATCAATGCAGTGCAGGATATGAAATTGGAGGGCAGTAATTAGAGGCATAACGCACTGTGATATTATCTTGGCTTACTGTGTACAACTTCAAGGTAAGAAATAAATACACTCTGAAATAGTCTGATGCGACAATGTTTTGACTTCACAGGACGGACCACATCATTCCCGTTTTAATATTACAATACCGTTTAATAATACAATACGTTTTAATATACAAATACATGGACAAGGTTACTACTTTATATCAACAGTTCCCCGCCCAAAAATAATGGCATTTTATTGACGTAGAAGAACATTTATTAGCTCTCAGCGTACTACTTACTTACCGTTGCGTCGTCTTCAGGCTGAATTTAGGTTTCACTCTCTCCTTACAGCGACTGAAGCCACTTCACAACCCCGCTAGGTTCGAAAAAGCATATCACCAGAACTGAAACCGGCCAGAATTTTATCAATTTGTTATAGAAGTGTTAACGGTTTGTTACCGACGGTATATATGCATGTTATTCATTTCTTATCGCTAAGTTTTGTTCTGTTATCAGCGTCTTATCGACGAGGTATAGACAAGTTATCGATTTATTACTTTCGACAACAAAAGCTATCGATGAGTAGGCAATTTTTTTACGAGTTGTCGGTTTGTTATCGCAAAAGGTTATGGCATAACTATCGAAAAGTTTCAACTACTTATCTGAAAGCTGCCGAAATGTTTTCTACTTGTTGTCCAAAAACTATAGGCTTGTTATCGAAAATTTATGAATTATTTTTGGAAAAGTTGTCGATTCGTAATCAGAAAGTTATCGAATTTTTTCAAAGATTTGTTGATTTGCTTTCGAGAAATTATTAATTTGTAATCGATTTGTTTTTAAAAAATTATCGATTCATTATCGAAAATTTATCCATTATTCATCGAACCCTCGATTTGATATCGTTATGTTGCCAATTTTTTATCGGCATGTTATTCGCAACACCGGTTTGCTATAAAGAGATACAGAAAAAAACTTCATTATAGGATTTACAACCCGTCGATAATAAGCCAATAGGAAACCAATAAGAAGCCGATGACTTGGCGATAACAAGCCGAAAACAAACCTTTAACTCGAAGATAATAACTCACTATCGAAAATTAGACAATAACTTGTCGGTATCGGTTATAACCGAAAAAAAGAGGTCGAAGCACTTCTCAAATATCCCGAAGTTATTTGTTTATGGTAAAGTTACCTTTTCTGGTTTAACTGTAACCCACGAACGAACTCTAGCTATCTTGGGATAGTTTAGATAGAAACTAGGAACTAAACCCTACACTTTTCTCCACGTCTTTTAAATTTTTTTTTTTTTTTCAAAAACTTAGGAGGCAGTCCCACTGTTCTTTATTCTAGTCGCGCTCTGATTTAGTAGCATTTATCTGCAACAAAAGCAAACGAGGCTGTCGGTGTGGCTATTGTTGTCACTTATTGTTGTTTTTGTGATTACTTTGTTATTACTTTCTGCAGCGCTTGTGATTACAGCTGCAAGCGCTACTAGTCTAACACCCCGCTAACCACTTTCAACTCTCTGTGTCACCGACGCAAGTACGCGCTTTGGTCCTTCGGTTTATGGTTTGTTTGGCTTTTGGACTTTTGTCTGCTTAATTTATGCGCGCGAAAAATACTAAAATCGTATGAATTAAACATTGACTAAGTTGCAAGCCGCGGCTAGTTACAAAAACAATACAAATCAAGCGGTTAAGCAACTGGAAAGCAAAAATACCAACAGATTGTTGCAACAATGCAAAAGTTATGCAGCTACTTCACTTTTGTTACTTCAAGGCTGCGGTGAGCAGGGCGTACCGTAAAAAGCTATGTGTTTGTTGTTGTAGTTATTTTTGTTACTAAAAACTTTGGCCAATACGCATCAGAGTATATGAATTGTACTTTACTGTATATTTTATAGCGTTATTGCTTTATTTACGGACGGACAATTTTATAAAACCTCACAGCCAACAACATTTCTACGTGGATAATCATAGCGCCATTCCGTAGCAACATTGAGCATAAGGGGTCACCACTGTTGTACCAGTGTTATATCCTTTGCACACACAAGCATATTTATATTTATGATGATTGCCATTTATCGATTTATGTAAATTAAAAGTGTAAATTTTGTATTTTCAGTTGTAAGAAATGCTTGAACACCAAATGTGCGGCTATCGCAGCGATGATTTCGTTTTGTGGTTTCCCTGCAGGAAATCAATAATTTGTGCGAAATTTCGGTTCTGAACTAGAGTTAGACCTTTTTATTGCTGGTTACTTTTCTAAAACATTGCACGAAAGCCTGTGGCTCCGCCTCATAGAGGGATCCTGTGACTTTGGTGGAATAAGAGAAAGCCTCACGTTGCTTACACCCGTCAGAGGATGTATACAAACCTCAGGCAGAAGGATCGACCAAAGTAGCACGCAAGGCGCCATTTTGATGCACTTATCCACATACCAATTAGTCCCCTGTGGTTATTTGATTGTGATTTTGTTCAAACTAAAGGTTTTGGCCCATAATCTACATATATCACTTATGAAACAATTTAGAACTTCGTTCAGACCAGGCAACACGAAATTTTCGAAGTTCTTATGCTTTCAAGGCCCCAACTCATGCGTTCCTCACTGAAGAGGATTTCGATTCTGTCCGCTTATTGTTCCAACGACCAGCATTCTGTTACTCTGGCAGTAAAGAATTCGTTCCTAGATCCATTAAGAACACTTACGCTATTTCTTTATTGTAAATGGGCTATGTTAGGCTAGTAATCATCCACATGATCGCAGAATCACTTGGGTGTACCGATCATCTTTTACTTGACATGTATTTTCCATTTGTTTGAAAGTGGGATACTATGGACGCATTCAGTCTATATGAGGTCCTCACGGATGGGCCAGTTCAACATTCTGTAAGTTGACAGTAAATTGCGACGGCCTCTTTGATATCTATCTATGCCGCAGTGTTTGAAAGACATCCGATTTTTCATATCTATCAATATTCCTGTAGCCAGGAATCCAGACACGTGTAACGATAGTGCATTTTTTTGTTGTTTATAGGGTAAACTTACAAACGCTGCTTTTCTCGCGCTCTTATAGAATTTTCTGTCAGGATACCGCAAGTTCTCTTGAAACCAACTACTTTTCTTTGGAGGATGCCAGCTGATTTTGGAAGTTGGGTAGTTTTTGTGATCAGCTTCGGCTGAAGGAGTCCTGCCCTGTCAGCTGCAGTCCGTTTTGGACCAATGTGTGTAGTGGTATTACCTCCTCTTTACAAATCCTGATGCCTTCAAAATCCTATCCCAACAGGAAACGCACATTAATTATTCTGTAACATTGAATGGGATATCACTGTGGATATATTGCTACTCGTTTCAGCACCCAGACGGGAATTATAACTGTTCTTAGGCCATATCATTACCCTTTGAGCAAGCTGTCTGTTGTATCCTCTTCAGCTTTTTGATATTGTGTTGCTTATCTAGGGCTGGCTACCATACTCCTCGAGCGTTTATATGAGTCTTCCGATAGCTGCGTATAGTCGCAGCAATAGCTTTGTTTTTAGGCCCCACTTCCAGCTCGAGGTGCTCGTACCGGTAAGTGGATAGCCATCGATTGATTATTGATTGCATATCTGTAATTGAACCCACTTATTTCCGAGCAAAGTCGACGAAATAATTA
Organism: Eurosta solidaginis; assembly: GCF_040869045.1. Taxonomy (NCBI): domain Eukaryota; kingdom Metazoa; phylum Arthropoda; class Insecta; order Diptera; family Tephritidae; genus Eurosta; species Eurosta solidaginis. Next base: position 7,376,771 of record NC_090321.1, read on the forward strand.
CCAACTCAACACATACCGGCTCGGGAGAGCAAAGAGGAGTATGGCACAGCCCAAATTTGCATACTAAAAAACAAACACAACGAAGGCTGTTTCATCTCTTAAGCTTAGTAGGCTCGGTTGAAACTGCGTAAAGCTATTTCTGGGTTGCGTTTGGACACCTTTTACCTTTGTAAATAGTTCAGCTCGATTTTTTAGACCAAATTACGGACAGTTTCCATTGCTGATGAAAATTGGCTTGGAGCTTACAGGCGTTCACATCTTCACGCGAAATGTTCTTTTACCCAACTTCAGCCATCTCCTACATCCTCACAAATTGTCGCAAAGTGAAGCAAAAGAAGTAATCAACGCTAATAAATAGCAAACACAATGAAATTGTAATACATGCCACATGCAACATGCAACATGCAACAAATAACGATCAATAAACATCAAGACAAAGGCGTTCAAGAGTGAACAAATGCGTAATTAAGGATGCCAAGAAAATGCCAACAGGAAATGTATAAACAGTTAAAACACAAATTAAGAAGTAATTGAAAAAAGACGAGGAACAAATCACACATTGAATGAAGTGCATTGTTCCGCGCCACATTGGCAGCGTGCGCCATAAACTTCGTGAGGGAATGTGGCAATAAACATCTGCAATGCAATGGTCAGTGGCAACAACAAAGACTGTAAAAAATACTGCAATCATAATTTCAACTGCATAAAACATTTAGCAAATATCATCACTACCAGCCAAAGCTGCAACACCTTGCCGTTGTTCTTGTTTAGTTTGTCTCGCAAAGCAGCACAGAAACCAAGCGCGAACTTAAACGTCATTACTCTTAAAGTCATTTGACTTATGACTTTATTTGAAAAAATTTTAAAATTTTAAAAGAAATTGAAAATAGGAAGTAAATATGGATTCAGATAAAAACGCATAATATATACCCAGTCAAGAATTTGAGTTATTTCAGCATAGCAATTTTTAGAAAGCGACCTAAACGTAATAGTTAAACACATAGCAAATACATGAAGGAATCTTTCCAACCTTTTTTAGACATTTGATACATTCAGCCACATTCTTTGACCACAAAGTTGATACCACAGCAGACTCTAGTTCGCTAAGAACGCTGAGGTCGTCAACTCCTGCTTACCGAGCGCTAGGTTTCATCTCAGTCACAACACATCTCAGAAGAAGGACGGAAACAGCCAGGCTCTGCGGACATCGACATCTTGCAAATTAAAATGGTTTCTGAAGTATGAGCACCTGGCTATAGTTACAATGTAATATATTTCAGATATTCTAAAAATCAGCCAGTTTGAAGTACTGCCAGATCATCCAGGCAGTCGGTCACACGATAATACAGCAGATCTAGCAGCTCTTTTGTTGTTGACATCGGCGATCACGACCATGTCATGCCCACTCATGCGGCTAGGTCCCAACAACTTTCTTAATGAGTAGATATGCCTAAGGTGCTTTTAATCCAAGCTGACCTCCGCATTCCAAAAAAAAGGCGTAAGCATTAAGTACTTTCGAAGCTCGATGTGTAAAAATACAAGTGTACTTCTAGAAAGCCAATGCTTTAAAGTTAACTAAATCTCGCAAAGGGGCTAAAGTTAAACCATAACAAATAAGAACGGGACTGTCTTCGGCTATGCCGAAGACTTCATATCTTTCATGAATGGGGCTGAACAATAATCATATCCCGTTCGTAATCTCCAAATAATCGGATCTGTAAGATAAGAAATATATAGTGAACAGATGTACATACCTAAACGATTTTTAAGATAAATATAAAATAGAAAATGGCAAAAAAACGCCCTTAACTGAACGATCGGTTGTATGGGATATATATTATATATAGCTCCGATCGAAATGATTTTTTCATGAAATCTTCCATGATATATTCGAATAAATATCACCAAGTTTAACGTTTTTATATTGGAAATTAAGGGGAAATGGCCAAAAATATTTCTATCTGAACGATCGGTTGTAAGGGATTTAGCTATATGTAGCTCCGATCAAAGTGATTTTTGCAAAAAATCTTCTATGATATATTAGAATATATATCACCGAGTTTCACGTTTATACTTTCTAAATTAAGGGAGAAAATGCCAAAAATCTTTCTATCTGAACGATCGGTTGTAAGGGATTTAGTTATATATAGCTCCGACCAAAGTGATTTTTTCAGGATATCTTCTATAATATGTTGGAATATATATCACAGATTTTCACGTTTATACTTTCTAAATTTCGGCAGGAATGACCAAAATCGTCTTATCTAAATGATCGGTTGTATGGGAGATATATGTTATAGTGCTCCGATCCTACCGGATCCGAAAAATGTCTAATATAATACAAAAGTACATCCTTGTGCCAAATTTCATGGAGATATCTCAAAATTTGAGAGACTAGTTTGCGTTCAAACAGACAGACGGACGAACAGACGGACGGGCAGACGGACGGACGGACAAACGGACATGGTTATATCAACTCAGTTCGTCGCCCTGGTCAATTCGGTATACTTAATGGTGAGTCTATCTTCTATATTTCTCAACGTTACAAACATCGCACCAAAGTTAATATGTATACCATTTCATGTTCATGAAAGGTATAACATGGGGATTTTAGCAGAAACAAAGAATTTCGTGTTTTTTGAGAAGAGCTTCGTCGGCTTTTTATTGGTAACAACTGATACCGGCAAGGGTAATTATCGATAGCGAAGCACGATCGTCGAGTTATCGGTTTGTTATCGGTAGTTTATTAGTTTCTTGTCGGTTTGTTATCGACGTATATCAGATTGGTAATATTGAAGTTTTCCAATAAGTCATTGATAAAAAATCGATTACACACCAATAACAAATTTGTAACACTCTAATCGATAACTTTTCTATATAAAATCAATATCATTTTGATTACAAAGAGCTAAAGTTTTAATTATAAAGAAATCGATTACTTTTCGATAACTAATTGATAAATTTTCAATAACAAATCGATAACTTTTCGATCATAAATCAAGAGCCTTTATATAAAAAAACAAATTTTTCAAAAGATATCGATATCTTTCCGATAAATAGTGTATCCTTTTTCAATAACTTTACGACAGCAAACCGATAACTCGTCAAAAAATTGTTTTATAATAATTAATTTAAGCACAACTGGGTATCAGAAAACCAACAAGCAAATGAAAAATTAAAAGCAATATTCTACTACTGCACCCGCGCCAACAAATTCATGTTGCATGCTACAAAAGCATAAAACTGCCGGACTCTCGGACCAATGTGTTATTGCGCTGCCACATCTACACGCTCGCTGCTGGCGAAAAAACATAAATTTTTGTATTGTTTAAAGTTGTGCGCCTTCTGGCAGCTTTGAGCGAAATAAAGTCGCCACCACCGCTGCATTCACTGCCACACCACACAACCCGCGCACACCACATTGGCGCGGAGTTTATAAAATAAATTAAAAATTTGCAACTTCTCATTTGCCGTCTAAACGTGGCAAACAAATTTCATTTTTGCTTTGGTTTTTTACAGCGTCTCAGAAGTTTTTTTTTTCTTATTTACCATACTATTTCTTATTTTTCTAATTTGCATGGCTCATTCACACTTTTTCCTACGCCTCGTTTATGTTGAGCGATCATAAAAAACGAATTTGTTTTAGTTACAATTGTTGTTGTTGCTTTTGTTACTGTTGTGGCAAAAGTGTCGATTGCATTCGCTGTGGGCAGCCATTTATGACCGCTAGTTTTGCTACATAAACTTTGCAAATTGCTGCTATTGTAGTTGCTGTTGCTGCTGCTGGTAGTATGGCATGCTTAGTGTAGGCTGACTTGTTGTTGTTGTTACTGTTTAGTTGTTTGTAAGTGATCCATAAATTTTGCTAACATTTATAATTTAATATATCTCATTTTATGCGAAACTAACTCAATTAGAAAATTTGTTCTCTTTTAAGTAAAAATGTAGATATTCTATAATTGAATACGCATCGAGCTCAAGTTGGTTGAAATAATTGTATACCTTGAAGTTTGCAAAAGTCAGGAATAGGAAAAACGTGGAAAATCGTGGCCAGTGGGGTGGGAAGACCGTTCCCAGAAAACAAAATTAGAGCAGCTTGTTTGACTGATAGCGTACGACTGGTACATGATCCTAGAGATTATGTAAGGCCACGCTTGAATTCACTACTTCAACTTGATTGAGCATTTAATACTCAGATCTTCTTTTAATTTTTGCCAACGGATTGAGACGTCTACCGTACTTGCAGCGATTTCCGCCTGACTTCACACTGATTTGGATTTTGGATCTGCATAGTAACCAAAATAAGTAATAATAAATAGAACCTACATACATCCTATCAATTTATTGCGTGGGTGCCATGGAGGTTTTCTTCTACTTTTCCCACACCTGAAATTTTCAAAACAGTTCACTGCTTAGTATGATTCACTGATATTTAAGGATGTGTTTCTCTTTAGTGGTTTTCCCACTCAGCTTAGGTTTAATCCGATTCGGGTACCTATATTTCCTGGCAAACAAAACTAACATCGTCCATCTGAGTCTTAGATGTAAATGGATCCACAGTGCATTGTTTATCATATAAAATTTCATCAAGAGCATCAAGCTTACAGAGCTTCAAATTTTTCAAATATGGTTTTGTACAGCATCATCGATGTTGTTTTTGCAAGCCATTCCTTTTGTGCCAGGGTATTTGTCATTGAGAACGAAGTTCGCCGAACAATTGTTAGCTTAGTAATCCGACGAGTTCTTGTGGTTGTCTCTGAGGGCCTTTTGGTGCTTCGGTTTTTCTTACGTCTGACTTAACAAGTGCCAGATTTCTGCATAGCGCTTACGGAGATGACTTCTTATGTTCCTAGAGGCGGGGCTTTATCAATGAGATGTCGGTTAGGATGCCGATATTTCTGTGTATTCAACTGAGACTGTTTGTTCAGCATTTCATTTTTCTCCTTTATAAGAAGGATTCACGCCTCACTGTGTAAATGGTGTTCTTGAGACGTGAGAAGACATCCCGTGGCAATTCTGTGCACGATGTTTTGACAGGCCTTCAGTTTCCACTAGTGTGTTTCTTCTAGGCTCGTCTATCAAGTAGGGAACGCGTATAATACATTCATTTCCACTGTCTTTTCTGCAGAAGTATTGTTACTTGGGACCTCATTAAAGCTAAAGGAATCGGGGTGTCCTTCCGAGGTTTACAGTTGCCGTTTCTGTAAGGTTTCTAGTTTCGCTGTCATAGTGACTGGAGTTAACAGTGCCACCATCGGGAAGGAAATAAAGGCAAACAAGTAAGGACGGGACTGTCTTCGGCTGTGCCGAAGACTTCATACCTTTCGTGAATGGGGTTGAACAATAATCTTATCCCGTTCGTAATCTCCAAATAATCGGATGTGTAAGATAAGAAATATATAGTGAACAGATGTATATACCTAAACGATTTTTAATATAAATATAAAATAAAAAATTGCAAAAAATCCCTTTATCTGAGCGATCGATTGTATGGGATATATATTATATATAGCACCGATCAAAGTGATTTTTTCAGGATATCTTTTACGATATATTAGAATATATATCACCTAGTTTCACGTTTATATTTTCTAAATTGCGGCAGGAACGACCAAAATCGTCTTATCTGAGCGATCGGTTGCATGGGAGATATATGTTATAGTTGTCAGATCCTACCGGATCCGACAAATGTCTGATATAATAGAAAAATACATCCTTGTGCCAAATTTCATTGAGATATCTCAAAATTTGAGGGACTAGTTTTCGTTCAAATAGACAGACGGACGGACAGACGGACATGGCTATATCAACTCAGTTCGTCGCCCTGATCAATTCGGTATACTTAATGGTGAGTCTATCTTCTATATCTTTCAATGTTACAAATATCGGACCAAAGTTAATATACCATTTCATGTTCATGAAAGGTATAAAAAGATCAGCAGTATAACATATGTAGTTCGCAATTCTATTTCATCGATTGTCATACTTAGAACATATATTTCATATTGTTAAATTTAGGGAAATATTTAATGCTCGGGCGCCATGCGACTACCGCGGTATGAAGGTCATATTGAAAACATATATCCTATGCGACCGCGGGGATATGAAGTTATTAACCTACCGAAATTTTAAGCTTCACATCCTGGCACAAGTAACTTCGAACGTACCTTTTATAGATTCTCGAAACGGAGTTGCACCTCGGAATTGATTTGATCTGTATTTTTTTACAGATTGTTCTAAGTATTGCTTATTGGGCTATTTACATATATAAGGGTAGTCTTTTATGTATGAATAAAGTGTATGTATTGAAAATCACTTAAATCCTGTGAATTATTCAAGAAGGACATCTCTCCGTTTTATCTCACCCAATTTAATATGCAGCACACATTAAAATATTATAACTCATGTTAAGCAAACTTTCTGAGCGCTTAAACGTGATTTCGAACGAATTATCCACCACAAATATTAGCAAAAGATTTAACAGCAATAAAAAAATCCCTAAAACTATGCAACTCAAATTGCTGTCGAACGATGAACCAAAACTAGCAAAATGTCCTTGCAATGCAATACGCCGCAAGGCAAAGCTGCATTGCAAAAGGGAACAAACGCTCAAATGTGAAAGGGTTAAATTGGCAGGTGAAGCAGAAGCAAAGGATGACAGCTCTTATGATTGAAAAGAAGACGATGGATTGGGCAAGGAGTTTTCAATATAGAAAATTAATATCAGGTTTACAATGTAGGTGGAGAGCATAAGTGCTGGTTTGGGAATGAGATTGAAATTCACATTGCAGTTAAGTTTGCAGAGCTTTTTTCTGCATTGGTATGCAATTGGTTTTTAAAGTTGACCTCCGCTCATAAAATCGGTCAATACCGATAGTGTTTAAAGGATACGAAAAACGAGAGTTCTTTATTCTAAAATGAATGCGATCCAGCACATTGTTTGGCTTTTGAAAAAGATTACAGCGGAAACAGAAGAAGCACGCAATCGAAGCGACATGAAGAGGTAGTCGAAAGATGGAATGTAAGTATGAAAGGCCGCCGCCGAGTACTCATATTCATGTGTGTATTATATGTGCATCTATGCGAGCTGAATGTATGCATCCACTCACATTGGCTTAGCGCAAATCTAAGCAAAAGAGGAGCACAATGTGTGCGTCCTGCATCAGGACATCCCATGCAACAAAAAAAACACCATGGCTGCTTGCGTTTACAAACTCAATTGTCTGCAGGATTTTATTTATAGCTCAAAAGCCAGACGGCGAACCACAGTCAGGCAGGTTTTTGTAAAGTAAACTCTGTGTAAGTCCAGTGTCCAAAAACCCATACAAGTAAGCACAACAAAGCTTAGAGAATCAGGAAGAAAAAGTGCTGGGGAAATAGGGATTAAACGGCTGCAGCTGACCTGGCAAATAATTTGTCTTCTCTTCAGTGATGCAGCACATACAACAACACCCATGCACTTTCAATGTAAAATGCAATATTCGTAATTTAACTTCTAGTTCTGGCATCCCTCGCTTCATTATACGTTTGCCGATTTCTGCAATCTCTGCTTCATTTGTTAGTGATGGAAATATGTTTATATTTATGTGGCTAATAATAGAGGTCATCGTTTTCTTTTTCCTATTTTGTGGCTTTATTGTCAGGCACATTGACTAGTTGGCTGTTGGTTGGATAATGAACTTTTTCGTACAAATTTGGAAGCTTCAAAAGCTAAGTTCGTATTGTTCTTTAAGAAGTATGTGGTAATAGCTCGGAAATTTATATATCTGAGTTAGAAATATCTTGAACCTTCTTGAGTCATCATCATTGAGTCAAAGTTGCCAGTCATCGCATCTTAGCGAATAACTTAAGCTTTTCCTTCCCCAACTAAGTGGTGTCTCCTCTATTGATATCTGAGTATTCGGGTGTCTAAGACAATACGTTTGGGGTCTAAGCGGCTTCGGTCTTTCTCTTAACATGACTTTGTCAAGGCTGCCGTTGAAATTTTCATTGGCCTTGCCCGTTCTTTGGAACCACACATCGTAACTAATATGAAAAGAGACTAATAGAATCTGCAATTTTTTCGATTTAAGATGATTTAACTTTACTCTGTTACCTTAACCCGAATAATAAGTTGTTGGAGAATGCAGTTCTGAATGGATTTCTTGGCTAATAACACTTCTTCTGAGTCCGATGGATATCTGTTAAGCTTTTTAGTCCAATGAACGGCAGGGGAGTGGCTCGGAGAACAACTGTCTCTGTCTGAAGGTTACACTTTTTTGTCAGCTAGGAAGCTCAACAGCTCTTATAGATTTCACGGAGGGATTCGAGCGTTCTTTTAAATTATTGAAAACTAGGACACTTAGCTTTCGAGAGAGCATTCCTGCAACACTCAGCTCTACGTACCGCAATAACTTCGGTTTTACCTTAATAACCCACATACGCCGCCAGTTCAACCTAACCTGCCTACCTTAGTGGTGTCGTTTCAGAATAAATCTGTTAAGTGCATCACATTCCATTCCAAAACTGATATCATTGGAGCAACTGCATGTAGGCGTATTTCTAGGTTTTTTTTTTTTCAAGTTGATATGGAGCCCAACTCCTGCTATTCCTGAAGCTTTCAAACAATCGATAGCATTTAAAACGTGAAGTGATTCCAGTGAGCAGGCTGCTACGTATTTGAACCCATCATAAAAAGTCCTATAAGCTTCTTTCCTAATTCCTCTTCCTCATATTAGTACCATCCAGGGGCTTTTTGTGGTTCGCGTCTTTCTGTAGGTCCTGCACCATCAAGACTCCATTCACATAAATGTAACTCATCTACAATGTCGTAGACCTCATCCCACTCTACAGTCAATCAGGGTGTCGCATTCAACATAACAGTGCATCGAACTCATTCAAACGCCGTTAGATGATCTAGATAGCTGGCGAGTCAACCATACTAAACAAAGTTGTGCTGCAATAAAAATAACATCACGATAAGCCTTTGCTTATAATCTGACACAAATGCTTATCGTGTGATTATTTGATTAACTCTAGCTCAGGCGCCAGCTATTTGCAATGAACGAGTTCTTATAACTGTTACTGGCGAAGGCAAGGTAGGCGCATATATAGTGCCCCCATATAGAAACTGCTCTCGAAGGCAGAAAGGGCTCAAAGTGAAACCTACATCGGCCGACCTGATCCAAGAGAAAAAAGGAGATTGAACTGGCCAAAATAGACTGAACATAGAATTAAAAAAAAAAATAGGAAGATGCACAGAAAATTCAACGCCATATCATCCACCTCCAAGAAGGAAGGTTAGGAAAGGCAGATGTTTTACAGCTGGCCCAAAGAATCGTGGCGAGTCCAGTCAAATGCTCTTCTGACTCATTATACTTAGATCTGAGGGCCGTGCAATTCGGAACTCAAGTAACATTTTACAAATGCATAACTTAGCGAGGATGTATTCTTATCCCAAACCATCAGTCCATACATTTCGAATACGAAAAAAATAAGTAATAAAAATCTAAACACAGTAGATCTCCGACTAAATAGCCGCACATAATAGTCACTTAAAGGAATAAAAAATTACCAGCATACATCTACGAATACGAGCCCACATGTCCATTCAAGCGCATATTTCAAATGCATATCAGAAGGCCACACCCAGAGCTTGCAACAAAAAAACACAAACGTTTTGAAAAAATAGGTGGCATTCCATCTGAAATAACCTTGACTAACAACAATCAGCTGAAGCAAGTGCCTAGCAAAAGCCACAAAACAAAAAAATTTTCACAAAATTTAAAAAAAGGGAAAAACTACAAGAAAAAAATCAGCAACAAGAACTCTAGTAACAGTTTTCACTGCAATAGCAAACCGACACTGGACACTTGAGTAAGCCATGCTTTCTGATAGTGCTTGTACACACGCACACACTCACATAAACTTGCAAAAATATACAACACTAAATAAAAAAGGAACAAGGAACATTACAATAACTCCAGCAGTTGAGGGAGGTGAGCACGCGATAACCTTGGGAAAATATGCGTACGACATTGTGGCAATGGCTACATGTGATAAAAGTACAAACACTCACACAAACTGTTACATTTTTAGATGTGTCCCTTTTTTAGAACAGCTGCGATGGTGTACTGGTTGTAAATATTTTACAACAATATGCTTGAATACGATTTTCCTATAAAATTCCTTTACGCTCCACTACAGCTGCTAACAAGTTCCCTAAATCAAAAGCAGCAATAACAATTACAATGAATTTAACAACTGTAACAGTAAGCACGTGAGAAGGTGTATGGCAAGCAGTTAAACGTATGTGGCAACATTGCCCGAAAAACTTCATCTTCCGGAATTCTTATTTGCCGTTTAAATGAAAACGACAACTTCCTGTAATATATCCTGCAGCTAGCCACAAATATCCAATGTGGCTACAACACCAACTATGTTGCAAGCTAAGAACATAAAGATATAAAAGTGGATGCATACAGGGTACTGCAGGAATACCGGGATCTCAAGTTAGTCAGTCGGTCATATTGAGAGTCTCATCCAAACTCTTGAAATCATATTAAACATTCTTCTAATCGATTTGTCTGAAAATTTCAAGTCCCTAGAGATAGGAATAGAAACAGGAATGGGAATGGGAGGAATGGGAATTGCAATAGGAATAGGAATTCGCATAGGCATAGGAATAGAGATAGGAATAGCAATAGCAATAGGAATATGAACAGGAATAGGAATGGGAATAGCAATAGGAATATGAATAGGAGTAGGAATAGGCATAAGCATAGGAATAGGAATAGCAATAGGAATAGGAATAGTAGGAATAGGAATAAGAACAGGAATAGGAACAGGAATAGGAACAGGAATAGTAGGAATAGGAAAAGGAATAGGAAGAGGAATTGGAATAGGAATAGGAATAGGAATAGGATTAGGAATAGGAATAGGAAAATGAATAGGAATAGGAATAGGAATAATAATAGGAATAGGAAAAGGAATAGGAATAGGAAAAGGAATAGGAACAGTAATAGGAATAGGAATAGTAGGAATAGGAAAAGGAATACGAATAGGAACAGGAATAGGAACAGCAACAGGAATAGGAATAGGAATGGAAATAGAAATAGAAATGGGAGTAGGAATAGGAATAGCAACAGGAATAGGAACAGCAATTGGAATAGGAATAGGAATAGGAATAGGAAAAGGAACAGGAACAGGAATAGGAATAGGAATTGGTATAGGAGTAGGAACAGGAGTAGGAATAGGAATAGGAATAATAATAGGAATAGGAAAAGGAATAGGAATAGGAATAGTAGGAATAGGAAAAGGAATATGAATAGGAACAGGAACAAAAATAGGAACAGGAACAGGAATAGGAATAGGAATAGGATTAGGAATAAGATTAGGAACAGGAATAGGAATAGGAATAGGAATAGGAATAATAATAGGGATAGGAATAGGAAAAGGAATAGGAATAGTAGGAATAGGAAAAGGAATACGAATAGGAACAGGAACAGGAATAGGAACAGGAACAGGAATAGGAATAGGAATAGGGACAGGAATAGGAATAGGAATAGAAATAGAAATAGGAGTAGGAATAGGAATAGCAGCAGGAATAGGAATAGGAATAGAAAAAGTAATAGGAATAGGAACAGGAATAGGAATAGGAAAAGGAATAGGAATAGGAATAGGAAAAGCAATAGGAATAGGAATAGAAATACGAATAGGAACAGGAATAGGAATATGAATAGGAATAGGAAAAGGAGTAGGAATAGGAACAGGAATAGGAATAGGAATAGGAGAAGGAATAGGAATAGGAATATGAATAAGAAAGGAATAGGAATAGGAACAGGAATAGAAAAAGGAATAGGAATAGAAATAGGAATTGAAACAGGAACAGGAATAGGAATTGAAAAGAAATAGGAATAGGAACAGGAACAGGAATAGGAACAGGAACAGGAAAAGGAATAGGAATAGGAATAGGAATAAGAATAGGATTAGGAAAAGGAATAGGAATAGGAATAGAAATAGGAATAGGAACAGAAAAGGGAATAGGAATAGGAATAGGAACAGGAATAGGAATAGTAGGAATAGGAAAATGAATAGGAATAGGAACAGGAACAGGAATAGAAATTGGATTAGGAGTAGGAATAGGAATAGTAATAGCAACAGGAATAGGAAGAGGAATAGGAATTGGAATTGGAACAGGGATAGGAACAGGAATAGGAATAGAAATAGGAATAGGAACAGGAACAGGAATAGGAATAGGAATAGGAATAGGAATAGGAATAGGAAAAGGGAAAGGAATAGGAATAGGAATAGGAGTGGGATTAGGAATAGGAATAGGAATAGGACTAGGAATAGGAATAGGAATAGGAACAGGAATAGAAACAGGAATAGAAATGCCAATAGGAATAGGAACAGGAATAGGAATAGGAATAAGAATAGGAATAGGAGAATAGGAATTGTAATAGGAATAGGAATCGGAACAAGAATAGGAATATGAGTAATATTAGGAATTAGAATAAGAATAGGAATATGAATAGGAATAGGAGGGGAAAAAGGAATGAATAGGAATAGTAGGGGAAATAGGAAAGGTGAATATGAATAGGAATAAAAACAAGATGAAGAATAGCAAGAGGAATGTCATAATGAAAGGACAGGAAATGATAGGAGCAAAAGGAAAAGAAATTTTCGGACCGAACAACGTGAGCCGAGCCTACTAGGAATAGCGCTCGATTTCAAAAAAGCTTTTCCCTATAGTCACGAGAGGATAGGGGATGATAGGAGCAAAGGAAGAAGAAATTTTCGTACCGAAAAACCTGATACGAGCTTACTAATCTTCTCTTAGAAATAGCACTCGATTTCAAAAAGGCTTTTCCCTATAGTCACATCTTTGCTATCGTACAACCCGGTTTTTGCAGGCTTTTGAACAAAATTTCTAGCTTATGATTACGAGTTCTGTGCCTACAATACTGGAAACGTTTGATGTTACAGCTTCTCCTCTCGGTATTTTTTAGCGAAGCCTAGTCGCCTAACACCAATGTTGTTGTCTCATTTCTTAATTTCTTGCCGAGTTTTTCTTTTATAATATGGAATAATACAATCCAAGCGGTGTTCGCTACTACAGCAATTTTCCCGATATCTTCTCTGCCTCTTCACATGCTTTTCTACATCTCTTAAGCCTTCTGGAAATAAATACAGCCTAGAATGAATGAGACTTGACTTTCATTTGATACAGTCATGTTCGTGGCTTACGGTGGCAGCTTTCTTCAGAAAAATATGCACGAAAAATGTCTCAATACGATGAAGCTGTTCGTTTGTTGGTAAGATATTAGGCCCTGATGGTGCCTTTGAGCCGTTTGGTGAATTCCTTTTTATTTCTCTCATACATTTTAAAACTCATCTTTTAAGTTCAGAGACAATCCAATTCGGTGTGTCTCCCAATGATGACAAAACTGGAAAGCTAGGAGGTTCGGAATTGATCCTTTTCTATCCAACATTATTGCTCTGGTAGCATGAGTTGTCAAAATACTTCATTCATTAGAGCTTGCAATAATAACAATATTTTCAGAAATTCGTCAACCTCTTTTCCAAGTCTGAATATGTACACTATATTGCATATCCTTTTAGTCCTTGTTGAACCGTGTCTTCGGCAATTATTATTCAGAGTAAAGCGTGTTTCTACTTTGAGATAGGTTGGTGAACTTCTCCTCCCCACAGTGGCGTTTATATGTAGCTGTGTTTATATCATTATAGCTCTGTATTCTGAATGTTTGTTATCAACCGGAACAAGACTGCGGCTGTGGGCCTACCCATCCTACCTGTTCTAGATGTAAACAACTTAGAATTGATGGTGTGCATGTACCGCTTCCGGGCATTAATTTGTCCTTTATAATTCTCATCAGATAAGTTTCTCTCCCTGTTGAGAAACTTCTTATAGGGTTTTCAATATATAATCTCAAAAAAGTTGTGAGAATGCGTAGTGAGCTGTAAGTAGAGAGCTTTTCCTAGTTCATCTTCGGTAGTATGGTAGGTTCCACTAGTCATCTTCAATGTCAGTTGTGTCTCAAATTTATTTTCTTTTAACCTCTCTACGTGTTTTTAATACACTATTTCTGAGGAAGTTTTCATAGTTTCTGATACTTCTACTACACCCTGTATCATACATGTAAGTATATACACATATATACTAATGCAACTGCATTTACTATGCATATTTAGCAAGCCATTGAGTAGACTATTGAATCCTTCGCTTTACCTGACATCAGTACACCTCCTCCAGCTCCCGCCGTTTCATCTATCGTTTCCTAGTGGCCTTTAACTTCCATTTAGCCTGCCTTTTAGCTACCTTTGGGCTATGCATTGTACTGCAAGCATTTTCTGGCCTTTTCTTCCGCTTCACACTCATCCTGCTGCACCTTGCTCATGTACAGCTACAGACACCCGCATGAGTTTGTTGCATATTTTCCTGTAGCTCTCATGCGGCAACCATCCGTCTATCCGGTGTGTGAACGGAACTTACCAAGTGTGTAACGGACATTCTGAAAACTGTTGTGTCAACAACGACAAGTATAACTGTGGTGTGGCAGACACTAAATAAAAGTTAACCGCATAGATTTGCATTAAAGCAGGTATTCTATGTACTTCTTTATCACTTAAACTTGTGTTGCATGTGCGATTACATATTTGGACGACATGACAAATGAGGTTTTTGGCTCAGAGGTGGTACAACTTGGTGAGTGGTAATGCTCTCTAAATATCGAAGTAGTGGAGTATTCCATTCTAAGGTTTATTTGGTGCGATCTATCGGAAGCACTCAGTCTAGCAAGGTTAAAGTAGAGGCCTCACAAATCCACTTGAACAAAAGCACAAAACTTATGTGCCTAGATCTAATACACACACAACTTGAGGTGTTACGATGGGAGTGCTTAAGAAAAACTTGAGTTGGAATAATGAAGTGACCTAGTTGTTTAGTATGCAGCGGGCGGTAATTCCCGACTACTTCTATGGTCGGATGATCGGCAGGCGGTTTGGCCGACGATCGCGGGAGTATCTGAATAACCAACAGAGTCAAGGATCGAGACGACGACAGCTGAGCAGCATAATGGCGGACAGACAGTGCTTGTAATGACCTCAAGAAGCAGCGGCACAGCAACAGCGGTATTGCAGGATTAAATGCCTTGACGGTGGTATAATTGCACGCGGTACCAGTTGAGTAACGAGTCCGTACCATTGGTGAGACCGGAGAATGAGAGTATCGGTGACGGCAGGCAGGTTGCGGCGATCGCAGTTTACCTTCTATCAATAGCTTCTCTTCCAGAGGAAGACGACGACGGTATGTGACGAGTGCGGAGTGGTAGTTATCTATATGAAACGTTATAGTATGGACGACGGAGTTGTACCAGACGGAATTTCACAGGCTGATCTTTGGGCTAAAGGTAAAGTCCACCCTAAAAGTACAGAGAGAACACATCGGTTGACGGGTGGTGTTCCAGCTGAGGGAATGGACTCGTGGAGTAATGAGGCAGCATGTAGGAGCAGAATTTAACCCAGTACCTGCTACCGCCAGTAAATCATTTTTTCATTTGCTCATCTCCACGAAATTTCTCAATGCCAACGCCTTCCAAATAACTTATCATCCATGTAACATCAGCAATTTACAACAACACTTCGAAAAGCTCGTTCAAACATATGCTGACGCGCTTTTACATCAATCAAACGATACTGAATGACCGACCTATCGATCGACCCACGACACCTGCGATATTGTCATTCATTAAAGTTTGCCCCGTAGGCAGCCAAACTGATGAAAAATCAGTCAATTACAGCAAACAAAAGGATGAATAAAACCAGAGAGCCGAAGCATGCATTGGTGCTTTAACAACAATAATAACAAATGGAACAACAACTCTATCAACTTGCCGTAACCTTTAAAACACCTGCGGGCCAAACGCCATATTTTAACTGAAGTAGCTGAGCGACAGTGGAACTCAATTTGAAGTAAACAATGCAAAACCAGCAATAACACGAACAACAACAAAACCAGTCAATGACAATTTAAGGTTGAAATTTGGCTGCGATTTCAGCGCGCGTCAAACGTTTAGGGAATATTACGGCAAAAGTGCAGTGCGCGACAGATTGAAGAACGAAGAGCTGAGCATAGAGCTCAGAGGAACAAACGATTGGGTTACTTAATTTACTTGCCAGATTGATTGGTTATTTGGCTGTGCAATCCAGCCAGCCACCCCTGACACACTTGTCACTCCTTGTCCTACATGCGCATTAGCTTAGCAAAATAATCGATATACTCGCTGAAATGAAGTCAAAGTCATCACGAGTATGTCGCCTCGGGTGAATGGTTATTTTTCAAAAACACAACAATAACACCAGTAAAATACACAAAAACAACAAAAAGAACAAAAACTCTAGCGGCGACAAAGTTAATGGCCCCATCAGCAATGCAATCAAAATGGCAAGGTACCCAACCAAACAGCCAGTCAGCTGTTGAGCAGACAAAGTGAATCCCTGCATACATGACATTGAGTTCTTGAAGCTTTAAGGCACAGTTCAGATGAGCCACGCTCGCTCGCTTGTTCAGTGTGACATTGCGGTTATTATTATCTCATTTCTATTCCATTGTGCTCTTGACTCCATTTAATGGTGTAATATTGGTGTTGTTGTAGTTATTTTTGCCAGCATGACGACAAATTGAAGTCAATGATTTATTGTTTTGGGAAATTGTTGGACACGAACGGGACATATTGATGTATGGCATACGGTGAGTGCGCTAAGCTATTTACGTGTAAGTCGATCTGCAGCAGAGTCCTTGGCAATGTGAATGGGTAACTAAATAAGCTCTGGAACGTAATGCGCGATATTCATAAGCTTAGCATTTTAGTACTTCAGTGGCATTTCACATTCTATTGTGCTCATAAATCAAAATTTTTAAAGCGAATTCACACCTGCTCAATGCCGTGAGCTGATATTAAAGAACATGCACAAAAGCCAATGCATATCAGATGCCCTATTATTGTTTAAGGGGCACGTTTCAGATACTCTGTTGAGAGAGAGGATAAAGAGATAGGGGGGAATATATCTAAAGGCTAGTCTGTCATATGGAGCTTACCCACTCCCTTTGGCGCAATTTTCGTGAAGCCATACGCATTCAAAGGGGTGGGAAGACGCGACAAAACAGGACAGGCCCTAGCTACTTTCTTCGCTCTGCTTGTCACCATTGATTTTTTCTTCTCCTAAATTCTACTTTATCTTTTTCCAGCACAATTAATTATTATGTGTCTTTTTCGCCCAACGTCGGATGCAAACTCACGCCCATGATATTAATAGTCTAATTACCAGCCGACTGATCTCAACGGGCCAAGGGCTATGCCTTTCCGCTTTTTCTCTGAACACAAACTGCACAAAAAGGGCGTCCAACGTGGGGCATTGGCAAAAAAAAAACAGTCGGCCCTCCGAATATGGTTCCGTTACGCTCCAAAACTAGCCCAACAGAAGCGGCAACAATTCGGTCGACACTGACTGGTGGTTTTATTCCACTTATACATCAGATCGCTTAGACTACAAAAAACGCCAGAGTGATGCCGCAAATGGTCAGTAAGAGGTAGTACTGTGCCAACTACAAAATATCGAATCATTCCCTAGAATCAATAAATTTTGCTCTCGTTGCTCTGCCAATTTTCAATATCTACGTTAGGTCATTGAAAAACGGTTGACCAAAACTAGTAAATGATCTTCTGCATTGTCGGAAAAGAACATAGCAGACCGTATTCACTTTCCTCCTTGTCAATACATACTAGCGGTCAAAGATGTGGATTGTGCGTTCTCTTTCCTTGAAAGGCACAACTAATATTGATATTTCGCGACGTCAATTGATCAGAAAGTCAAAAAAATTTATAGGGCGAAGTCACAGGCGCACAATACAGTAGGTGCTTAGTCATTTTTTCTCCCGCAGAAAATTGCAGCTGCAACATGAAGAACTTCCCACCAATCCACAACAGTCGTGTGCCACAGAAACTTTTGAGGACTGAAGGACACGACTCGCGAAGCGTGCCTGCAAAAATCTTGAATTGAAATACGCTCATTGCATATGATAGACGCAAAGATATGAGCATGAGCAGGGGTGTTGCAAAATTCCCACTTCTACTGCACAGACCATTTTGGATATTGAATCTTGAAAACCAAGATTTCATAGTGCAAGTTGTGCTTCCTGTTTTAACAATTCGGCCTTTTGGATAGGAAAATACTCGGACGTATGGGCTCAATTAAATAAACTATCTCTTAAAGCAACTAAATCAAAAGCAATAGCAATATCGAACGCCTCGTCTGTCTTTAACAACCTTCCTGAAATTATGCTTAATGGAGACAAAATATTCTTTCAAGATGTGGTTACAAATTTAAGATTTAAAATCAACTCCACTCTGACTTGTGTTGATCATATGAACCTTGTGATTGGTAAAACTTATAGTACTCTACGAAGTTTATACAGAACTGCCTATGTGTTGCCGCGAGACACCAAGATGAAGCTGGTAAAATCTCTTATTATACGTCATATTTCCTATAGCGAGCTTATATACGATAACCTTGACTCGATTTTGCCTTAAACAATGCGGCCTGGTTAATCTTTTCTAAAAGGAAGTATGATCATATATCTTGATTTCCACACAAATCCCCGGATGCGATGTATATAATTTCTTAAAAATGAGAAATCTTTGCTTTTTGCATAAGCTATTGTATTCCCAAAATCCACCTTACTTATTTAAAGAACTAAATTTGTATCAGTCTACTCGAACTATGAATCTTTTGGTTCCGAACTTTAACTACTCATCATCATCCAGAATGTTCTTTGTCAGTTCAATCCGTCTATGGAACTCACCTCAGTCTAAGACAAAAGCTATGCGAAAAGCAGGATGTTCCAAACAAGCAGTAATAACTTTCCTCAGCTCTTAACTTATATTAAACGATAGTTCGATCTTTGATTCTAATCTGTGTACCGAAAATATTTCTATGTTAAAATATATAGTGCTATTTTTAAGATATTAATGTTATTAGTATTACTATGGTTTTCTTTTTTATTATTTCTTTGGAATTTAATTAATATGTGTCATATTTCCTTTGTAATCTTTAAGACCGATTGATGTACTACCTAAAAGACTTTAGTCTTACTTGTAAAAATTGTTTATACAAATAAATAAATAAATAAATATCGGACACTATCAGAAGATAAGTGTAATTGTGATGTAGGAGTCCCAACCATTGACAAGAATATCTCCGTCCACATATGTACGCTTTTTCCAGAATTCCAACTCCGTAAAGAGTTCACTCAGTATCGCATACGACATAGAACCCTGTACTGCCTTTCTTCATAGTTGTGCTAATAACCGCATTGGGCATACTTGTCATGAACTCTGGTCACAGATTCAAATTTCTGATTAGCACTCCTTTAGAGGCTTACAAAGCCAGGACTCCGCCCTGTAGAGTTCGACTTTCATGTCCCTGTGATTCTGTATTAACAGTCCACTGGAACATGTGACAGAATAACTACGAAATACACTGAAAGAAAAAGACTGGTAAAATCAACCGAAATACGGGTCAATTCAACCGAAATTTCTGTCAATTTTTATCCATCGCAACAAGATGTTGAATCAACTGCGCACAAATCGTTGATTCGTAATTGACCGTTTTAGTAGTCAAATGAACAAAAAAAGTTGTTGGACGATACCATCACACCACGGCGGCCGCCATATACGTACGTAAATATGTGCATACATATAGTACACAGCACACATAAGTACAAAGTAGAGAGCGCAGTGAGCGTAAAATTCTCTTTGAAATTTGCTCATGTATTGACTGTTGATCGCTGTTGAAATGACCAGTGAGATCAGTTGTGTTAACAAAAAAATCAGTTAGATTGATTATGAATCTGTCAATTTTACAGAATTTTGTTAACTTAAGAGCGACAGTTTCTCTTCGGTTGAAATGACTAAACTAAGTTGGTCGCTGGACAAAGAACTCGGTCGAATTAACCATAATCCGATCAATTACACCGAATCTCCGTTAAGTCAAGAACAACAGAACCGATTTGTTGATTTTACTAGCACCATTTATTTCAGTGTAGAACGTTTAGAGATCCGTGATAACTACCTGCTGACGGCTGGAATCTTAATATCTTAAATAATTTTGCTCACATATTTACAGCTACTTCCACCTTCCGTGATTTGTTTGACGTCATAAGCTAGCAACAATCAGTTAGTAACTCATTTGCAGCTTCCACTAAAGCAATCACTAAAGTTAATTAACCCATTTAAGGGCTTAACCCTGTGAACGTAGATGAGAAAAAAATTAAAAATAGAATAAAAGAAAAAATAATCAATAAATTCAGGAAGATTGAGAGCAACAACAAAACACTGTCGTGGGTGAAAACGGCTTAAAAATGGAGCAATTAAAAAATTACAACGAAAATTAAAAAGGAAAATCCATCAGAATAAGGAAATATAACTTGCTACATTTTAACGTTGCCAGCTTTTCCTAGAAAAGTGACAACGCATTGACTTGAAAAGAAAAGCAATGACGGTATGTGAAGAGAACGTCAATAATATGAGCAAATTACGAGAAAATCAGTTGAGATAACAACAAATAATTGCGCAAAGTTTCACAGTCGTCGGGTGTAAAGCCACCTACAAAGTCAACCACCAACGTATTGCGAACAGCAACAAGTCTTTCGATTAACATACTAAATGCATTCATACATAAGTTACGCTAGGAGCAAAGGGCTGCAACTGCTTCCTAGTATCTGTTGCACTATTGCTTACAATGATAATTCGATTTACTTTTATTTATAACAATTAAAACACATTTTACTAATTTGATGCCATCAACAGGAAGCTTGAACCAAGTAACTGCGATAAATTACAAAAAGCGTGGCAAGGCACCAGATAAATACAGGTTTTGCGAAAAGTATCACTTTAACGGATAAGTCGAGAAGTTAAGTTGCCTGCAATCCAACCACTAAAAACTGCAGAAAATCAGCCCTGCCGTTTCAAGATCAATTGGACATTTTTGTTTTGTTATGTTTACTCACCCTACCGAAAATTTGTATAACGATTAGCGGGGTAGGTGTTCTTTCAAAATCTGCTAGTCTTCCTGCAGTGTTTGGCAAAGCCTTCCATCATATTTCTGATATGAAAATTTTGTCAACATAAAATGCGTATGTCTTAGCTGATGCCATCCGAAATCGCTATAAAAAACGTACAAAGCAGAAATGAAAAAGTAGAATATTGTAATGAGTCACCGAGACTAGAACAATCTTTCGGAATATGTTGCTTCTTTTTGGGGTTCGTCTTAAAATATCGAAGCTGGGCAATGAGTGTAAAGGATCTGTTCTATCACATCTTGCGCGCTCTAGATCACCTAGCTATGGGGTAAGACAGCTCACCGAGCGCGTAGTGCAGAAGTCACGTACAAATATATTACACTATGGAAATTTCCTACAGCTGGATAGTTCTTTAGACCCCAAATCTTGCAAGGTTCCCGTAGAAACTTTAAATCGATCAGCTTAGGGGGTCTTCTTAAAGGAGCATTCAACAATGTACCGTTAGCGGCTAACGAAAATTTCTAACAATATTGGGAGTATATTTGGGTCTGGTTGAATTTACTAACAGTCTTTGGCTGTGGCAGTGAGCAAGGGAAGGACGTGTGTACCGCAGTGAGAGTACTTTTCTTTTCTTCGGAGTTATTGTTGTAACCGCAAAAATACTCGTTCGGAAAGTATTGCGGGACTGAACAGTACTTTGCTGGATATGAATCCGATACGCGACGGTAACAGCAACTTCTGTTACTGACACAGCTGCTTAGTAAACGACTTTTTAACGAATTCATCCTTTGGATCTGTGGATTTTAATCATATCTTACGAAAGGCATGTCTACTGCACGAATATTCTAAATCACTTAACCCTATGGAGACCCTCCTCGGGGTCGTGATTGCAAGCGGTCGGATCCATGACCATGAATATATGAAGTGCCAAGCGTTTTTATTTATTTAAGCGTTAGGGAGGAGTATTTGGCTACCCTTCGGAACGTATGGCAGGTGTTATAGAAACAACTTTAGCTTATGAGGAGATACAAGATTCCAGAATTCGGAGCACTCTCAATCGGGAGGTTACTGCTGGTATAATCTCACACGACTGGCAAGCTGTCATGGGAGGTTAATGGTAAAATGGATCTAAGTAAGTAAAGCATGCTCGAGAAGAAATACATAGCCAAAGAAAAAGTCACAGAACGTTCAGAAATGGTATAAGTAAGGCATGGAATTACATACAAGCAACTTTGGGTTATCTCTTCGATCATTTTAGAAAAATTAAGAAAACGCTGTTAGTGCAACGAGCTTGGTATGGACTAGTTGTGAAGCTTGCAAAGCCTCAAGATGCCAATGTCCATCTGTGGATATAAAAAGAGAGAATTTGCTTCTCAATGTAAACGAATATGTAGCAAGAGTACCTGTGGAGGTCACAGCTGAATAAGGTTATTTCGTGCCAATGTAACCACGGTGGCGCGTGCCTATAAGCTCATTCTGAAAAAGCTATTATGAGAATTAGAAAGGGTAGTTGCGAGTTTGTATTTTTGTTTCGCTCTCCAGAGCAGCATACAAAATCACCTCGTCCAGCGCGTTCACTTCTAAGTGAAACTTTGATCATAACTGGCTTCATCTGTCACCAAGTAGACAAATAATTGTTGATACTTCTTCCTTTTTATATAAACTCTTTCATCAAGCTGAGTTTACTCGCGAGAACGAGTCCTGTTTTTTTTTAATTTAATCACTTAAACCGTTTTGTAGATAGGACGCAGTCATTCTGGTACATTTGACGCACCCTGTATGTTGATGACGTTATCCGAGTAAATTAATAAATATTTATAAAAGTTTCTACCGGTTTTAGCGTTGGTAAGCTTTGAGTATTCCTTCAACGGGCTTTAAATATATGCACCCACTGCTCTACGACATCGTCTGTTAGCCCTATCACGTTCTCTTCTTATGCTTGGTTTTAATGAGCGGAAATTCACTTGGCTTTATTGTATCCTATTATTCTTAACTTGGCTTACATTGTTGCAGTATTTTTCTTGCATATCCTTTTGGTTGTTGTTCTTATTTGCAGCATTAATTGCAATTTGTTAGCAGCAGCATCTTGTAGCCAGAGTTGCCCTGCCTGCGGTCAACCCGGATGATAATTATAATAATTGAAGTGACGAGTTCTAATGAAATAAAATCACGTTGCACTGAGTGGGTCAGTAGAGAAATTAGAAGCATTTTGTTTTTTGCTTTCATTTTACAAGGTTTGTAAATGTCGGAGACCCATTAAGACACTTCTGAACTGAAACCATAATACATATGAAATCTTAACGTTTACTGCGAGCATAAAACAGATAGTTTTGTAACAAGAAAGTGTCGGAGTGTGTACTTTCTCTGCTTGTCATTCAAGCTGTGCAAAAATATGAAAAATTAAGCAGAAAGCTAAGCGAAGCAAACTCACCTTATGCATCAGGAGCTAACAATCAGATGATGGTGTGAGGCTGGAGCTTGAGACCAGAATATTTCAGATACAGTCATAACTGATTTAAAATCTTATATCTAGGTATAAACACTGACACTGTTCTTAAAAAGACCAAATCCGCACTCAAAGTCGTTTCTATATCTATGATGGGTGATCGATCATAGCTTCTCCAACCCACTTTAAGACTTTAAGCAAGGCTATGGCGATCCGAGTTTCATCAAAAAAGAAGGTAGTTGCATGACCTAGAAGGTTTAAAAAGGTCTAATCTAAACGTTCCCACGATGGTGAAACCTTAGTACTTTAACGAATTTACTGCAATTCCCCTTATTTGCAATCTTCTGCTAACGTTCGTATCGCTAAAGTGTTGAATAAATAACTCCAATATTGAATAATGGAAAAATGACCTTTATTAAAGTACTTCACAATAACACTTATACTTTGCAACTAGCTTGCTTAATAACCAAACTGACTGATAGCTTAAATGAAACTGATTTATTGCCCGTCAGATAGCGTGCTTAACTGAAAACTGCCCATAGCGCCTCTACCGCTGATGCTTTTATACTCTGTGATTTCCTCGTGGCATCTTCTAGGCGCTTCCAGAATTTACTTAATTAGTTATAAATTTCTCAGCTACAACTACAGATGTATAATTTTTATAGCTTCTCTCATACCCCATGCGCTTGCATGTGTGAGCGACACTTCCACAATTATAATTGCATACATTTAGGAGCATCTCAGATAAGTATCTGCATGTGGTAATGCGTTGCTTCTCAGCTGCGTATACGTACATATGTGTAGACATAATGATTGATTCGTTTATTTAGATACAACTGACTGTCTGCTTTATTGTTGTTGTGACTTTATTTACATAGCATCAGACTAGGGATGTGAGTACCACAAAGTGTCACTCATATTCGTCACAGTTGTTGTTGTTGTAGCAGTGCTTCGCCCCACCTAACAGCCGCGACCGATCACAAATTGTCATCAATATCCTCTAACAGGAGTCCAAGGAAACTTGCTGTTTCAACAGGGGTGTACCATAAGGAAAGGGGTGTTAGAGGCGTTGGTTCCACATTACAATTAAAGAGATGGTTGGTGTCATGTGGGGATACATTGCAAGCGGGGCATACAGTTTGTATGTCGGGGTAGATTCTGGATAGGTAAGATTTTAACCTGTTACAGTATCCAGAACGAAGTTGAGCAAGAGTGACACGCGTTTCCCTGTGGAGTATGCGTTCCTCTTCCGCGAGTTTTTGATACTTTTTTTTTGAGTACTGGATTCACCGGGCGATTTCAGGCATAAAGGTCTGATGCCTGCGTAGACTAGGGGACGCCCTTGGACGTGAACAGCAAGGAACCACAAAAGATTTATAAAAGTTACGTGGACGTCGGGTTTTGGGGTCAAGCCCAGAACAACCTGTCCGATGCAACCATCCCTTACACGAGATACACTGAACAGAGTATGACCGTCCTAAAAAGATTATTTTCCGGCAGATGCAGCAAAACCATTTCTCAGGACCGGGGTCAGGAGACGGAACCGGATTGGATTCGATACCTTCTCGGAGCAAGAGAATATGGATCAGTCCCGCTGCAAGGAGCTGCTGGGTGGATGACAATTTGTGGGAGGGACGCAACAAATTAGATGGGGTTACACTGAAATGACAGTCCTTGGTCGGGAAAAATCCCGAGTCGCTCCGGTACATAGAACCGACTGCCTTGGGAAGTGTATTCGTCACAGTACCTTAATATTGCTATTTTCCGCAGCGTATTTGATCAATATTCGAGAAATGGCCATCTACATTGATAAAACTCCCCAAAACCTCCACACAGTTTCCTTACCTCTACAGGTAGAATAAGAAGCCCGGTAAAGTCCCACTACCATGAAATGCATGACGTTTGAAAATTTGTCCTGAGTCTGAAAAAATTTCCTATCGTACCTTCTCTGCTATCACTTTCCTTCCACGCTAATAAGCAAAGGCAACGATAACAATTTTTCCCACTTTGTAGACTTCTCCTCTTAAATTTGTTTCACTTATTGTGGGTTTCACTTCTTTGAGCTTAGTGAGTTCGCTTCATGTCACACGCTGCCACATCCTCGCTGATATGCATTTCCATTTTTTTCCTCTCCCATTGTTCTTAAAATAAATCATCCATTTGGCCCTATTTTTCCTCTAATTGCACAATGTCAGCTGGAACATGGACGATGGGCTGTACTGGTTTTGCTCGCTTCCAATGGTTTCAAAATTAAAATGGAAATAAATGCAGATATAAATTTGTGGAAGAAAGGCATTAAAACATACATACATATGTAGATATGTAAAACCCTTTAGAGTGCATAGCGAAGAAAGCAAAACAAAGTAAGCATGAAAGGAAATTGCGCTTTTTAAATATCGAGAAAAATGGATTTATTTATAAGTAACTACTTTGATGTTAATTTAGTGCTTGGGCCATCTTAGTGTCTGTAGTTTACATAAAAGGACTCATTACTTATAGTTTAAAATACCTACGTTTATAGTTGATTTGACAGAGGATCAAGAAAATATATCAAAAGCTTCAATGAGAGGTACAGCTTTATGAAAAAATTCACTGCCATTAGAGCAATGTAGAGATTTAGCTTCAAAAGATACTTATTTCTTATCGAAATTTGATGGATGGTGTATATTTAAAGGGTAATCGAAATATTACACCAGAGCAATAGCTTTATTGAGCCTTCTCACATAAAGCCCCAAACAGACAATGTAAAAGCTCGTTACACGATAGCTAATATTGTTGTTTTAATTTCAAGTTTTGGAAAACTTTTGGGTGTAGCAGAGCTTTGAATTTATTCGATTGTCAATGAATGATTTAGAGGTAGGAAAATATTAGTGATCCCAGTCACAAGGAGCTATTACGCACACGTGGATGGAAAGATTGGTGATATAGAATTAATTCAGGTCTAGAAATCCATCAAAGTTCGAATTCGAATATACAAAAACTATATGTGAATTTAGTTAAGTTTTAGCGGTGAATAGCTGATGGATGCCAAAACCACCATTGGAGTAGGTTTACGGTGTTTTGTCAAAGGCTATTAAAATAATGGGTGGACTTTTTTAAGGGTCAGCAGCTGGCTGATGTCCAAAACGAAAGATGGAATTGGTGCTAAATGGTGAACCGTTGGAATACAGTTGTATGGCCCGTCAATGATGAATAAGTGCTCGGTGCCAAAGCTTAAAGTGAATGTAGAGCTAATAAATAATGAACCGGTAGATGATTGATGGTAAAAAGTAGGTTGTGGATTATCTGCCAATGAATGACGAAACAACGGGTAATTGATCATTTCCAAAAGACCGGTGAAGATAGATTAGTGAAATGTATCTATGGCTGTAGATCGTTGACTGATGCCAATAGATAAATACTTTGGCATATACCAAATGTGCCAGCATTGGTAGACTCCAAATGGTACTAGCGAACTGATCACATATCTCGGAGACGAGAAAGACCAAAGGCATTTCTCTCAATGTATGTTAAGCGAAACTAATAACACATGGATATGGCTTCAGTCCTGTTTGTGCCGAAAAACTGACTATTGACTGTTGAGCTAATGGTGTCCACGTCGAATGGCAGTGATTGGAATAAATAGCTCATGTCCTAGACACAACCTTTCGATGCCGGAAAACTACTGAGCGATTATTCATACTAAAGTTTCTGTGAACAGATTTATAACATACAGCACGTATTCTCTGGGGTCGGCATTTCGGAAATGGTTCGCGATGGTTATTGTTTTATACCTTAATACGGGGGGATTAATCACCATCTGGAGTTTCGTAATTTCAATGTTTCTTTTCTAAAAACTGCTAAAATCAGTGTAAGACCCCCTTCAAGCAACCATATCCATAAGTTCTGCCATCTCTGGATGAAGTTCGGAAAAATGGGTCTAGCCGTAGGCATAAAAAACGATGTGCTTATTTACATACTTCCCTAGTTGGTGTCTAAGCGTTTAAAGGGTTTTTGGGGGTCCCACAAATCACATACGCCGCTTCTCCGCTGAGCTAACTCACAAATACTGTTATCATAACTAAGAAGGGAAACAATAGTTAGCATAGAGATTCAAAGTACAAAGTATTACTCTTGCGAAGATAATCCTGTTTGGACAGAGTAAGCCATCTAAAAATATATAGAGAAAAATCTCTATATAAGTTACAAGGACTCTGTGTCATATACGGTGTTGGAAGCTGATCTGATGTTCCTTGTTGTATTCGGTAGCTTTTATTATTTTTGTAGCGATAAGGATACTCCACGAAGGCTTTGGGGAGTGTTATCGATGTTGATGGTCATTTGCCGGATGCAAATGCGATACGTTCTAGTAACAAGCACCATTAGATTACTAACCCCACCATCTCGGGAATGATACAGTATGACCACATGACACCTTCTAGGCCCTAACGCCCTCTTATCTCCTAGATTCATCAGGAACTTGGTGTCGCCAGAGCCTCGGCTGCTAAAGAAAAAGGATTCGCCACGGCTCGGTGAGGTTGACAGTTGGATTGGAGAAGCTATAAATTGCGCTGGCAACCCCTTGAAAGGGCTGCGCTACACAACCCTTTGAATCGGGTATATTCCAAGTCCTTAAGCCCTCTTATAATCTTTCCTTGATAACAACAAGGCTTTGCGAAACTATAAAAAAGCTCCTGATTTCACAGAACACTTACACAAATTACTACAACAACTAAGTTCACATACAGATGATTGTAGCACAGCGACGCCAAAAAATTGGGACCAATGCTTGACTGCACTTGTTTGGTGGCGCCACATTGCATCACTCTGTGTGATGATGCAATGGTGTTGGCAGTGCAGCTGGTGACTAAATTAAAAATGGGTAAAGAAACAAAAAAAAAATTAAAAATATATAAAACAAGTAAGGAAGGTTAAGTTCGGGTGTAACCGAACATTACATACTCAGTTGAGAGCTATGGTGACAACATAAGGGAAAATAACCATGAAGGAAAATGAACCGAGGGAATCCGTGGAATGTGTTTGTATGACATGTGTATCAAATGAAAGCCATTAAAGAGTATTGTATGAGGGAGTGGGCCATAGTTCTATAGGTGGTCGCCTTTTCGAGATATCGCCATAAAGGTGGACCAGGGCTGACCCTAGAATTTGTTTGTACAATATGGGTATCAAAAGAAAGGTGTTAATGAGTATTTTAAAAGGGAGTAATCCTTAGTTCCATAGGTGGACGCCGTTTCGAGATATCGCCATAAAGGTGGACCAGGGGTGACCCTAGAATTTTTTTGTACAATATGGGTATCAAAAGAAAGGTGTTAATGAGTATTTTAAAAGGGAGTAATCCTTAGTTCCATAGGTGGACGCCGTTTCGAGATATCGCCATAAAGGTGGACCAGGGGTGACCCTAGAATTTGTTTGTACAATATGGGTATTAAAAGAAAGGTGTTAATGAGTATTTTAAAAGGGAGTAATCCTTAGTTCCATAGGTGGACGCCGTTTCGAGATATCGCCATAAAGGTGGACCAGGGGTGACCCTAGAATTTGTTTGTACAATATGGGCATCAAACCAAAGGTGTTAATGAGTATTTTAAAAGGGAGTAATCCTTAGTTCCATAGGTGGACGCCGTTTCGAGATATCGCCATAAAGGTGGACCAGGGGTGACCCTAGAATTTGTTTGTACAATATGGGTATTAAAAGAAAGGTGTTAATGAGTATTTTAAAAGGGAGTAATCCTTAGTTCCATAGGTGGACGCCGTTTCGAGATATCGCCATAAAGGTGGACCAGGGGTGACCCTAGAATTTGTTTGTACAATATGGGTATTAAAAGAAAGGTGTTAATGAGTATTTTAAAAGGGAGTAATCCTTAGTTACATAGGTGGACGCCGTTTCGAGATATCGCCATAAAGGTGGACCAGGGGTGACCCTAGAATTTGTTTGTACAATATGGGTATTAAAAGAAAGGTGTTAATGAGTATTTTAAAAGGGAGTAATCCTTAGTTACATAGGTGGACGCCGTTTCGAGATATCGCCATAAAGGTGGACCAGGGGTGACCCTAGAATTTGTTTGTACAATATGGGCATCAAACCAAAGGTGTTAATGAGTATTTTAAAAGGGAGTGGGCCTTAGTTCTATAGGTGGACGCCGTTTCGAAATATCGCCATAAAGGTGGACCAGGGGTGACTCTAGAATTCGTTTGTACAATATGGGTACCAAAAGAAAGGTGTTAATGAGTATTTTAAAAGGGAGTAATCCTTAGTTCCATAGGTCGACGCCGTTTCGAGATATCGCCATAAAGGTGGAGCAGGGGTGACCCTAGAATTTGTTTGTACAATATGGGTATCAAAAGAAAGGTGTTAATGAGTTTTTTAAAAGGGAGTAATCCTTAGTTCCATAGGTGGACGCCGTTTCGTGATACCGCCATAAAGGTGGACCAGGGGTGACTCTAGAATTCGTTTGTGCAATATGGGTATCAAACGAAAGTTGTTAATGAGTATTTTAAAAGGGAGTAATCCTTAGTTCCATAGGTGGACGCCTTTTCGAGATATCGCCATAAAGGTGGACCAGGGGTGACTCTAGAATGAGTTTGTACGATATGGGTATCAAATTAAAGGTATTAATTAGGGTTTTAAAAGGGAGTGGTGGTTGTTGTATAGGTGGTCGCATTTTCGAGATATCGCCATAAAGGTGGACCAGGGGTGACCCTAGAATTTGTTTGTACAATATGGGTACCAAAAGAAAGGTGTTAATGAGTATTTTAAAAGGGAGTAATCCTTAGTTCCATAGGTCGACGCCGTTTCGAGATATCGCCATAAAGGTGGAGCAGGGGTGACCCTAGAATTTGTTTGTACAATATGGGTATCAAAAGAAAGGTGTTAATGAGTTTTTTAAAAGGGAGTAATCCTTAGTTCCATAGGTGGACGCCGTTTCGTGATACCGCCATAAAGGTGGACCAGGGGTGACTCTAGAATTCGTTTGTGCAATATGGGTATCAAACGAAAGTTGTTAATGAGTATTTTAAAAGGGAGTAATCCTTAGTTCCATAGGTGGACGCCTTTTCGAGATATCGCCATAAAGGTGGACCAGGGGTGACTCTAGAATGAGTTTGTACGATATGGGTATCAAATTAAAGGTATTAATTAGAGTTTTAAAAGGGAGTGGTGGTAGTTGTATATGTGAGGCGTTTTCCAGATATCGACCAAAATGTGGACCAGGGTGACCCAGAATATCATCTGTTGGATACCGCTAATTTATTTATATATGTAATACCTGCCACGATTTTAAGGGTTTTTTATTTCGCCCTGCAGAACTTTATCATTTTCTTCTACTTAATATGGTAGGTGTCACAACCATTTTATAAAGTTTTTTCTAAAGTTATATTTCGCGTCAATAAACCAATTCAATTACCTCACCATGTTTCATCCCTTTTTTCGTATTTGGTATAGAATTATGGCATTTTTTTAATTTTTCGTAATTTTCGATATCGAAAAGTGGGCGTGGTCATTGTCGGATTTCGTTCATTTTTCATACCAAGATAAAGTGAGTTCAAGTAAGTACGTGAACTAAGTTCATTAAAGATATGTCGATTTTTGCTCAAGTTATTGTGTTAGCGGCCATGCGGGAGGACAGACGAACGACTGTGTATAAAAACTGGGCGTGGCATCAACCGATTTCGCCCGTTTTCACAGAAAACAGTTAACATCATAAAATCTATACCCCTACCAAATTTCAAAAGGATTGGTTAATTTTTGTTCGACTTATGGCGTTAAAAGTATCCTAGACAAATTAAATGAAGAAGGGCGGAGCCACGCCCATTTTGAAATTTTCTTTTATTTTTGTATTTTGTTGCACCATATCATTACTGGAGTTGAATGTTGACATAATTTACTTATATACTGTGAAGATATTAAATTTTTTGTTAAAATTTTACTTTAAAAATTTTTTTTTTTAAAGTGGGCGTGGTCCTTCTCCGATTTTGCTAATTTTTATTAGGCGTACATATAGAAATAGGAGTAACGTCCCTGCCAAATTTCATCATGATATCTTCAACGACTGACAAATTACAGCTTGCAAAACTTCTAAATTACCTTCTTTTAAAAGTGGGCGGTGCCACGCCCATTGTCCAAAATTTTACTAGTTTTCTATTCTGCGTCATAAATTCAACTCATATGCCAAGTTTCGTCGCTTTATCTGTCTTTGGTAATGAATTATGGCACTTTTTCGGTTTTTCGAAATTTTCGATATCGAAAAAGTGGGCGTGGTTATAGTCCGATATCGTTCATTTTAAATAGCGATCTGAGATGAGTGCTCAGGAACCTACATACCAAATTTCATCAAGATACCTCAAAATTTACTCAAGTTATCGTGTTAACGGACGGACGGCCATGGCTCAATCAAATTTTTTTTTCGATCCTGATTATTTTGATATATGGAAGTCTATATCTATCTCGATTCCTTTATATATGTACAACCAACCGTTATCCAATCAAACTTAATATACTCTGTGAGCTCTGCTCAACTGAGTATAAAAATAGAATAAATTGAAACACGAGGGAGAGCAGGGAGTGCAACGCTAACGCAACAGCGGAAGTGCGGATGTCTATGTTGAAAGCGATGCAGCAAATGGGTTGCGGAAGCGGAAAAAATTGATGCTGCACAGGGGCTGCTGAAAAATGTAATGAATTGCAATGTTGCCAGATTTTATAACGATGTGCAGCAAGCACTTTTTTTTTTAATTTTTAAATTGTGCATATTTTTTATTTATATTTTTTCGACTGCGCACATTTGCTCAGCTGGAAATTTATGTGAATAGAAATATGAATGTGCGCAATGAGTGCACTGATATGATAGCTGATGGCGCCGAATTGCGACAAACTAACTAAAACATAAACAATAAAAGCAATTATATTTGGAACACAAAAAATATTCGAAAAATAAAAAAATAACTATAAAGTGAAGATAAAATAAAAATAAGGAAAGCATTTAAAAGAGCTCCATGCGACTACACTGAGTTAAAAAACCAATGGAGCTATACACCGAGGGAGGGAGCTTTCGAAAAGCATTTTCGCTACATCATAAATTTTTTGCGCTCACTTATTTAACGGAGCTCAGCATATTTGTAAAAACTCACTGATTTTTATTTTCATTTGCTAAAAATTTGTGTCAGTGTGCTTTTCAAAATGAAGAATTTACACAAATTCAAATTCGAAATATGTATATTCTAATGACAAATAGGTTAGTAGCGCTTTTAAGGCTGAGCGACATTTGAGATGTTAAGCTTTAACTGTAGGTTATGCTAGGCAATAAAATCCTTGGCTGAAAAAAATAAATCGGTACATTGGATAACTTATCTTTATATATAAAAATCACGTGCCACATTGTTTGTCCGCGATGGACTCCTAAACTACTGAACCGATTTTGAATTTGTTTTGCACCCCGTGTGTAGTTTGATATAGCTTGAAATATAGGGTAAGTCATATCTCAGTTTATGGGCGCAATATTATTTTATTGCAAATTTTTTTAATATGTTTATACTTAATAACAAAATGTTACGTATACGCACCGGCACACATATTTTCAGGTGGTCGGATATACTTCCGTGTAATTGGTTGGTGTTTAACAACGTGCTTATCAGTAAAAAATATAAAAGCGAATGATATCAAGTATAGCACATAACCAGGCCCGGCGAGAGGGGAAGGGGGATTACCCGGGATGCGGGGTTTCTGAGGGGGCCCGCGATTTAGAAGTACTAAGACATTTTTTTTAATTCAGGAGAGTCTTTAGTTGCTCCATGTCTAATTTTTAAGCCGAATTTCAAAAGCAACGAATATCTGCATTTTGTTTTAATATTATAGTGAAGTGTGAAAAATAAATATATATATATATATATATATATATATAAGGAAAGGCTAAAATGTGTGCTAGTTGGTCGCCGGTGTTTGAAGAGATGCGTCGGTCGATTTTGTTCAAATGTGAACCCGGGTACCCCTAGAATGTGTTTATATAATATGGATATGAAGTGATTTAGACAGAAAAACTTATTAAAATGTATGCAGATAGGCCAAATTTAGGGCAGAACAACATCTGCCGGGTCTGCTAGTGTTTTGATAAAATAAAGAGAACTCTTTTCAGAATGTTTGTACCTCCTAGTAAGCTTTTTAAAAGCGCTCACGGTGGACGAAAATTTACTAGCTTTTTGTACTTAAAGCATAATTTTCATCAAGCTGTCTTTTTTTTCATTTTGCGTAAAAAGCTATAAGGTGAACGTTTCCATATTTACATTTCGAATCAGTGAAAGCACAAAGTTTTCACTTTAAAGCGCACAATTTTAATTAAAGAGCTGGCAAAAGAACGCACAAAGAACTTTGCAACTTCCAACGCATTCATACTTAAATCAAACTCATGAGGAGCTTTGGGCACAAGAATAATGATGACTATGCAGCTTTTTAATATTAACCAAATATTACTTTTTTATCTAGGCTTCGATAAATCTTTTGTAGCAGCAGACATCTCAGGAGATTGGAGCTTTATTTTTGGAAAAAGAACATTGTAAATTAAAAAGCTTTTTATAAATTAAAAAAAGTTTAAACCTTTTATGATCAGGTAGAAAAGTACTTGCGCCAAAAAATGGTTTTATATTGAAAACCCAGTTAATTCATTAAGAACAAAAGTTCAGCTTTAAGTTTGATTTAAGTATCAAAAGCTTGTGAAAAGCTTTAAGCGCATATGTATGTATAACTTTGTCAGAGTCCCTCCGTGCCTGGAACAAGAACGCAGTTTTTAAAAGCTCTCCTGCAAATTAAAGCATAAACCAAATGGTCACAGCTCAAAGCACAACATTATGAGCAATCCACCCATCTTGAGGCAATATCATTCTTATTTTCCTTCCCAGCCTAAGGGCAACAACATAGCGTAATTCCACCAAGTTCAGAGGAGACGCACCCAGCTTCGTAACATCTGCTAAGACTTCCAAGCACACTCGCAGCGGTCTATGGTTCTTAGAATATTTGCAGAGGAAGAATGCCTTTCGTAAAAGAGCAGGAAGGCTCTTCGTGGTCATATCAAATCGTTCCCAAGTTTATGGGGTGCCACTTTAATAGTACCAATTTACGGAACATCAATACCAATATTCCGCAAAGGGCCATCATCGTCGTTAATATTTCCCAATATCGTTGCTAGGTGTCCTTACCGCTATCATTACGAACAAAGCTACAAAGCCACATTTTCTCTGCTTTTTCCCCGTGGTACCAGTTTTGGATTAAAGCGTAAAACGTTAGTTGAACCTTACTCTTTCGAATTAGGTACTCTAGACTTTAGTTCCCTTTTACGACAGACATGCCATACCTCGGGTATGCTCTAACCTTTGATCCGAAGAGGAAATATTTGGCGCATTAATATATTTGAAATTATGTATATTGTCCATAAACACGTGTCAATTTCCCGACACCTTTCATTATACCATAATAGAATATCCTTAAATGCTCAATTGAGTCATATCCTTGAATAAGATACTTCCTGGTTACGGATACATTTATCAAAAGTTAAAAACCATTAAAATGTATAGATATGTATTACATTGTTCTATCTTTCACTAAAAAAAAGCTAAATAAATCAATTGTAAGCATTTTATTTTACGCAATCATGTTATCGCTTAAACATTCATATTCATGAATCGACGTTGATAAAAACAATTTTTGCATTTAAATTGGTAATTAATGCTCGTGACTGCATAACAATTGGAAAAATTTAATAAATGTGGAAAAATAAATATAAATCTCAGTCAAAATAGAAATAAATATGTGCATACATAATAGAGTGAGTCAGTTTGTGTAGAGCACCGGATTTCGAAAATTTGTCCATTAAAACTTGTATCTGTAGTAATAGCTAGTGCGCCTAAAAGTATGCAATATGTATTCGTAGGTTAAGCGCCAAATACACGACATGAACATTTCCGAAAACAATCCCGTTATGTCATTTTTCTGCGACCTTTTCTGTCGTGTAGGGTGGTGTTTCCAGTTCGCGCAAATGTTCGCCAAAAATCAAAATATTTTAATTTTTGGCGAACATTTGCGCGAACTATTCGTGCGTGTATGGCGAAATAGCTCATAATCGTAGTAATTTCTGAACGGAACAGACGTGCGCGGAAAAGTAAAATGGACAATAAAAAATTTCTGAGTGAATTTATTGATATGTATAAATCTTTGCCATCATTGTGGCAAGTAAAAAGCAAAGATTACATTGTAATAGAATTAAAAAGAATAATGATTATGCGACTTTAATCAAAAAGCGAGCAATATTGCTGCAGCACTATTGTTGTCCGTATTCATCGCTGTCTTAAAGAGAACTAATGTTCGGCCAAAAGTTTGTATGGTGTATGGCGAAAGCTGCGAACAAGATTGCGGAATGTTCGCGGAAATGTTCGTGTCGTGTATTTACCGCTTTAGCCACATCCCATCGTTTGGTGACTTATGAACATTAGTGTGGGTCGATTTTTCAACCGCGCCATCGATTGTTCGATAGGATTTGGGCTCAGGAAAAAATGTTCCACTACGCATACGCAAAAAAATAATTTTCGAGTCTGCGAAATTTCATTTTTTTTTTTTTACTTTTTTCGACTTTGCTTTCTAAGGTTTTTTTCATGACCTACTAAAAAAATTTTCATTTGATTGTAAAATTTTCATGTATACCCTGTCCGACCCAAAAATGTCCGCTACAAACGTTGGCGATAACAGTTTTTTGAAAAAAAAAAAATATTATTGTGCTGATTTGGAGCTTTACGGCCAATGAATTTAAGGCAAGAAATTTTTTCCTCTTTTTTCCCTCCTGTTCCCCCTACGCGTTTCGATGCTGTCGCATCTTCTTCAGTAAAGCCGTAAAGCTCCAAATCAGCACATATAGAAATTGAAATTTTGACCCAATTTTTAAATAAACCATTATAAAAAAATATTATTTTTTTACGAAAATTTTTTTATTCGCCATTAAAAGTTTGGCGAATTCGTAGTGTCTATGTATACCAATTTTCATTAAACTGATTAAATATTTTAAACAAATTTTACCTTTTCAGCTTTTTTATACTCAGCGTGCTTTGCACA
The DNA here is from genome assembly GCF_040869045.1 of Eurosta solidaginis. Lineage (NCBI taxonomy): Eukaryota > Metazoa > Arthropoda > Insecta > Diptera > Tephritidae > Eurosta > Eurosta solidaginis. Next base: position 7,413,380 of record NC_090321.1, read on the forward strand.
CAGAGTATATTAACTTTGATTGGATTGGTTGGTTGTGCAGGTATAAAGGAATCGAGATAGATATAGACTTCCATATATCAAAATCATCAGTATCGAAAAAAAATTTGATTGAGCCATGTCCGTCCGTCCGTCCGTCTGCCCGTTAACACGCTAACTTGAGTAAATTTTGAGTTATCTTGATGAAATTTGGTATGTAGGTTCCTGGGCACTCATCTCAGATCGCTATTTAAAATGAACAAAATCGAAATATAACCACGCCCACTTTTTCGATATCGAAAATTTCGAAAAACCGAAAAAGTGCGATAATTCATTACGAAAGATGGATAAAGCGAAGAAACTTGGTAGGTGAGTTGAGCTTATGACGCAGAATAGATATATATATATTTATATGATGATATATGATATATTAGTAAAATTTTGGACAATGGGCGTGGCACCGCCTACTTTTAAAAGCATTCTAGAGTCACCCCTGGTCCACTTTTTGGCGATATCCCTAAATGGCGTCCACCTATAGAACTAAGGCCCACTCCCTTTTAAAATACTCACACATTCTAGAGTCACCCTGGTCCACCTTTAAGGCGATATCTCGAAACGGCGTCCACCTATAGAACTAAGGCCCACTCTCTTTTAAAATACTCATTAACACCTTTCATTTGGTGCCCATATCGTAAAAACACATTCCAGGGTTCATTTTCCTACATGGAGATTTTCCCTTATTTTGTCTCCAAAGCTCTCGTCTGAGTATGTAATGTTCGGTTACACTCGAACTTAGTCTTCCTTACTTGGTTTTTTGTTAAATTTATTGAGTTATTTTTTGAGTTTTTTTATAAAATTATAAATTGGGAAAAGCAACTAAAGTATATCATTTTCGATATAGATGCTGCGGCTGTTGTTCCGATCCCCGAGTTTGCTGAGGTGGATCCAATGTCCTATGCAGCCACTTCTAAGTGGATGTCATTGCGTAACTCATGGGTGAAAATCGTATAATCCTCAGCGCATCTACATAGTTAAAATTTTACAAGGACGCTGGATAAAATTTTAAAATGTAGACCAAAGTTTGCAGAATATTGTGTTCACAACATTGATTTCAATAGTCTTCGTTAAATCAAAACGATATTTTAGAATGACAGGCGACCGATTTTAAGTTGCAAGATGTTAACTGCTGTTTTTCGGCCTAATGATATAAGAGCTCATTATGGATGACCGCCTAGCTTCAGTTTTCAGACTAGTTCGACTGTCCACTACGTTAGGGTAGTAGCACACACGGTCATTAGTTCGACTGTCTTGAGAAAGTTTTTGCTTCACGACTTTGAGTATTCTTGCGAAGAACAAAGCCTCACCTGGTAAATATATGTGCTTACGTATTCACATTTGTAAAAGGAGCCGTAACATGTAGGTGATATTTAAACTTAGTTGATAGGCTATAATCAATGTGATTCACTCCAAGGGACTAGTTTTGGATAAGGCCGCCAACTTTAGGAAATGTCAAACCGGGGCTTGGGTGTTGAAGGATGAAGTGTGAAAATAAAAATTAACATTTCAGACGCTATTTTATAGTTTCGCAAATAAACAAGAGATGTTTGAATGTAAGCCCAAGTGATTTTTCAAAACCTTCTCTTACGTACATATATCCTCAGCTTAAGTATGCAGTAAGAATCATTTCAAAGAAGTGTTTATTCCCCTAGAACCTACTAAAGGATTTTGCATCACTGATTTCGCTTATTCTTTCAGCCAATCGCAATACTGAGTTGATATAGCCATGTCCGTCTGTCCGTCCGTCCGTCCGTCTCTCCGTCCTTCCGTCAGTCCGTCTGTCTGTTTGAACGCAAACTAGTCCCTCAAATTTTGAGATATCTCAATGAAATTTGGCACAAGAATGTATTTTTGTATTATATTAGACATTTGTCGGATCCGGTAGGATCGGACCACTATAACATATATCTCTCATACAACCGATCATTTAGATAAAACGATTTTGGTCACTCCTGCCGCAATTTAGAAAGTATAAACGTGAAACTCGGTGATATATATTCTAATATATCATAGAAGATATCCTGGAAAAATCGGAGCTAAATATAGTTATATTCCATACAACCGATCGTTCAGATAGAAAGATTTTTGGCCATTTCTCCCTTAATTTCGAATATAAAAACGTTAAACTTGGTGATATTTATTCTAATATATAATAGAAGGTTTCCTGTAAAAATCATTTTGATCGGAGCTATATATAATATATATCCCATACAACCGGTCGTTCAGATAAGGGGGTTTTTTGCCATTTTTTATTTTATATTTATTTTAAAAATCGTTTGTACATCTGTTCACTATATATTTCTTATATTATACATCCGATTATTTGGAGATTACGAACGGGATAAGATTATTGTTCAGCCCCATTCATGAATGGTATGAAGTCTTCGGCACAGCCGAAGAAGTTCCGTCCTTACTTGTTTTTCTTTTCAGATCATTTTCTCATCACACGTATATATATTTCGTAGATTTAGTATAAAAAATGAACTTTTATTTATTTTATTTATGTATATAAAATCAAATTTTAAAAACGTTTATTAATACTATGATTTATTTTCTTTTTTCAGCTAACAGGAGCCTAGACGAGTTGGGGTCAGGTGAATGTATTCTTCATTGATACATCGTGTGAGAGTTCGCTATTCAGTGGTAGGCGAACTTTTAGAAAACATTTGACACACGAGTCTAGATTTTCATAATCGATTATTTTAGCCGTTTTTGTAAACCAGGTGGAAAAATCTGAGAATATGCAAGTTTGCTTCTCTGAGAAATTTCTTGATTATATCTTGCGAGAATTCGCCATTGAGAGTTTGGCGAATTCGTAGTGTCTATGTATACCAATTTTCATTAAACTGATTAAATATTTTAAACAAATTTTTCCTTTTCAGCTTTTATATTAATTAGTCTTGTTTTCCTTTCAGGTTTTCAGTAATTATTATTTCTTCCCTTTTTTAATTGTTTTGTATCTTATTTTCTCTTTTCGTTTTAGGTTTTTCAATAATTTTTTCGTTTCAGGCTCGTTTAAATTATTTTTTTTAAGCATATGTTAATAAAATAAAAATATAATTGTATGAAAAACTTAAGTTTTGTTATATATCTTTATTAAGTGTGGACTATTTTTCATTTGCATTGGGTGTTTTACGTTTGAGAGGAATTTTTTCTTTTAAGTCAATAACTTTATTTTTATACATTTTCTCTACTGTTTCATTATTCTTCTCTTGCAGTCTATTAATGGGGTTCCGCTTCTACACTTTGTAAGTAGAAATATTGTTAACTATAATCTGCATATTTTCGTTGTTGTTGTTGTTGTTGTACCGATAAGGTTGCTCCACGAAGGCTTTGGGGATTGTTATCGATGTGATGGTCCTTTGCCGGATACAGATCCGGTACGCTCCGGTACCATATCACCATTAAGGTGCTAGTCCGAACATCTCGGGAACGATTAATGTGGCCACATTAAACCTTCAGGCCATCCCCTCTCTCCCCACCACCAAGTTCCATGAGGAGCTTGGGGTCGCCAGAGCCTCGTCTGTTAGTGAAACAGGATTCGCCGCGGATAGGTGAGGTTGACAATTGGGTTTGGAGAAGCTTTATATTTCGCCGGCAACCTGAAGGGTGGCGCTACACAGCCCCTTTAATGTGGTATTTTAGTCGCCTCTTACGGCATACCTACCGCGGGTATATTCTGACCCCCTAACCCACTGGGGTGCATATTTTGGTCATACTCTGATTTGTCCATTAGTACCGTGACACTACCCTAGTCTGCATGTAATACTAAAAGTTGCTTGTGTTCTTGCAAAAAGTTAAGTTACTGAAAATAACATGAAAGATCAGATACCCATACAGGATTGGTCCGATGTCGTATACAAGATTCCTTGTAATGGCGACGGGTCCCACGTATGCCAGAAGATATATGTGGGTACTGCAAAATCAATACTCAAGACAAGGATATCCGCACACAAATCAAATGTAAAACAAGTAAAGGTGCCTGAGTTCGGGTGTAACCGAACATTATATACTCAGCGTGAGTTTCAATTGTACATTTCATTTGAGATAAATTACGTTTCTACATAATACGTGGAACCACCCGTTTAAAATAAATATCTCCCCATTTCCTCTTACAATAAAACCTGATAAGTGAAATCTCATTGATTCAAAACTATTTTTTTCTAAGTAATAGCTTATTATTATTCTTACCCTTTTAAACTTGTTTTATATTGTTACGAATATTAGCAACACTAAGGGGTACTGTCATTTCTAAGCCGATGCTATGAGTGACTTGTATGCACATCCATAAATAAATCATTATGTATCTACATAAACGAATCAATCATTATGTCTACACATATGTACGTACACGCAGCGGAGTAGCAACGCACAAACACATGCAGATATCTTATCTGAGATGCTTCCAAAAGTATGCAATTGCAATTGTGGAAGTGTCGCTCACAAATACACGCACATATGAGAGCTACACACGTGCATCTGTAGTTATAATTATATACCAGAAGCTAAGTAAATTCTGGAAGCGCCTAGAAGATGCAACGAGGAAATCACACAGTATAAAAGCAGCAACAGTAGAGGCGCGATAATCAGTTTGGTTTAAGCAAGCTATTGGTTGCAAAGTATAAGTGTTATTGTGAAGTAATTTAATAAAAGCCATTTTTGCATTATTAAATATTGGAGTTGTTTATTCAACAGTTTAGCGTTTAGAACGTTAGTAAAAGTTTGCGAATAAGAGGATTTCCAGTAAATTCGTTACAATATATAAGTTGCCGTGGTCTTTAACCGAGCCCGTCCATTTTTACTAGAAATATTTTCTACTATAAGGAAAATAATTGTACACAATTTCATTACGATATGTTAGGGGCGGTGCCACACTCATTTTCAAAAATTTTAGTGTTTTCCAATTTAATGCTATAATTGAATTTAGAAAGTAAAATTCTATATACATAGCTCTTTTTCGCTAAGATATAGCTTATTATTTTCGTCCACGATCCTTTTAAAAATCTTTTATATAATAGTGGACGTGGTCCTTAACCTATTTCCTTAATTTTTCTTCAAAGCATTCCTTATAGTAAAGGCAACCTTTCTGCCGAATTTTTTTTATGATAGGTTTAACGATTTTGGATTTATGATAAATAATATTTGTAAAATTGATTTTATCACAAGTGAGCGGTGCCACACCCATTTAAATAATTTTTCCCATTTGTATTAAGAGTCCCAATATCAGTCCACGCGTCAAATTTCAACATTCTAGGTGTATTATTTACTAAATAATCAGGTTTTTTTGTTCTCCAAAATGTTATATATATAAAAAGTAGGCGTAGTTATCACCCGATTTCGCTCATTTTCAATACCAATCTATTCTGGGTCCAGATAAGCTCGTGTACCAAATTTGGTGAAGATACCTCATTATTCAAGTTATCGTGTTAACGGACAGACGGACGGACCGACGGACATGGCCCCATCAAATTCTTTTTTCAATATTGATGATTTTGATATATGGAAGTCTATATCTATCTCGATTCCTTTATACTTGTACAACCAGCCGTTATCCAATCAAAGTTAATAATTAAGGAATAATTTTTCGGACGGCTTTATCATCCCACTGTTAGAATACCGGATACTACCCTGACTTCGATAATGTAATCATCTTAGAAAAAGATAAAAACTATAACAAACGATTTATATTAGAAATGCTACATAATTTGGACACCCTAAATGATAGGAAACTGAATTTCAAATCAGACACGGCCGGCTGTGCATATGCATACCGCAACCTGTTACTTAAGCGCCAAACACACGACACGAACATTTCCGCGAACATTCCCGTTATGTCATGTTTCTGCGACCTTTTCTGTCGTGTATGGTGGTGTTTGCCAGTTCGCGCAAAAGTTCGCCAAAAATCAAAATATTTTAATTTTTGGCGAACATTTGCGCGAACTGTTCGTGCGTGTATAGCGAAATAGCTCATAATCGTAGTAATTTCTGAACGGAACAGACGTGCGCGGAAAAGTAAAATGGACAATAAAAAATTTCTGAGTGAATTTATTGAAATGTATAAATTTTTTTTACGCTTAATTGCCACAGCGAGCAATATTGCTGCAGCACAATTCTTGTCCGTATTCATCACTGTCTGAAAGAGAACTAATGTTCGGCCAAAAGTTCGTATGGTGTATGGCCAAAGCTGTGAACAAGATTGCGGAATGTTCGCGGAAATGTTCGCGTCGTGTATTTGGCGCTTTATATATTGTTGTTTTTTAAGAATTTTGTTTACGATTACTATTCTTTTGTTTGTTTACTTTTTCTGTCTATACCAAATGTATGCTTGTTACATATAACTATTGTAGAGCTTTTTTATTCTTCAAAGCGTAGCTAAGATGTAAGTAATGAATGTTTGTTGAAACGTTTTTTTTAGTTATTCAATAATTATGTTTATATGTTATATCCAGTCCTGAGGATGACTTCAGACTGAAATCGAAATAATGATAAAATTAAAATAAAATACACATCCAAGTGTTTTATTTAAGAAAACCCGGCCTTGAGATCAACCAAAAATTTTAGTTATTCTAAATACTAACGCCCAATAACGATACATTTAATTCAAAATATCTATGACGTAATATGTAGTACTTCAAGTAGTCAGAGTGTGAACCCGTCTTCTTGTACAGCTAGAAGGAACGCGATTTTAGCTCTTTGCCGAACCATATTTGGACTAGTTCAATGGAAACAGGTTTACGCTTAGATACGTGTCTTTCCAGAATACCGTGACCAAACTACTGGCGCGAATTCAAATCTAAAACTAGAGTCGTCAAAGCTGCTCTGAGTAGGTGTAATCACGAAAGGGTAATTCACAATTACTTTAGTTCTGCGGAGAGAGTATAATTGCAATCTAACTGGTTCATGTTGCTAAGTGTCTGTTCTATCCTATACTGTTTCTAAATCTTATATATGCTATATATTTATACTTTAAAATTTGAAATTAAAACTAAATTTTATCTGAAACGTACATAAATTTAATTGATACCCACTGTAAAACTTTAATTTAATTTTCCTCATTCTATTAATTTAAACAAAATTGTATTAGGTTTAAGTTTATATACTTTTTAAATTTCCACCTTGTTGATGTATCTTAAAAGACTGAATTCTTACATATACACCGTCAAAATAAATATGAATATGAATATACAGTGGTAATGCAACTCTGAGAACTTTTTTCTAATTCTTAAACTATTTCCAGCGAAGGATGGAAAGGGTCTTCAGGCACAGTAAGAGGTTCACTCCTTCTAAGAGTTAGTTTTGATGTAATATCCACAAATACCAAATCAAACACCCTCCTGAACATGTCTAGAACAACATTTGTCTGTCTAAGGCAAAGTTCAACTATTTCGGCTAAAAATTCGGTGCTGGACAATTTGGAGGAAACCGGTACAATATCATAGTCAGATGGAAGATTAAAGTCACCCAAGACAATTATAGAATCAATGGGGTTCACAATTGATAGCCTTCAGCAACAAAATATGATTCATGTACACCGAAGGATCAGAGGATGGTGGGATATGGTAGACGACAGTATAGGTAAAACCTATTCCCAGCTGAATTCTAATGCTCTTAAATTCCGCAGGTTCTATAACAGGTGAATTAACCTCAGCGGAAGGTATAGAAGAATGCACCGCGAGCAACACCCCACATCCAAATCTGTTCAAGCGGTCATTTCTATATATTTGGTAATCATTGCAAAGAACCTCCGAATTAAATATATGAGGCTTTGGCCAATTTTTAGTAAAAGCAATCACATTGTAATTACAGTTAAATGATTTCAAGTACAGTTCAGTTAGTTTCGTGTTTAGACCTCTTACATTTTGATAAAATATATTAAGGAAAGATTAAAATATGATTGTAGCGACCTTTTTACTTTGATTTTATCAAACTGTGATTTTTGCCGGCTCAAGGTCCAATGTAATAAAATACTTTTTTAAATATTTCCCAATATATTTCAAACTCCTTCGGAGATCATCTTCAGGGGCTATAACAATAAAAAACAAATATTCACATATAAAACTGAATACAATTGGGATACAATTTTTAATACATATATACCTTAATTATATTGTCCGATACACGACACTTGTTGGTTCGCCATGCAGTTCAGAACTAATTTTTTGTTTTTTTGTGAGTCAAGTAAGTGTCTATAAATTTGTGACCAATTTTCTGTGTCCGTTTTATAGTAGATTCTCTTGCTTTGTGGTGTATTTGCTATGTGTAGCATTTCTAACGTAAACCTTTTGCTATAATTTGTCTACTGCTCTAGTATGCTCACCGCTTTAAAATCTGGTTGGTGTCCGTTCTCTGTACAGTGGACCGCAAGTGCTGTTTTATGAATGTTGCCAGATGATCTATGATATCAGATCTGTGTCCTGCTATTCTTATTTTTACTTTGTTCTTTGTTGTACCCACATATTCTTTTCCACAGTTATTATTTTCATTTCCCGCACATGTAATCTCATATATTACATTAGGTATGCTTGTCTGAATTTGTTATTGTGTACGATGGTTTGTGGTTCTTATATTCTCCTTGTCATAGCTGTCTGAGCCCTGCAATCTTTCTGAAAAACCTGGTATATATACTACAGATCTATATTTTGTAGTCGTGTTCTCTCTGTTCTTCCGGCATTTATCTTTCGGGTATTCCTTTATTAACCTCTGTATTGCGTTAGGAGGAAGTCATTTATTTTTAGTATGCGTGTTATACGTTTTTTATTCTCGGGGTGAAAAACCGTGTCACTCGTATCTAATACTCATCTAATGAAGTTTTTCGCCGTATTTATAATTATACCCCTTGGGTGTTTTGATTAAAAATTTATTATTCTTCCTGATGATGTAGGCTTTTGATACTAGTCAAGTTTTATTTTATTGTCTATTTTACATACTAATGAGTCTAGAAACGGCAGTCTACTAGCCGACTCCAGCTCCATCGTAAACTTTATGTCCCTGTGGAATGAGTTTAGCACCTCCAAGGTTTTCTCCAGCTCGTCGTCCTTAACTATGGCAAACACATCATCTACGTATTTGCTAAGTAGTCTCGCGTTTGTCACTATTTCCAAAATCTCTTCCATGATGATGTTGGCAACAATCGGTGATGCTGGGGATCCCATCGGAAGTCCTTTGAGTTGCGTATAAATTATTTCTTCATACTTGAAATATCTATTTTCCGATATGCAAAACTTCAGAATTTCCATAAAAAGGTGTTTTGGAATATTCGTGTGTTCCTTTATGTCTTTCCACTTTGTCAGTATAGTCGGTATAGCCAGGTCTATTGGTATACTTGGGAATAGTGACACAACATCATACGATACGAGGCATTCATCATCATAAATGTAAGAGTCGTTTACCTTGTCTTTGAATTCTTTTGCACTTTTTACATTAAACTTAGATTTCGTCGTCAGATTTTTTAAAATATTAGTCAGGTATTTACATAAATTATAGGACGGAGCATTTAACATAAAACAGATTGGTCTTAAGGGCATATTCTCTTTATGGAGATTTGGTAATCCATATATACGGGGTGGGAGAGCTGTGTGTGTAGACATTTTGAGTTTTTCGTTGTTCGTTATAAGACCTAATTTGTGCAATTTATCTACCAACTGATTATTTGTCGTTTGCAACTTTAATGTCGAATCCTGGCGTAAAAATTGTATCCCAATTGTACTCAGTTTTATATGTGAATATTTGTTTCTTATTGTTATAGCCCCTGAAGACGATCTCCGAAGGATATTGAAATATATTGGGAAATATTTAAAAATGTGTTTTATTACATTGGACCTTGAGCCGGCAAAAATCACAGTTTGATATTAAGGAAAGATTTAATTTTAGTTTTTTGCTGCAGTATTTTATGAGGAACGGTAGCAAGATTAGGAATATTAACGTTGCGTCTATGTTCAAATTAACGTACAAAAGCGCCGGGCAGCCAAAATGAATTATTTGAAATGGTTTCAAAGTGTTGCGCAGATACGTCAATCCTCTTCACTTCGAGCTACTGGTTATATGTGTGGAATATTCTTCGTTGCTTGTACATAAGTGTGCCTGCTTGCTGTTTTTGTTGTTGTGATTATTTATTAACATCATAATGATGTCAACATTCGCCACAATATGTTCTATGACAAGACAATGGGCCTAATGATTGGAAAGCCAAAAAAAAAAAAAACAGTTTTGTTTTTTATAGGTTTGACATAAATATTTGAGTTGTTTTATTACGAGTTTCTGAAAACTTGAAGAAACAACGTTTCCTTATTTATATTTATTCACACGACACAATGGAAAGCTTAATTAACTTCTCGTTAGCAATGCTTTTGTTTGCTTTTCAGTTCAATAAATAATGGAATTACTAATAAAAACCCTATGAGCTCGATAATATTTACCTTTTAGGATTAGCGTGTGACATGCTACGCTCACTTTTTTGCTGTGGACTCCAGTAAAATTTTAGGTAGTCAACGGCCAATAGTCACAAAAATCACTGTTTCGTAAATATTTCTCTTTATCAGACTTTCAAACGTTCGCTGGGCAATACAAAGTTGTAGGTCAATACATTCTCGAAAAGTTTTGTCTGAGCTCTGCTTACACAAGATTTGTCGAAACTGCGAAACGACAATATCCTCGCGGATCAATGAAAATTTGCACAAAAGCTTTGAACATATTTAAAATTTAACAAAATAGATTATAGGTAATGCTAACAAGAAATAAAACTGGAAACTCAAATTATCGATTTTATATGAAAATTTTTACCCCGTTCTAATTTATATATGACCAAACTTGATGGCATCTCTAACACACGCTGCAGTCTTTGAAATCCGTCCACATCCCACATACCATATTATAATAAATTGGCGTTCAGCCCCCTGAGCAATTTTGGCCGTTTCGTAACAAGTCTCGATCGTGTTCCCTGTTTCGCGATAACTGGCGCCAATTGGAAGCACAAAGTCTTCCTCCACCTGCCTCTGCCAACTCAGTTGAGGGCTTCCTATTCCTCTGCTTCCAAACTTCGTCAACTCGCATAATATGAACTAGCCAGCAAAGTCTTTGGGTTTTAATTCGCAGCACTATCGTAATACCTGCGTAAGGCTTATACAGCTCCTCATTACACCTACTTTGATACACGCCTTCGGCAAAACCCGGAAAAGGCCCTAAAGCTTCCGGAAAACTTGTCTCTCGAATATTTGAAGAGCCATCTCATCTTCCTTCAACACCGTCCATTATTCAGCAGGACAGGAATGATGAGTGACTTGTAGAGCGTGATGTTTTTTCGTAGAGAGAGGACTTTACTTTTCAATTGTCCACTCAGTCAAAGTAGCACTTGTTGGCGAGATTTATTCTTCGTTTAACATTTAAGCTGACATTGCTCTTGCGGTTAGTGCGTAAACGAAATCCTTCACAGTCTCGAATTCACATCCGTCAACAGTGAAGTGGCTGCCAAGGCGCGAATGTGCCGATCTTGGACTAAGCAAGTGCTTCGTGTTGTCCCTTTTTCCCCGCAAGTCCCACTTTCTTTTGTATCTTTATCTAATACCGAGAAGGCAGAACTCGCAGCGCGTTTCTTCAGGTCAATAATATCAATATCATCAAATTCAAACATTCCGGGGGCTTTTCACGCAGTAACAAGATATTTGTTGACCTCTTGAAAGCAGAGCTCAGACGTTACTTTAAGAGAACGTAAAGTGGGATAGTCTGATAAAGCGAGACATTTTGAGAAAAAGTGATTTTTGTGACCTTTAACTATTGATTACCTACCGGCTATGGCACACGCTAACGGCATTTACTCTGAAACAAATATTTTGTTTATTAAAACTTAAATAAAATCTGGCTGTCATGTGATGTTGATCAGTAATTCCTTTATTTATTGAACTGAAAATCAAACAAAACAATTGCTAACAAAATATCAATTAAGGTTTCCGTGTCGTGTCAATAAGAAATAAGCCGACGTTGTTTCTTCAAGTTATCAGAGAATAGTACGAAAACAACTTCACTTCGCTCATTGTCTTGCAATCTTAAATAAACAGTCTTAATGAATAGACAAACAAATTTCAATACGTTTATATCTTTTCCAAGTAAAATCTTTTGTGCGCATGAAATGTGGAGTATAAGTTTTTGTATAAAAGAACTGTTGGTGACAAGCCTTTAACAGTTATATATTCAAACTCTTATAAGTTCGATCAAGTTTGTCTCTAACTAGAAATGAGAGCTCTTACTACTTTACTAGCTACCCTAGTAGCTTTGGTGTTGATGGTGAACGAGGTTTCAGCTAACAGTATTCGTCAAACTGGCCTTGAAATTTATCCTTCTCAACTTCGCAGGGATCATCTTCAACCACAAGGTGGTCCTGTTGCTGCTCTTTTAGGTGACCGTGTACTAACTGGTTCACCTAGTTCTTCACCAAAACGAGATCGGAAAGGCGCTAGTGATAAAACTTCACCAAGTAAAGGGGGTCAAAGCAGCAAAGGTGTAAAAGAACAAGATGGGAAAAGCTGTAATACTTCACCAATTGAAAGCCGTTCAAATTCACCTCCACTCATTCAAGTTAAACCGCCCAATACACGTGATCCAAGACCCGTCGCAAATGAAAGATACCGAAAATCTAATGGAAACGCTGTTGAAATACCATTAGATTGGACAAAAGAATAATAGCCCATAATATCGCATAGAGCCAAAAGATTTTGGGAGCTTCAAACTTCATCATACTGTCTACAAAGGAAACTTTGAAGTATTATTATGTATGCATATGTAATGAGTTGTAGAATAATAGAGGAGTTGCAAAAATAAAAATTAAAGTTTATTTCATTCACTTTTTTTTGTATTTCCATGACAGTATATAATTTTAGATCTACTCTTCTGAAATTGCTGCGCAGAAAATTAGTACTCCTAATATACAATACGCCGTATAAGCATTATTTTGGATTTTCGAACAATTCCTTTAAACTTATGATGAGCTATCTTAAGTGCAGGGTACAAAAGGTGAAGTCAATGGAGTCGTATTCTAGTTTTAAGGGTGTGTCAGTGGGCGTTCCGCAAGGGTCTGTCTTAGGACCTCTTTTGTTTAGTTTATTTTTGAATGATGTGTTCTCAGTTTGTAAATATTGTAACGAATATTAGCAACACTACGGGATACTATCATCTCTAAGCCGATACTGAGCAGTGACTTGTATGCACATAAACAAATCCATCATTATGTCCATACAAGCAGCGGAGAGAAATGCACAAACACATGCATATATGTGAGATACTCCCAAAAGTAGGCAATCATCGATGGAAGTATCACTCACATATACACGCGCATATGGCTACGCGAGAAGCCATAATAGTGCATCTGTAGTTATAGTTGGTGAGTTTATAGCTGGTAAACAAATAGCAAATTCTAGAAACACCTAGAAATATGCAAACGAGGGAACTGAAGAGTATTAAAGCAGCACCAGCTGAGGCATGGCAATCAGCTTGATTTAAGCACGCTATCTGTTGAGAAGTAGAAGTGTTATTGTGAAAGTAGTCTAATAAAGATAATTTTGCATTATTGAATATTGGAGTTATTTATTCAACAGTTTAGTGATTCGAACGTTAACAGAAGGCTGCAAGTAAGAGGAATACCACTAAAATTCGTTACAATATGTTAATTTACACGCATATGCTGATGATATCCAAGTGGTCTGGTTTAGGATTTATGTTTAAAAGTAAATAGTGATCTGTCAGCTATATACCAATGGGCAAGTGATAACAATTTATGCCTTAATGCGTCTAAGTCATATGTGTTGCCAATATGTAATAGAGTAGTGCATGTTGATGATATTCCAGAGCTGTTTATTGGTAATAGCACTCTACAGTTTACAAACAAAACTAAAAACTTTGGCTTTGTCTTCAACTTTAGGCTGGCCTCCTGTGATCACATTAATGGTACTGTCAGTAAGGTGTATTGTATCTTACGTAGATTGAGAATGCCTGCGTCATTCACGCCTTTGGAAACTAAGCGAAAATTAGCTAAAGAGGTTATCATTCCCCATGTAACGTATGCTGAACTTGTCTACAGCAAGGTGGATTCAATTTCCGCTCACAAAATTAATGTCCTATTTAATAATGTTACACGTTATATTTATGGTATAAAGAAATTCGATCACATATCCCAATGTAGGAACAATATTCTGGGTTGTAGTATTCATCACTACCTTGCTGCTAGAAACTGTATGTTCATATTCAAATTACTAGAATGGAAGTCCCCAAAATATTTGTATGAAAAGTTAAATCAAACAAAATCCGTTAGGATTCATAATCTGGTTATACCGAAATACAACTAACTGACATCATGCAGACTGTTCATCATCAAGGCTGTGAGGCTCTGGAAGAACATCCCTAAGTCTGTTAAATCCGTGTTGAACAGGAATAACTACAAGGAGATTATACTTAACGACTTTAAATCGAGTTAATGAGTGCGATTGTATATAACTACTTCCTACTATCGGTCTACACTTTCTGTCTTTTTCGTCTTTTTTTTTTCTTTTTGTTTTTTTTTTTTCCTTCTCTTTATTTAAGTTTAATGCATTTATTTTATCACGTTAATTAATGTTATTGATGTACTTTTCAAAGTCTGTTCTCTTACATGTACAACCGCTGTTTGTTGTTAAATAAATAAATTATACTCAGATGCAACTGAAATATGTGTCTATGTTTCACCTCTATGTATTACCTCTAGAAATGGTGTGTGTCCACTATTTGCCGCAACCGATTCAGCTATATGTTATACACTATACACTATGACCACCAGAGGTGTGTGTCTACGCTTTTCGGTACAACATGTTCTGTAGGTAGTTGCCGCTAGATGGGTCTCCTAAACATTATCTAAGTGAGGATAAGCGTTTTTTTACCCGCAAACATAGGCGTATATATGTATGTGTAAAAAAAAATGCGGCAAATATTTATAAAAATAGTGAAGTAGGTGTGTTATATAAGGAAACGTAATGTTGGAAAACAAGTAGGCGTGAGATAAATGTGACAGGTGTTTGAGAGAATAACTGCAGGATTAGCGCCAGGGGTTGGACTGATGGTTGACATTGAACTTAGCTTATCGTCAGGACAAGTTGTTGTTGTATTAACAAAGCTTCGCCCCATTCAATGGGCACGACCACTCACAAATTGTCATCAAAATCCTCTATCGGGAGTCCAAGCAAAGCTGTTTCAACAAGGGCGGACCATAAAGAGATGGGTGTTAGAGGGGTAGGTTCCACATTACAATCGAAAAGATGGTTGGTGCCATTTGGGGACACATCACATGCAGGACATACATTACGTATGTCGTGGTTGATTCTGGACAAGTAAGTGTTTAACCTGTTACAGTATCCAGAACGAAGTTGAGCCAGGGTGACTCGTGTTGCCCTTGGTAGTGTGCTTTCATCTTCTGCAAGGTTTGGATATTGCATTTTAATAACGGGCTTCATCGTGCGCGTTCTGACAAAGGCCTATATGTACGAGGCCAGACAGAAAGAGTGAATGTGTTAGTAACAAGAATCGACACAAAATCAAATGTTAAATTTTACAATTGTTTGCATTTTTTTAGCTTTTTATTTTGTCAAATGGTTTTAGCGCAATGGTATTCTTGCTTTGATTCTGTAAGAAAACGCGCTTGTCGGCAAAATTTTGCTATTTTGGCGCATTTCAACATGGAACAGTTGTATCACATACCTGGTTATTTAGCTATATGCGTGTGTATATGTGAGTAACAATTTCTGCACTTAGCTGAGATATATGTGAGATAATAATAAACCAGTGGTCACCAAAACAGAAAATGTGACTGTGTTAGTAAGAGTAAATTCATTATGCTGGTAGTTGTTTAGTAGTTGATAGAAAAGCAACGTGGTAGGACGCATGCACGAATGTTCACTAACATTCAAAAAATAATGCGCAAATAGGCAATACAAATACAGTTTTATTGATTGGATAATTATGCGCATGGGCGTTTGTTTGCAAAATATCTGTTTGGAAACACGCAAATAAACAATAGCCTTCTCTGATGCTACTGCTCTGCTTGTTCAGTAAATACTAAACGAAAGAGAATAGTAATGCGTGTGAAGTGAGTGCGAATAATTATTTCACTAGCTGAAGACCACGGGTAAATACCCTCCCAAGGCCGCCCAACCGACGCGAGGGGCGCATCCGCATGACGCGCGGATTTTTTTTTTTTGCCGAGTTGTTGATAGGCGGAAGTTTGTTAAACGTCGAGATCTAAAACTGCTTAGCTACAGAATAAAATAAGAATCATCAGCTGAGTATTATACATAACAGTTGGAAATAATACATATACTGCATTGTTAAATAAGTGAACATTTTATATACAAATTTTTATATATTTTTTTTTTTTTTCTTAAGAGTTAAGGTAGGATATGACAGTTTTCTTTATAGCAAAAAGTGATTCCGTTATATCAAATGAGCTCGAATGAGAGTTAAAATCATGGCAAAAACACCGAAAAGGTTCATTTAATTCTAAATTAGAAGAGGTTTGTAATGTCTTGATACTCGTGATGGGACAATGAAGTTTACTTCGTTCAAAAGAAAGAGGCTAGAAAGCAGTCCATTAATTAGTTTAGCCATGAATTTCTCTACGACTTGCGAGAGTTGGACGATTGGTAAGCTTTAACTGACTGGTATAAGGTGGAAGAGTATACGCAGAGTCCCAATGAAAATTCCTTAAAAAAAAAAGTAACAAGTAAAGGTGTCTAAGTTCGGATGTAACCGAACATTATATACTCAGCGTGAGCTTCAGTTGTACATTTCATTTCAGATAAATTACTTTTCTACATAACACGTGGCACCTCCCTATAAAAAAAATTTCCCCATTTCCTCTTACAATAAAACTTGATAAGTAAAATATCATTGATTCAAAACTATTTTTTTCTAAGTTATAGCTTATTATTATTCTAGTCTATGACCCTTTTAAACTTGTTTTATATATAAGTTGCCGTGGTGTTTAACCGATCCGATTTTAAACGATCTTAATTTTTCTTCGAGTTATGGCTCCCGAAACATAGAAAATTGCTTAGTCATAAATGGGTGGTGCCAGAATAGCGTGAATGATGGTATTGAAATCAGAAGCGTTTTTGTCAATATCTGCACCATATTTGGGTCAAACTACTGTAGATAAAATTTGATTAAGTTTATTAAAATGTGGGGTGTTGCTCGCGGTGCATTCTTCTATACCTTCCGCTGAAGTTAATTCACCTGTTATAGAAGCTAAGGAATTTAAGAGCATTAGAATTCAGCTGGGAATAGGTTTTACCTATATTGTCGTCTGCTATGTCCCACCATCCTCGGACCCTTCGGTGTAAATGAATCATATTTCGTTGATGAAAGCTATCAATTCAATGTTGAAGCCCAGTGATTCAATAATTGTCTTGGCTGACTTTAATCTTCCGCATGTATCATGGACCACATCTGACTATGATATTGTAGCGGTTTCCTCCAAATTGTCGAGCAACGAGTTTTTAGCCGAAATAACTGAACCTTAGACAGATAAATATAGTTCCAAACATGTTCGGGAGGGTCCTTGATTTGGTATTTGTGGATGATACATCAAAATTTACTCTTAGAAGGAGTGAACCTCTCACTGTACCTGAAGACCCTTACCATCCTTCCCTATCGCTAGCCTTCGCGAATTCAAATATAAAACTAGAGTCGTATACAGTGGTAATGCAACTCCGAGAACTTGTTTCCAATTCGTAAACTATTTCCAGGGAAGGATGGTAAGGGTCTTCAGGTACAGTGAGAGGTTCACTCCTTCTAAGAGTAAATTTTGATGTATCATCCACAAATACCAAATCAAGGACCCTCCCGAACATGTTTGGAACTATATTTATCTGTCTAAGGTTCAGTTATTTCGGCTAAAAACTCGTTGCTCGACAATTTGGAGGAAACCGCTACAATATCATAGTCAGATGTGGTCCATGATACATGCGGAAGATTAAAGTCAGCCAAGACAATTATTGAATCACTGGGCTTCAACATTGAATTGATAGCTTTCATCAACGAAATATGATTCATTTACACCGAAGGGTCCGAGGATGGTGGGACATAGCAGACGACAATATAGGTAAAACCTATTCCCAGCTGAATTCTAATGCTCTTAAATTCCTTAGCTTCTATAACAGGTGAATTAACCTCAGCGAAAGGTATAGAAGAATGTACCGCGAGCAACACCCCACATCCAACTCTGTTCAAGCGGTCATTTCTATATATTTGGTAATCATTGCAAAGAACCTCCGAATTAAATATATGAGGCTTTAGCCAAGTTTTAGTAAAAGCAATGATATTGTAATTACAGTTAAATGATTTCAAGTACAGTGCAGTTATTTTCGTGCTTAGACCTCTTACATTTTGATAAAATATATTAAGGAAAGATTTAATATTTAGTTTTTTGCTGCAGTATTGTTATGAGGAACGGTAGCAAGATTAGGAATATTAACGTTGCGTCTATGTTCAAATTCACGTACAAAAGCACCGGGCGGCCAAACTGAATTATTTAAAATGGTTTCAAAGTGTTGCGCGGATACGACAATCTTCTTCACTTCGAGCTACGGGTTATATGTGTGGAATATTCTTCGTTGCCTTGTGTAACTGCATGCTGTTTTTGTTGTTGTGATTATTTACTAACAGCATAGTGATGTCAACATTCGCCACAATATTATCTCTGACAAGACAATGGGCCTAATGGTTAGAAAACAAAAAAAACTAAACAGATTTGTTTTTTATAGGTTTAACTTAAATATTTAAGTTGTTTTCATACAAATTTCTGAAAACTTGAGTAGAAACCGTTTCCTTATTTATATTTATTCACACGACTCAATGGAAAACTTAATCAAATTTTCGTTAGTAGTGCTTTTTGTTGCTTTTCAGTTCAATAAATAAAGGAATTACTAATTAAAACCCCATGATCGCTCGATAATATTTACCTTTTAGGATTTGCGTGTGTGACTCCAGTAAAATTTTAGGTAATCAGCGGCCAATGGTCCCACAAGTCCCTTTTTCGCAAATATTTCGCTTTATAGACTTTCAAACGTTCGTTGTGCAATATAAAACTGTAGGTCAATACATTCTTGAAAAGTTTTGTCTGAACTCTGCTTTTACAAGATTTGTCGAAACTGCGAAACGAAAAAATTCCTCGCGGATCAACGAAAATTTGCACAAAAGCTTTCAACATATTTGAAATTTAACAAGATTGGACATAGGAAATGCTAACAACAAAGAAAACTGGAAACTCAGATTATCGATGTTATATGAAAAATTTTACCCCATTCCAGCCAAATTTTATATATGACCAAATTTGATGGCATCTCTAACACACCATACAGTGTTTGTAATCCGTCCACTTCCCATTCAGCCGTTCAGCCCCCTATCAATTTTGGCCGTTTCGTAGCAAGTCTCGCCAGCTTTCACTGTTTCACGATAACTGGCGCCAATTGAGAGCATCAAGTCTTCCTCCACCTACCTCTCGCAACTCAGTTGAGGGCTCCCTATTCCTCTGCTTCCAAACTGCGGTGTCGACTGAAATACTTTATTGACCGCAGCGTCTTCGTCAATTCGCTTAACATGACCTAGCCAGCGAATTCTTCGGGTTTCAATTCGCTGCACTATCGTCATACCTGCGTAAAACTCATACAGCTCCTAATTATACCTCTTTTGATACACGCCTTCGGTAACACGAACACGACCATAAATCTTACGGAGAACTTTTCTCTCGAATGTTACGGCATTTACTCTGAAACAAATATTTTGTTTATTAAAACTTAAATAAAATCTGGCTATCATGTGATGTTGATCAGTAATTCCTTTATTTATTGAATTGAAAATCAAACAAAACAATTGCTAACAAAATATCAATTAAGGTTTCCATTGTGTCGTGTCAATAAAAAATAAGCAGACGTCGTTTCTTCGAGTTATCAGAAAATATTACGAAAACAACTTCACTTCGCTCATTGTCTTGCAATCTTAAATAAACAGTCTTAATGAATAGACAAACAAATTTCAATACGTTTATATCTTTTCCAAGTAAAATCTTTTGTGCGCTTGAAATGTGGAGTATAAGTTTTTGTATAAAAGAACTGTTGCTGACAAGCCTTTTACAGTTATATATTCAAATTCTTATAAGTTCGATCAAGTTTGTATCTAACTAGAAATGAGAGCTCTTACTACTTTACTAGCTGCCCTAGTAGCTTTGGTGTTGATGGTGAACGAGGTTTCAGCTATCAGTATTATCCAAACTGGCCTTGAAAATTATCCTTCTCAACTTCGTGGGGATCATCTTCAACCACAAGGTGGTCCTGTTGCTGCTCTTTTAGCTGACCGTGTACTAACTGGTTCACCTAGTTCTTCACCAAAACGAGATGGGAAAGGCGCTAGTGATACCACTTCAACAAGCAAAGGGGGTCCAAGCAGCCCGAAAAATCGAGAACCTTCAAAAGGTAAAAAAAACAAGATGGGGAAGGCGCTACTGATAATACCTCACCAAGTAAAGAGGGTCAAAACAGCAAAGGTGTAAACGAACAAGATGAGAAAAGCTGTAATACTGCACCAATTGAAATCCGTCTAAATACAGCAGGCCTTAAAAAAGCTGGTCCGAAATATCAACGTCATCAAAAAGGGCTCGCATACCGAAAACGAGGACCTTGGAATAAGTCACCAGACGAATAGTCCATAATATCGCATAGAGCCAACGATTTTGGGAGCTTCAAACTTCATCATAAGTAATTCCTACAAAGGAAACTTTGATGTATTAGTATGTATGCATATGTAATAGTTGTAGAATAATATTGCACTTGCAAAAATAAAAATAAAATTCTATTTCTTTCACTTTTTTTTGTGTTTCCATGACAATATACAATTTTATATCTACTCTTCTGAAATTGCTTCGCAGAAAATTAGTACTCCTAAATTTCAATACGCATTATACTCAGATGCAACTGAAATATGTGTCTATGTTTCACCTCTATGTATTACCTCTACAAATGGTGTGTATCCACTATTCGCCGCAACCGATTCAGCTATAGGTTATACACTATGACCACCAGAGGTGTGTGTCTCCGCTTTTCGGTACAACATGTTCTGTAGGTAGTTGCCGCTAGATGGGTCTCCTAAACATTATCTAAGTGAGGATAAGCGTTTTTTTACCCGAAAACGTAGACGTATGTATGTGTAAAAAACACGGCCGATATTTATAAAAATAAGGCTGTAGGTGTGTTATATAAGGAAACGTAATGGTGGAAAACCAGTAGGCGTGAGATAAATGTGACAGGCGATGGACAGAATAAATGCAGGATTAGCTTCAGGGGCTGGACTCATGGTTGACATGGTTGAACTGAGCTTGTCGTCAGGCCATGTTTTTGTTGTATTAAGAGTGCTTCGCCCCATTCAATGGGCACGACCACTCACAAATTGTCATCAAAATCCTCTAACGGGAGTCCAAGGAAACTGTCTGTATCAACAGGGGCGGACCATAGAGAAATGGGTGTTAGAGGAGTAGGTTCCACATTACAATTGAAAAGATGGTTGGTGTCATTTGGACATACATTACGTATGTCGGGGTTGATTTTGGACCAGTAAGAGTTCAACCTGTTACAGTATATAGAACGAATTTGGGCCAGGGTGACTCGTGTTTCCCTTGGTAGTGTGCTTTCTTCTTCTGCAAGGGTGGTATATTGCATTTTAATAACGGGGTTCACCGGGCGCGTCCTGACAAAGGCGTTTACCGATTCTGTGTGGATTTGGCTAAGGGCCTGCTTATGCTTGCCTGGATCAAACGGCAGAGTTGGCAGGTGCCGGATCTCGTCATAGTGCTTTAAGACATGTTCACTTAATACCTGTGGAGGCGGTGCTAAGTCAAGCAGTTGTTTGCTAGGATGTCATTGTTTGTGACCATTAAGCAAGAACTGTTTGGTCAGCATTTCATTGTGCTCTTTAATATTGAGCTCAGGCCATATAATCTACTTATAGTTTTACTTTTGAGAAGGTTCACTTTGCTATTTGAGATATTGTCCACATTTAGGTAAGTTAATTAATAATTGCAAATTTGAAAAGGTTGCAAAAAATTCAAGTAAAAATATACGACATTTTTTTTAATTCTGTTTTTGTACGTTGATAATCAAAAAGTGTGTTTAAAAAAAGCACAAGGCAATTAAAATCGAATTTTGGACACCCTGTATTTGGCAATCCGTTCATATTTCAGTAATATCTTTTGCTGAGGTAATCAACCCAATACCAAGTGTTTCGAATGGAAGCACTTGACGTGAAAAGCCCCATATTATATGCTACATTATAAGAGGAATTTTTTTGCAGAATGTCTAACTATTGTCGGCCTTACGGAAGAAGAAGGCTTTATATAGGAATGACTAAATAATATTGTGGCGAATGTTATCATTTTGATACATCACTATGCTGCTAGTAAATAAATGCATAACAATGGCAAGCAGCCATACATACATATAAACAGCAAAGCTAAGAGCGATGATGACATTACTAACACAAATACATGTATATAGCTATATAACCAACTGCTCGTGAAAAGTGTAGAGCAGTGGTCATCAAAACTGAAACTGTTGCTGTGTTAGTAAGGGTAAAATCATCGTAGTGGTAGTGGTTTAGTCGTTAAAAAAGTAAAACATTATTCGTCGAAATGCCATACAAATAATATTTTATTGCCTGAGTCGTTCGAAAAATTTAAACAATATACATACATATATCGCCAATATTAAAAAATTAAAAAATTTTGAGGGTAAGCATTTGTTTGCAATATATATTTTTTTTGAAATGCGTAAATACAAAATAGCCTCCTCCAGTGTTGCTTCTCTTCTCGTTCAGCGACGACCAAACGAAAGAGAATAATAATATATGTGAAATGAGCAAGAGCAAACTAAGGAATAATGAGTCAGTTTGATTTTAAAACAGTGGTCGTCAGCTAGTGAAATATTTATTCGCACTCACTTCACACACATTACTATTTCGTTAAGTATTTGTTGATAGGGATGCAAAATCGCCAAAAAAAAACATCGATGTTTTTCAACATCGACGTTCTCAAAAAAAACATCGATGTTAAAAAACATCGGTCTAAGCATCGGTGTTTTTCCGATGTTTTCATTTTAGATCAAACCACCGATGTAAAGTATTGCCAGAAGTTTCTTTTTGACTTTGATAGTACGAGCTTTTCCATACTAGCTCGCGTTACACGAAAATAGGGTTTGAATGGAAAAGCTCATTAGTGTTACGAAAATTTCAGTGTAAAATTATGAATACTTAAAAGCCAATGAGTTTAAAAACAACACAAACGTTCTTAATATAATAGGAACGTTTTTATATACATATGTATTTTTAGCAATTTCCTTCAAGGAAAGTTAAATTAATTGCATCCATCAATATGATTGTAATGCACAGGTACAAATGTTACTTGTTTAATTACATAAAAAGTTTTGAGACCAAGTTTAGGAAAATAAGCTTTGACAATTTACTTCCCAAAAGCCCATTCCTATCCTGCGTGACGGTTTCGGCAGCTCCTGAAAACAGACGTTTACTTGGCACAGATGTGGCGACGATGGGGAGGTATATCCTTGCAATCTTCGCAAGTTTTGGGAACACGGATTTCATATCCTCCCAAATTTCCATACCATCTGCTTTTGTTGGTGTAACAGGAGACGAAAGGTACATATGAACTTCAGTTTCACCAGCATTTTTGGAAACAGAAGGTGACGCATGTTTCATGTTCAATTCATATTTCCAAAGCGGTTTTTTTTTTCTATAAATAGTTATGAAAGGGTGATGTCGATATTTCTCGATTTTTTATCTGATGTATTGACGATGTATCGTCTAGCAAAACATCGATGTTAACATCGATATTAATGGGGAAAACATCGATGTTTAGAAAACATCGATTAATCGTTTGCATCTCTATTTGCAGAGTAGCAACATCAGAGAAGGGTATTGTTTATTTGCGCGTTTCCAAACAGATATTTTGCAAACAAACGCCCATGCGCGTAACATTTTAATGGTTAAACATGACCAATATATTTTGTTTAAATTTAATTAAAATTGTATTTGTATTGCATATTTTCCTATTATTTTTTAATATTAGCAAACATGCGTGCATACGTCCTACCTCGTTGATTTTCTATCAACTACTAAACAACTACCAACATAATGATTTTACTCTTACTAACACAGTCACAGTTTCAATTTTGGTGACCACTGCTTTAAAACGACATGAGTTAAATACGCGAGTAAATTAGATGTAAAGTACGACTTGTGATGGGTAATCCTTTTATTTCCCCTTGTTCATAAAGCCTGAAGCTAATTACGGTTGTCGTCTGTCACATAGCTTAGGATTTTTTTTTATATCTATAAGAATATATTTTCACCACTACCCAACACTGGTTGAAGAAAATGGGCGAGAGAGTGCTTATGAAGCTGTCAAACTACGTCGAGTGAATTTCCTCTGCCTTTTTCGGTTGAGTATCCGCTGGGAGCAGAAGTATTTTTTGGAGCTAGGCTCGCGATCAAATATATAATTTTTAAAATCTCAAGTTTTTATAAAAATCTTACGTAGTGCGTACATTTTTTAAAAGTAAGAGTTTTTAGTAAAGATATTGCTTTGTCGTAATACATATATTTTCGCGGTCTGTAAAATTATTCGACTGTAAATAAAATTCTGAGCTGATGATCCTAAGACTGGACACGTGCATCAAGCATTTCATAATCCATCAGGGAACTTCAACTATTGCGAGCAGCATCTGTATTAAGAGTTTGGATAAAAAGTGTGATCCCAAGAAAATTCTGAAACTATGAAAAATTCTCGTAGCAGCAGTAGAAATTTTGACAAATTGTTATAGGCAACCGGCTTCATTTCTTGAGCGAAGAAAGCCACATGTTCTATGCTCCTATGAACTGCCAAGCTAAGCTTTCATTAAGGAAATGAATAAACAATATATAATATAATATTAATAAAAATATCAAAAATATCAAAAATATACAGTAAGAAATTTAGTTGATTTTAGTGCTACTATTAAAACTTGGTTTCAATATGTTCGAGAAACTCTAAATGTTTCCATAGGGAATGTTCCAACTTTAAATATGTAGATGTTCAAAAGTTGTTTTAGAATTTCATTAGCATTCTATTAAATATCGTTTACATCGATAATTCGTTTTAGTTTTAAATCATAAAGGAATTTTATTGAAAGAAAGAGAAAAAAGGAGGAAAAAACATCTAAATAAAGTTATATAGAGCGAGCACAAAAAATGTTAGCAATCATACGTATTTTAAAGTTAATACATAGTTATACAAAGCAAAAAAAAACTTTACATTAAATAAGAAAAAAAAACAAAAAACATATAAAGCTATACCTGGTTGCTGTTTGCGCAAACATCGATGGAGGAGCTCATCAAAATGTAAGTTAAAATTCTTAGTCAATATTTATTTATTTAAGTATCATACACATGAACTATCAAGTTAGACTCAAAAACAAAAAAAAAACTGAATGAATTTGGTCTTTGAGGTTACTTATATGCACTCTTTGGCCCCCCTATGAATTCCGCTTAAGGAAATTTGCATTCATGTAAAACAAAATTTTATTATGTAAAAACAAAAAAAAAAAAACAAGACAATTTTGTTTAAGAGAAAGCATTTAAGTTATCAATGAATACTTAAAATAGTAAAGTATAAAACGCTCTAAGTAAGGCAATATTGTTCCTGCATATAAGCAGGTAGTGTAGATTTGAATTTTAGCTCGTTATTACAAACATACATATGTACAATTGGGTTTTGATCTACTATCCCTTGTCTATGAAAAGACAAAATTATTATCATATATCATATTGTGACGATTATGAGTGACACTAAGTGATACTCACATCCCTAGTCTGATGCTAAGGAAATGAAGTCACAACAACAATAAAGCATACAGTCACTTGTATCTACATAAACGAATCGATAATTATGTACACACATATGTAGCTGAGAAGCAAGGCACAACTACTTGCATAATATCTGAGATACTCCTGAAAGCATGCAATGATAGAAGCTATAAACTCGTGCAATTGTAGTTACAGCTGAGAAATTTGAGAGCTCATGGACAACTAGTAGATTCTGGAAATGGAAGCGCCTAGAAGAGGCGAACGTGGAAATCAGAGAGTATAAAAGGCTGCAAATGTAGCGGCGCTGGAATTCAGTTTGATTTGAGCTATCGAGCAGTTTTGATTAAGCACGCAATCTGTCGGGCTATAGTTCAGTTTCATTTAAGCTATCAGTCAGTTTGGTTATTAAGCCAGCTAGTTGCAAAGTATAAGTGTTATTGTGAAGTACTTTAATAAAGGCCATTTTTTCATTATTCAATATTGGAGTTATTTATTCAACAGTTTAGCGATACGAACTTAGCAAAAGGGCAAATAAGAGGATTTGCAGTAAATTCGTTACAATATGTTATGTTTGTCAAAAACTTAAATTTTCTTTTCTCAGCTTTCTATGAATGAGTAATGTTGATGTTAGTATTTAATATGAATAAAGTCTAAGAGATCAATGAAAGTCTTGTGAGTCAAATGTAGTTGTTGGTTTATTTTTTTCGGTTTGGTACGGGAGAGCATATTTAACTCTCAGTGCAATGGTAGGGTAGGGAAGGAGAGATGACAAGGAGGCGAAACACCATCGTTAGCCACCATTCGACAAAATTTTGTTTTGTTTTATTTGTTTATGCATTTGTATTCCCTCTGCATAGAGCTTCTGTAATTTTGGTTTTGATGATATTCAGCAATATCGTAATTATTATAATTCATTAGTCGGCCCGTTTTATTTTAGTTTTATGCAACACTAGTCTGTCCGTCCGTAGATATATGAAAAAGGCTGAGTGCAAAAGTTATTTATTTTGCTGTAGGTGTAGTTCCACCTTTGGTTTCGTCCAACTAAGTGCATGAAATAATATTGTTATATATAAGTATTTGGTAGGACGTAAGGAGCAAGAACCCCGACAATCCGAGTGACTAAGCCTGGATAGAGCAAGCATGCACGCGCGCTCCGAGCCCCTGCCGAATCCGTATGAACGGGTAAAATACAATGAAGTATAATTATAACAGACTACCACAGTAGATAACGGAAGATGCAAAATAATTAAAAATACTCTTCTTGAGATTTTACTGTATTAACTTCAAAAACATTTATCTCTATTATATGAGTTTCAACTCCATATTACCTCCCAATCAGGCCAAAGGCCTATATTGATTTGAACTCCAATGTCGAAAAAGTCTAAATAGAAGTAGAAAAACTATACTTCTTATATCGAACTATATGCTATACTAAATAAATAAATACATAAATACATTATATATGAAATAACATATTCGTATATGAATATGCAAATATTCATTTGCTAATATCCAATTGGATCTAAAATTAGTATTCATGAAATTTCCATATAGAATATATATCTAAGTATGTGGTCCATTCAAAAAGCAACACAAATCTTTTACATATACATAGATACAAAATAAATTTAAATATAAAGCAAACAAATAATAAAATTTAAGAGATTTCGACAAAGAGTCTTTTAGAAAACAACAATTGACATTATGATGGATGTACTGTTATAAGCGATGTAGTTAATAAAAAAATATTTATGCAACTGAAGTACACACCGTACATATGTACATACTTGTAAATTTGCTATAAAGAAACTATTGGTATGCAAAGCACAAAAACAAAGATTTCAAATAAAATTGGCAAAATCAACAATGTTAATGAAAAGTTGAGAAATTGTAATTCATGCAACAAATAAACAACAAAAATCAAATAGTGAATGGTATGACATACAAGGAACTCATATGCTTGTTTATATAGATAAATCTATAGTTGATGTTAAGAGAAATGAAGAAACAAAAAAATAAAGCAAATTGTAAAAAAAAAGCAACGACAGGGATGAAAGTTGCACCCGAATTTAAATTTCCTTATTTTTATTATACTGCTCCAAATACATGTATGCAAATTTTAAAGCAGCAGCGGTGCTAGTACCGCACCTTTCGATGTGCTCCTAATCAGCGTTCTAATGGCGTTATGTAGACCCCAGAAGTGATCTACAACTCAAAACAAAACCAAAAGACCTCATCAAACCCAGATGTACTTCAATTAGAGACATGGTTGAATTCCCCCGGCAGCAGATTAGACATATGTACTTCTTCTATTTCAAGGCTGTCTTTATTTTTATAAATTACCTTTTCAATGGAGTAGATTAAATAAAAAGTTGCCAAAGATCACCCCTAAATTTTAAGATTATGATGAGAGTTTTTCAGAAGAAACATTTTTAAGATCCTTGCAAATGCAGCCGACATGAATTTATGTAAGTTGCAATAAACTTGGTTATTTGAAATCCAATTTTTAGAATACACTAGCATACCAGGCAGATGTTGTTTCTGTTTCGCCTTAACTTTGGTAAAGGTAGTGGTTTACTCGTTTATTAACGAGCAACGTGGCAAGACGTATGCACGTATAATTCATTGATATGCTAAAAAAATATTATATTTTCAGAAATGCGCAAATAAAAAAAGTAAGGACGAGACCCATAACTTTCATGAATGGAGCTAACCAATAACGTGCTAAAATTTCAAAAATTCATAAAATCTGAATAAAAATTTGTATGGGATATATATTAAATATACAACGGATCTTATCGATGATTTCAGATGTTTGGGCAAGGCTTAATCAACTCAGCTCGTCATCTTAATCATTTCGGTATACTTATTCGTGGGTCTATCACTTCTCCTTTAAGGACAATTTTAAGTTTAATAACAAACCTAATATACCATTTCATTTTTCCTTTCTCTCGTTTCCTCTATCCAATTTTTTAGATATCTGCTTCCTAAAAATATCGGCAAATAACGAAAAACCGCATCATAAGTTGGAAGCTTTCGCATAGAGAGATCCCTAATTCACAAGTTAGATATAGTCACCTTAGTACTTTATAATTTAGACAGAAGCTGTCAGCGTCTGGAGTCGCGTCCTAAACTTGACTTTTTTGAACTGATCCGCCTCTGGTCCAGTTCCAAAAAAACTTAAGAGGAACACTATATGCGTGTATATGCAGCAAAAAGCTTTAGAGAAGTATTACCTTATTTCTGGGTCAATATTTTTTTTTTTTTAATTTTGTCGGTCTTTGTTAAAAAAGTGCTTTGATTACGAAAGTGGTTAGGCTAATGCTCCTTTAGCCTTTCGTTTACAAATTGCTAATCTGTTCCCCTTAGGAAGGCGAAGCGAGTCGTCCTCGAACAGTGCGCCACACGGTAAAATCCTAGGCACCATTGAAACAAAATGTATATCCATTCTATGATCGTTCCTCCCAACATCTCTGACATTGCGTCCCGCGGATCATCTGCCTATGGAAAGTAAGAATCGATGAGCAACTCATAGACTGCTCTCTATTTAATGTCTGTTTTCCGTAACTTTTTATCCGCCCCTGAACTAGTTTTCCCATACAAGAACATTCTATCTTATATTTTGCTGTTTCGCTGTAGCATTTGATGACTACACAGAAGTCCTCTTTATAGATCCTCAGCAGAATTCTATATTCGTTCCAACACTTCACTCGGTTCATGCCTTTTCTTTGAATTTTCATAAACTTACATACATATACATAAATACCAAGCAAATGCAGACGCTGGGGTAGCAAAATAAAAAAATTAAGCTCCAAATTGTTTTTTTACGTATCTTCATCAGCTCGAGTAAATAACTTGAAACATAAGTATGTGAAAGTTTTGCAAATTTTTTGACAAATTGCAGCATACAAAAACAACAATGTAGTCAAGCTGTGCTGCCGCATAAATATCTGTGAAGGAAATGTGGATAAAATTCGTGATAAACCAAAGAAAAATATGAAAATCAGTGCTTACACCACTGACTGTAATGAATCACGAAACAAAAAAAATTGCATGCGAAAAGCGATTGTTGTTTCAATACACACACACATCCACACACTTCCCAATAAGCAATGGAATGAAAATTCTTAAAAATTTAAGAAAATAAGACCGTAATTTGGGACTAAATCGGTTCTCGAACCCCAGCACGAACTTTAAACTCGTCTAATATTTGCTAAGTACCAGGAATAACGGCCGAAAATTTTACCAAAAAATTCAGCGACAGACGGAAGGGTTTAAGACCTGGGCAAACTCCTGTTAGAACGAAGACGGCGACCTTGTAACTGATGTCTAGAGAGTATTTCGATTATGGAGGGAACACTTCTCTGCTCTCCTAAATGGAGACAGCGATTTACCGCACATGAATGATTAACCCGATCCCGCAATCGATGATGATGGAATAATTGTCCCCCCACCCGATTATGACGAAGCCAGAATAGCATAACCAGATTGAAAACCCACAAGACCGCGGGCGCTGATGGATTGCCTGTGGAGCTATTCAAATACGGCGGCGAGAAGTTGGTAAGGCGCATACATCAGCTTCTTCGCAAAATATTGGTGGACGAGTGCATGCCCGACGATTGGATCTAATTGTTCTTTGCCCAGTCCACAAGAAGGGGGATGCTGCAAACTGCACCAACTATTGTGGAATCAGCCTTCGTAATATAAGGTAAGATGGGTTTGATGGTGAATAAGGACAACACTAAGTACCCGCCGTCATCGAGCAAAAAGTCAGCCCATATGTGTCTTGGCAACCACGCTACTGTTGGCAGCTATAATTTCGAAATAGTAAAAGACTTCGTTTATTTGGGAACCAGCATCAACACTAGCAACAACATCACTTCTGAAATCCAGCGAAGAATCACTTTTGTCAGTAAATGCTACTTTGAACTAGGTAGGCAATTGAAAAGTAGTTCACTCTCGGCAAACGAAGTGGCTACGCTGGCTGGTACATGTTATGCGAATGAAAGATGACGCTCCGGCCAAGAAAGTGTTTCTATCGGAACCCGCCTATGGAAGCAGAGATAGAGGGCGGCGCCCACTCCGCTGGAAGGACCAGGTGGAAAACGATATAACTCCCTTGGTGTGACCAATTGGAGCCGGTTGCCAGAGAGAAGAAGCGACTGGCGCGTCTTGTTGAACGGCCATAACCGTTTAAACGGTTAATCGCCAGTTAAGTAAGTTGCGGACTTTCTAAGGAAGACCGTAAAATATTTGAGCGGGAGGTATAGTGCACCTTCACACATATGTACATAATTTAGAAATCTACAACCCGAGCGGAAGCAGCAAGAGTGTAAACATTAAACGAATTAGCTTTCTTGGAGGTTGAGCAAAGTACCACCAAAAAATTTAAATTTTTTGTATGATGAGCTAAAGCTTTGCAGTCATTTCAATCTCATTTCATTCCGGTCATATTTGAGATTTGTTTTATAAAATGAAATTGCTCAATTTGAAAAGCATGGAAAATCCCATAGTAAATATTCATTCGACAACACTGCTAGCGCTTATTTGAGATTATGGCTAGCTCTAAAACGTATTTCTATCTGCAATTTACAAAATTGCTTATTGGGTTGATTACGTCCTTGAGCACAATTTAAATGTGGGACATCACCAAAACGGTACTCTAGAATTCATTCACTTTGGGCGGGTGGGTGATGCTGGAAATTAATGAGTGTCAACAGCTTTTGACAACAATACAGGAAATCAGTAAGAGGAATATTTTATACAGAGAATATTTAACGCGGTACGGGCACCATCTACATGCACTGTTGAAACGCATTTGTATTTAACTTCACGATAGTAGTGCATATGTGGGTGCGGCAAAATGTGTGCAAAAAAAATCGCGAAACTTGCGAACACTTTTCGTTCATACAAACGAAAATAAATACACAATAGAGTAAATGAAAATTGTGTGTAAATATTGCAAGCTGGAATGAGGAATTTAAGCAATTCATATACAAAAGTAGGCAATGAATTTTTTCTGTAGAGTGTAGACCTTATCGGAGAACTGGATGTACCCAATAAAGAGTCAAGAGAGCGCACTGAGAAAACCCGGAAATATTGCTTTCAAATCCGAAACTATTTTTAACAAATTGAACTCATCAGCTCTTGCCGCCCTGATGTACCAAGGACTACAGTTCGGGTGGAATATCTGAATCCTTAATAGGGAAGACCACACTGGCGTCTTCTTTGGGACTACATAAATTGCGTTCCTGTAGAGGCATTGATACCAACTGAGAGCAAAGTTTTGAAAATTCTTAAGCGAATCCTTACATAAGTATGTAATTATTATGTAAAAACTGTGATGATAACCCGAGTGTAGTGGGAAACGTCTATGCTAGCATCGAGGATCCAATATTGGAACAAAGGCTGTCTTCGCTGTCTTACAGGAAAAGCGTTGGATTAGGCAAGCCAAACAGATTAGCGCGGTGAGGATACGTTTTGCCACTAGCGCATCAAAGCGGGCCTATTCAAAATGTTATTTGTTTCCACCAACTCGTAAATGGATGAGAAGAAGAACGTCGATCGCGACATCTTTATAAGAGCTGATATCATAACAGGCATGTGGAAGCTAGGATATACAAGGAAGAAATCTTTCATGCTAAAAAGAGACGGGACCTACATGTCTTATGCCGACTTCGACCGACATCTGCTAGGCAGAAAGAACGTTACTAAAGTATTTTTATGTTGCTTTTATCAGAACTTGAACGCAAAACCTTCTGTGTGCTAGGCGTGCAAGCTACCTTCACACCACGTTAGAGCCTTTCGTGCTACAATCGAAAAATTCAGCCTTCACTAAGTAACTCTCGAAATGGGAATGAGACTGATTATTTTCGCGCTACCGAAAACATAATCATCTTTATTACCAGGCTCCTCAGCTGGATCTCAACTAAAAAACGCAAAAGCAATCGATCACGTCTGTAGCGTTCCAAATGTGTACTCTTTTAAAATCACCAACTGTTGAAAGTCAGGATACGCCCATTACTCCCTTTCACGAAAAAGGAGTGCTAGGGGAGGTAGTGAGCTTTCTGCAGGAGCTTGGTATCAGCCGAACATTTAAGCCGCCCGAGCATATTTCGGAGGTCACCGCTATTAAGGATGCGGTGAATGGGGTCCTAAACTCCGATTTGACTGTTGGGGAAATTGATATTCACGCAGATAGTCAATTTGCCATCTTCGGCGGACTATCAGGAGTGGCTTGCGTTCAGCCGCAGTGACATCAACTATTTCTTGATACAAAATATCATCGTTGCCAGGTTATCAGGGTATCCGTTTCAACTGTTATACTGTTATCTTGCCACAGGAAAGCATTTCCAAACTGGGTCTAGCCAGTAAAGGCTTTCGGATTTTTAGTCAGCTTAGCAAGCGCCACCGTGGTGTGATGGTAGCGTGCTCCGCCTATCACACCGTATGCCCTGGGTTCAACTCCCGGGCAAATCAACATCAAAATTTTAGAAATAAGATTTTTCAATTAGAAGAAAATTTTTCTAAGCGGGGTCGCCCCTCGGCAGTGTCTGGCAAGCGCTCCGATTGCATTTCTGCCATGAAAAGCTCTCAGTGAAAACTCATCTGCCTTGCAGATGCCGTTCGGAGTCGGCATAAAACATGTAGGTCCCGTCCGGCCAATTTGTAGGCAAAATCAAGAGGAGCACGACGCAAATTGGAAGAGAAGCTCGGCCTTAGATCTCTTCGGAGGTTATCGCGCCTTACATTTATTTATTTTATTTATTTATAGCAAGCGCTGGGCCAATACCACCTCTTGATTGTGAGCTTACTTATCTTCAAGGTCAAAGATTGCCTCATTATCGACTCTACCATTGGCACACGGCGATCCGCTATATAATTTCAATGTATTATGACCCTTAAAGAATGTGGTATTAGTAAGCTGTCACTTTTAACATTCCAGTTTGACTGATAAATTAATTTTCAGGCATTTTTCGACCTGGAAAGTTAAAGAAGCCTACTTGCAATACTTGCAATATGTAACTACAAAAAAGAAACACAAAAGACTAAAACCAGCATCCCCTTCTTCATACTTTTCACGTTTTCAGCGACGACAAATGTCAGCGTGAAAAGAAGCCAAGAAGAAACCACAGCAAGGCAACAGCGCCTTTTAGTTAATCCATGAAAATAACAACAAGAAACCAATCGAACACAACAAAACAAATGATAATAACAACAAATTGAATGGCAAAGTACACTCAAGCAAACAAACGTAACTTATTTCGAACTTATTGAATTACGAGCAGCAGCAAATCAACTGGCAATAAAATCTGACAACGAACACAGTAGATGATGTTGCGGAGAACCGGAGGGAGGCAACTATTTTGATTTTCCTCGTTTTTGTACGACGGTGCTGCCACGCAGAGAGGCTCAGACGGGGATTTGGGATTTATTGACAGTTTGTTACCAGATTTGCTGTTGTTTTTCATTTTTTATTTTATTTTTTTTTTTTTTTGTTGCTATTTTCTTATTATATCTCATTTCTGCTGCATTTTTCCAAGTATGCTTGTCAATGGCTCTTGTTAGCCTCGTTAGCTTTTCGATGTCAAGGCAGCAATTACTCTCTCTTTCGTAAACAGGCTATTGTCATATTGTTTTTGTTGTCTTTGTTTGTTTACAAGGATTTGTGTTGGTATTACTGCTACTGTGATAACCAATTCAGTTTGTTGTACTTGAATTTGTGTTTTCTAGTTCTTATTCAATATCTGTTTGTGGCTTATCACAGTTTGTTCATTGATTTGTCTGTGGGTTTTGATTGCGACCTTGTCTGTAGTTGAAAGTTGTACTTTGCAGTTCATGTTTCTGTACTGAGTAGGTTTATTAGGAGTAAGTTGCTTTATTAGAATGTACGGCCTATGAAACAAGCTTAGCCAAATATTGGCATGGTAGATTTAAATTTTCTGTCATATCCCTTCTCAGTTCAAAGGTGTTCGGAATTCGGATCGATTATTATAGAGCAGATGAGTTTGTAAGAGGAGATACGACGGCCCTGATCCTGGGTGGGCATATCTATTTAAATCTCTAAGATCGGCGTCAGCTCAGCCACAGTTTCAGAACCACATTTGCTACGTCAATGGCCTGGGATAAGAAGGATAGGAACAAATATCTTCTGGGTCCCAAGGAATACTGTAGTCCCATGTTATATTATACCATTTTCTGGGTACATGCACAAGGTTTCAATCAAACTCCAAACTGTGACACAGGGTGAAATATTCGGAGTTCCATTAAAATTTCAACCCTTTGGCGCACCGAAGGAAGAGCCTGGATTCATGTAGCGGAAAAAACAAAATCAAAATGTTTTAAAAAAGTTGTTCTAAACGGGATCTGTTCATGGCAGTTGTTTTAAAGACACTAAGAGTGTTTTCTGACTGAGTTAGGCTTACCTGAATGGTGGCATCGTATCTAGCGTGAATGTGATTAGTAGCTGGGAAATGTCGTCGATGCTTCAGCGAATGGACGTTTCAGTTCGATGTGTCGGAAGGTTGAAATCACATCCTTTTATTATAATGCAGGAAAGGTTTTTCTTATCCCTTACAACTTGTATTAAAATAAGGGGATTTTATCATATATCTGGCGATGACTCAAGCGTCAAAATTAATATAGCGAATTATTTATAGTTATAACAGAATAACAGTAATAGAACTCGAGGCGGGGTTTCCTTGCAACCGGATGCCATTATCCTTAAAATGGCAAGGAGCTTTGATAAACTCCGTTTCTTACCAATGAAGACCTTGTATTTGCACACCCGATTACAAGCTAATTTGGCAACAAATCCATAGTGTACGGAAGTGGTTTTGGGTTGACAACATGGAGCCAACCATTGGGCCGCTGATAACTCAATTAGATCACCAGATTAGATCCATGTGTCAGCCAGGTACTCTCTTTAGTAGCATAAATATATCTCCTCGAATGTATATCGCGGTAAGCTTTTTTTATATTTATGTTGGATGAACTTTTCCTTAAGAGCTCTTTGAATTGAACAGTTCCGATCTAGCGTTACATTAACTGTATAACTGTTTTGTTCGAGCACGCTATCAGAAAAAAGGGAAAGTCTGCTGTAATATTAACAACATTTGTCAGAGCCAAGGCGAATTCAGTACCAGGTATAGTTATCTGAACCGCTGGTTACTTCTTCTTGATTATTTTTCATACACGCCTTTGTACGACAGTATGTCAGTCAGTCGAAATCAAAGAACATTTTCTTGACTTGACACTCTTCGGCACGACGAATTGATTGAATTCGCTTTGCCATCACCTTGTATAGATTTGTCTTGGTCAAAGCATACCAATTTCTACACTGAGGCATATACGAATTCATCTCAATAATATGATCGCCCGGGCTGATATAAGCAAATGACTGCCATAAAGCCAACAATCCCCAAAATTTTAGAAAATGGATCGTTTCCTGAGTCAACGATGGGGCATCGACCTGAACCAGAGCGCTGAGCGTCATGTAGTAAAAGACCCTCGTATTTGTGCAACTTCCTGTTGTTTATTCGTTTATTCGGAGGTCACCACTTCAATCTTCTGTCAACAAATCAAACACTCTCACTCTTAGCTTCAGTCGGTTCTTAACTTTCAATATTCTTAGTCATGAAAGGAATTGAGTGAGTGGGCCGTTAGTACATACAGTTCAGTTTCAGTTCGTTCATTCGCCGCCTTGAATTATGTTTTCCAATAAATTTTTGTTGTTAATTCCTGTTTATTATAGTGCATTGCTTACCACTATGTAGTTTATTTACTTATTAGTACTTTTCTGCTAATCCCCAACAATTAGTTGTTGTCAACGTTGTTGTAATTATAGTCATTACACTTGTAATTGAGTTATTTATTGAGTTAAGCTAAATGAATGCCAGAATGAATGAAATGAGTGGCAAGTGCTTTAAGGAACATTTCGCAGATTTTCTATAGGGATTGATATATTCTTGTGTAATATAAAACACACATATACATACATACAATTGTTCATGTGTTAGTGATTGTTTCTTTGACTGATAAATTTATTACTTACAACTTTTTGAGGTATTTGGTTGCGAGTAGTTGGTTTAATTAAGTGATACATTGACTACAATATATACATACATATGTAGTGTTTTGCACAGTAGGATGGGGATGATATCTGTGATATGTGTATGAGTATGCGTAGGCCGCATTAATAGACTAAGTTTAACAATAGCTAAAGTTAGCTTGATGGACGGCATCAGGAAATGGGTAAATGCCAAAGAGAACCAGAAAATTAAGAAACATTTCAAAAATTCTTACCTCACAATTTTTTTTTGGCTGTGCAGCAACTTGAGAGCATTTGTTGGAGGCGGATTGACGGGCTGTCAGACCTAGAACGATATTGTGAAAACCTAATATAGTTTTGCTTTAATTGATCAAATTTCTTTAAAAAGATGATATTGTAGAGCCATACTAGGTTTGTGTATATTTAATAAAATTAAAATATGTCAATAAAATATTACTAAGGTTGTTCTTTCTTTGTACAACCATTTTTCCCGAGACTACCCGTAAAGAAACTTTTCGGCAAATAATTCACTAGAACATGCTTAGTAGAGCTCCGAATAATCGGTTAAGCCATCAACTTAATAACTCGATTTTAACCGTAGTCGACTATTTTATTTCGTAATCAATATTCGAGTAGCTGAATGCTTGCGACTTATCGATTAGTCGCTCACCTTTTACGATTCGGTTAA
Organism: Eurosta solidaginis; assembly: GCF_040869045.1. Lineage (NCBI taxonomy): Eukaryota > Metazoa > Arthropoda > Insecta > Diptera > Tephritidae > Eurosta > Eurosta solidaginis. The sequence goes on from NC_090321.1 coordinate 7,451,062, forward strand.
TCGGTAATTTCTAGTTAATCGAATATTTTGGATTAGATTTTCTACGTACGTGAACTAAAATCAAATCAGTTCCGAATAAATCCTGAATTATTGGTTATTAAACAGTGCAAGTGAAAAGTAAAGTCCTCTCTCGGCGAACGAAAATCATACTCTACAAGTCACTTATCGTACCCGTCCTGCTATATGGGGCAGAAGCATGGACCATGACAACAGCAGATGAAGCGGCTTTGGGAGTGTTCGAGAGAAAAGTTCTTCGAAAGATTTATGGACCTCTACGCGTTGGCGATGGCGAGTACCGAAGAAGATTTAATGATGAGCTGTACGAGCTATACGCAGACATCCACATAGTCCAGCGAATTAAAACGCAGCGGCTGCGCTGGCTAGGCCATGTTATGCGAATGAAAGATGATGCTCCGGCCAAGAAAGTGTATCTATCGGAACCCGCCTATGGAAGCAGAGGTAGAGGGCGGCCCCCACTCCGTTGGAAGGACCAGGTGGAAAACGATTTAAACTCCCTTGGTGTGACCAATTGGCGCCGGTTGGCGGAGCGAAGGAGCGACTGGCGCGTCTTGTTGGACGGCCATAACCGTTTAGACGGTCAAGCACCAATTAAGTAAGTAAGTAAGTAAATAATGCAAGTGAATTTCGGAGCGCAGAAATATTCCAACTGATTTGGATGGATTTTGAAGGCCATTCATTTCGCGCTTAGCCGCCTATTAGATTTTGGCCATTATGTAACAAATTACGCCAGCTACATAATTTCTCTAGATTAAGGATCTCCACTTCTTCTGCTTACAAGTAAGGGTGCCGAGAGGGCTTCTCTCCGAGAAGGGGTATATTTTTTATTCCCATGGACACTGCCATAAATCTTAAAGATATATTTTTTCTTGAGCACGCCAGGACCATCCCATGTTCTCTCCGACACCATTCATGATTCCGTACCATAGATGAGACAGACATTATGAGAGTATTGAGGACTTAACATTTTAATTGCCTACTCAGCCCAAAGTAGCACTTGTTTTCTAGCGTGATTTTTCGGTTAATTTTTAAGCTGATATTGTGTACGTTGTTAATGGTAGTTCCCAAATAGACAAAATCCTTCCGTCTCGAATTTATATCCATCAACTGTAAAGTGGCTACCAAGAAGAAGCTTGGCAGATTCTTTCTTTAATGACACTGACTTTACCCGATCTACATATGGCAGAACTTATGACTCGTTTATTAAGGCCAAACATATCAATATGATCTCGTCATGTTAACTCTACCATTTACCTCGCATCGCTGCGACCGTACGCTATCGCTATAGGCAGCGTCCTTTTTTTCCAACGCAACGCGACACTCTTATTGTACCAGATGGAGTAAACGTCGCTTCGTTACCCACGCTGCCATTGATTTTGGTTTCAAGGCGAAGGCATTCATCGTATGTCTTTTATGGTTTCTGATAAAAGAAGTTTTTAGCCAAGTTGAGTGCATCTGATATTGCTACGCAGGAGTAAAATAAACTATAATTAGAAAATCCTTGCCTAAACGCTGCAAAGTAATGAAAACATTGCGATAAACCGAAATCAAAATCACATACACAGCCCTGTGTTTAATATGCCAACACACTCGCTGCTATAAATGGCGAAATGTAAACCACGTCATCATCCGCCGATATATAGTCACATAACAAAAAAATCTAAATTTAAAAGCTTTAATGCTCGGCAAATGCTTTAGCCGAATCTTAACCCAACCCGAATGAGAAGTATAAGGCCCGTATAGAATATTCGGTGTAACTCTAGTATGGTGATGGCTGGGCCTTTTGATATCTTACCAAAAATCAATTGCATTGACTTCCATAACATTGGTTCGATGTGCTGGATTAAGTTTCAAATATCGACTTATAAACTGACAAGATGTTTTATGGACCCAAAGGAGACCAGAAAAAATAGTTTATAGAATAAACCACGCAGATTTCTTCTTCCAACTTGAGACGATACCAAGGAAACATCGGTATAGTATTTTATCGTAGTTCATGTCTCTGCCCATATGCATGTTTTTTTACTAAAGTGCCGAATTTGAATTTGTACTGGTTAACATGTTAACATTCTTTATGCAGTTATCACTTTAATGCGTTCATACATATATAAAAATTTCACAGCCGCTCATTTTTTCGCACTCCTTGAATTTATTTTTCCGCAATGATGTCTTCCTATACTTTGAATAACTGAATATACCTGCATAGGTATCATATTTTTATACATACGTCAGTGAGTAAGTAAATATTCATTGCTAAATAAAACAACAACTATGACTTCAACTTTGCTTTACACCAAAGTCTTATGCCGTCTGAGCGCCCACATTTGCTTGCTTTTGCCAACAACAATAATTTTTTGATATGTTTCTTGAAATTGCCACAAACGACAAGTGACATTTATGATGAGCATACAAACTATTACATATATATCGTACTAGGCACATATTTACATATAGCTTCCAAACACCCAGCCAACCAGCAAAGCCTGCAACGTGTTTGATCGCCTTGCCAGGGCGTGGGGGCTTAGCAATTGCATTTCAGTCTTTTCGGAAGTAGGGCTATCAATATGGAACGAAATAAGTAAGGCGAAAACCTGGCATTCAAAGTGTCCCATGCAACTCAACGGATGATATATGGGTATAAAGTCTTTCACATCTCATTATTAGTATTCTGCCTTTCTTCACGTTGGGGATATCGAACTCATCGTTACGGCCCTAACAGAGTTAGAAAAAGGAGAAAAAATTATGTCTGGGCCTTTTCCCTAACTGTGAGTTTTAAAGTGTACAGAAGAAATTATGTAAACTTTGAAATTCTGATTCTGTAAAGCAAAACTGTGAACAAAAAAATCCACTGATAAAAACTTCGTGAGTTTTCATGGCAGCCAGTGTATACTATTGAGACATTCAAAACTAATACGCACTGTTGCAGAATGACTTTTTGCTTTTCATGGCGTTTGATGAGTATTTTCTCACTGACATTCAGCGCTCATTCAGCAAAACAATGTGCACAATAATTTACAGAATTGCATGAAAATTTAAAATGTAAATTGTAAGTGCAAATGAGTTTTCAGTGAGTGTACATTTTTCAGATTTGTATGATTTTATTTTCAGTTTTTCACAGTTAGGGAATTGACCCCCTGGAGCGCGATTTTGCGGATAAATGAGCAACAAATCCAAAAGGGAACCTTAAAATTTGCTACGTCCTTGGACGTGATACCTGCATATGCTTTGCCATACTCTGGCTTTGCGAAGCATCAGTTTTTAACACGCTTATATTATCTTAAGTTGTATATTTGGAACTCTCTAGGCTAGAAGCGCAAAGATCCCCATCTAGCGTAAATTATTGAAGAAATACTCGCTACAAAACGAGTTGTGCTTAATAGCGGAGACACAAATCCCAGTGCTACGGGGTGTTGTTTAGTTTTTTTAAACTTTATTTATGTTATATAGCACCTACTCTATCGTTGTCCAAGGTCTCGAAGTGCCCGTGCTGATGGCTGCATGGTGAACAGGTGGGTATTGTGTTTAGTCTCCGGCCCGCTTTGCGGACGAGTGATCAACCAACCAATACGTGTGAACTCATGTGATATGTATAAAAATACCAACACAAGGCAAGCCAAAAATCAAACGAAGCACAGAATAAGACGAAAAGACGGGCAAATCTTCGTGGAAGGAAATGAAAAACTATTCAGGTGAGGAGATCTTAACTTTCAGCCAGATTAATAAAAGACAAAATCATTACTGTGGACTACAATATTCTGCCAAGAATTCTAAAAATTGAGAAACTGAAAGAGATTAAGGCAAGTTTGTCTTAGGACTTGGACGCTTTCAGAGTTGGAATACGGATTAAGCTTATTTAGCTGCATAGATTTCAAAATGATCTCGGGTTTGGATGAATCTCGGCTACGTCCATATCTATTCACTTCCTAGACTTAACTGATGTACTTCAATCCGAGATCGGCGCACTACATGAAACTGTCAGCAGTGATTACGGCAGGCCTATTTGGCTTGTGTGGAAAATTAACTTAGCGTTTCTTTAAGTTTATTCCTGCTTCTACCAAGGCCGTATACCTCAGCATTGGCTTAAAAATGCTTATAATTGCATTCCTAAAACGAAATACGATCTAATGAGTTAAGTTGCAGTATTCAGCAAATACAATAACCTCATATCGCAACTACAATATTCCGATACAAGAAACGGGAGCTATCTACTATGCGTTTGTCCAACGCATTGCCGCAGTAGAATGAAGGGTTTCGGAAGAGAGCTCTTTCAAAAACTTTTCTGATATAAACACACCTCGGAGCTTATCAAATATTTAAACTCCTTTTTCGTGTGGACATAATATGTTTTTGTGATATATCCTAAGAATATTTCAAAATTGTGTTTATTTTAACGAAAGCTACATCCATTTATAGACGCTTTACGACTGCAATTGCTTCTAGCTCATATAGGACGCACTATGCCACTGCGAAACCGTACACTTTTATTGAGACATGTTTTAACTCCTACAGGACTTGTTGTTCAAACGCAATACAGTAACTTTTTTTACGCCACCTTCCACTATTTTATATCTTCAGCTGATCCATAGAAGAGCATCAAATTTTGCCACAATATACTCTGATCCGTGGAGGGGACACAGAATTTGTCAGAAAAAGTAAAGGAAAAGGAGGTGAGGTAATAGGAAAGGAGAAATAACTGCCTGAACTATTATAGAGAGGGTTGTGACGTGCGTGTTATGGAGATGTGTCCATAAAGGGATAAAAGGATGTAAAAGTAAATGGAGACATATGAGGAAGTAGAGATAAATTGATTTGGAGAGAGCGCGATACAGTGTTAGCACGGGAGCAGCGAGAACACCACATTTGGTTGGATGGGTAATCATAATCAAATACTAAAATAGTCACTTCAATGCATAAGCGTACATACTACATTTACAAACAATATACTCGTATATGCATACTCTGAAATGTGCCCAAAGATACTACAAAAGTATGTACGAGAATATTTCACTTGTATCTATTATCTGCCTGCTCATAACTTCCACATGCATCTGTGTCAACATTAATAAATTTCTATGCTGCTGCCGGGCATTGTTGAAGCAGGTGGGTGGCAGGCAGACTGACTGGAAGACTGGCTGGATGATTGCCTCAGCATGCAAATATTTCTATGACAAAAGGGAAAAAATTACATGCATGCATATAATTATTTGTTTAAGGCAAAATATGTAAATATACTTGCATGTACAGATATGATTTTGTCTATAATCTTATGATATTTAGGTAATAAACATATCAACATAAACATTGTAGAAATATTGCTTATAATTATTATAATATGATGCTGAAGGCTGTCAGTTGAGGTGTTAATCTTTACGATTTTATTGGCTGCTGCATAAAGTTGGTGACTTGAGTTATTACTTAAATGTAAATCACTGTGATGTGGTAAGAGACGCGAAAAAATCATAATGGCTAATCTTGTAACTGTGGTGTGATGGTAGCGTGTTCCGCCTACCACATCGTATGCCCTGGGTTCACACCCCGGGCAAAGCAACATCAAAATTTTAGGAATAAGGTTTTTCAATTAGAAGAAAATTTGTCTAAGCGGGGTCGCCCCTAGGCAGTGTTTGGCAAGCGCTCCGGGTGTATTTCTGCCATGAAAAGCTCTCAGTGAAAACTCGTCTGCCTTGCAGATGCCGTTCGGGGTCGGCATAAAACATGTAGGTCCCGTCCGGCCAATTTGGAGGGAAAATCAAGAGGAGCACGACGCAAATTGGAAGAGAAGCTTGGCCTTAGATCTCTTCGGAGGTTACCGCGCCTTACATTTATTTTTTTTTTTAATCTTGTAACTCGTTATTGTCGAGTGTGACTTATTTGAAGGGATATATGATGCCCATTCAAAATGTATAAAACGGCTACATGTAGATGCTATGAACTTGCATGTGCAATAGAAGAAAGGTATTAAAAGTCGCTTGTTGGGAAATATGCCAAATGGAAGAAGGAGATTTTAGCGGTTGATAACTTATTTTGCAATGTGAAAGTCTAAAGGCCCAAACACATTCGACTTTTCCGTCGTTTTTTCGCTAACGTCACTTTGAAAGGACCCACGTTGAAAGTTTTCCTGCCACCATGAAAGCAAAAAGAAAACTCAAATTTTGAATTTTCTTCATTCAAAAATGTAAATAAGAAATTTCTTAGTTTAAAAAAGAAATTATTTTTGTAAATTGGACCGCATTAATTAAAAATATAATAAAATCGAGTGAAATTAAAAGACTGCAAGGAAGTTGATTGAAAACGCCAGGAAAACGTAAACTTTTGAATTCCTTTAGCGCTACTTTGGAGTTAAGGTTGCGTTGTTTGTGAATTGAGAACATAGCCATGAAAATGTATGTGTTCAAAGTCAGCTGTTGACGCAGCGTCAGTGCCAAAGCGATGCAAAATTCGAATGTGTTTGGGCCTTAAAACAAATTTTTTATTATGTCAATGTTTTTTCTACTTTAATTAATGAACTCTATTTGCTTCTATATATGTATCTTATAAAATAAAGAATATTTAATGTAATAACTTCTAGCAAAAAGTTTCAATTTGAAAACAGTTTTTTTTTTTTTTCATTTTAAAGCTTAGCTTGTGAGATGATTAATTTGATATCATGTAAAGAAATCTATAAAGAGGAGTTGCAAATTGCTAAACTGTGATGAAAAATCACAAAATTGTAGTTAATACAGCTAAAAATCAAGGACTAATCACTTATTGAAATATTTCTCAATTGAAACCATAATTTGTAGTATTTATTTTCCGCCTTTAAAATAATAATAGATTCCTTTCAAACATAACCAAAATCTGGTATTTTCAAAAGAAAAAAGGAAAGTGTGTGTGCATTCGCTTCGGAGTCTTTCTGTCAAATTTTTCGAGGATCAGGATCCGAGGTCGTTCAGTTCTGAAAAATCATATTTGGGATGCAACTGCATACACTGTTAATTGATTAAGGACCGATCTATACGAAAATATTATATTATATGCAATTTTTTTAATTCGCCTACATCAATACCTCCCATGCTTTTTAAAGAAAGGGAATTTGTAGAAATTTGGACAGAGGAAAGAAGGAAAAACCAGAGAAGGAGAAAGAGACAAAGTGAAACGGCATTCGGAGATACAGGGAGCAGGGAAGGGAGCAGGAGAGACAGCTGAAGAGAAAGATAAATATATAGGAAGGGATATAAAAAGAGAGAGAAAAGACGAATAGGAAGAAGGAGACGTAGAGGGGAGAAAGGGGGAGGGAGGAGGGAGTAAGAGATAAAAACTTCTTTAAAGTCGTGCAGATAGACCAAATTTAAGGCAGAACAACCCGGGTCCACTAGTCTGGGTAAAAAAAATTCGTGTGTAGCAGGTACTCAAGAAGCTTACTGTGTAAACAACTTATTTTAATTTGGGTTGCTAAATCCGCTAAATCCGTGACCATAATCGCAACAAAGAACTATCAACCTTCAGGGAGTGCCTTTATCGCTACAGCAACTACAACTATAATCGCAAACTTGGCGCCTGCCATATATGTAACAGTAATCGTCACCAGAGTAACCGCAACCAGCCTGTAATTGTAACCGAAAAATTACTAAAGTTTAAACTTTTTCATTATCAAATCTGCTTCGTCATTACCTTCGCCTTTATCTCCATCCCAGTTTTCTCTCCATCATTATTCTTTCTATAATCATATAATGATACTATCCTTCTGCTTCCTATTAGGTTTTCCATCTTCGCTAACTTTAATCTTCTTTATGAATTTTACACTTCCTTTTCCTACTTTTTTCTCCTCTCCCTTTCTTTTTTGGATAATGGGTTATACCTAACTCGCTGGATCCTCCTAGATTGTTAGCAAAGATGTTTCAATTTTTGAAATGGCAACCCTTTGACTTTTTTATACTCAGTTGAGCAGAGCTCACAGAGTATATTAAGTTTGATTGGATAACGGTTGGTTGTACAGGTATAAAGGAATCGAGATAGATGTAGACTTCCATATATCAAAATAATCAGGATCGAAAAAAATTTGATTGAGCATTGTCCGTCCGTTAACACGATAACTTGAGTAAATTTTGAGGTAAATTGATGAAATTTGGTATGTAGGTTCCTGAGCACTCATCTCAGATCGCTATTTAAAATGAACGAAATCGGACCATAACCACGCCCACTTTTTCGATATCGAAAATTTCGAAAAACCGAAAAAGTGCGATAATTCATTACCAAAGACGGATAAAGCGATGAAACTTGGTAGGTGAGTTGAACTTATGACGCAGAAGAGAAAATTAGTAAAATTTTGGACAATGGGCGTAGCACCGCCCACTTTTAAAAGAAGGTAATTTAAAACTTTTGCAAGCTGTAATTTGGCAGTCGTTGAAGATATCATAATGAAATTTGGCAGGAACGTTACTCCTATTACTATATATATGCTTAGTAAAAATTAGCAAATTCGGAGAACGACCACGCCCACTTTTAAAAAAAACATTTTTTTAAGTCAAATTTTAACGCAAAATTTAATATCTTTACAGTATATAAGTAAATTATGTCAACATTCAACTCCAGTAATGATATGGTGCAACAAAAGACAAAAATAAAAGAAAATTTCAAAATGGGCGTGGCTCCGCCCTTTTTCATTTAATTTGTATAGGATACTTTTAATGCCATAAATCGAACAAAAATTTACCAATCTTTGTGAAATTTGGTAGGGTCTCAGATTCTAGGACGATAACTTATTTCTGTGAAAAAGGGCGAAATCGGTTGAAGCCACGCCCAGTTTTTATACACAGTCGACCGTTTGTCCTTCCGATCCGCCGGTAACACGATAACTTGAGCAAAAATCGATATATCTTTACTAAACTCAGTTCACGTACTTATCTGAACTCACTTTGTATTGGTATAAAAAATGGCCGAAATCCAACTATGACCACGCCCACTTTTTCGATATCGAAAATTACCAAGAACGAAAAAAATGCCATAATTCTATACCAAATACGAAAAAAGGGATGAAACATGGTATTGGGATTGGTTTATTGACGCAAAATATAACTTTAGAAAAAAACTTTGTAAAGTGGGTGTGACACCTACCATACTAAGTAGAATGAAATGAAAAAGTTCTGCAGGGCGAAATAAAAAACCCCTTGAAATCTTGGCAGGTATTACATATATAAATAACTTAGCGGTATCCAACAGATGATGTTCTGGGTCACCCTGGTCCACATTTTGGTCGATATCTGGAAAACGCCTTCACATATACAACTACCACCACTCCCTTTTAAAGCTCTCATTAATACCTTTAATTTGATACCAATATCGTACAAACATATTCTAGAGTCACCCCTGGTCCACCTTTATGGCGATATTTCGAAAAGGCGACCACCTGTAAAACGAGGGCCCACTCCCTTTTAAAAATACTCATTAACACCTTTCATTTGATACCCATATCGGACAAACAAAGTCTAGAGTCACCCCTGGTCCACCTTTATGGCGATATCTCGAAAAGGCGTCCACCTATAGAACTAAGCCCCACTCCCTTTTAAAATACTCATTAACACCTTTCGTTTGATACCCATATCGTACAAACAAATTCAAGGGTCACCCCTGGTCCACCTTTATGGAGATATCTCGAAACGGCGTCCACCTATGGAACTAAGGATTACTCCCTTTTAAAATACTCATTAACACCTCTCATTTGATACCCATATTGTACAAACAAATTCTAGAGTCAACCCTGATCCACCTTTATGGCGATATCCCTAAATGGCGTCCACCTAGAGAACTATGGCCCACTCCCTCATAAAATACTCTTTAATGCCTTTCATTTGATACACATGTCATACAAACACATTCCAGGGTTTCCCTCGGTTCATTTTCCTACATGGTTATTTTCCCTTATGTTGTCACCATAGCTCTCAACTGAGTATGTAATGTTCGGGTACACCCGAACTTAACCTTCCTTACTTGTTTTTAATTAGCGTCACTTTACTAAGAAAAGCCCAGAATGTAAAACTCAACCCGTGTACAACAATGCGATTGAGCTGCGTTTAAGATAGTAGCGGATAGGCGAAGGTGCAAACATAATATGTGATAGATATTTCATCTTCCTGTTTCTTTTTTCTTGGGACCGGAAAATCAGACACGCTATGCAAACTATTAGAGCCCCACGTTTTCATGCTCCCTTGCTAAGTTGCATCTCCAACTTTCTACTTCTAGAAAGCTTCTTCTTCATCTTTGGTGAAGCAACCCTTATTCCTCACTATTATATTTTAATTGTTCTTCTCATTACTGTTTGAAATAGTCGCTCAATGGTAAAATTACAAGATTAAAAATAAAGTCGACACGCGAACACAAGCTTATGGTAATTACTGAAATTTAATAAAAACAAGTAAGGAAGGCTAAGTTCGGGTGTAACCGAACATTATATACTCAGCGTGAGCTTCAATTGCACATTTCATTTCAGATAAATTACTTTTCTACATAACACGTGGCACCGCCCGTTAAAAAAAATGTTTCCCAATTTCCTCTTGATAAGTGAAATATCATTGATTCAAAACTATTTTTTGCTAATTTATAGCTTATTATTCTAGTCTACGACCCTTTTAAATTTGTTTTATATAAAAGTGGGCGTGGTCTTTAACCGATCTCGTCCATTTTTTCTAGAAACATTTCCTGCTATAGGGAAAATTTGTGTACCAAATTTGATTACGATCCGTTAATTTGTCTTCGAGTTATGGCTCCCGAACGAAACATGGAAAATTGCTTATACATAAAAGAGGCGGTGCCACGCCCATTTTTAAAAATTTAAAGTTTTTCCTATTTATTGTTATAAATCCACTTGGGAAATGAAATACCATTGATATAAAGCCTTTTAAAAATCTTTTATATAAAAGTGAGCGTGGTCCTTAACTGATTTCCTAAATTTTTCTTCAAAGCATTCCCTATAGTAAAGGCAACCTCTCTGCCAAATTTTGTTGCGATAAGTTTAACGATTTTTGACTTATGATTAATAATATTTGTAAAATTGATTTTATCACAAGTGGGCGGTGCCACGCCCATTTAAAAAAGTTTTAAAATTTTTTTCAAGAGTCTCAATATCAGTCCACATGTCAAATTTCAACATTCTAGGTGTATTATTTACCAAATAATCAGGTTTTTTGTGTTTTCCAAAATTTTATATATAAAAAAAGTGGGCGTGGTTATCATCCGATTTCGCTCATTTTCAATACCAATCTATTGTGGGTCCACGTAAGCTCGTGTACCAAATTTGGTGAAGATATCTCAATATTTACTCAAGTTATCGTGTTAACGGACGGACGGACAGACGGACGGACATGGCTCAATCAAATTTTTTTTCGATACTGATGATTTTGATATATGGAAGTCTATATCTATCTCGATTCCTTTATACCTGTACAACCAACCGTTATCCAATCAAAGTTAATATTCTCTATGTGCAAAGCACGCTGAGTATAAAAAAAAATGCGGTATGTCCCGCAGGAGGCCAATCAAACATGCACACACACACAGTGTTGCGCACACACAAATAGAGAGCAATTACGTTTATGTATAAATAAGTGTATGAAAGTTAAATTTATAGAGTTTCATTTTTACGCTATACAGAGCGCCGTTTATTCACGTAATCTGCCACACTTCATAACAATTTCAACAACTCCAGCTGTGCAAAGAAACCGCGAGCAATGGAGGTAAAAAATATGATTGGCACTCTTTGTGCGTCAAGTGTGTATGTATGTATGTACAATGTGTGTCACCTCACAACTTGGGAAATGTTAAAAATTAATGTGGACAAAAAGTAAATGAGCAACTGGAATAAAAGACCAATCGACAAATGAAACAATATTAACTGTTTTTTGTTTCGACGGGAAAATGTGCATACTTCATCTTCTAGAGACTGACTTTGGCTAACAAAGTATGAGGGCCAGTAGGAAAAGTTAGAAACGGTGTGGGTAGCAGAAATTCTGGAAGCTTGCTGTGTAACGGAACCGCCATAACCGTAGGCATAAATGTAACCATTACTCTAAATATAACAACAGCTCTAAACATAACGGTCACCACAACCCATATCGTTAAGAAGCAATAAGCATTATTATCACTGTATCAGAAGCAAAACTTTAGCTTTAATCAAAGCCACGAGTCTAAGCTGTACTAGCTGTAAAAATACTTAAAAGTGCGACTTCAACGCAAGCTCGACCTCATCTATATCTTTGTCTTCACTCCAACATTATCACCATCATCATCGGCATCACTATCATTATCGTCAACTTCAAAACTATTTTTTTCGCTCTTCTTCTGTTAAATCTTCTTTTCTTAAGCTCTCTTTCACTTTTAGGTTTTGTTTCCCTTTTGCCGTTTTTTCTTAACTGATATATTGTGCTCTTCTTCTCTCTCTTACTTTTTCTCCAACTCTGGGTCAACATTTAGTTATTTGTTGGAGAGGCTCACTCGCCTTTTAAGAGACTTTTCCCACCACTCTTAACTAGAACCACAGAACTATCTGCACAAAAATCAGGCCCAACGTTGGGCACTGTTTGTACAAGCAGGTATGTGTTAACTCGTCGCTTGTCATAGCTTTCCATCAGATGCATCATCCAAACAACCAGCTACAAGGTTAGACTGAACTGGCCAGTTAATTAAAACCTTACATAGACTAAATGCGTCCATAGTGTTAGCAAAATTTGTTTGGGGGAAAACCACAATTAAGTACCAGAACTTTTGTTATAAAATAGCTCCGTTCTCTTGGAAAATACTATGTAGAAATTTTCTAAGACCAAACTTAACATCTGCCTCGAGATCTACCTGTATCTAGTAACTGGAACCTTGTGACCTCGCGAGCGCAGGACACGAACACAGAACATGCCCTACCTCTCTTCCCACAGCCCACACTTTCTAAATCGTAGTTTGCTAAATAATCGAAGATTTGGCTCAGTTAATTTTGGTATTTGATAAAATTTTTAGGGTTTAGTCTCGAAAGTTTCCGTTAGTTTGCCTTAACCAGCTAGTATAACAGTGAATGTAATTTCCACTGGAAGCTCGCTCACACAAACTTTTGTTCTGTAACCTAATGTATAGTGTTCATAAAATTTCGCAAATGCATGTGGAAAAAAAATCTAAATAAATAACTCAAGTTCTTACTAGGACCTAGCAGTGCTCGATTCTCTCCGACGCTATAGTCATTGGCTAATAGATCACAAGTTCATTTACTAACATTTTTGTCCCCTTTCATTGCGATTGCCTATGTGTTCCCAAGAATAACAGGCACCTTTCTCATAGGGTTAGGTTAGGTTGAACTGACCGATTTTTGCCAGACTTTCCCTTCTCACTTTTTCTTACCACCAAACAAATGTTCTGTATTCATTAAGACGAGTTTTGTACGAAATGGTAAGAAAGTGGAATGCTCTGGTTGCCCTTTTGGTCGAACCTTCAGCCAGGCTAAATTATAACCAGCTCGCCTACTTTATTATTAAATGACCGAGGAAATGAATTCAATATCAAAGGGTCGTGTCGCGCATTGCTTCAATTGATGAACTTCATTTCGCTGGCACAGCAATTGGGCGTTAAATTTGGCATTGCGCGCTATTGGAACCAAAAAGCTTCTGAAGCAATCATTCGCATAGTAGCTCAGTTCATTTGCATACTCGCCAAACATATTTACTTCAGGCCAAAAGTCATTTCCGGTACATTTTTTTAACATTTTTTCAAATCGTTTTTATTTTTTTGCTCCTTTTTGCATTCGTATAACAAAAATGAAACTTTTTAACTGCTGGAAATTCATCAAAAGTCCATTTGTTTAGCTGTCAAGCAAAGCAATAAAACGATTAAGTTTGTGGAAAAAAAACAGAAAAATCAAAATGCGCGTGGGCCACAAAATAGCATTAAAACGGAGAACGGCAGTTGTGTTTAATAGATTTTTTTTGTCAGGAAACGGAAACACGCTGCTCTAACCTCAAAATAATGTTGTACAACTATTAAAAGTTTGTAAAAATAAAAATATGTTTTTTGAAAAACATCAAAACTTTAGTAACCCATTTTCCTTCGAGCTAAAACAATAGCCAACTCGTGCTGAATGTTTTTTGTACTGTTATTAAATGCAGCGCTCCAAATACCATCAATACACTCACGCTCACACTACCACTCATATCAGCCGCTTGATGATGCATGCATAACTCATCGAATGACTGATTGACGAACTGTTCGCCTGTGTCATCAATCAAAATTGCTTTTGTATGCTAGTGAAGTTATGTAGTCACCTACTTTATGATCAAATAGTTATGTTGGGCGCCTTAAAGTATGCTACAAATTAGTTTTACGCATATGTATGTACAAAGTTAAGAGATTAATTAACAGCGGGCGGAGGCGGAGCATCAGGTAAAATTATTGGTATGAAGGTGCTCGCGTATTTCCTTGTAGAAAATGATTTTAAGATGGTCTAGGCTAATTTCGAAATAATCAAGGGAGAGCCCGATTTAGATAATTTACAAATAAAGGCATGTGCACACCGATTGGCTCCTGTATTTCCAATAATGATCGTATTTACTTTTTTATTTACGACCTTAAGGAATCATACTCTGAGTATGACGACACATTGTCAAAATGCTAGAAAAGTACGACGTGTGCGTTGGATTTTCTTAGCCAATAGCAGTGTTCGGTTTTCGCCCACCCATTCGTGATTGGTCTATTGATCACAAGTGAATTTACTAATGTGAGGTAGATTCGAAAATCGTTACATTTTTGTTCGCTTTCAGTGCGAATTTCATTATGCGGACGTGGAGTTCTATCTTAGGGTCTGATATGAACAGCGCAAAGAAAAACAGTGCAAAGCCTACTTTGGCTAGGTCATTCTATGCGAATTGGATATGCTCAGCTCCTTTCCTGTAAGTATTCGTATCCCCCTTGTTTGGCAAGAAAGGAAGAGGAGAACTCGACTGAGAAGATTTGATCTGTGAATCGCGCCTCATATCCATTAGCCACATATAAACCATTAACTATGCGTAAGGCGTAACAAGGTTCCCCATTTATATTTCCTTGCCATGTGCATTGCATTACTTTCATCTTATCATTGTCAGTATTCGCTTTCATGAAGACTGCAACTACCCGAGTGGAGGCTATTTCAAGGGTTGGGTTAAGGTGAACTGACCGATCTGTAAGATCCGTTTGCCAGACTTTCCCTTCTCACTTTTGCTCACCACCAAACGAATGTTTCGTGGTCACTAAGAAGAGTTCTCTTTTAATCGCACTCAAAAGTGTTGCTCAAGCCATTCTGCATTTGTGCGGGTGCAAACTCTAAGCACATCCCTGGACTGCTTGGTATGTGTGTATGTGTGCGTGTGTCCTTTATTCACTTCCATTGCACACTCAAGCTTAATGCCGCTAATATTTGCGCCATTATTTTCAAGTTTTTTGTTGATCATTTGTAATGGTGTGCATTCTGACAGCCACCGCATCCAACAGTATGAGCACGCACTTGCCCTAAACTAATATATAATTTGGTTTGTACAGTGTTTTATTGTTGTACAAAAATTTTAAATTAAACAAGTAAGAACGGGACTGTCTTCGGCTGTGCCGAAGACTTCATACCTTTCATGAATGGGGCTGAACAATAATCGTATCCCGTTCGTAATCTCCGAATAATCTGATGTATAAGATAAGAAATATATAGTGAACAGATCTGCATACCTTAACGATTTTTAAGATAAATATAAAATAAAAAACAGGTAGGTACTTTGTGTGAGGATGCAAAGTTTCTGGTTTTTTGTGGTCTGCGTGTAAAAACTATGACTATGAATCACGTATTTCAACAATATATGACGTAAACGTAACTATTTGATGAAATTTGATGAATTTTGAAGCTTCTAGCCGTAAAAAAGGGGCAAAAATGACAGTTTGTATGAAGTGTATAATATATATACCACCGATCTCTATAATTTTTTCAGACAACAATATATGCTATATACGTAAGCATTTTGTGAAATTTGAAGCTTCTAGCTGTTAAAACGGGGTAGAAATTGCGAAAAGTTTCTTATCTGAACAATCGGTTGTATGAGATATATACTATATATACAACCGATCTCTATGATTTTTTCAGACAACAATATATGCTATATACGTAAGCAATCGGTGAAATTTGAAGCTTATAGCTGTTAAAATGGGGTAGAAATTGCGAAAAGTTTCTTATCTGAACAATCGGTTGTATGAGATATATACTATATATACAACCGATCTCTATGATTTTTTCAGACAACAATATATGCTATATACGTAAGCAATCGGTGAAATTTGAACCTTATAGCTGTTAAAATGGGGTAGAAATTGCGAAAAGTTTCTTATCTGAACAATCGGTTGTATGAGATATATACTATATATACAACCGATCTCAGTGATTTTTTCAGACAACAATATATGCTACATACGTAAGTATTTGGTGAAATTTGAAGCTTTTAGCTGTTAAAATGGGGCTAAAATTTGCCAAAAATATATATATATATACTATATATATATACTATATATACCACCATATATATACTATATATACCACCGATCTTTATGATTTTTTCAGACAACAATATATGCTATATACCTAAGCATTCGTTGAAATTTGAAGCCTCTAGCTCTTAAAATGGGGCAGTAATTACGAAAAGTTCCTTATCTGAACAATCGGTCGTGGGGGATATATACTATATATATGACCGATCTCATCAATTTTTTCAGGCAACAATATGTGCAATATACGAAAGTATATGGTGAAGTTTGAAGCTTCAATCTGTTAAATTGGGTAAGATATTACAAAAATCCTCTTTTTCTGAAAAATCGGTTGTATGGAGGATATATGCTATAGTGGTCCGATCCGGTCGGTTCCGACAAATGTCTAATCGGACACCCAAATACACCCGCTCACCAAATTTTATCAAGATATCTCAAAAATTGAGGGACTAGTTTGCATACAAACAGACAGACGGACGAACGGACAGACGGACAGACGGACATGGCTAAATCAACTCAGCTCTTCAACCTGATTATTTCGGTATACTTAATGGTGGGTCTATCTATTTTCCTTTAAGGACTTACAATTTTCGGTTTCGTGACGAAATTAATATACCATTTCATTTTCATGAAAGGTATAAAAATAGGTAGGTAATCTGTGTGGGGATGCAAAGCTTCACGTTTTTTGTGGTCTGCATGTAAAAACTATGACTACGAATCACGTCTTTCAAAAATATATGACGTAAACGTAACTATTTGATGAAATTTGATGAATTTTGAAGCTTCTAGCCGTAAAAAAGGGGCAAAAATGACAGTTTATATGAAGTATATAATATATATACCACCGATCTCTATGATTTTTTCAGACATAAATATATGCTATACACGTAAGCATTTTGTGAAATTTGAAGCTTCTAGCTGTTAAAATGAGGCAAAAATCGCAAAAAAAATATATATACTATATATATATATACTATATATACCATCATATATATATTATATATATCACCGATCTCTATGATTTTTTGACACAACAATACATACTATATACGTAAGCAATCGGTGAAATTTGAAGCTTATAGCTGTTAAAATGGGGTAGAAATTGCGAAAAATTTCTTATCTGAACAATCGGTTGTATGAGATATATACTATATATACAACCGATCTCTATGATTTTTTCAGGCAACAATGTATGCTATATACGTAAGCAATCGGTGAAATTTGAAGCTTATAGCTGTTAAAATGGGGTAGAAATTGCGAAAAGTTTCTTATCTGAACAATCGGTTGTATGAGATATATACTATATATACATACGATCTCTATGATTTTTTCAGACAACAATACGTGCAATATACGAAAGTATATGGTGAAGTTTGAAGCTTCAATCTGTTAAATTGGGTAAGATATTACAAAAATCCTCTATTTCTGAAAAATCGGTTGTATGGAGGATATATGCTATAGTGGTCCGATCCGGTCGGTTCCGACAAATGTCTAATCGGACACCCAAATACACCCGCTCACCAAATTTTATCAAGATATCTCAAAAATTGAGGGACTAGTTTGCATACAAACAGACAGACGGACAGACGGACATGGCTAAATCAACTCAGCTCTTCAACCTGATTATTTCGGTATACTTAATGGTGGGTCTATCTATTTTCCTTTAAGGACTTACAATTTTCGGTTTCGTGACGAAATTAATATACCATTTCATTTTCATGAAAGGTATAAAAAGTGTTCAAAATTGATAGTTCGCAAAAGTTAAAATATAAACTTCCGTTGGACCGAATAACGTGGACGCATTACTCAACGTTGGCAGAGGGTGGTGCCGGTATAAAAGAGTGGTATTCTCAGTTAACAACTGTTTATATACATGTCTGCATAACAACTGCGCCTCAAAAGTCTGTCAACTATTAGGTTAGCCTTTAACCTGACCGTGTTATGGTTGATATACATGACACAATTAAAACTGACCTCGAAATTGGGTATGATACTTCCCAAGAAAATAATACCTAAGCACTAGCATGCCTAATAGAACCAGTCGAATTATAATCCAAAGTTTTTAAACTCTGAAGTCGCTATATCCGGCAGAGGTAAAGAAATATGCGGACTCAAGCAATATTGAAGGAATCCAAAGTATAACAGTGACCCAGATTTTTATTGGCTCAAAATCAATCACTCAGCACCAAGGAAGCGTTATAAACCTCTACCATCTATCTTAAGTAAACACAACATGTAAGGCGCGATAACCTCCGAAGAGATCTTAGGCCGAGCTTCTCTTCCAATTTGCGTCGTGCTCCTCTTGATTTTTCCTACAAATTGGCGGGACGGGACCTATATGTTTTATGCCGACTCCGAACGGCATCGGCAAGGCAGATTAGTTTTCACTGAGAGGTTTTCATGGCAGAAATATGCTCGGAGTGCTTGCCAAACACTGCCGAGGGGCGACCCCGCTTAGACAAATTTTCTTCTAATTGAAAAAACTTGTTTAAAAATTCTGATGTTGCTTTACCCGGGGCGTGAACCCAGGATCTTTGGTGTGGATGACGGAGCACGCTACCATCACACCACGGCGGCCGCCACATACAACAGCAGTCCGAAAGTTACCTCCGTTCCAAATTATTCGAAAACCATTTCCGCCTCCTCTTCCAAAGACTCTGCAAACCTTTTGCACGCTGCGTTTCTATATAGAGTTAGGTTTCTTTTGACTTTTTATGTAATTACAGAACCTAAATCTCTTTAAACAGTGGCAATGCATTCAATTTACACCCCACTGTGCAGCTAAATATATCATACCTCCACTCATTTTGCTATCAATGTCAGCCATCTATTTGAAGTAATGAGCCATTGGGTGCTTGTAGCATGGCAGAAAATTGCATATTCACTCACTGCCACGTTCAACTTTCTTCCCACCAGCTAAATGGCAGCGCGTAGTACTTTAGTGTAATGTGGCAAGTAAAGTCATCGTTGTTGTTGTTTTTTTTTTTTTTTTTTTTAAGAAGGAAAACATTATTTTGGCATTACAAATGAGTGGTCTGGACTCATGCCACCCACCCGCATGCAACATGCGAGTAAGTGCGTTGAGTTTAAAGACTACCAGGAGCTGATGGTTGCTGTACGAACAAAAAGGGAACATGCTAAGAATGTGCGGACAACATTCGTAAAAACGTCATTAACAGTTGTAAGTACAGGGAGAAGGGAACGGCGATACCACAGCGCCATCAAAAGCTCTTTTCATTTACGTAGTTTGCAGTTGATTTTCTTATGTTTTTTATTTTGGTATTACATTTTACTTCCCGTCTTTGTCGCTTTATTATTTTACTGCTAGCTTTGTTACTTCAAAGGAGGCTTTGCCCAAATTACCGTTGTGTTTTGACATTTATCATCATGCAATACATCTAGGTGAGTGTGGCGAACATAAGCGTTAGTCGCCAAAAAGGGACAGATGTAGAAAGAGGCGAAGAAAAATAAAGTAAAATTGAGTATAAATTGAGGTCGAAACCTGCGAATTACCGATCCATGTAATACCCAGCGGTAAGTTGTACGAAAACTATCTTTTTTTATATATTGTAACGAATTTTGGGAAATTCCGCTTATTCGAAACCTTCTTCTAAGGTTCGAATCGCTAAACTGTTAAATAAATCACTCCAATATTCAATATTGCAAACTGGTCTTTATCTAGAATACTTTGGGAGTAGTACTTCACAATTATATTTCACAACCAATAGCGTATTTAAATCAAAACTGAATAGTTATTGCTCAGCTTGCGCTGCTTTTATACTCTCGGTCTAGTAATTTCGCGAACAGTTGTAGCTCATGCTTTGTTAGTTACCAACTGTATACATGTATATCTGTAGTACACACCTCTCCCATAGCCATATGCGTGTGTATGCGTGAGTAACAACTTTGGCTGATGACTACATATTTGTATGTGTGAGATATCTTTTTGTCGTCTTTTACATAATAGTGGCTGTTTTATTGTTGTTTTGCATTTATATCGGAACAGCTTAGTGATGCTAATATTCGTCACAATATCATTATTTTAAACCTAACGAGCTGAGGGCACGGCACCGCCCACGGTCACCAACAATGAAGAGAATACGAAATTTTATGATTTTCTTTAAAGGGTAAATGGCGTTAAAATATACCCGCAGTTAGAGTTCCTGTATACACGTGTATGAGACAGCCTTATAAAACATCTACCATTTAAAATACTGAATAGGCCCGAATTAGATTTCTCCATCCATCTCCATCTCCATCTTGGAAAGTATTCCTGTGGGCAGGAAGGTATTCAGAGGAAAAAGTGAAAGATTATTTAAAGTTCCTTGGCGCGCGCTTAGTGTCAATGCGGGTTAAGTGCCAATACGTTACGATGGCCACAGATCCTAGATTAGAAACATATTCTCTGCTGTGTGAAGATGGTTTCAATATCTCGAATGACAACACAACTGGGTATAAAAAGTAGAGAAAAAGGACGAAAACCGCAGCAAAGGTATCAAAAAAATGTCGTGCAATATTTCGTAAATGTTCGCAGCTTCTTAGTAATTTCCTTGTTTGTCTTATCTTTTCATATTTCAACGGTACTATGAAAAATGTCATAAAATTACACACACACATAAACACTCTGGTAATGAGTGCCCTTAAGCAATTTGTGAGCGCTCATTATCACGTGAAACCCCTCAGAGTGCCCATGGATATGTGTGTATGTGGGATGCGTGCTCTTAGGGTTTTATGTCTGTCAGTTAGCAACTCAGCCGTGCAATTATATCTAGTAATGTAAATAATCTTATTTTATCACAGTTTTTATAGCTTTTTATTGCGTTTTATTAACATTATTTGATTTCTTCGTTCATTTTATTACTTCCTCCCAAAGGCAAGTTGTTGGACACACGATAATCGCTCAGGTAATGCGTAACGTTTATTTATCTCAGCTAGCAGCAACTGTAGTGGACAGTGTTGCCATAAATGAATGTTTATTTTCCAAATGGAGATGTCGCAGCTACATCGAGTCTTACTTACTTACTTAATTGGCGCTTAACCGTCAAAACGGTTATGGCCGTCCAACAAGGCGCGCCAATCGCTCCTTCGCTCCGCCAACCGGCGTCAATTGGTCACACCAAGGGAGTTTAAATCGTTTTCCACCTGGTCCTTCCAACGGAGTGGGGACCGCCCTCTACCCCTGCTTCCATAGGCGGATTCCGATAGAAACACTTTCTTGGCCGGAGCATCATCTTTCATTCGCATAACATGGCCTATCCAGAGCAGCCGCTGCGTTTTAATTCGCTGGACTATGTGGATGTCTGCGTATAGCTCGTACAGCTCATCATTAAATCTTCTTCTATACCGCCAACGCGTAGAGGCCTATAAATCTTTCGAAGAACTTTTCTCTCGAACACTCCCAAAGCCGCTTCATCTGCTGTTGTCATGGTCCATGCTTCTGCCCCATATAGCAGGACGGGTACGATAAGTGACTTGTAGAGTATGATTTTCGTTCGCCGAGAGAGAACTTTACTTTTCAATTACTTACCTAGTCCAAAGTAGCATTTATTGGCAAGATTGATTCTTCGCTGGATTTCAGTGCTGTTGTTGTCGCTAGTGTTGATGCTGGTTCCCAAATAAACGAAGTCTTTTACTATTTAGAAATTATAGCTGCCAACAGTAGCGTGGTTGCCAAAACGCGTGTGCGCTGACTCTTTGCTCGATGACAGCAGGTACATCGTTTTGTCCTCATTCACCATCAAATCCATCTTTACCGTTTCTTTTTCCAGTTTGGAGTAAGCAGAACAAATAGCGCGGGTGTTTAAGCCGATGATATCAATGTCATCAGCATATGCCAGTAATTGCACGCTTTTGTAGAATATTGTTCCAGAGCGGATAAGTTCTGCAGATAGTATAATTTTCTCCAGCATCAAATTAAAGAAATTGCACTATAGGTGGTCAGACTATCAGAAACCTCGTTTAGTTTCGAACGGCTCGGAGAGCTCCTTCCCAATTCTGACTGAGCTGATGGTGTTGCTCAACGTCATTTTGCACAGCCGTATAAGTTTTGCGAGCAAGCCAAATTCAGACATAGCGGCATATAGGCAGCTCCTTTTCGTGTTGTCGAAGGCGGCTTTAAAATCGACGAAGGGTGATGTGTGTCGATTCTTTTTTCACGGGTTTTTCCAAGATTTGGCGCATTGTGAAAATCTGGTCGATGGTAGATTTACCAGGTCTGAAGCCGCACTGATAAGGTCCAATCAGCCGGTTCGCGGTGGGCTTCAAGATTTCGCACAATACACTTGAAAGGACCTTATATGCGATATTAAGAAGGCTGATTCCACGACAGTTGGTGCATTTTGCAGTATCCCCCTTCTTGTGGACTGGGCAAAGAACACTTAGATTCCAATCGTCCGCCCATATTTTGCGAAGAAGCTGCTGCATGCGCCTTACCAACTCCTCGCCGCCGTACTTGAATAGCTCCGGAGGCAATCCATCAGCGCCCACGGCCTTGTTGTTTTTCAATCTGGTTATTGCTATTCTCACTTCGCCATAATCAGGCGGGGGGACATATATTCCATCATCATTGATTGCGGGATCGGGTTCTTCATCTCTGCGCGGTGAATTGCTGCCTCATTTAGGTGAGCAGAGAAGTGTTCCCTCCATAGTCTGCATCGAGTCATTAAAAGGAAAATATCTTATATTTCCGAAAAAGGGACTGAAAAAAATCTTAAAATTTTAGTAAAGTCAACTTACAGGGCAATAGCATGCTTCATTTCCTTAGGATGTTTTCCTGTCCGATCTTCCAAAATTGTAGTAGAAGAATATTTATTTTTTGACGCTTGAAATAATTTGACCGGAGCAACTTCATTCGTTCAAGGCCACAATAAAATACCCAACGTTGGGCGCCATTTTTTTCGTATGCATACATTTATTAAAGTACAATAGATAGGCATTTTGGAAAGTAATGTACTTTATATGGATCGTTGTAAAAACAGACTGTATACTAGGTAATATATCAAACTTTCAATAAAAACAATTATAGATAGATACATGGTTGGTCTATATGGTTGGCTCATCTCTACAGCAACAACATACCTTTGTTCAAATCTGCTTGTTGGTGTTAGGCGAATGGAATGGAGAGAAAACATAAAACATTTCTTGTGTGTTGTGCGCACATAATGCGCTAAATTAGATCCAGTTACTGAAAAAATAACTGAAAGTGATGTGAAACTATTTTATTACAAAAAATTTACCACCACGGCAGTAAATTATTGTCAATGTGTTGGTTACATTTTACGTTTGACATCTCCTTTTGACAATCCCTATACAGTGAAATGAAAAAAAATAAAATCAGCTGATGAGGTGAATCAACCATATAATTGAGCCATGGATAGATATATGTAGACTAGGGCGGGTCGATTTAAAAATCGCTCATTGCTCTGTAAAAATCGTATTCTAGGGATCAAAATAAGAAACTTTGCCGAAGGAACCATACCTCTAAAACGAATTCTGATGTCCCCTCCTTTGGGTCGAACTTTTGGGTAGGGGCAATTTCAATTCTACCTGCTGTGTCTTGTGGTGGCTTAAAAAAACAACACAAGCAAATGTATCACCGTGATGCCTTGGTTTTAAAAGGGGGTTGTAAAAACGCTAATTTCTAATAATTTTTTTTTAATTTCTTTTCTATTACTAAGTTAAATTCATTTTTTCATTTACATATGTTCTGACTAAATAAATTTCCAAAGAGAAAAATAAACTCCAAAAAGAAAAAACATAAGCATTTCAAATTGAGATTTTTCAAAATTTGCCCCTACGGCCCAAAGGGGGGGGGGGGGCATCAGAATTCGTTTTAGAGGTATGGTTCCTTCGTTAAAGTTTCTTATTTTGATCCCTAGAATATGATTTTCACAGAGCAATGGGCGATTTTTTTGCCTCCCCACAAATCGACCCGGCCTAATGTAGACCCTAAAATGTGAATAAAGAAAGGTTTGTGTGCATCATAAAGTTTGTTTTTATGTCTTTAATTCTTAATCGAATATATCTTTCCTAAAAAATTTAATTTTTATACTTAATCCTCTGGCAACACTGGCCGTTCTGCTTGTTCTCATAATAGCATAGTATAGCTTAAAGTCATATAATTCTCGCAAAAACACGCTGTTCGCCGTTGAATGCGTTCCAAATATTTTTCTTTATTATTAATATTGTAATCTTTATTTTTTATACTCTTTAATGTCTTATGTTACTTTGTCATCGTAAATTTTAATATAACGTGGGATTAGTGGCTGTCTTTTGAATCTTTTCTCCAAATTGACATTAAGGATAATATTTTCCTCTGCAAAAAATTAGTTGTATTTTTTTTTCAAGGTAACGTAAGGATTTTGTTACTCTGCAAAAAAGAGCTTTATTTGTAAGAAATTTTGCAGAGCCTCTTTATGTGGTTTTGGTATAGATAGGTAGTAGGTAGGTCAGGAAAATTACAGGCATCCATAGACAAAGTCATATCAACCTACTGAATTTAAAGACGTATGTCTTAGGCTCTGAACTTTTTAGGGCTTACTCTTTTTGAGACCAAATGCCTCGTCTGCCTCTTCAGGAACTCTTTACTCCATCATAATATAATCTTCAGAGAATGTTTTCTAATCGATATCCGAGTAGTGGTAGATTAAGGGAGATACCATTTGAAAAAGAGCTAAGGAAGACTTGATCCCCTTGGAGCTCTCGACGGGGTACAGCTATAGAGACGCAGGAATGATGATAGGCTTAATAAGCCAACCCAAGCCGTCGGAGCCAAAATATTCAGAAGAAGACCATGGCTTTTGAACCAGTGGCTAAACGAACGACTCCTCCCGTAGCATTCAGAGGAGTTTGCTCGAAGTCACCCTGATTTAATTAAAGTTTATTTGAAGAAACCGTTACTACAATGCGCGAAATAAGAAATACACTACATTCATTTAGTGAAGAGGTCGGGTTTCGATTAATTAGCTAGTGAATGCGAGCAGCTGTGCAGTTTATGTTGGGGGTTTGGATAAAAAAGAGGCAATAGCAAAAAGTAAAACCCGCAAAGACTGCGAGTAAAGAAAAGCACACACAAGGAGGTAGGTAGGTATATTCTTCTGTATGCAAACCTACAAAAACAACAAAATATATTGAAACAGAACTAAGCGCGTAAATGAAATTCGCTAATGAACTCAAGTTTGTTTACAAAATATTTCTTAATTTAGCAAGCAAATAGTTTTTGCTCAACAAAGTAAATATTAATTCAAGAGAGATATTAATTTTGTGTGGATAGGCATTGTTGAGTGAGTGAATTGTAATCCTCTGAAACCTCCCTCTCACATATCGGCTTTATTTGCGGAGCATCAAAATATTTCACCAAGAGTCTTTGAACAATTAAAAAAACAAAAATGTGAATTTTACTCGAGTGCAACACTTACAAGTAGACGGCGACAGCCACCAACAACAAAGTGTGTAAATTTACAATTTGGCATTTCTTCGTATTTTTCTTGCACATAATTACAGATTTTTACAAAAACAATATGTTTGCCTATAAAACAATGCAAAACAGCACTGAAACGCTAAAAGGAACCAAACAAACAGGAACTTGCCTTGCCAGGGGAGAAGTATGAACGGCTCTGAAAAGGCCATGCAAAGTCAAATAAAATTTTTCCAACAAAGAGAGTCCAAATAGCAGCAAATTTTTATAGAAAAAATACATTAAAATGCAAGTGACAAGAAATTGCGACCAAAGGCCTGGATAGAACTAACGAGGGTCGCTTAATAAGTTTAAATTTGAGGTACTTTCGATTGCTCTTTTTGTGATTAAACAGGTAGACAATATTTAAGACAATATTACTTACTTACTTACTTAATTGGCGCTTAACCGTTTAAACTGTTATGGCAGTCTTCGCTCTGCCAATTGGTCACACCAAGAGTGTTGAAATCGTTTCCCACCTGGTCCTTCCAGCGAATTGGGGGCCGCCGTCTACTTCTGTTTCCATAGACGGGTTCCTATAAAAATACTTTCTTAACAAAAGCGTCATCTTTCATTCACATAACATGACCTAGCGAGCGTAGCCGCTGCTTTTTAATTCGTTGGACTATGTTGATATCTGCGTAAGGCTCGTACAGCTCATCATTAAATCTTCTTCGGCACTCGCCATCGCCAACGCGTAGAGGTCCGGCCATACATCTTCCGAAGAACTGTTTTCTCGAACCTTTCCAGAGCCGCTTCATCTGATGTTGTCTTAGTCCATGCTTCTGCATCATATAGCATGATGGTAAGTCAATATAAGTGTAAATATTCCAATTTTTGCAATTAAGTAATTCCTTAATGGGAAGATTGAAAAAATCGATGTCAAAATATTTTCCAAAGTAAAAATCTCGGAAGTCCATGTGTATCCCAGAATCTTTTTTGTTGTGCTTAGTAGTTCACCTACTAGTAGATGGTAAAGACGTAAACGTATACAGATAGAATGAGCCTTTGTGATTTTATCAAAAATTTTATGATGGAAAGGGAATCTACTGAGCCATGTCCGAGCGTCCGAATGTCGATGAGCACAATTACTACGTCAATAATTGAAATATCACAAACAAAAATACCTCGCTCTTCCGATGATATCAGACTCAAATCCCGGCCCTCTCGACTGTAGTCATTTCTGTCTTAAAAGTCCTCTCACAAAACATTTAGCGGTCATAGAGAGTTACTGTTCAAACTGGACATATAAATTATAGGTGTCATTAATGACTAGGAAAAATTGAAAGTAGCACACCACGAACTAAAGGAAAGGTTCGTATTAAAACAAATCGGAGTTGATATATCAGTAAATAATTTTTTTTATTTTTATTTTTTTATAATATTAAGTCATTGATCCCAACATCTGTCACTGCTCACTTTATTTCCCTACTTCTCCACTCCCTACCCTTAATAGCTGTCCTGCTTGCCCTCTCCTTCTCTCACAAGGACACTCACTATCCCTTTCTTCGAGTTTCTTTGAATATCTCCATCCATATATTCACTTCAATCTACTTCTCTTTTTTCTTTCTCTATCTCTATTTATTTTAAATTTCTCTCTCTCTAATTCATGTTGTACAGCCCGTATCGTAATTATCATCGAACCCACGTACCTACATGCTAATAATAAATATAATTTAAAAAAAACTAAACAACACGCCGTAGCACAGAAGTTCGTGTCTCCGCGTCAACTGTTAACTGGGCTTCTGTCTTGGATCTTCTGCCTTATAAGAAACATGAGTCACATTGAAAGTACAAAACCACAAAGACGAGGAGCATTTAGTGCTTTCATTATCCGATAAGTGCAAGTCTTCATCTACCCCTGTGAGATCTGGAAGGCTTTAAATAAGATGTAATCTTATTTTTGAAGTATTTATATCGGCGCTCAGCACTCAGCGGAGAGCCAAATACGATCTTGTTGAAGTAGCGTATGTTCTTACACACTTCACCCAATTGTACTACCCTTTCGCCCGTAGTTTCTCCGAACTCCGCTTCTTTTCAATAAATAAATGCACGCTTGTGGAGTCCGGCTCAAAATAGCTGAAGTTTTCAGTATTCTGGAGATCAAACGTTTATACTCTAGAGTTCATCGCCAATTTCACAGATGGTACTAAACTATACCGCAAGGTATATATTTCTAGTAATTGTAGCTTATTTCACAGACGTAAATAAGGCATTTAGATGTCTAGTATCATAAAATCTCAAATATTATGGACTTACTGTGGCAGTCAGGTAGCAATCAAAAAACTTTATGGTATCAATAGCATTTAGGCAATCCTTAAACGAACTGGTCTCGCTCAACTCCTTGAAACTGATCTTGGTCCAATGTCACATTGTTTTAACTGTCATCCAATGAGTTAACTAGGGTAGTGTAAGTCGTACATTACTACTCAAATGCTAGATGAGCATTAGAACCAAATATGCTTCCCATCAAAAAGAACCGGAACAGGTTTCTAATAAAACTAAATCGCCTACCCTAGGAGAAGAATTTTAACTGGCACTGTAAATCAAAGCAAATAACTATATATAAAAAATGTAACACAATGCAGATGGCCTACCCTACGTAAATACTTATGGATTATGGCTCAAACGGCCATAGTGACTGAGATCAAAAGCGAAAGTAAGCTCTAATTTACCCTGTATTCAAAAGCTAAAGCCGCTATTTTGGAAGCACTTTTACTTTCCGTTAGATATATGGGCTGCTATTGTGTAGTCGAATGTTATATTGTGACGAATATTAGTGACACCAAGTAATACTCACATCACTAGTCTGAGTCTGATGCTAAGTAAATGACAATAAAGCAGACAGTCACTTGTATCTACATAAACGAACCAATCACATATGTACGTACACGCAGGGGAGAAGCAATGCACAACCACATGCATATATCTGAGATACTCCCAAAAGTATGCAATAATTGTGCAAGTATCACTCACATATACTCACGCATGGGGTATGAGAGAGGCTATAAAATTGCGCATCTGTAGTTATAGCTGAGAAATATATAGCTGATAACTAACTAGTAAGTTCTGGAAATAGAAGCGTCTAGAAATATGCCGGCGAGGAAACCGGACAGTATAAAAGCGGCAACAGTTGAGGCACGACAAGTCAGTTTGAATAAGCACGCTATCTGTTGAGCAATAGAAGTGTTATTTTGAATGTAGTCTAATAAAGACCATTTTGCATTATCGAATATTGGAGTTATTTATTCAACAGTTTAGTGATTCGAACGTTAGCAGAAGGTTGCAAATAAGCGGAATTGCAGTCAATATTACGATATTATATGTCTTGAATAAATTTATTCATTTCGCTACCTGGAAGACAGTGTAGGTGTTAAAAAAAATATCTGAACAATTCTTAATCCATTGTTTTATAGAATTTGATTGCTTGGCCATCTTATGAGATCCATGTAAAATGAAAGAGAAATGCTGAAGGATGTATTAAGTAATAAGGGAGAGAAAAGCGACCGTAAGTCAATCTCTGCATGCCTGAAAAAACTATGCATAAATCAAAACGCATTTGTTACAAAGTTAAAAGTAAAGAATGATAAGTAACAAAAGCACCTGAGAACCGGCGACCAACTGTCACTTTGGTCATTTCTCAGTTGTCTGTCGCAGCAAGGACTCTTGACAAGACATAGAGCGCAACATTGTTTTAATTGTAATTTGCATTTGGAGACTTTATTGTTTTGCGGTTTCATTGGTTACGAGCTTGTTTTTGTTGCTCTTGATTATTACGGCTGCTTCCTTTCACGCCTTTTTCATTTAACTGTCAGCAGTCGTACTAAACTGAGTTTTGTTGTAGGTTTATATGACTTTTGTTTAGTTACCCGCACTCTCCGCTTTCATCTATTGCCTTCTCTACGAGTGCTGCTCAAGTGCTTGTCGCTCTTTTGGCATTTCAAATTATTTCATTGCATTCCAAAAACAAGTAGTCATCTAAAATTCACAAAGGACCAAAATAATAATAAAAAATAATGATAACATTAAAATAGCGTCAACTACAGACAATAGCCACTTTATCTGCCAACAACTGCAACTCATTTGTGAATGCCAAATAAGCTTTGTTCCAGCTTCGCATATTGTCAAGCATCTACCCTAACCTCAAAATTTGCTTAAAGCACATAGTCGAAACATTCAGTAAGTGGTCGTGAAAATTTTAATTGTTGATGAGGTTTTTAGGAGATTTGCGAGTGGATTTTCTGCACATTTCACAGTCCATTGCGGTATTCATAACATTGAGATATTTTAACACGGAGGAAATGAGTTATAACGGTTAATCTGCAAGTTATAACTCAAGCAAATGAGCTAGAAATGAAATATGATTGAGTGGTAGGGTGGAAAATATAAAGTTGGAAAACTTTGAACAAGTTTGTTGCTTTATGATTTGAAATCTTACGTACGTATGTAAATGAAAACCAGTGGAAAGGTGATACATACTTACTTGAAATTTTCTATTATTAGACTAAATCTAACTAGCCAGTCGCTAGACATCTACACAGCATATATGCAGAAAATAGTACCAACACAACTCGCAATCAATTGTAATGTTTTTATCCTCCTTCTTCCGCTAAGATATCGGTGCCAAAATATTCGGTTTTGATGATGTGGGGCAGTTGCAATGAAACTGCTCCGTAGTCTCACCGTCTTCAAGGGTGGATGGGCAGTTAATCCGGCAATTATACCTCTGACTCAAGATCTCATAACCGATCGGAGCATAAGCTGAGCAGATGCAAAGAAAACGCTCAGCCGGATAATACTCCTCAATCCAAAAAGGACAGTAAAGCGACGAAACTTATTACCAGTTGAGTAATCGCCTATACTCCGAACTCCTTAACATCTTGGTAAGAGATAGTAGCCTTTTACAACAGGCATACCCAACCATGGGTATGTTCTTACCCATAACCCACTGGAAATGTGTCCATAGTATTACTAGAATTAGTTTGACGACCAAACCTCCACTTATGTAATATGTTAACTCTTCGCACATGGAAAATACAAGAAGCATGCAAGCACCATTAATCTAGCGAGCATAGGACTGAAGACAGAATGCGATCTATCATTTGTTCCTGCAACAAGCACTTTGTACATCCAAGTAGTATCTTGTGTATCTGCTTGATTCCATACCTTACCTACTTGTTTACTCATATGAACAGTCCCATCGTGGATTTTAACATCTTTTGTTTATGCATCGAATGCGCGGTTTCCTCAGTGATTCAATATCTTCTTATACTGCTGATTCCAGCAGTTTTTCTGCTTTTTTTGTGTTTAGAGCTGTTCCCCTCTTTACTATATTGAAAAAATCCCAATGCCAGGTTTGAGATTGATGACCCGTCCTGGACCCTCTAGTCTTATCCTGATATATTTGTCTCCGAACGGGGGGCATTATTCATCAAGTAACACACAAAAAATCACTTATCTTATTTGACACGCGTAGACTACTACTACTTGGAGAAAGGGAGTACCTTCAGAACATTTTTGGGCTCTTATTGTTCATTGGCGGTTTATAGTAACAACCCTCTTCCGAAGGCCAAGACACGCCAAGTACATTCTTATCCTTTTTCTGGCACTGTAAAAGGAACACCACATCCTCTACAAATACCACTCATTTATTGGCTGTAGTATTAGAGGGATCAGCGCTCAATCTAGGTTGGAGGTTTGGAATAGCTAAGCTAGTTCCCGGTTATGTTAATTTCACTTAGCCTTAAAAATAGGGTACTGTAGGATCATAATAGGTGTTCTGAATGGACACTATTCAGGAGCACTGTGGCGTTACGTGCTTTTAAATTGGGCCTACTAAGTGACAGCAGATGTAAAAAGTGCGAGTTGAAGTAGAAAGCGATCGACCCCCTTTTGTGCTCGTGACCTGGGTTCGCCAGACAAGGGTTCTAGCAATAAGGAGTGGTACAGCTATAAGATAGAGAAGCAGCAAGCAGCATAGGTCCTAGAAAGCTTTTAGTATTTGTAAAGATAAGAGAGTTATTTTATAACATAGGACCTGGTTTCTTATAAGACCAGTTCAACCTAACCTAACCTCATCTTTTTATACGTAAAATTGAAATGAATTTTCGAGGGGTTAGGTACCTCTTTTCTTCTTTTTAACTAAGCGGCTATCTTCCCTTAGCTTAATAATATCGCATCCAACTAAAAATTCTTGGAAACTAGCTTTGGTCCTTCTTTATTAAACATGAGCTAGACGAAACCTTCATTTTTTCTTTGCGTATGAAAGTTTTCACCGAGAGGTTTAGATTCCACGTACATTTTCAACGAATTAAAATGAAGCGCCAATCTTATAAGTTTCCTTATTAAAAACAGCTCCTCAAGCTTCCATCAGCATTAATTTTTACGAGTAAATGAGAATATAACGGGATTTGAGCTATGTAAATGTAGGAATTTCTCCCATTACAAGAGCTAACTAAATATTCATGAAGCTTTGACCTAATTGAGCTGTCAAATCATTTCCGTTATTCACTTAAGCTCTCCCTCCTAGTTATTGCACTTCTCATTCTCGATGCAGTTAATTAACACTTGTTTGTTCATTTTCTCAACATTTTATGTAGTTGGTCACTTAACAACATTATTAACATGGCCGTTAACATACAACTAAACAAAAGGCAATCAAGAAGATGGTAGGAACGACAATAACTTCAGAAGCAAAAGGATAGGCGATAACGTTTTCTAATGGATTGAGATTTGCAATGCTCTTCTTTTAGCCCTACTTCAGCTCTTACCAGGATCTATGGATATAAAAATGTCCGTACGTTTATGTTTGTATTCATCACTCACATAAGCAAACATGACATTTAATTGCCGGAACAAAAGGCTCGACATGACAAATGTTTCTCTCACTACTTAAATATACAAATTTTTTCCGACGTGCCGCCGTTGCCCTCACCAAACAAATGTGTAGGCATCTGGTGACTGGCATGAGCATGAAGTGGGAGCTATTCGCATTGTCAAACAGCCATCACATGTGTTTATAAATACGTAAATAGAAGCGCGGAAAGACATCAAAGAAATCGCAACAGTCCAACTATAAAGAGCGCAAAGGGAAAGACACTTTTCCAACTGGTGGCACAGTGATGAGGAATGACCAAAAGCGAAACAATGACAATGGAGCTAAACCGGCAAACAATTTTTTCTCAAAAGTGCTGCTGGCTCACATGGATTAAAGTGTTTGTATGTGTTGATGTGCGCGTTTGATATGTTAACGCGCTTGAATGTCATTTATCCAGCTCAGCCCGGATGAGTTTAGTAGGCTTCTCACTGCATAACAGACGAAATGCTTATTTACGTACGACACGTAAAGAACGACCAACATACAGAAGGCAGCGAGTATCCACTTGGCTGCCTTAAAGTCAGCTCTACCGAATGACAGTGACAAAGGCAAGGCGAGAAATTAAAAAAAAAGCAAAGCTCCAAAAACCAGAAAGGCTGTGCATCTACGAAACGTGGTTGAGAAAAAAGCTAAATTGCAAAGGAATGAAGCGGTCCGGAGTCCGGAAATATGTGTCAGACAAAATAAACAACAGTAGCATCTATGTACAAATACCGCACGCTGTCCTTCTCACTGTCCACAGCAATGCCGACGGCAACTTAAGTATTTGTGAAAACAAATGACAAATTTAAGATTGACTACCAGACCAAACTACGGCCTAATACATACTGAAACAGACGAGAGAATAAACAGTGTGTTGTCTCAGCTGAGCAACGATATGCTAAATACAAGATTAGACAGATGGATAGGCCCATTAAGTATATGAGCTGCATGGACATAGTCAAACGACCAACAAAACGGCCAGCATCTTTAATGCTCATGGGCATAACTACGTTAACTACGGAAGTGTAGACAAACAAGCTGGAGAATAAATAAACAGATGAGCGCAAACAAAGAGTGTGACAAACAACAGCTGAACAGACAGCTTTCGTTAGATGTGGAGTTGGTTACGATGTGAAAATCGCTCAGTAGTTGAGCTCGAATAAAAAAGAATCATGTGTCTTTCTCAACCTCGCAAAAGGACAGCGCGCCAATGTAAGCGGTAAGTTGAAGCATGTGCAACCCAACATATTTTTTCGCCCGCTACATTGCACGTAACCGAATGTTTATGAGTGCCAAACATCATAGCATGCAACGATAACCAAGCAAATCTTTAGGAGTTGAAATTGAGGTGGTCCCAAACTCTTTGTGCTGTGCACATGCAATGAAAAAATATTTTTGAATTTTTAATGTGCAAAATTTGACAGAGCAGCTGGTCACCAGCTGGGAAGAAGATCCACCTGCCTGTAAAGTAAACTCACCAGAGTTTGTTTATGTTTGATTTTGTGTATTATTCAGCCAATGGCAGTTTAACCAAATCCTGACCAGCTAAGTACCAGTAAAATTTCTCATACCTTAGTATGTGAGTAAGCGGAGAGGAATGCATTGTAATGACGATAAAATGTGTGAAGCACGGAAAAAGTGTTTGCTTGCAGAAGTTTACAAGTAAAGCGATTATCCTTTTAAAACAGATTGCACGTAGGCTATGTACCTTATCAGCGTCTGCTGTGGGTATGATAATAAAATTGGGAAGACAAGTTTATAAAAAGCTCACATTCTGCTAGTGCAGTGGGGTGGTGAATGTACATCTCATCAAGCGACATTCGAGCCTAATCAGTGTTCTTGAGTTGTTGGAAGGTGAAATGAGTTTTATTTTGTCAACTGAGTCATATTCTTCTAAAGGGCACAGCACAGGGTCACTTATTATATAGTCTGCAGCGAACTTGAAAGGCGTGAGTACCTGGTACTCGAGAAGTTCGATGTGTAATCATACATATACATAGGTGTATATCAAGAAAACTAATGTTTGTGAATTGATTGCTCTATATAGAGCAGAAGACAAAAAAGAACTAGTTCTACCAGAAACAAAGCATTTCGGGCTTTTAATATACCGAGAAGCTATTGTTTAGTTATAGCTTTATTATCGAAATGCTAACGGAATGTTAACGAATCGATAAAAAGTCGTTAGTAATTCGAAATTTTTTTGATGACAACGTTAACTTTTTTATACATAATCGATAAATTTTCGATATTAAATCGTCAAATTTTCGATAACAAGTGGATAACTTTTCAATAACATATCGATAAATTTTCGACAAAAAACAGATAACACACCGAAAAAAAATTAGCTCGGTATGTTAACGAATCTATATCAAATCGTTAGTTAATCGGTAACTTTTCGATAAGATCCCGATAGTGCGCCGAAAGCAATATACAACACAAAATATTTGCTAAAGCTTTTATAATTTGAAAACATTTTGAGATTGCTGTATATAGCGGCCGCCGTGGTGTGGTGGTAGCGTTCTCCGCTTACCACACCGAGGATCCTCGGTTCAAGCCCCGGAAAAAACATCGAAAATTAATAAAAACTAATTTTCAAGAAGAAAAATAAAAATTTTGCTAAGTGGCGCGCCTCGGAAGTATTTGCCAAACACTCCTTGTATATATCTGCCATGAAAAGCTTCTCAAAAAAAATTCATCTGCCTTGCAGATTTCGTTCAGAGCCCGCATAAAACTTGGGACCGCCATTTGGAAAAATTAAAAGGAACACGACGCAAATTGCGAAAGAGGTTCGGCCTAAAATCTCTTCGATGGCTATCGCGCCTTGCATTTATTCATTTATGTAACTTTATGAGAGGGTTTTGGTACTCCGTTAACACTAAATACCCGTCCCTAAAATATGTGGTATACCAAATGGGATTTTGGCAGTTTCTATTTAAAACAAAAAAAAGAGAAATGTAATTGCTATAAAACTATAAAGCTCACTTGCAACGGCAGGCTATTTTATAGCGCAGAGTTATTTTTTTAAATTTATCAAAAATGTTTGAGTTTAACCCCTCATGTCAGGTTAAATCTAAGTTAAAAAACCCACTTGCAGACCGGCAAGTAAAATTAAAATTTGAATCAAAAATTAACTTGTTACTTACTTGAATAAACAAAGCAAACTTCCTTTCTTGTATGCGTGGCTTTCACGTCTGAAATGTTTCTAAATATTAAGCTTCATTCTTTCGTCTTCTCCTTTAGCCACTATCACTTCACTTACATACATACATACATGCACGCTCACATATATTTTTCACTCAATAACTCGAATAAAAATTATGCACTATTGCTTATTATTTATATTTCAAAGAACACCTTTAAGTACCTTTTTCCTAAATTTGCACTATCTATAACACTTCTTTAACAGCACATTTTTTTATACAATATATACACACAAGTATGTATTTATGTAGGTATGCTCATTGCATCGAGACAAAAAATTATTTCCAATTTAGCAGCTTACCAAAATGGGCCTGCACTAAAAAAAGTGATTTGCAAAGCTATCCACCTAGCGACTTAGCTTATAAAAGTATCATGTACATACATACCTACATAAATACATATTCGCGCACACATATATTTAAGGGCCAATTAAACTTCCTTAACCCTAACGCCATAGTCATAACCATATTTTTACTTATACATATCAAATTGGCATCAGTTATTGGTGCCTTAACCTTAACGTGAAAATTTCATAAAAATGAAAAAAACGCAAAAAATTACAAACATATACATACCACAAAAAATAAGTCTCTTAGTCAAAACGTATCCAAAACAATAAATAAAATCTACAAAAAGTTAATAAATTCTCCAACTCAAATATTTTTAGGCTATGGATATGGCGAAAAACCAAAAACCAATTGGTTGGCTATGATATGGTTATGGCTTTAGCGTTATGGTATGGCACCATTAACCGATTACATTGAGTTCCATAAGGTTGATGCGATCAGCTGTTTTATCTGGTTATAGATAAGTCACCATTAATTGGCCCTTTATTCAGCAATGCTGCACTTTATTTTTTCTTCAGCGAGCACTTGCTAAACTATCGCGGCTTGTGAACTTTCAAGTTTTCTTTTAATAATAACATACAAACACTCACATATTTTACATTACATATTTTGATTGTTTTATAACAATTATTGTTCTTCCATATTATTTTACACACTTTTCGCTCTAATTTAATTAAATTGCATAGAAATCAATTGGTAACCAGTTCGCGATTTAAGAGCACGTGTTTAAGGCATCGCAGCGTAACGGGAACTAGCAAATACGGAAATCAACATCACGAATGCTGCGTTGATTTATTGCGCATTTTGCTTTGGTTCTCTGTATTCAAAGTGCTAAAATCGCTATGATTCTTTAAGAGTTGCATACTTTTAGGCTCTTAATATTTTTATGTTTGAAAAATGCATTTGTTGTTTCTATATTTTAAAATGGAATTTATCAACATAGCGCAACACAATTTTAATTATAAATTCCATTGCTCACTTGCGGCAAATTGCCTGCTGACCTCAATTTTCTACTTCATGTAAATAAATTATTTATTACTTTTATGAATATTTAATAAGCATATGTTCACATGCCAACAACAACTATAACTCAATATGAAATCGAAACGAAGCATGAACTTACAACAAAAACAGAAACAAATGCATTTACAAATAAATATTTTACTCATTTAATATCAATTCCAATTAAATTTTGTACAAAATTATTTATTATTAATAATTTGAACGCAACAAAGCATAAATGCGTAACTAGCCCAATATCTTTGT
The DNA here is from genome assembly GCF_040869045.1 of Eurosta solidaginis. Lineage (NCBI taxonomy): Eukaryota > Metazoa > Arthropoda > Insecta > Diptera > Tephritidae > Eurosta > Eurosta solidaginis. The sequence continues at coordinate 7,488,704 of NC_090321.1, forward strand.
ATATGTGTAGGTACAAGGATATTAAACACAGCAACAACAACAACAGTGTTTGTAATATGTTACAGAAATGATTACATTAAATAAGTAAGTATTAAATAATGTCATTGAGAAGTGCAAATAAACTAATTTTACAGCAGATAATTGAAATACATTATAAATTCAAATAATTATTTGCTTTAATATAAATAAATCAGTGATGCACAGTGTTAGTGTGCCTAGAAGGATTACACTGTAATTCTAAGCGCCTGTTATATTAATCCTTTATTACAGTCATATTAGAGTGGGTTATAAGGTCTTAAATATACACGCGACAAGCCTTTCGTAAGAGATGACTAAATTTCACAGATCCAAAGGTTAGTGTGGGCAAAAGTATTGTTCTCATGAGCCAATATCCTGAGCGTAGCCGATACGTATCTTGTAAAGAACTGTCAATATCTTTTACAGTTCCCTAAAATTTCGATAGTTGATTTCTTTGCTCTGAAACCGCACTGATAAGGCCCAGTCAGGGTGTTATAGCTTCATACGCATGACTCGTACTTGAAAACTGAGTAGCTTCTTAAGAATCACGTGTGCATCACTGCTATATTGGGATATGTGAAAAAGTGATACAGAAATTATCTGCTTACAGCCGTATAATAGTTGGAATTTATGTAATTGTACCAGAGATACAAGCATTAGCATTCACATAAAGCACAAGTCGGTTCATGCGGCTACATAATGAGATAACAAAGACGGACATTTATTGAAAATTTCTTGATCTGCCGACCTTAGAGAAAGTTGAATAATTAAGTTATCGATTCTTAAGCTATTTTATTTCAAATCTTAGTTGTTATGTCGTCAGCTTTCTTGCATATCCATGACGTAACTTATACACATCTAAGACACGTCGCATTCCTTCACATAATCTATAAGTTTTAGACGTGATGAAAACAATCTTTGCTCCCCAGGTCCAAGCAGTCAACTTTTTAAAAATACATGCAAAGAGTGTCCATGTTACGCAGCCTAAGCGAGCAAATACCATTTAAGCTGTGGAAATCATTTACAATATATAAGAAAAGCCGCCGTATTCGTTTTGAGATTTCTTGTTTGTCACAAGGTCAGGTGAATAATGAACTCCTCTCTTAACGAAAAAAGGCGTGAGTACCGTGTACTCGTAGAGTTCGATGTGTAGCCATATATATCAACATGCATTTGAAGCAGTATATATGGCTCCATTAAAGGGGCTATAGAACGACAGAGACTATGGCTCAGTTTTGGATTTTGTACCGGTCCTTTCCGGTATCGATTATGGATTCGGTACCGGTTCCTTTCCTTTCATTTGTATTCCTTTCCTTCCATTTCAGTTCCTTTTCTTTCCTTTCCTTTTTTTCATTTCGTTTCCTCACCTCTTTCATTTCCTTTCCTTTCCCTGCCTTGTCTAGCCTTGCCCAACCTTGGCTTGACTTTCCTTGTTTGCATTGCCTTTCCTTGACCTGGTTTGCTATCTGATTTCACTCATATTGACTGTACCACGTATGCTGTTTCCACACTACAGTGTGGCAACTACGCTTACACTTATGTACGTTCTCTATTACTCCATAAAGCACACCTATACCACTTACTGTGCCTGCATATACATTCTGCATATATCCCCCATATAACATACCACCTACATACAATGATTACACTTACTTTTACGCTTACACTTAACATCTTACGCTAACATTCAGTATTCACCCGCACCGTGAGCAAAGATGTTTACACATCAAAAATAGCTAACATACATGTATACATATGTCTTAAGGTTTGAGTCAGATGAGTGCTACAAATATAATTGCTGCTAGGGTACTCCTTCAAAATATCTACATATATGCCACAACGTGCAGAAAATTATCGCAGGGAAAGGAGAACAAAAAAAAACAAATCACTCTTTCCAAGCTTTAAAAATAGTAGTTGTGACCCACCTAGAAAACAAACTCACCCAAGGCGAACTTATTTTGAGCTCTGCCTCTTTCATCAAAATATTTTTGGTTGCCCTATCTAATAGGAATTTTCAAATGCCATACACCGTTAACCCACTTCATATCCCAGACATCCACCCTTTGTCACAATTTGAAATCTCTATCCCATCACATAAACAAATATTATGACAATGTTGTCAGTGCAACCACAATTTTCAACCAAATTTGAACATCAACCAAATTTGCACCCCAGAAATCTTTTTATTGCAGTGTCAATTACGAATTCATCAGGCCGCATTGCTCAAGGGCATACTTACGAATGTATGAGTATTCAAATATGCTGCAAAAGTAATAATTTGCTGTGGTGTGCCCAGAGGTGGGGATTGTGCAACATATTTACATAAAATGTTGAAAGTTTGGTATTTTTGGTTGAAAATTTTTCAATGGAATTAAGAATAGTGCTCTGTTGTCTGAGGACATGTGAGCGCTAATTTATGTTTAAATTTTGAAAATGTATCTTAATTTATAAATTTGTACGCTTCCGATTATCGAAAAAAGGTAAGGGTAAAGTTGTTGCTCTACCGGCTTGTGTTCATTCATTTATTCATCATTCATCGTTCTTCATTATTCACTTATCAGTACGATCCTTTGCAAATTTGAGCGGCCGTCAGTGTGCTTCAGAAGAGTTTCTCCCTTGTAAGGAACTATATGCGCCTTAAATATTCTATTCGACAGCAGAAAAAATAAATGGAAACCATGACTAGCAGGCCCGTCTAACGTTATCCTGACACAATCTTACCTCATTGGTTAAATTCGGAAAACTTTGCAAGAAGTTAAATCTTCCAATCAACTCTTTCTCTCTTCATCTCCTTCTTCTTTTCTTATAATTTCCTATTTCTCCACTCTTGGCGGCCACCGTAGTGTAATGGTAGTGTGCTCCACCTACCACACCGAAGATCCTGTGTTCACGCTCCGGAAAAATCAATATCAAAAACTTTATAAACAAGTTTTTTCAATTAGAAGAAAAATTATCTAAGCGAAGTCGCCCCTCGGCAGTGTTTGGCAAGCACTCCTAGTGTATTTCTGCCACGAAAAGCTCTCAGTTAAAATTCATCTGCCATGCAGATGCCGTTCGGAGTCGGCATTAAACAAGTAGGTCCCATCCCGAAAATTTGTAGGAAAAAAAAATAGGAGCACGACGCAAATTTACATTTATTTTTTTATTTCCCACTCTTTTCCCCTCCATCCCCTCTTCCTCTTATCATCTCTGTTTCCATATGCACCCAGAACCCAAACCACTGCCGCTACCTCTCCCTTTATTATTTATCGAGAATTGCGCTAGACCATTAAAGCAATCTATTGAAAGTCAGGCAAGGCTAAACGTGGTTTGGTTTACTCTAAAATGGCCTCTGACGCTGTGAGAATCAAACATGTACAAATCACCCAACTACGGGCACTGAACGCTATAAGTTAACATTGTCTTCCAGCAACAGAACTAATGAGAGAGCACCTTAGGAAGTTAAGGGAATTTACAAATTAGTTAGACGGCCCAGTAACGGCTCAATCTTGCAGATTTTTTTATGCTCGCAGTGTTTTCCAAAACGAAGCGCTTGATAAACAAAAAGCAGCAAGATTTTATCATAGTAGTACTGTTGCAGTCACCAAAATAAAATATGAAGGTGTCCAGACTTGCTACTTAGTGTGGACAATACGGCCCATTACGATGGTGATAATATGGACCAGTGGGCCACATTTGACAACTTTATATTGAGACGAGTAACGCTATTTCGTTTCTTTTGAGGGATTAAAATGACTTCAAATCCGACTCAAGATTCCAAAAAACGACAGGTGTGGAGCAAGGAGAATATGACTAAGGTAATTTCGGATGTAAAAATTAAGAAGATGGGGTTCCTGAAGGCGTCTAAGGAATATAATGTACCCAAAACCACATTGCGCCGTTTATTTGCTGATCATGGACTACCTGTTGATGAAGTTGTGGTAGCTAAGCTAGGAAGGAAACCAGTTTTGCCTCCAGAACTTGAAGATTATTTTGTGGAATATACATATATTACTCATGGAGGCGAAATTGTTCGCTCTATCGAGTAATGCCATAAGGTCACTAGCTTTTCAAGTGGCGCTAAAAAAACAATTTACCAAACCCTTTTTCTATAGCGAAGGAAACAGCAGGAGGAGATTGGTTGCGTTTGTTTCTTAGACGCCATCCGTCTTTATCGTTCCGTCAACCAACCAGTACATGTGTAGCTCGAGCAAAGGGGTTTTCTAGAGAAAATGTTGCAATTTTCTTTGATCTGCTACAAAGGTAGATGGAAACATATAAATTTTCCCCCAATTTATAATGTTGATGAAACTGGAATATCAGTTGTTCCTACAAAATTACCGAAGGTATTGGCTCTGAAAGGCAGGAAGCAAATTCGTGCCGTTGCTTCAGCTGCGGTTTCGAATATGTACTTAAACCGTCAGCTTAACCGTCCAACGGCATTGCCTTCAATTAACTTTCTCACTTAGTTTGTTATGCCGTTTGACTCATTTCCTAGCTAAACCCCGCATGTCTTCGTTCGGTAGCCCAGCTATTTACCTTCCTTAATAAAATGATGCATAAATGTTTGAATACCACTTTTACCTTCGTCTTCTTCGTCCAGTATGTCTTCGCTGAGGTGATTTGGTCTGCCTTCGCGTTCGCCTGCCGCGCAGTTTTCTTCTTGTTCTTCATCTTATATTCGGTTACTTCGTGTACACTGATTTGACTAATTGCTGAGTAAATCTTGGTGAAACTTTAGAAATTAATTAAAATTTTCTTGTCGCGTAACAACGCGACAGCTTGAAATGGGGGTTGTTTGCCTAAATCACGCTCTGATGGACGCTGCCAGGCAGTGTGATTGCTTAGGTGATGAGCTAAAATGATGCTTGAATACGTTTGTTTTCATATGGGATTTTAAATTCAACAAAGGGTATGAAAATGTATTTATATATGTTTATACACATATGTATATGTAGTATATATGTACATATGTATCTATATTTCGCTTTAAAAACGTGTACGAGCAGTTTACACAGGTAAGATAGGTTGCAAAATCTTCTTCTAGATGTTCACATTCCCGAAAAGTAGAAGCACGCGCGAATGCAAAAAGTAGCCCTCGCCCTATTTTTAGCAATTAATAACTTTTACGAAGTTCTCAAGTATTGCGACGTCCACATCTTACGCTGACGATGTTCAATTGTATACGTGCTGTCCTCTCGATTGTACCAGTTTATGTATAAGTAACTTGTATGGGCTTTTGGAACGGAACGGCTTATGTCTAAATCCTCAAAAGTCGAAATGTATCGTCATTCGTAGAAAGCCGCTGGCTACAAATGTCTTAGATAATATTTTGTTCGAAAACTCTGTTATAGAATATGTGGACACGGCAAGAAATCTTGGTATAGTTTTTAACAAAACATTGGCATGGAAAGACCATATCTTTAATTTAATACAGTAGGAAAAGTGTACGGAATGCTCCGTACACTGTGATTGACACAGTATTTCACCCCGCTACATATACTATTACTTTTATCGAAAGCATACTTAATACTTACGCTTCTTTATGGCTGTGAGATTTTTTCTTACTGTGATTATGAGAGCAAAAAGAAGTTAAATGTTGCTTACAATAACATTGCCAGATATGTATATGGGCTGAATAGGCTTGATCATATTTCCTATTACTCTGAAAAGTTGCTAGACATATCCTTTGACAACCTGCTAAAGGTTAGAACTCTTACTACCTTACATAAGATAATTTACACCAAAGAACCTCATTACCCGTGGTTGACGTGAGCTTAGCACCTGCTAAGCGACCATATATGTATACGATAAGCGAGAGCACAACGGCTACTTCGTCAAAATCAACGACAGCTCTTTTAGTTTGATTTCGATGGTCGTATAGTAAGGGAGTATCGCACGCGCGCTTAAAACAGAGTACCAAAGAGTGCGTGTGACACGTACCCACCGTTCAACCATTGAAATCATTGTTTACTATATAGTTTGGCAGCTTAAGAAGAGGTTATGTTGCGAATAGAGTGGAAGGCAGTGGACTAGGCAGTCGAATGTCATATAATGAAGGAATGGTGTTCGGAGTTTTTTCAAAGTTAAAAAAAAAAATCATAAAAGCTTTAATATAAATAAAACTATTGTTTTAATAACAAAAAAACGCCATATATATTCTGTATACATAAATTTGTAAGGATTATCTCACTTCAAAATTTGAATTAAATAATCTAAAGTTTTTTTTTGAAACTGAGTCGAGAACTGTGCGTGTGAATGTGCGAATTTTCACCGATCAGCTGTTAGTTGCGCTACTTGGTAAAATTTACAATGATTGAAATCAAACTAAATAAATAATTGATTTTGCTTTCGTTCCCGCTACGCGTTCGTGTTTACTAACACATTCTCAATTTGATAACCGTGTAAATGTAGTGGTGCCCACCGCTGCTCATTACCTATTTCGAAGGCTTCAATTTCTTCATTCATCAATGTCAATGCTCCTCGTGCATGTTAAATACCGCATGTTAGTTTCTGAACGGCAATTCTTTGTCACTTCGAACCGTCTTTGGAACTCCCTTCCAACTAGAATACGGCAAATAAGTAATGCACTGCATTTCAAGAAATATATAATTTTCTTTTTCAACAGACTCTATTTTTCTTCCATAACTTATCTACTTTACTGATTTCTCATCCCGTTTTGCTCACCACCTTCAACCTTCTCTAAACTTACTACAGTACTGCTATTGCAACTCTCCTTTAGCCTCAATTTCTGTTCTTCATCCCTAGGCTAAGCTCTATTAAAACATTTTTTAATGAAAATTTCTTATCAATTGTCTATTGTAACTTATTTAGTTAATTTATTTTCATATTTTTGAATATTACATTTTTTGTTTTTGTTACTTTTTTTGTTTTTTTTTTTTTTTTTTGTTTTTGATCTTATGCTGTTTTGACTAGCACTTTAAAATAATTCTGTCAAATTGCTGTACTGGGAAATTAAATAATGAAATACAAATACAAATACAAATGTCAAAACCCTGGTGAGCTGTTTTAACATTATCTACGAAACATCCTCCGACTTGCGAAAACCCAGTGAATGCAGTATTTACTTTCTTTCGTGTTTCCAATTGGCGTCAGCTATAGGAAAGAAGTAAGGACAAGTATACCTTCCTAAGAAGCGGCCAAAATCCCTTAGAAGGACAAACACCAATTAAGAATGCTGTTGATTGATACTGACTAAATTTTGCTGGCATGGGCAGCTACCGCGGTTCTATTAATTTTTAAAGGTGAGAAAGCTTCACATGTCCAAAAGATTTCGGACACTTTCGATCTATCCTTCCTATTCGAAAATTCAGAAAATAAAGCGATTAACTTTCATTTTCTCAGCACTTGACATACTTCAGTCTAAAGACCTGCATGCCTTCTGTAATGTAAAGTCAAACGAAACTAAGCTTGACAGCCTGGTATATACAACAGGAGCATAGGTCTTTCTTGGAGGCGTACGATTTAAGCCTTCAGCTTGTCAGCTCCAACTTACGCGATATTGAACATACTCGTACCTATTTTTTTTCCAGCGGATTGGCGTTTTGGAAACAAGCATTTAATATATCAGACGCATATGTTATATAATCGTACAAACTAATATCCATGCACTCATATGTATGTGTGTTCAGACATCGAGTCATATATGTAATTATAATTACATAGCGCTCATTTCACCCAACGCTCATAATTCTTCCTTGCATAAGTTGCAAATCGCCAAGTAATTACTAGCGCTTAACAGCTAATGATCATTTAATCATCGTCGACAAATTTAATAATTCAGTGAATATTTTTAGTTAAGGGTGATGAGCTTTAGATCCTGGTTGATAGTAATAATACTCGAAAATTCTTCCGGAAAATCCTGTCCATATAGTGAAGATTCGAGAGAAGGCAAAAAGCTCTCACACGCACGCATAGGGACGACCACCCTAATGTAGGTATTCGTGTGTGGGTGTGTGACTTATTTAGGCGTCTATTACAAATATACATATTTTGTTCATCAGCTTAAGTCAGTGCCGATTTGTTTGTGCAACCAGTATTAGCACGTAGCGCATTTGTTTTCACAAATTTTCACTTGATTCTTATGACTGAGCAATAAATACTTATATGTTCAAATATGTCCTAAAAATGTCACATCATGGTATTTTGACGAATACTAGCAACACTAAGGGGTACTATCATTTCTAAGCCAATACTGAGCAGTGACTTGTATGCACATAACCAAATGAATCATTATGTCTACACATATGTCCATACAAGCAGCGGAGAGCAAAGCACAAACACATGCATATATCTCAGATACTCCCAAAAGTAGGCAATAATTTGTGCAAGTATCACTGACATATACACGCGCATATGAGAAGCTATACACGTGCATCTGTAGTTATAATATTATAGCTAGTAACTAAGTACATTCTGGAAACGCCTAGAAGTATGGAACGAGGAAATCGAAGAGTATAAAAGAGCGCAATCTGAGCAATCAGCGATGAGTTTGATTTAAGCACGCTATCTGTCGAGAAGTAGTAGTATTGTGAAGTACTTGAATGAAGGCCATTTTGCATTATTGAATAGTGGAGTTATTTATTCGTAGAAGGTTGTAAATAAGCGGAATTGCAATAAATTCGTAACAGTATATTACATGACATACTAGCAGTCATTATACTTATCTACTTTTTTCTACAATTTCAACAAGTTAACCTTTACTACGTTTTCCTCATCTAGGCCAAAGTTACCTTGCGAGTTTCGGCGAGTTACAAATTATTGATAACGATATCCTTATAGTAGTCTCGAAACCTAATTTGACAAGGGATGACGGAAAGGGATCGTTCCAACATACATCATTTATAGTAGCATGTTAACACCTTGCTCACTTAAATCTTATTAATCTGTCAGAACAAACTATATCATGGCTTAAGAGGTCGAAGACCCCGGTCCCAATTCTTTCCTGCGTTACAAACCAACTGTAAACTATACATTTTTTTTTTTTTGAAGCGGTTGCTGCTATATGCTCGGTTGACTTCTCGTGTTTGAGAATGTTATTTTTCGGAAGTTGAGAGATTGTGAACCCCTGCCTAATTATGTCCATATTGCGGACTGATATAAAATTACCTTTGAGTTCATTTGGCTGGCTGATCTATTACTGGAGGCAGTTCAAATATGGCACGTCGCATTTGAACGCATTCTCAATTTTGGTTGAACCTGGTACCAAGCTATGTCGGCACCCCCAGCGGGTTAGGGGGTTAGAATATACCCGCGGTAGGCATGCCTGTCGTAAGAGGCGACTAAAATACCAAATAGATTCAAGGAGTTGTGTAGCGCAACCCTTTCAGTTTTGCCAGTGCAATATATATATAGCTTTTCCAAACCCAATTGACAACCTCACCTATCCGTGGCGAATCCTGCTTCATCAACAACCAAGGCTCTGGCGACCCCGAACTTCTCATGGATCTAGGGGGTGAGAGGGCGATATGGCCTTGAAGATCGCATGTGGTCATAACAAATCATTTCCGAGATGGTCGGGCTTGGTACCGTATCTGCATCCAGCAAATGACCATCAACATCGATAACACTCCCCAAGGCCATCGGGGAGTGTCCCTATGGCTACAACAACAACAGCTGTCTCAGTGGATCGATCTTCGAGAAGCATCTCGAATGAATGCTGCCATCTGGGAGATCTGGCAACTAGTCTTGAAACCAACAACCATTAGCGGTTTATTTCGCCTATCTGTATAATCCGTGTCTTTACTCTTCGTCGTTGTTGTTGTTGTTGTAGCAGTGCTTCGCCCCATCCAATAGGCGTGACCGATCACAAATTGTCATCAATATCCTCTAACGGGAGTCCAAGGAAACTTGCTATTTCAATAGGGGAGGACCATAATGAGAGGGGTGTTAGAGGCGTTGGTCCATAATGAAGTTGAAGAGATGGTTGGTGTCATGTGGGGCCACCTTACAAGCAGAACATATGTTTTGTATGTCGGGGTTGATTCTGGATAGGTAAAAGTTTAACCTGTTACAATATCCAGATCGAAGTTGAGCTAGAGTGACTCGCGTTTCCCTAGGGAGTGTGCTTCGTCTTCTGCAAGTTTTGAGAATACTACTTTGAATACAGGATTCACCGGGCAATTCTTGGCATAGAGGTCCGACACTTGCTTGTGGAGTTCACTGAGGACCTGATTGTGTTTTTTGGCTTCATACGGCTCTGTTCTCAGGCGCCGTATTTCCTCATAATGCTTACGGAGATGACTCCTTAAGCCTTTGCGCAGTGTTGGCTCATCAATCAGATGTCTGTTGGGATGACCAGGTTTCTGGGTATTCAACAGAAACTGTTACTACTATTTCATTTCTTTTCCTAATGGGGAGTATTCTCGCCTCATTATGTTGATGGTATTCTGGGGACATAAGAAGACAACACGTGGCGGTTCTGAGGGCAGTATTTCGGCAGGCCTGTAGCTTCTTCCAGTGAGTAGTCTTTAGGCTTGGTGACCATATCGGGGACGTGTAGCATGCAATCGGCTGGCCAATTGCTTTGTAAGTGGTAATGAGCGTTTCTTTATCTTTTCCCCAAGTACTGCCAGCAAGAGATTTGAGGATTTTATTACGGTTCTGGATTTTCGGTACAATTGCGGCTACATGCTCACCAAAATGTAGATCCTGATCAAACGTCACAGCCAAGATTCTGGGGTGTAAGTCGGTAGCGTAGTGCCCTTGACATGGATGTTCAAAATGGTCGACATTTGGGACGTCCATGTTGTAAATAAGGTCGCCGATGATTTAGTCGGTCAGGTTTCGCGAGGTGAAAAAACTGGAGAGAGGTAGCCGTTTATTTTGTTGCAAAGCTCAACGATCTGTGGGCCTGGCCATGTGGCCATTATTGTGCAGTCATCGGCGTAGGAAACGATAGTAACTACTTCTGGTGCCGAAGGTAGCTTTGATATGTAGAAGTTAAACAAAAGTGGGGATAGGATACCAGCCTAGTGGCACCACTTGTTTAATTCTTCTTGGTTTTGATGTTGCGTTTCTAAATTGCACCGATGCCTGCCGACAACCCAGATAATTTGCGGTCCACCTTTTAAGACTTGGGGGAAGGGTAGACCCTTCCAGGTCTTGCAGTAACGCGCCATGGTTGACCTTATCAAAAGCTTTTGATAGATCTAGCCCAATGAGTACTGTTCTATGGTGGGGTTTGCCTCAAATATGTTATTGTTCGGCATAAAAAAAAATTGTGAATTCATAGGCAACCAAACGTCATAAATCAGCCCAAATATTAAGCTACTTAAGAT